>NC_052157.1:82139889-83339889 GCF_902713615.1 Scyliorhinus canicula | reverse complement strand
ATATACCTGCGGGAAGTGCACCCCCCAACTCCAGGTCCTCAGAGACCGTGGTTAAGGAACTGGAGCTGGAGCTGGATGATCTTCGGATCATTCGGGAGGCAGATGAGGTTATCGAGAAGAGTTACAGGGAGGTACCACACCCAAGGTACTGGACAGAGTAGCTGGGGTACAGTCAGGGGAAAGAAAACTAACAGGCAGACAGTGCAGGAATCCCTCGTGGCCGTCCCACTTCAAAACAAGTAACGGTTTTGGATGCAGTTGGGGGGATGACCTACCGGGGGAAGGCACTAGGGGCCAGGTCTCTGGCACTGAGTCTGGCTCTGTGGCTCAAAAAGGGAAGGGGGAGCATAGAAAAGCAATAGTAATAGGAGATTCAATGGTTAGGGGATAGATAGGAGATTCTGTGGTCGCGAGCGAGACTCCCGGAAGGTATGTTGCCTCCCGGGTGCCAGGGCCAGGGATGTCTCGGATCGTGTCTTCAGTATCCTGAAGGGGTAGGGGGAGCAGTCAAGACGTCGTGGTGCACATTGGTACCAACGACTTAGGTAGGAAAAAGGGTGTGGAGGTAATAAACAAATTTAGGGAGTTAGGCTGGAAATTAAAGGCCAGGACAGACAGAGTTGTCATCTCTGGTTTGTTTGCAGGTGCCACGGATAGCGACACTAGGAATGGGAGCGAATGCAGTTGAACACGTGGCTGCAGGAATTGTGTAAGGAGGGAGGGCTTTAGGTATTTTGGATAATTGTAGCGCATTCTGTGGAAGGAGGGACCTGTACAAGCAGGGCGGGCTGCATCCTGAAACAGAGGGGCACCAATATCCTGGGAGGGAGGTTTCTAGTACTCTTCGGGAGGGTTTTAAACTCATTTGGTAGGGGAATGGGAACCAGATTTGTAGTCCAGCAACTAACGAAGCCGGTATTCAGGACGCCAAAGCACCGTAGTGATGCAGTGGGGAAGGAAACACTGACAAAGGAGAGTACTTGCAGCAAGGAGATGGGTTGAAGTGTGTATACTTTAATGCAAGAGCATCAGGAATAAGGTGGGTGAACTTAAGGCCTGGATCTTACTTGGGACTACGATGTGGTGGCATCACGGAACTTGGATAGAAGAGGGGCAGAAATGGTTGTTGGAGGTTCCCTGGTTATAGATGTTTCAACATCTTCTAGGGAGGATAGTAAAAGAGGTGGGGTGGCATTGTTAATTGGAGATATGCATAACAGAAGGCAGTTCGAGGGGGATCTGCCTACTGAGGTAATATGGGTTGAAGTCAGAAATAGGAAAGGGAGCAGTCACCTTGTTGGGAGTTTTCTATTGGGCCCCCCGAGTAGCAGCAGGAGAGTGGAGGAACAGAATTGGGAAACAAGATGTTGGAAAGGCTTGCAGAAGTCCAACAGGGCAGTAGTCATGGGTGACTTCAACTTCCCACAACAGTGAGTGGAAACTCTTTAGATCAAATAGTTTTGGATGGTTTAGTGTTGTTGCAGTGTGACCCAAGGAAGCTTTTCTAACACAGTAATTGCGAACTTGGGTAATGAAACCAGGGCAGGTGATAGATTTGATAGTGGGGGATCATTTTGGAGGTAGTCACCACAATTCTGTGACTTTCAATTTTAGTTATGGAGAGGATAGGTGCATGCAACAGGGCAAGGTTTACAAGTTGGGGGAAGAGTAAATCCAATGCTGTCAAGAAAAGAATTGAAGGTGCAGAAGTTGGGAACATAGCTGTCAGGGAAGGACACAAGTGAAATGTGGAACTTGTTCAAGAACAGGTACTGCTTTTCTTTGATATGTATTTCCCTGTCAGGCAGGGAAGATATAGTCGAGTGAGGAAACATGGTTGACAAGAGAGGCTTGAATGACTTGTTAAAGGAAGAAGGGACATTTGATTTGCTGACCACTATTAGGCGGAGGCACAGTGGAGGAAGGCACAAGGGGCAGTGTACGAACATGGTGAGAAGGCGAGTAGGATGACTGCCTCTTCAGCTCCGCAAATGCGGGGATGCGGCTAAGAAATTGCTGGAGTGAGAGACAATAGGGGAATGTGGTGCGGAAGGGGGTAGAGGTGAATGAGGTCCTCATGGACTTTTACGGGGAACTGTACCGGTCGGAGCCAACGGGGGAGAGGAGGGGGATGGGGAGGTTTCTTGACGGCCTTTTTTACCCGAAGGTGCAGGAGGAGAAGGTGGAGTGGTTGGGTGCGCCGATTGAGCTGGAGGAGCTAGTTAAGGGGATCGGGCAGATGCAGTCAGGGAAGGCACTGGGGCCGGATGGGTTTCCGGTGGAATTTTATAAAAGGTTTGTGGCCCGAGTGGGCCCCTTGCTGGTGCGGACACTAAATGAAGCGTGGGAAGGGGGGACTTTGCCCCCGACGATGTCGCGGGCGCTGATCTCGTTAATTCTAAAGAGGGATAAGGACCCCCAGCAGTGTGGTTCATGCAGGCCCATATCTCTCCTCAACGTGGATGCTAAGGTCCTGGCAAAAATCCTGGCCACCAGGATAGAGGACTGTGTGCCAGGGGTTGTGCACGAGGACCAGACAGGTTTCGTGAAGGGAAAGCAGCTGAACACGAATGTGCGGAGATTGTTGAATGTCATCATGATGCCGGCGATTGCGGGGGAGGCAGAGATAGTGGTGGCGCTGGATGCGGAGAAGGCCTTCGATAGAGTGGAGTGGGTGTACCTATGGGAGGTGTTGGTGATGTTTGGATTTGGTGAAGGGTTCATTAGATGGGTAAGGCTGCTATATGAGGCCCCAATGGCGTGCGTGGCCACGAAAAGGAGGAGGTCGGAGTATTTCCGGTTTTACCGAGGGACCAGGCAGGGTTGCCCCCTGTCCCCCCTTGTTGTTTGCACTGGCAATCGAGCAGCTAGCGATGGCGTTGAGGGATTCAGAGAGGTGGAGAGGCTTGGTGCGAGGTAGAGAGGAACATAGGGTGTTGTTGTATGCCGATGACCTGTTACTGTATGTGGCGGACCCGGTGGGAGGGATGCCGGAGTGATGGAGTTGCTAGATGAGTTTGGGACCTTTTCAGGTTATTAATTAAATTTAGGCAAGAGCGAGGTGTTGGTGGTGCACCCTGGAGACCAGGAGGAAATAATTTGTAGGCTCCCGCTTAGGCGGGCGGGGAAGAGCTTTATGTACCTGGGGGTGCAGGTGGCCTGGGACTGGGGGACTCTTCACAAGCATAACTTCACCAGACTTGTAGATCAGATGGAGGAGGAGTTCAATAGGTGGGACATGCTGCCATTATCGTTGGCGGGGAGGGTATAGTCCGTCAAAATGACGGTGCCTCCGAGGTTCTTGTTCCTCTTTCAGTGCCTGCCCATCTTTATCCCCAGGGCCTTCTTTAGGAGAGTGACAAGCAGTATTTTGAGCTTTGTGTGGGCACATGGGACACCGAGAGTGAAGAGGGTGCTCGTGGAGCGAGGGAGTGATAGCGGCGGGCTGGCGCTGCCCAACCTTCTGCGGTACTATTGGGCAGCCAATGGGTCAATGGTGCGTAAATAGATGATGGAGCAGGGAAGGGGCGGCGTGGAAAAAATGGAGATGGTGTCATGTAGAGGTACGAGCCTGGGTGCCATGGTAACTGCACCATTGCCGCTCTCCCCGAAGACGTTTACCACGAGCCCGGTGTTGGCGGCGACCCCAAGAATCTGGGGACAGTAGTGACGGTTTCGGGCGGAAACAGGGGTCTCGATGGAAGCTCCACTGGGTGGCAACCATCGGTTCATCCCTGGGAACAAGGATGGGGGATTGAGAGGGTGGCAAAGGGCGGGCATCAGCAAATTGAGGGACCTGTTTATTGGCGGAAGGTTTGCGGGCCTGGGGGAACTGGAAGATAAATTTGGCCTTCCCCAAGGGAACATGTTCAGATCCTTGCAGGTAAAGGCGTTTGCTAGGCGACAGGGATTCCCTCTGCTGCCGTCGCATGTGAGAAATATGAGAATGACTAGAGCTAGGGTAGGTCCGATCAAGGACAGTAGCGGGAGATTGTGTATAAAGTCTGAAGAGATAGGAGAGGTCTTGAACAAGAATTTGTCTTCAGTATTTACATAAGAGTGAGGCCATATTGTTGGAGAGGACAGTATGAAACAGACTGATAAGTTCGAGGAGATACTTGTCAGGAAGGAAGATGTGTTGCGCGTTTTGAAAAACTTGAGGATAGACAAGTCCCCCGGGCCTTACGGGATATATCCAAGGATTCTATGTGAAGCAAGGAATGAAATTGCAGAGCCGTTGGCAATGATCTTTTCGTCCTCGCTGTCAACAGGGGTGGTAACAGAGGATTGGAGAGTTGCGAATGACGTGCCCCTGTTCAAAAAAGTGAATAGGATTAACCCTGGGAATTACAGGCCAGTTAGTCTTACCTCGGTGGTAGGCAAAGTAATGGAAAGTGTACTGAGCGATAGGATTTCTGAGCATCTGGAAAGACACTGCTTGATAATGGATAGTCAGCCCGGATTTGTGAGGGGTACGTCTTGCCTGACAAGTCTTATTGACTTCTTTGAGGAGGTGACCAAGCATGTGGATGAAGGTAAGGCAGTGGATGTAGTGTACGTGGATTTTAGTAAGGCATTTGATAAGGTTCCCCATTGTAGGCTTGTGCAGAAAGTAAGGATGCATGGGATAGAGGGGAATTTGGCCAGTTGGATAACAAACTGGCTAACCGATAGAAGACAGAGAGTGGTGGTGGATGGCAAATATTCAGCCTGGAGCCCAGTTATCAGTGGCGTACCGCACGGATCAGTTCTGGGTCCTCTGCTGTTTGTGATTTTCATTAACGACTTGGATGAGGGAGTTGAAGGGTGGGTCAGTAAATTTGCAGTTCATACGAAGATTGGTGGAGTTGTGGATAGTGAGTAGGTCTGTTGTCGGCTTCAAAGAAACATAGATAGGATGCAGAGCTGGGCTGAGAAGTAACAGATGGAGTTTAACCCTGTCAAGTGTGAGGTGGTCCATTTTGGAAGGACAAATATGAATGCAGAATACAGGGTTTACGGGAGGGTTCTTGGGCAATGTGGAGGAGCAGAGAGGTCTTGGGCTCTAGGTTCATAGATCTTTGAAAGTTGCCACTCAAGTGGATAGAGCTGGAAGAAGGTCTGTCGTCGTGTGCTAAGCGTTCATTAGCAGAGGGATTGATTTAAGAGCCGTGAGTGATGATGGAGCTGTACAGGACCTTGCCAGACCATATTTGGAGTACTGTGTGCAGTTCTGGTCGCCTCATTTTAGGAAGGATGTGGAAGCTTTGGAAAGGGTGCAAAAGGAGATTTACCAGGGATGTTGCCATGGAATGGAGAGTAGGTCATACGAGGAAATGTTGAGGGTGCTAGGCCTTTTCTCACTAGAACGGAGAAGGATGAGGGGCGACGTGATAGAGGTTTATAAGATGGACCAGGGGAGTAGATATGAGTAGACAGTCTGAGACTTTTTCCCCGGGTGGCAACACGTACCATTACAAGGGGACACAAAGTTAAAAGAAATGGTGGCAAGATATAGAGGGATTCAGAGGTAGGTTCTTTACCAAGAGGTATGGGGGCATGGAATGCACTGTCTGTGGAAGTAGTTGAGTCTGAAACGTAGAGACCTTCAAGCGGCTTTTGGATAGGTACATGGATTAGGGTAATAATGGAGTGTAGAATAACTTATTCTTAAGGGCAGCACGGTAGCGTGTGGATAGCACAATTTGCTTCACAGCTCCAGGGTCCCAAGTTCGATTTCGACTTGGGTCACTGTCTGTGTGGAGTCTGCACATCCTCCCCGTGTGTGCGTGGGTTTCTCCGACTACTCCGGTTTCCTCCCACAGTCCAAGAATGTGCAGGTTGGGTGGATTGGCCATGAAAAATTGCCCTGAGTGTCCAAAATTCTATGATTAACCTAGGACAAAAGTTCGGCACAACATCGTGGGCCGAAGGGCCTGTTCTTTGCTGTATTTCTCTATCTCTATCTATCTAAACTGGGTGGCAACTTTCAGGGATCTATGTACATGGACACCGAGATCGCTCTGTTCATCCACACTACCAAGACTCTACCCATTAGCCCAGTACTCTGTCTTCCTGTTATGTGTTTTCAAAATGAATCACCTCACACTTTTCTGCATTAAACTACATTTTCCACCTCTCAGTCCAGCGCTGCACAATAAAGCCAACGTCTTCTGTTCTATTAGTATATTCCGGCAAGTGTGCAAGAAGGGATTGTCGGAGGCATATTATGGACCAAAGTGGTCATCATGTGTGAGCCGAAGGCTGTAGGTAAGGTAGATATGGAATATTGGACATCTGGTTACCATGGTAAGAAATACAGTGTGGGACGATGTTGATATGGAATGCACGGATAGAGATGATCATGCAATTGCACTGATTAGCATTACGAGGGAGGGGCGGCAAGCGTTTTTCGAGGGCTCAATAAGCATAAATCCTACAGCACATGCGACGTGTGTCCTCAGCTGCTGCGTACAGCAGCGGAGCAGATGCAGTTGCTCTGAAGCTAATTTCGCAATCTTGTTTAGCCAGAGAAGTGGTGCAGAGGCACAGGAGGCATCAGGTGTGGTATAATTCTCAAAATGGGAGCAGTCGAAAACAGACCTTTCATGGCTAAGGTGTCTGACATTAGTGTTAAGGAAATTCTCGCAAATAAAACCTTGGTATATAATTAATCTCCTTTGGGGAAACAAGGAATAGTGAAGGGTAAATGAGATAGATTTTTTAGTGGAAGACCATGGGTTGCATTATCTGGTCACTCAACCACTATAAGGCGCATAGTACGTTGGCGACGGGATTATTTACTCACTAACATTGATCGTGTTTTCTTTTCATTGAAATCATCCCACTCCAACGGGACATGAATGAGCTGCCTGCTGGAACAGAGAATCGCCCATTTCTAACGGAATTTGACCGATCATTTTCGATGTGGGACGTGGTACGTTACTGAGCGCAGTGTTGCGGAATTGACTCTGTGACTATTATATCCAAATCCCTCTGCAGACTTCTAGTATCCTATACTCGTTTTGCTCTACCACTCATCTTAGTGTCATCTGCAAAATTGGACATATTGCACTTGGTACCCAACTACAAATCATCCATACAAATTGTGAACAAGGCCTTACAACAGATCCCTGAGGGGCGCCACGAAGCCTATCGTTTGCCAACCTGAGGAACACCCAAAATATCCACTATTTGCTTATAATTAATTAACCAATCCTCTACCAATGCTATTACTTTACTCTTGTGGCACCATGTCAAAACGTTTCTGGAAATCCGGATTTACCACATCCATTAGCTGCCCGTTATCTGCCACACTGGTAATATCCACAACATATTCTCTCATATCAGTTAGGCACGACCTGTCCTTTATAGACCCATGCTGCGTCTGTCGAATGCGATAAAATCGATCCAGAAGTCTCGCTATTTCTTGCTTGATGATAGATTCCAGCATCTTCACTACAAACGAAGTTAAGCTCACTGGTCTATAATTACTTGCTTTCTGTCTCGCTCCTTTGTTAAACAGTGTCACGTTTTCTATTTGAATATTCTCCGAGACCACCCCAGAGGTCTAGTAAATTTTAATACATTAGCATGAGTGCATTTGCAATTTCCATAGCCATCCTTTTTAGTACCCTGCGATGCATTCCATCAGGCCCAGAATACGTTTCTACCTTTAACCCCATTAGCTTGCCACAACTACCTCCGTGGTGATAAAAATCATCTCAAGGTCCTAACCTGTTATAGCTCCATTCCCATCAGTCACTGGCATGTTATTTGTGTCCTCCACTGCGATAAACATCCTTAAAATCAGCTGTCCAGTTCCTCAGCATTTCGGCAACTCCCTTTATTAAATCTCCCTGGTTATCATCTGAAGGACCAATATTTACCTCAGCCACTCTTCTTTGTTTTACACATTTGTAGAAACATTTACTATCTCTTTCTATATTGTGAGCTGGTTTACTCTCATAACCTATCTACACTTCTTCGTAGTGTTTTCAGTACCTTTCTGCTGCCCCCTTATGTTTTCCCAATCCTCTAGTCTCCGGCTAATATTTCTCCACCTGTGTTGCTTTTCCCTTCAAGTCGATACCTATCCCTTTGTTCCTCGATATCTCCTCCTACCAATTTTCCCTCTTTTTGCACTCCTTCCTTTTTCATTATATAAACCTTTGCTGAGCACTGTGAAAAATCGCTTGGAAGGTACTCCACTGTTCCCCAACCGTTTCACCATTAATTTTTTGCTCCCAGTCTACCATAGCCAGCTCTTCTCCCCATCCCATTGCAATCTCCATTGTCTAAACACAGAACACTAGTGTTTGATTTTACCGTCTCACGCTCCATCTGTATTTTACTTCCAACAAATTCAGAAGGATCCCTAAATATTAGATCATTCATCAATGCTGTCTCATACACAGGACCAGATCGAGGATCGCAGTTGCCTCGTTAGGTACACTACATACTTTCCTTTGAACCCGATCGTGGATACAATCTTATAAATTCCTCCTCAAGGCTCCTTGGCTGACCTGGCTAAACGATTCGACATGTCGATTAAATGACCCAGGATTACTGCTGTACCATGTCGACATGCATCAGTTATTTCTTTGTGTATTGCCCATCTCACCCTCATGTTACTATTTGTTGGCCAAAAGACTACTGGAATCAGTGTAATTTTCACCGTACTATTCCTGACTTCCACTCAAATGGATCACCTCCTCTTCCATCGGGGCGTCCGATACTGGAACGGTGGTGCGAGTGGAGACATCCACTTAGGGTCCCCTGGCACTAGGCTCTGCCAGCCACAGAGGCAAAAACTTGTCGCGGCCAGGGTCACCACCCTCGCATCCATCGACAACAGGGGTGGATGCTCGCCATCTGGCACTGCGCCACATCTCCAATTGACTGTTCAGCCACAGTCTGGTCCTCTGTCACATCAGCGACGAACAGCGCCTCCTCCTTTGTTTCTGCGCCACGTCGAGGCAATGCTGCCGATGTTCCCAGACATGGCCTACTGCGATTGAGCCACGTTAGGAGAAGTGCGATTTCCAGGTCTCTCTGGGCATGGTCGCCTGTAAAGCGGCGACGCTGTCTTTGGCCTCAACCAGCACCTGCACAGATTGCCCCCTGACTGGCACATTAGACATAGAACAGTACAGCACAGAACAGGCCCTTCGGCCCTCGATGTTGTGCCGAGCAATGATCACCCTACTTAAACCCACGTAACCCGTAACCCAACAATCCCGCCATTAACCTTACACTACGGGCAATTTAGCATGGCCAATCCACCTAACCCGCACATCTTTGGACATTGTGAGCCATGGCCGAAACCGTCAACCCGTCGACCACAATCGAAAGTGGTGGCAACTCGAACGGTGTTGCCTGTGTGGCATGCAGTTTCCACGACAACTCCTGCACGTGGTTGGAATCCTGCAACTGCGCATGCAAGTACCGGAGGCTCGCCGACAACACCTCATATATTCCCTTGCTCTGCGGCTGCAGCTCCACTACGGATGAAATTGTCTGTTCCAGAAGCTCGAGACCCATCGGCATGGCAGCTAGGTCCTTGTGTGACCTGCCTTCGCACCGTCCGATCCCTTGGGTTTCCCTATCTCCACTTGTTGTCCCAGTTAAACTGTGTCGTGAGCAACAGAGAGTGTACCAGAAGCCTCTTTACCAACATGACCCAACTTAGGTGTGTTTATCTGGTATGGTGGAGAGGAGCTGTGATGGACACCTCAATGATATTCGGGGCGTCATAAACGCTCGGGGGTTGGCTGGGGTCCGAGCTTACTTTGGCGACCTTCCATTCTGCTTGGCCACCGATCCTGCCCAGGGCAATCCTCTCTCCTCTCGTCTTTCCTCTCGCTCCAAATGTCTGCAGCGTTTCACTGCGGGGAGAGTGGGTTGAAGACAGAAAAGGAAGGGTGAGACAGTCGAATCATGCAGCCCAGGGAGTGAGTAGTCATGGCCACAGTGGCCAGGCCAGCCAGCAAAGGCGGCCGGTAAGGATAACTGTATGTGGGGGAGGGTCGGGGTTGGTTTGCCCTCTGTGTTGGCAGGGTGTAAGGTTAAAATTATGTGGTCGCATGTTTGTGCCACTGCCACAGTGCTGCCTGCTCACCTTTGCTGTCCTGAACAGGTCTTCCAGTTGGATCCTGCACTATTTTCCGCTTCGGGCGATATTGGTGATGGCGCTGACTGCCACTTCCACATGCCGCCAGTCAGGACGAATAGCGTCAACTGCCAGCCTCCTTTCAGGGCTGGGGAAAGCATGGTGACACCCCACTCTTCCACGGCGTTCATGAAGGTCGCGAGTGTGGCGTCGATGAAATGGTATGTCACTCTCTTCCTGCCGTCCTGTTTTCCAGTTTGGTCCCGCTGTGGCGCCAGTTGTTCTGTCGTGAAGGTCGGCGAATTCTGCCTTGGCATCATTAATTAGTTTGAGAAACTGAGAATCCCGCTCCCGATGTATCAGTACAGAATACAGGCTCGGCACATGTGCTTGCTTGAAATTTTGGACCGACGTTCAAGTGGATCCCATGTATCTGTCATGTACAGAAATCGGATTATCGCCCGTTACAGCTGATCAAAGCAGTTGTCAAACAGATTTAGTAATTTGGGAAGGCTACATCTGAACTAAATTTGCAAGGATTTGAAGCTTTCAGTCAGCCTGCAAAGGTGCCTCAGTAACCCTGTTTCTAACCAGAATTTTAAAAAAAACAATGAATGTGAAATATCAATTGGATTTCAAACTGAAATAAAATAAATACTAAGGAGGTTGGACTCTCAAATTAAATCGGAAAATTAAGTTCACTTTTCAAGTCCAATGTGAAAACTTGTGACATTGTGATTAAACCCATCAACGGCTAGCTTTCGACACACTTTGGAGGACCTCTCAGTGTTCCAGCATTTGCTTCTATTCAGTCCTGAAGTTGATTGACGAAATGGTCAGCTGCAATCATAAACCTTTGCGAACGGCAATGCAGTTGAGTTGTCCACGAAATCAAAACACGCGATCAACGTTCTGTATTCCCATCAGCATCACACCCCCTACATGTTTGATTCCCAGCAGTGTGGGGTGCCTTCGTCAGAAATCCAATTGACAATCGGTGGTATTATATAATAGATTTTGGTCTGTCCCCCATCTGAGAGACGACGTTTCTGATGGAAAGAGTTGCAGGAGTGCCAGGAGAAGGTGTAACTCATCTGTTATGGTTGGTGGATCGATCCCCGAAATAGAAATGGGACAAGAAGAATTCAACTGAATCTTCGTCATGCATCACAGGCTCAGATCATGGAGGGGAAAAGGGCCTGTTCAGCCGACTCAGTGGTCAACCAAGCAATAGGTTGAGTTTCTAATTGCTACGTTCTAACGGCAGAAGAAAGACCCCCTGGAGGACCTGGCTCAACGGCGGAGAGGGTAAAGCAGGCATTAAAAGAGAGAAGCATAGGCTTGTGCCCCAGGGAAGACCAACAATAAAGTGGAGCAGGCACTGTAGGAGCAGAAGGGGGAGCTGGATTAGTTGGTGGCCTGGGTGTTGGTGATGCAGCCGGCCCATAAGACACTGAAGGAAAAGGTGTAGAATCTCGAGAATTGCCCCAGAAGGCAAAATTTGAGTATTGTTGTGATGGCTGAATGCATCTAAGAAGCGGAGGATGACACATTGGTGGCAAACATGTTGCAGCAGTTTATTGGGAGAGCGGGCTTATGAGATGCTCCTGGAGTTCACCGAATGCATAAGACGCCGATGCGGAGGGCCGCAATCGGGGGAGAGCCACCAAGGGCGATGCTGATGCCGTTTGCGTTGCTTTTTGAAAAGAGAATATTATTCAGTGGCAAGGTAGTGCAAGGAAGTGCACCTGGGAAGGGGAACGAGCTACACTAGTGTCACAACCTGGGTGCAGAACCGGTGACGTGAAGGGTTAGGTTTAGATCATGTGAGGCTGCACTCTCCAATACGGGGTGAATTTTGCGTGCTGTACCAGCATGTCTTTGCGTGATTTTCAGAAGTGTGAATATTGTTTTTGAACGATGTCTGTCCCGGTACAGTTTCTGAGAGATTTTGGACTGGCAGGAGAAGGAGCACCTTGAACTTTAGAATGTGTTTGTATCGAGGTTTTATTTGGGTCCTTGGAAAACTTGCCGCGAAAAAGTTCCTTTGGTTTTGATGGCTGGTCGGTTTCGAGGGCATGTCCTTCCCTGGAGGGAATATCAAGTGTCAGTGCAGCGGTTGCTTCTTTTTGGGTGTGGCGAGCAGGGGGGGGGGGGGGTGGGGGCTGTTGTTGTGGTAGTTATTTTGGAAGCCGTGGTAAGGGCGCTGCCGTTCTAGAGGCGTGGGCTTGTTAACGTGACTGCAGTGCGGTGTTGTCGGAGGAATGGGTCGACATGGGAGGTGGAGTTGTTTTATTGGGGTGAAGGTGGGTTGCTGCCAAAGGTGTGGGTGGCTGGTGGCGCTACTGGAACAGGAATCATGACGGTGGATATCCGTGGCCGTGGAGGAAGGATCACTGACATAGGCTGACTCAAGGAATTATATGGTTGATCGGCAAGGAGAAGCGAAGGGGAGCCCAGAACTAGTCTGGTCACGAGGAACGTGAGGGGCTTGATTGGGCCCATCATACTGTGACGTGTGTTCGCGCACATGAGGAGTGTGAAGGGCGGACGTGAGCTTTATCCAAAAGGCGAAATTAAAGATAGGGGATGAGACAAGCTTTCAAAAAGGATGGGTGGGGCAGTTCCCGCTCAGAAATGGACAGGAACACGAGGGGAGCGGTTTTGGTGAATTCGCGGATGGTGTTCAAGGAGGAGAACATTTTGGCCGATTCGGGTGGAGGTATGTGATGGTTGATGGGAAGGTTGCCAGGCTGCCAATGGCCCTGCTGAACGTTTATGCCCCAATTTGGGATAAGGTAGATTTAATGATGCGGTGCTGGAGAGGATGTTCGACCTGCACTCACATAGGTTGACCATCAGGGGTCGGGACGTTAATACGGTCATTTAGCCAAGCTAGGGCCGGTGCAGACTGAGGTCTGGAAAAGTGTCAGCAGTGGAGAAGGAGTTGAATGGGTTCGTGCAGCGGGTGGCGGAGATTGGGGAAGGGGGGTTGAACCCGTGCAGCTTTGGGAGGGCGAGAGTGGAGGATTTGAATGAATTTTCCTATGGGTACCGGGTGTACTCCCGGATCAATGTTTTTCTGTGCTAGATAAGGTGTTGCTGGCAGGCATCGTTGACAAGGAGTTTTCAGCAATTCTGGTCTTCGATCAACGCCGCAATCGGATGATTTGTGAGTCGACCGAGGGACACAGTACCCACGGTGGACGCTGGATATGGGATTCCTTGCGGATAAGGAGGTGTGCGAGCGGACGAGTGCCGTTATTGGCGTCTACGTGGAGCCGAATAATGGAGGAGAGGAGACGGCCGCAAAACTGAATAAGGCACACAATCCGGGTGTTCGGGTGAGTTTATTTCAAGAAAGTGTAGATTCGATAGATTCGATCCACCGAATCTACACTGACTCCAAACTACCTCGGCGCAATCGCCCGCCCTAGTCTTGTCACCCCACCCGATCTTTAGACAACAAGGGAGTATTTAACATGGTCCATCCACCGAACATACGCATATTTGGACTGTGGAAGGAAACCGCTGCATCCAGTGGAATCACGAATCGAAATAGGTGGAAAGTGCAACCTCGGCACAAAATAAAATTGCCCGTGGTCAGACTCGACCCCGAAACCCTCCTGCTCTGAGAAATCAGTGCAAACCTCTGTGCCACCGTGCCTCCTCTCCCGTCTCGTATTTGCCAATTTCGTTAACTTTTGAGGATCCTCCTTATGAACCCCAAATTATCCCATGGGCTTTCGACGCAATTTCTAGCATGCTGATGAAGAGCAGCACGGTATCACAAATGGCTAGCACTGTGGCTTTACCAGGGCCCGAGGTTCGATACCCCCCTGGGCCACTGTCTGTGCGTAGTCTGCACGTTCTCCCAGTGTCTGCGCAGGTTTCCTCCAGGTACTACGGCTTCCTCCCACAGTTTAAAGACGCGCAGTTAGGTGGATTGACCATGCGAAATTGCAATTAGTGTCCATTAAATGTTATGAGGCGTTATTGGGTTTCGGGAATAGGGTGGAAGTAAGGGTTTAAATTGGTCGGTGCAGACTCGATGGCCTCCTTCTGCACTGAATGTTCCATGTCCCACTCCATTGCAATAGTAATAATAATGTTATAATCATCACTCTTGTCACGAATAGGCTAACATTAGCACTGCAATCAAGTTACTGTGAAAACCCCCGAGCAGCCACACTCCTGCGCCTGCACAGATACACTGAGGGAGAATTTAGAAAGTCCAATCTTCCTGACAAGCTCAACTTTCTGGACTTAGAACATAGAACATAGAACAGTACAGCACAGAACAGGCCCTTCGGCCCTCGATGTTGTGCCGAACAATGATCACCCTACTTAAACCCACGTAACCCGTATACCCATAACCCAACAATCCCCCCCATTAACCTTACACTACGGGCAATTTAGCATGGCCAATCCACCTAACCCGCACATCTTTGGACTGTGGGAGGAAACCGGAGCACCAGGAGGAAACCCACGCACACACGGGGAGGACGTGCAGACTCCACACAGACAGTGACCCAGCCGGGAATTGAACCTGGGACCGTGGAGCTGTGAAGCATTGATGCTAACCACCATGCTACCGTGAGGCCACTTGTGGGAGGAAACCGGAGCACACGGAGGAAACCCACGCATACAAGCGGAGAACATGCAGACTCCGCAGAGAGTGAGTGAAGCCGTGAATCGAACCTGTTACTCTGCGGCTGTGAAGCAACAGTGCTACCAAATGTGCTACGGTGTCATACCGTACCATATCGTCTTCAAGTGTTAATTTAACCCACGGTAGCACGGTGATGCATTCGTTAGCTCTAATTCATCAACGGCGCCGAGGTCCCATGTTCGATGTCGACACTGGTACTGGCTGTGTGGAGTTTGCTGATTCTCCCCTGTTTGCATTGGTTTCGCCCTCCAACGGCCACAAAATGCGTCGGGTTGGTGGATTGACACCGTTATGTTGCGCGTTAATTGGAAATATTGAATTGGGTGCTTGCTGGTTTAGCTCACTCGGCAAAATCGCTTGCTTTTAAAGCAGACGAAGCAGACCACCTTCACGGTTCAATTCCCGTACCAGGCTCCCTGGACAGGCGACGTAATGTGGCGACTAGGGGCTTTTCACAGTAACTTCATTGAAACCTACTTGTGACAATAAGCGATTTCCATTTCAATTTCTAAATGTAAGAATAAAAAGGGTTACTTTCACACTCAATATCTTCCTTTCTCGCCTGAGGACTGTATTCCAAGAGCATTCCCAGCTATTCATTCCTGCACTTTTCTACCCGCCTTCAATACACTCTACTATTTACTGTAATTTTTAAAAATTAAAACACGTTTGGAAAATTGCTTAATTTGGGATTCAACTCATATTCATCAGGCATTATTCCAGCTTTACAAATCGTTATACTCCTTTTCTCTTCAAATTGCATTCTTATCGCGGAAGGTCTTCTTAAATGCTGACAAGAGAATGATTGCTGCAGGCGTCGCATACATATATTTCAACTCACAATGCTTGGAGTCACCGATTATAATGGTTCCGCTTAACCCTTTTTCAGTCAAACATAATCTGTGAAAGCTGCTTTGAACAATTCGTAAACCTTTGCCTCTGTGCCTCCGGAAACAAATCATATGCAGTCGGGATTTTTTTTTCGTTTTCACCTTGTTATATTCCTTAGTGTTCCCGTCTGATTGGTAACCGTACACATCCGGCGCATGCCCCCTCAATTTACTTTGCACGAGCAAAGTAAATTCCCTTGGCCAGTCCATTTCAGTAGCTATTTGTTCAAGTGTCATGAGGAAAGTATCTCTATCTTATTACTCCAATTCTGTGAGGGAAGCTCCAGAGATAATCACATCCCGGTGGTGTTTCGTCTCAGTTTATGGCCGCTGTCGCCTTGGTGTGTATATTTTAATATCCAGTGCTTTGGCCCTTTTGCTGTTACCTGTTATTGCAAATCCCTGATTTAAAAAGTTACATCCTCATATTTTGCCAGCATCTAAAAACCGCCGTCTCGCACCTCCATTTCAAAATAATTTGGCCTCCTGCTCGAACTGCACCAAAAATCGCTGAAAATGTTTCCCCACCAGAAAATGTTTCCAATGCAACACTAGCTTGACTACCTTGTCCTCGGCTCTTCTGTGTTACTCACAGATCCACCACTCAAGATTACATCGAAGAACGCTTCATTATTCGCTTCAAACGGCTTTACGAGTTTAATTATCTTGCCAATTCAATGTATTTAACTTATGTTACCCAAGACATTCTGAGTAAATAAGGACAAGTCCTCCACCTGAAGAAAGACATCAGCAGCGTCCTGAGTGTGTCTGTCGTGCTACCAGAAACACTGTGTCCATGTGGTCCAAAAGGTCCATTGGTTTTCTCTCGTGTTCTATTGATACCAGAATGGATTTTCCAATCAACGCCATTGTACGCTTGGTTTGTGCACGGTCAGTTTCAACTACAAATGTCGTGGAGTCGCAATACATTAAACAAATTTCCGGCAGCGCTGGTCAAAGGCTACAAATCCTGTGGTGGAACCCAATCCTGAATCGCTAATGCCTGCCCACCATTTACAAGGCACAAGTCAGCAGTGTAATGGAATGAACTCCAGTTGCCTGGATAATTTTAGCTCCAACAAGCATCAAGAAGGTCGACACCATCCAGGACAAAACATCCCTCTCGATTGCTCCTTCATCCACAAACATTCCAACCTGCCACCACCGTTGAACAGTGACAGCTTTGTGTACCATCTGCAACGTTACTGTGCGAATGCACCAATATTCCTCAGACAGCACATTCCAAACCCAGGAACACTGTAGTCGAGAATGAAAAGAGCAAAATACCCCTGGGAACCCCGCACCCAGAGATTCCGCTTCAAGTTACTCACGGCCCTTACGTGGAAATCTATCGTCATTCCTTCAGTGTTGATGGGGCAACAGCTTGAAACTCCCTCCCTGACAGCACAGAGGGTGCATATGGACCGGAAGTACCTCAGAAGTTCAAGAAAGCTTCCTACCAGAAACTTATCAAGGGCATCTAGAGATGGGTAATATATGCCCGCCTAACCAGCGACGACCAGATCCTGTAAAATGAATAATTATGAAAAAAAAACACATGTGAAATAATATTTTACATGAAATCCCAAGATACATGATTGAGCCAATAAACTGCAGTCTCCAGGTTAATAACTTTAACACAGATAAATATTTATGATGCACAGTAGCATAATGAGACGGACATAAAGTGGAACGTGTAGTCTCATACCCAGGCCCCATTTCCAAATACACACACATGCACACACACACCCACACAGTCTCACACACATATATCACACTCACTCAAATATAGAAACAAGACAGAGGGGAAAGTGTGGTGATAGAAGACATATAATACAAATCAAATTAAAAGGATGAAGACACTTGAGGCAGTGTTTACTTCATGTGATTGCTTCCTTTAAAGAGGTTTTATTTCTTCCCTGCTGACATAACATCATTCCAAATTCGCTGCAAAGGATTCACATGGCACTCGCTACTTTAATAATGAAGCAGTTCTCTCATTGCAGAAAACAAGAAAGCGAGAGAGAGAAACAGAGCAGGGGCGCAACCGTGCCACAGTGGTCAGAACTGCTGCCTCACAGCTCCACGTCCTGGGTTCAATTCCGGCCTCGACTGGCTGTTTGCCTGGATTTTCAACTTTCCCCCAGTGTCTGAGTGGGATTCCTCCGGGTGCTCCACTTTCCACCCACAGTGTAAAGACGTGCAGGTTAGGTGGATTGGCCATGCTATATTCATCTTACAGTAAATGTTAGGTAGGGTCTATCAGTTACGGGAATGCGTGGCGGTGTGAGCGTAGTAGGGTGGTCTTCCCTCCGTCCAGTGCAGACCTGATGGCTGGGCAGTACCCTCAGATAGCACCTAGTATGTGCAATTATTCGACTACTCTGACGCCCACGACCAGCTCTGGCCTACCCACCGAGGGTCAGCCAACCAATCACTCGGATGTCTTGCAAAGCTGCCTCCAAATAGATATGAGGCGCCGAAGACGCTTGTTTCTCATCAACAAAATCAAAACCTATGCACACAACATGGCAGACCTGCTCGAGAAAAAAATGTGATTTCTACTTTAAAAGCAACGTCTGATTATGGTCCCGCGGTCAAAAAGTAAATAATGTGAAATAAATTACAACCAACAAAATACACAAGAAGGACTGTTACAAGACATGGAGATACGTCTGGCATACGCTGTCACGCATGGACATTAAAGAGAACAGATCTTTCCATATCTCTCCATGTGTTCGAATCGCCCTGCAAAACGTACACTTGCATGCATCACTCTCCTTTAACTGATCGTGGCTCAGAAATATAAAACAGTGCGAAAATGTAGCAATACTCGTCAGTGACTATTACCAAGAATGCAGTTGCTCTTCCTTCTTAGGGCTGGCGGAGGGGGCTGCTGGGGTGGTGTGGGGGCGGCGGAGGGGCAGAACAAATTTTCACCCAGTTTACTGGTTACGAAGCATCTCAGTCACACTCGACTGAGATAATCACATCGGTCATTGCTCGGAATTTTGGCTAAGGTTGAGCGTGAGGTCGGGTGTAATGCCTGGATCTTGGTATACACCCTTGTGGGGACCATGAATTGGTTCAATTTGAATTGTTATTTGGAGCTGTCAAGGAGCTATATTAGGGGCTTTCCCCGAATCACACTCACATCTTTGGCTTTGTATCTCCGATAAAGGAAGTACAAAATAACAATCACTTACGAACTAAAACATTCCTCATTGCTTATTGGACTTTGACAGAGTAAATTATCTTTCCATGGCATGGCGATGGTATAGTAGCTGCATATGTCCAAGGATCAGATATATCGTTTTCTAAACATCAAGTACTTAATTGGGTATCAAAGATGCAGGAAAATGGTGCCGAAGATCTGCAGTTATTTATTTAAACACATGGTTTGCATTGTTTATTTTTAGCGCCCGATAAAGTATTTCACTTGCTCCGGTACGTTGCTCCTGCGAGGACTCCATCGTACAAATATCTCGTCTAGTGTTTTGGCGGTGTACTTTGCTGCATTTAATCTGGTCGGAAATTCCCCAATACATTTGCTGACGGTGTATTTTCTCACTGGACATACGTAAATTACATCCTACCGAGTGGGGTTGCGAAAATTAAAATCATCTGGAGGTTTGTCCAGGAACTTCCTCCTGGTCGTACCTGTATTAGCTGTCCTTCCCTGGCATATTTGTCAAGATTAATTTCTGGGCAGTTGAGCTAGTTTTTTGTGCAATGTGTGGCATCGTTGCGCAGTTATGGCCCCGAACATAATTATTTTATACGTTCCGTCGTGGTGTCTATTCTATGTCCGTCATTGAACTGGCAGATGAGCTGATTTCTAACTTGGATGGGGACACATAGGTACCTGATTTTAAAATTAACCCGTCACGTATTTGGAGTTTGTTCTTCCATATGTCGGATGCGGCTGGGTAGAATTCGTCCAAATGTGTTTGAGGAGAATCATCAGTGGGTGGTTATTGGATCAGGTCAGCTACATTGGTTTGGTTACGGTCACAACGTTGCTTGCTATCCTACAGATGGCTGCCAAACTGTCAGGTGCAGGCGCCAGCTTTGGCTAGGGTATCTGCCTTGTAGTTCCGATGTGGGTAGGTCCTGTCACCAAGAACAAAGAAAATTTCAGCACAGGAACAGGCCCTTCGGCCCTCCCAGCCTGCGCCGATCCAGATCCTTTATCTAAACCAGTTGCCTATTTTCCAAGATCTACTTCTCTCTGTTCCCCACCCGTTCATATATATGTCCAGATGCATCTTAAATTATGCTATCGTGCCCGCCTCTACTACCTCCGCTGGCAAAGCATTCCAGGCACCCACCACCCTCTGCGTAAAAAGCTTTCCACGCACTTCTCCCTTAAACTTTCCCCCTCTCACCTTGAAATCGTGACTCCTTGTAAATGACACCCCCACTCCACACCTCTCATAATTTGTAGACGTCCAATCAGATCTCCCCTCAACCTCCGACTTTCCAATGAAAACATCCTAAATCTACTCAACCTTTCTTCATAGCTAGCACCCTCCATACAAGGCAATATCCTGGTGAACCTTCTCTGCACCCTCTCTAAAGCATCCACATCCTTTTGGCAATGTGGCGACCAGAACGGCACGCAGTATTCCAAATGTGGCCTGAACAAATTCCGATACAACTGTAACATGATCTGCCGACTCTTGTACTCAATACCCCGTCAGATGAAGGCAAGCATGCTGTATGCCTTCTTGGTCACTCTTTCGACCTGTGTTTCCACCTTCAGGGTACAATGGACCTGAACTCCCAGATCTCTCTGTACATCAATTTCCTCCAGGACTCTTCCATTGGACCATTAGTCTGCTCTTGAGTTAGAGCTTCCAAAATGCATCACCTCGGATTTGTCTGGATTGAACTCCATCTGCCATTTCATGCCCAACTCTCCAACCTTTCTATATTTTGCTCAATTCTCTGACAGTCCGCCTCGCTTTCTGCAACTCCACCAATCTTAGCATCATCTGCAAACTTGCTCATCAGATCTTTTATACCTTCGTCCAGCTCATTTATGTATATCACAAACAACAGTGGTCCGAGCATGGATCCTTGTGGAACACAACTAGTCACCTTTCTTCATTTTGCGACACCCCTTCCGCCACTACTCTGTGTCTCCTGTTGCCGTGCAAGTACTTTATTCATCTGGCTAGTACACCCTGAACCCCAATGCGTCTTCACTTTATCCATCAACCTGCCATGGGAAATGTTATCAAATGCTTTACTGAAGTCAATGTATATGACATCTAAAGCCCTTCCCTCATCAATTAACTTTGTCACTTCCTCAAAGAATTAGATTAGGTTTGTAAGACAAGAACGTCCCTGCACAAAACCATGCTGCCTATCACTGAAAAGTCTATTTTCGTCCAAATCTGAATAGATCCTATCCCTCAGTATCTTCTCCAACAGTTTGCTTACCACTGACGTCAAGCTCACACGTCTATAATTCCCTTGGTTATCCCTGCTAACTTTCTTAAACAAAGCGGCAACATTAGCAATTCTCCAGTCCTCCGGGACCTCACCCGTGCTCAAGGATGCTGCAAAGATATCTGTTAAGACCCTAGCTATTTGTCCCTCCGCTTCCCTCTGTAACCTTGGATAGATCAAATCCGGTCTAGGGGACTTGTCCACCTTAATGCCTTTTGGACTACCCAAAACCTCCCGCTTCCTTATGCCGACATGACCTAGAGTATTTAAACATCTATCCCTCGCCTCAACATCCATCAGGTCCCTCTCCTTGGTGAATACCGATGCAAAGTACTCATTAAGAAGCTCACTCATTTCCTCTGACTCCACGCATAAATTCACTCTTTTGTCTTTGAGTGGGTCAATTATTTCTCTAGTTACCCTCTTGCTCCTTATACCGTATAAAAGGCTTTGGGATTTTCCTTAACCCTGTTGGCCAAAGATATTTCATGACCCCTTTTAGTAATGATTTGGAGATCTTGGACCTCTCCCATCCAAACAAACGCTACGATCATTTTACCTCTGCTGTGGAAGACGTCCTTGGGGATAAAGATCGGTATGGATCTAAACAGGACGAAGATCTTCGGCACTACGTTCATTTTGATCGCCTACCCCCCCCCCCCCCCCCCCCCCCCCCCCCCCCCGGGCAGGGACGGCGGTTGTGCATTCCATATCTGCAGGTCCTTTTTAAATTCCTGCGCCAGACTCGTTAGATTTGACTTTGAATCACCGTCCAGTCACTGGATGTTTGGATCCCCAGTTACCGAGATTTGTATCGGGCAAGTCCCAAATATGTTCCTCTCTGATTTCGGTACATTGAGGATACCTCGCTCTTGCCCAGTATTTAGCCCGAGTTTTTAGCCCGAGGAGGATCCAAACTCCTTTAAGATCCGCATCATTGCTCGAACACCTTACTGTGGTTCCAAACAAAGAGGAGCAAGTATTTTTGTTAGATTGAGACCTGTGCAGTCTGCCTCCTCTTTGGATGCCAATCCAGATTTTTGCGTCTCGCTTAACGATTGCCAGCTGTTGAATTGGATGGCGGAGTAGGAGTGGGGACATTAGGCACCCCTGCCGTCTGGCCCTGTGCAGCAGTATGCATTCGGAACTTGCGGGCGTTGTACAGGGGTTTCACCCAGTACGAGAAACTTGATCAAAGCCCAAAGCACTACAGCACGTCAAAGAGGTACTTCGACTCGACTCGGTCGAAGGCCATTTCTGCAGTCAGGTAGACGATCGCCTCTTGTGTTCTCTCGCGGGGAGCAAGGGTGAGGGGTTATCATTACATTCATCAGTCGCCTGATATTTGCAGTTAGCTCCCTAACCATGGCAAAGCCCATCTGGTCCACCGTGACCACTTCTGTCATGCAACACTCCAGCGCCTTGTCAAGCATATTCACTGAGAAAGCAGGGAGCCACAAGGGAGATAGAGCAGCTAGAAAACATTATACTTGCGTCGACATTAAGCTTTAAAATGCCGACTCGTTGACTTTTTTGGATATGTGGCTTAATTTAGCGTTGGGGGCAGGATATCCTCACCAAGGAGTCTGCAAACACGTCCCAGGCGTGGGGCAGGGCGCCAGCGAAAGTTTTAAAGTCCACAGAGAACCCATAAGGTCCTGGCGCCTTTCATTCCTTCATTGAACTAATGCTCTGCATGATTTCCCCAGAATTGTTGGTGCTTCCAGTTCCGCCCCGCAGGCCCTCCACCACAACTTATATGCCCAGTATATTGAAGAACTGTTTCACCCCCGCGCCCTCGCTCGGGGCTCTCGCTAGAAGATCTTGAATTAAGTTGGCCTCATTTAGCTCTGTTACTAATGTGCATTTGTTGCTTTATATCCGCTCAATATCCCTTGTGGCTGCCTGCTTTCTCAGTCGGTTAGTGATTCGGCGGCCTGCACTTTAACCTTTGCTCTTAGTAGGTCCGCCGTGTCTGGCGAAATTGGTGTACTGCTTTCCTGGTGGAGAGCAGTTAAAAGTACATTGTACCTTTTTTCGTCTCCACCACAACCCCTACGGGCGGCACCTGCAAGAATTTTCTGCCGACCTCCAGTTTGCTGTCGATCGGCTCTGCTTCAGAGCCTCTTTTTATGAAAAAAAAATGAAAATGAAATGAAAATCGCTTATTGTCACGAGTAGGCTTCAATGAAGTTACTGTGAAAAGCCCCTAGTCGCCACATTCCGGCGCCTGTCCGGGGAGGCTGGTACGGGTATTTGAACTGTGCTGTTGGCCTGCTTGGTCTGTTTTAAAAGCCAGCGATTTAGCCTGGTGAGCTAAACAAGCCCCTGAGTTTTACTAACTCAGCGAGCCTTATTTGCGATGTTTTCTCCCCTGAAGACGATATTCGGTGACTCGTAGAACGTGGAAAATCAGCCTTCCCCATTCTGGTTGATAGTAATGTGCTGCACCCCTATGGTGGGATATTGTCTTGTCGGCCAAGTGGTCCATGTCCAGACTCCATGTTGATCGCTGGGCACTGATCGTCCCCAAACCCACATTTCTCTAGTGTGGAAAATCGTCGGAGAATCCCCCTCTTACTATTACTGAAAGCAACAATTTCCTCACTTAAAATACGTAAATCCTGATATTTACAGTATGAAGCAGTCAGAAGAACGAAAATTTCCTCTCACTGGATTGCAAAAACCGCCATCGGTCCACTTCTACAATCTGTTCCATTAATGGGAAGGGTGTGGCGGGGGGGGGGGGGGGTGTTAGCACAGGGTGAGGGGCTAGTTCAGCGCAGGGCTAAAGAGCTGGCTTTTGAAGTAGACCAAGGCAGGCCAGCAGCACGGTTTAATATTTCACCAGCCTTCCCGAATAGCCTGCGGATTATGGCGACTGGGGGCTTTTCACAGTTAGTTCATTTAAAGCATACTTGTGACAATAAGAAATTTTCATTTTACCCTTAATTTTCATTTCATTTCATGTTCCCAGCTGCGTGGACATGCCTGTCTTTTTTTCCAGTTATGGGGTTTGAGCGGTCAGTCAGGTAGTTAAAGTAGCTCTCCCCCCCCCCCCCCGCCCCCACCATCCCCATGATGAGTTGGTGGGTGTCAATGTAAGCGATGTTCGCCATTGTTTTCTTTACAAAGTATGTGTCGCCTCAGTTATGTACATACTGATTTCCCTGTCCGGCCGGTGTTCCGCACAGTGCACCATTGACCATGACGTACCGTCCCCTTGATGCATATCCATCCTTGTCTCTTTAAACGTCTTTTTCTTGCTGATCAGTATGGCTAATCCCTTCGCCCTCGTCGCGTAACATGAATGGTACGCATATCCCACCCATCCCTTTCTTACCCAATCAGACTTCTCCCTCAGGTGTGTCTCCTGCAGGAAGATTATGTTGGCCTTCACACTTCTTAAATTGGAAAGACTTTGGAACTATTCACTGCGGCGCTGAGCCCCCTGTCATTCCAGCTGATTATAAGGGTGCTGTGTTTCTGTCCCGCCGTTCCTGCCGGATCAACCATACTTAGCTGGTGGACACAACCCTGCACTCTGGGATTTCGCATTATTAGGGGGCCGTCCAAAATTACCGCGGGAGCCATTCTCACCATATGGCCATGCCCCTGTGCTCCCAGGTAACACTCTGGTAATGGGGCACCAAACATGGCCGCCAACGTCCTGTACGTCAGCTGGGTGTACTGTATTCCCGGATTTGTTTAGTCATCCACCAAATTGTCTGCTTGTGGCGTCATCTTGTGTCCTCGGCTGCTCCCTGCTGCCGAAGACAATCGAGTCCAACTTTTTTCGGTAATGATTACTGCATGTTCATTGTTCCGACCACCCTTCTCCCTTCACTGCCCATCCCTACATTTTTCGGCACAATAAGGCATGGAAGCAGATGAGGCAACATTTCGGTCGATCGGAGTTGTCGCCCTTGGCTACCTTCTGCAGAAACCAGAAAATACCAACATCCATGCTCTACACCAATTTTAAATAATGGAGACAGGACGGGGACGTTAACAGTTCGGTAATTTTACATGGAGGACAAACTAGCGTCGCTGAGCGAACTGACAGAAGGCGTGGAATTATCGAAACGACTGGAACTTCGGCACCTTCTTGTCAAGTAAGGAAGTGGGCAGCGGGGGAACACCTACGGACAGTTACTAGACTGTGTAAGAATACCGCTGGAAGAAGCAAGATAAAAATGGGAGGACGAACAGGGGACGGACGTCGCTTGGGACTCTGCAGGGCAAGCTCTACCTCCTCCTACGAATAGCTCAGACTCATGCAGGTGACTATGGTGCACCGAGCATAACAAACCATAACCAGAATGACCACGCCATTCCTGGAATTGGAGAACAAACGGGAAAAGTGACAGGTAGGCCCAGCCAACCACGCCAACATATTCTGAGCATTCCTCGGTCTTTTAAGGTTTTGGACAGCCGTCTTCGACGCAATGTCAAATTTTGCGGTGTTGAGAGTGGAGCCATTCCCGAGAGCGGTAGTACTAAGGGCCTCGGATCAACCAACAATACTCATGGAGAAAGGGGCCGAAGCACTTGCGTATGCTTCTTCCATCGCAAGCCAGGAATCCTGCACGGCAGCGACCCACGGCACCACCCAGAGCTGCAGACCCGCTGGCAGACCTGGCGACATTTGTCCATCTTTGGACAATCACGTACACCATCCGATGGTCGCAGGAGTGCTTCCCACGGTGCGTGGGGTAATCCGTTGGCTTTTCCAAGCCCTGGTGGAGGCAAACAACGACTACACAAAGAGGGAGAGAAAGGGGAGAGCAGAGAAGAAGACACAAAAGTAGGACGGATCAAGGGGAAGGGACGGAATTAGCAGGAAACCCAAGGCGATAACAGGGAGAACCTTGGAAGAGGGAGACAGGAAGGAAACAAATCCCGGTCCCCCAGTCCCCAAGCAAACCGACAAGACTTGCAGCAAAAAACACAGAATAATGGATGGGAAGGTGGAAGCGAGATGAGGAGCCCAGCATTAGAACATCTGGATTTCCAAAGGCCTTTGATAAGGTGCCACACAGGAGGCTGCTGAGTAAGGTGAGGGCCCATGGTGTTCGAGGTGAGCTACTGGCATGGGTTGAGGATTGGCTGTCTGACAGAAGGCAGAGAGTTGGGATAAAAGGTTCTTTTTCGGAATGGCAGCCGGGGACCAGCGGTGTCCCACAGGGTTCAGTGTTGGGGCCGCAGCTGTTCACCATATATATTAATGATCTGGATGAAGGGACTGGGGGCATTCTAGCGAAGTTTGCTGATGATACGAAGTTAGGTGGTCAGGCAGGTAGTGCTGAGGAAGTGGGAGGCTGCAGAAGGATCTAGACAGTTTGGGAGAGTGGTGCAGGAAATGGCTGATGCATTTCAACGTGAGAAAATGTGAGGTCTTGCACTTTGGAAAAAAGAATCCAAAGCATAGACTACTTTCTAAACGGTGAGAAAATTCATAATGCCCAAAGTACAAGGGATCTGGGAGTGCTAGTCGAGGATTCCCTAAAGGTAAACATGCAGGTTGAATCCGTGATTAAGAAAGCGAATGCTATGTTGTCATTTATCTCAAGAGGGTTGGAATATAAAAGCAGCGATGTGCTACTGAGCCTTTATAAGGCTCTGGTTAGGCCCCATTTGGAGTACTGTGTCCAGTTTTGGGCCCCACATCTCAGGAAGGACATACTGGCACTGGAGCGTGTCCAGCGGAGATTCACACGGATGATCCCTGGAATGGCGGGTCTAGCATATGAGGAACGGCTGGCGTTCCTGGGATTGTATTCATTGGAGTTCAGAAGGTTAAGGGGAGATCTAATAGAAACTTACAAGATAATACATGGCTTAGAAAGGATGGACGCAAAGAAACTGTTTCCGTTAGGCGAGCAGTCGAGGACCCGTGGGCACAGCCTTAGAATTAGAGGGGGTAAATTCAAAACAGAAATGCGGAGACATTTCTTCAGCCAGAGAGTGGTGGGCCTGTGGAATTCATTGCCGCAGAGTGCAGTGGAGGCCGGGGACGCTAAATGGCTTCAAGGCAGAGATAGATAAATTCTTGATGTCGCGAGGAATTAAGGGCTATGGGGAGAATGCTGGGAGGTGGAGTTGAAATGCCCATCAGCCATGATTGAATGGCGGAGTGGACTCGATGGGCCAAATGGCCTTACTTCCACTCCTATGTCTTATGGTCTTATGGTCTAACCGCAGTGGAAGAGGGAGAGACCAATGAGTGGACAGGGAGTCGGGTGGCGGAGCAGGGAATATTTAGCAAGTTATATATATGTACATAAGAAACTGTATAATTTGTAAATATTGGACACGAAAATTTCACTCTATATAATCAAAAATTACAATTAGCCATTAGAAAAAAGGGTTGTAGTCCGTTCGGTGAGATCTGTGATGGTGTTTAATCCTGTAATATATTGCCATGTGGGAGTACCTTTTAGAAATTGGTGTTTATAAATGAGTGTGTATATAAATAACTGTAGTGACAGTACTTTTATAAATGGGTGTTTGTTACAGCAGTGATACTGGAGAGGGAGCGGAGCTGGGCTCCCGGTCAGCTTTTTTACTTTCGCTTAAGGCTTTTTGCTGCAGGGTGGATTTGGTTTGATTTTATGTTTGGAGATGCTGAAACTACAGCAGGATATGTATGAAGCTCTGCGAGCTTATGAATGTTAATTTTGCGGATTTCATCGTAGTAACTGTTCTGAATAGTGAATTTAAACCGGATGATAGTGTTAACATAGAACATACAGCACAGAACAGGCCCTTCGGCCCTCGATGTTGTGCCGAGCAATGATCACCCTACTTAAACCCACGTAACCCGTATACCCGTAACCCAACAATCCCCCCATTAACCTTACACTACGGGCAATTTAGCATGGCCAATCCACCTAACCCGCACATCTTTGGACTGTTCAAAGGGTCTTTTGTCTTCCGAATGTTCATTGGGAATTTATTAAGGATTACTTCGTTTTGTATTATTTGCGGGGTTGTATTTGTATCGATGGTTCCTAAGACGTTAAATGCTTGTTTTAAATGAGTTCATAGAATAAATATTATTTTGCTTTACAAATTACTTTACCGTTTCTGATGTAAAACTCTGTAGAGTGTGCCGTGTGCTCCCCATACCACTGTCTATTAAAAGTTGCAGTACAGGTGAACTCCATGATACACTTTGTGGTTCATTGCACCCTGGCCCACGATAGTATGCACAGCAATACACAGACCAAAATGCCACGCACAGCTGCCGTTCGCAACTCGAGGCGCCCAGTTCGACAGGTTCCAAGACTCGGGATGCATAAGCACTGCTAATCTAACATGTCGCTCTTGTAGTAATACAGCTGAAAGCGTAATGTCAATGGCTACAACGTCTGAGGTGTATGGTAGTGCTGGGTCGGAGACAAGTAGGGCTGGTGTGGTGGTGAGTGTGTGTTTTAAATCCATTACTGCAGCTGGATGATCCAGTCCCAAGTGGCGTTTTTCATTAACAAATCAGATAATGGTCCTGCTATTGTGGAACATCCAACTATTTGGACTCTACAGCATCATCCTAGAGCTTGGACGGATCGCAGCGCACTCATCGTTCGGGGTAGTGGTCGGTGCAGTATCGAGTCTATTATTGTTTGTTTGCTCTTCCTCTCCCATAAGTGATTACTGCACCCAGGTACATGGCCTTTCATTTTATCACTTGACCTTTTTCGGGTTGGAGTTACACCTTATTGAATGCTAGAAATTCGTCTAAACGAGCTGCATGCTCCAATCTGGTGCTGGTCTATAGCAGTATGTCATTTACATAGTTTACCACGTAATCCAATTGGAAAATAATTGCTCGCCCGGTGGCTAGCCGTCTGTGGAAAATTGCTGGCTTTTCGGGTGAAAGCGAACTTGTACTGGCAGGACCGATTTAAAGGGATGGACAATAATCCATTGCCGATGCCCAGCACCGTGAACCACTCTGCCTGCAACTCTTGTTTCATCATAGTGAAGGGGCTTGCTGCTACAATGGGGGCTGTGAGTGGAGTGACCTGCTTTAATTCCTTGTAATCAATTGTTCGAGGCCATGAATCGTCTGTATTGTTCACAGGCCAATTTTGGGCATTGCTCGTTGATGTTACGAGTCTCAACACTCCCTGTTTTAATAGGTTGTGAATCACTTTGGCTATCTCTCTCTCTCTCCGACGGCCTGCGAAATCCATAGTTTTTATTAAGGCTCGGATCTGGCCCCTCAATTAATGCCTTCCAAGCATCTGACCTCAATCGTGTTTCTGTCTGGCAAACACACCTTTGTTATTTTGAAGACCCTCTCTGATGGTTGGACCACTGCTTATTGCTGAGGTATCAAACCAGTATTCTTCGATTTGACCAACCCGATTCACATACGTTCCGAATTGGTGGGGTGATGGAGCCCTGCTAATTGTTGTAATTTGCCATATGCAATGATTCACGGGGTCAAAAGGTAAGTTGCATTTATTCATGAAGTCTGCTCGCAGAATGTGATCAGCCTCTGGGAGATGGTCAACGAATACGATAGGGTGGTCACATTCTACATTCCGGAATCTAACCTGTTTTGGAGCTCTGATATTTCTCTCCTGCATATGCCGTCAGTATGGTAGTTTTGGTGGTGGTGGGTGGGATGCGGGTCCTGCAATCTCAGGCCATGTGTACTGACTTGCCGCAGTTTAAATATGCCCTCTACCTCTTCCCAGGAGAGGTTGTGTGACCTCCCTACCGGTACCCGTTGGCGGGTGCTCCTGAACGTAATGCTCCCAGAATCGAGATTACCGTCGGAAGACCCACGCCTCATTGCGTGTTGTTTTGACGGTTCGCCATTTATACAAGCTCTCTTGGCATGCTCTGTGGCGTGGTAGACGAAAGTTCTGGCCAATTTGGAAGAATCAGCTTCGTCCGATTTGGAGAGTTCTAACTCTTGAAATAAACCGCTGAAATCAAACCACAATCATACGGCAAAGGCAGACGGGTGTTCCCCTTTCCTCTCTCCACGTTGATTCAGAACTTCTATTGGATCCCCTTTCTTAAAACCAACCGCAGTCAATATTGTCATCTTCATCTCATTCCAGGCCTCCGATCCGACGTTTTGAGAAGGTAGTAGGGTCGATGGGTCTGGCTACCTATTTAATTTCCAATCTTTCATCCAGTCCGTGCATTATGCTTTGCTGCCTGATGTCTTCAAATAAACTATGTGGATCAGCAGAAGGCACAGAGGTAACGATTTTGTCCTGAACTTCCCTCAGTTGGTCCACTGTGAATCACGTTGTTTATGTAATAGGCGGTCCGTGGGTATTCCCTACCCGTCGTTCGTTTGGAACTGGATGCATTGGTACTGCGGCTGGATGCGGGGGCGCAGTGGGCATGGCGTCCTCATGGAAGCGTGGTGGTTTGTTGATAAGGCTTCTCGTGGGGAAGATGGTGGCGGACACCAACCCTTGTTGCACATGACGTAGATACCTGCTTTCTCCTATAATTCTGCCTAATCTGCTCTTTCTTCAGCCTCTAATCCGACTGTTCCCAAAGTGCTCAGACAAGCTTCTTGAACCGAGAGTATGGATCTTAATCGGGTAATTTGTCGCTGGCATTTAAAGTGATGAACGGCTGCTTGTCGCTGCTCATGACAAGCATGGTGGAGCGCTCGCAGTGCTGCAAGCAGGTTGATGATCTTGCCTTTTGAGCATGTCACCTTCTGCTCTGCTTCATCTCTCGCCAAGACAATGAGTCGGGTATATTTGTAGGCTTTTTCACATTGGGTCTGGAAGCCATCAACACTTACGACGTTAGCCTCGTTAGTTTGTTTCAGCTCATTTATACCCCTGTCTTATCACGTTTTTGTTTGTTACAATTTTTCCTGCTGCTGTTTGTTTAATCTCTTTATCTCCTCCTCTTTCCCTTTCTTTAATTTCATAACCTCTTACTGCCTTTGCTCTTTTAGATTCTTTATTTCATTCTTCTTTTCCTCCTCCAGCTTTTTAATGCCTTCCGCCTTTTTTTCGTTTTAACTTGTTCATCTCTCCCTCCTTTACCTCCCTAATCTTTTCACCTTCTCCTCCTGCAACTGCTTTAGCTTTTTCAGTTCTTTCCGAATTGTTCCGAAGATCCATTCGGTTCGTAATATATGTGACAAGCAACTCACTCAAATACGGCTGCTCATTTTCCCTTAGACTCGCTTAAATTATCCGAGCAGTTTTTTCCCGAAATCTCCATGACCAGTTTATTTATTATAATAATCGCTTATTGTCACAAGTAGGCTTCATTTACATTTCTGTGAAGAGCCCTAGTCACCACATTCCAGCGCGTGTTCGGGGAGAGGTGTACGGGAATTGAACCCGTACTCTTGGATTGCAAGCCAGCAGTTTAGTGCACTGTGCTAAACCAGCCCATATTCATTTACCAAAATTATGTCCAAAAGGGCATAATTTATTCCATACGTATTTTTTTATTTCCTGCTCAATACAGTACACTACTCTGTGGACGTTTTTCCTGGCACTTGTAATTACAGGGAGCCGGGGTCGACTGGACGGAGAGTATTACTAGTGGGCGATGTTACGGTTCGAATCCCACCGAGTTTGAACGCAACCTTGCAGGGTTTACCCTATACTCTTCGTCAACCACGCATGCAGTGTGTGTACACTCCCGAAAACAGCGATCAGCAATGATCATTACGGAGTTCCCACCTGTGGGTTCTGATTTTTGAATAGCCTTTCAATGTAAGTATTCGACTCCAATCGATTTATTTGAAATCCTAGCCGTTACGTGGGGCATTGCTCTTCTTAATTCGCTGGCATTTACACATCAATATGTATAGTTCTCCGGGTGTGTTCTGATTTACTAAACTGGACAAATCCAACCAAGCAATTACTGTGCTGTCTGTTTATTCTCCATAATGAGGAAACTGATGGAAAGAGCCATCAACAGTGCTATCAGCTGGCACTAACTCAGCAATAACCTGCTCACGCACGTTCAGTTTGTGTTCTGCCAGGGTCACTCAGCTGCTGACTTCATTACTAGCGTAACTAGAGTCAACTGGGTCAGGATGGAATCTCTGGTGATTGGCGACACACGAAGTGAAAAGCAAGATTTTTGTGGTGGTTGCGCTCAATCATCTTCACGCCAGGACATCACCACAGGAGTTCGTCAGGGTAAAGTCCCAGTACTAACCGTCATCAACTGCTTGATCATGGACCTACCTTCCATCATATGGTCAGAAGGCGGGATGTTTGCGGATGACTGCAAAATGTTCAGCACGATTCGTTGCTCTTAAGATAATTAAGCATTGTGTGTCAAAATGCAGGAAGGCGTGGACGATATCCAGGCGTGGTCTGACATGTGGCAACTTACATTGCCGCGCCACACAAATGCCAGGCAATGGCCATCTCCGTGAAAAGATGATCTAGCCCACTGCACTTGAAATTGAATGAGATTGCCATCGCTAAATCCCCCAAATCAACATCCTGGGGTTACCGATTATCAGAAACACGTCGAAGGCTAAAGATCCAATGCCGAGTAACTCAGCCCATATCCCGACCCCGCACCCAAGGCTTCCCATAATTTCCAAGGCACAAGTCAGGAGTGTACTGGAATACTCCCCAATTGCCTGCATGAGGGTAGCAAAAACAACACTCAAGAAGTTCAACAACATCCACGACAAAGCAGGCTGTTTAATTGTTCCGCCTTCACAAACATTCTAACTCTTCACCACGGAGGGAAACTAACAGCCTTGTAAAGGATCCACAAGACGCACTGCAGTAAATCACCAAGGTTCCTTATAGGGCACATTCCAAAACCACGATCACGACTATCTCGAAGGGCAACAGCAGCAAACACCGGAAAACCCCACCACGCGGACTTTCTACTCCCAGTCACTCACCACCGTAACATGAACATTTATCGCTGTTCCTTCGCTGTCGCTGGGGCATAATCCTGGCCTCACTCCGTCACAACACAATTGGTTTACCTACCATCAAGGAATGTAGCGGTTCCAGAAGCCAACTCACTGCCACGTTCTGAACCGAAATTAGAAATGTGCAATTAATGCTGGCGGAACCAGTGATGCACACATCCGGTGAATGAGTTAATGAATGAATGAAGTACTTAAATAAATACACAAACAGACAAATAATTACAACTTGTTCTTAAACTTAACCCTGATATGATCTTTGAGTCACATGTCTTTTCCATAGTTCTCACCAATGAGATCGACCTTGGCACCACCACCCGGAATTACCCATGAGCACATCTGTGGCTGTAATTCCATTGTCTGCGTGGGTTCGGATGGCCCAGTTTCCTCCCACGCGTCCTGAAAGACGTGCTTTTTAAATGAATTGTACATTCTGTATTATCCCTCAAATGTACACGATCAAGCGCCAACGTGTGTCGAGTGGGGAATTTGCATAGAAATGTTATTACAGTGTTAACGTAAGCTTGCTTGTGACAGAATAAAGATTGTTACTATTGTTATACTCGGTGAAAACACTAATTCATGTTATAGATGAGCTCCATGTACTGATGAAATATCACACAATGCTCTGATGTTATTTCTGAATGACGGGATCTCCCTTACTTGACGGTTATTAAAATATTGTGTTCATTTCAAACTGTTCTTAATGATGCATACTCTGGCACAGCCATTAATACTTCCCTCAGGTTTCAGAATCTCCAAAATGTGTGCTTGGGTGGATAGGCCATGATGAATTGCCCCTTAGTTTCAACAAATATTAGATGCGGTTAATGAGCTACGGGGATAAGAACATAAGAACATAACAACTAGGAGCAAGAGTAGGCCATCTGGCCCCTCGAGCCTGCTCCGCCATTCAATTAGATCATGGCTGATCTTTTGTGGACTCAGCTCCACTTTCCGGCCCGAACACTATAACCCTTAATCCCTTTATTCTTCAAAAAACTATCTATCTTTACCTTAAAAACATGTAATGAAGGAGCCTCAACTGCTTCACTGGGCAAGGAATTCCATAGATTCACAACCCTTTGGGTGAAGAAGTTCCGCCTAAACTCAGCTCTAAATCTACTTCCCCTTATTTGAGGCTATGCCCCTAGTTCTGCTGTCACCCGCCAGTGGAAACAACCTGCCCGCATCTATCCTATCTATTCACTTCATAATTTTAAATGTTTCTATAAGATCCCCCCTCATCCTTCTAAATTCCAACGAGTACAGTCCCAGTCTACTCAACCTCTCCTCATAATCCAACCCCTTCAGCTCTGGGATTAACCTAGTGAATCTCCTCTGCACACCCTCCAGCGCCAGTACGTCCTTTCTCAAGTAAGGAGACCAAAACTGAACACAATACTCCAGGTGTGGCCGCACTAACACCTTATACAATTGCAACATAACCTCCCTCGTCTTAAACTCCATCCCTCTAGCAATGAAGGACAAAATTCCATTTGCCTTCTTAATCACCTGTTGCACTTGTAAACCAACCTTCTGTGACTCATGCACTAGCACACCCAAGTCTCTCTGAACAGCGGCATGCTTTAATATTTTATCGTTTAAATAATAATCCCGATAATAATAGGATGCAGGCGCGGGCTTATATGCGCTTTCCAAGAGCATGTACATACTCGATGCGACGAATGGTCTCCTTAAGCATTGTATTTTCTAAGATTCTATGCTATGATTTCGTTATGTTGGCTTGTTCCTGAAAAATAAATAATCCTTGTGTTTCGTTTCATTCACATACTGATGTTTTCGAATTACTCTATTATTGCGCCTGGGGAGACGTTGATGTGACGATACTGTCAAGAGACCTGTAATACAAAAATCCACTGTAATGCTGTGGGGTCACCGGGTTCGATCCCCCCTCCCCCCAACACACATTGTGAAATTTGAATTCAATAAGCATCTGGTAACAAGGCTGTAATGAGTGTAAATACGGTGATTGTCGTAAAAATATGTCTCGGTCACTGATGTGCAGTAATGTCCTCCAGGGCGGGCAATCTGCCATTTTTACGCGCTCTGGCCTACTTGTGACGCCAGACACATATAGCAACACGATGCGGTTTACTCTTAACTGCCAGCTTCCCAGAAGAATGACCAAGATAGTCAGTTAAAAGATACTTGGAGGTGAACAGCATATTTTGACCCAGGCAGTAACGGCCATATCAAAACAAGGAATTCAAAAAAATCCATATTTGCCAATATAATCCACGCCAATAATTTCAATCATTCTGAGACATTTCGAACATACTTCAACAAAATTACTGCAGCATTGACGGACTCACTTTCAGCTTCCTCAGCCAAAAACCCTGCAACATCAATCCCACTTTTCCACTATTCGTCGGACAACATGTTCCTTAAAACCCACTAAATCACAATATACTTACTATTATTTCCAAAATACTGCAGGTTCCACGGCGAAGAATTGTACTTTTTCAAACACATACTAGTTGCGGTTGGAGGCTTTTGCTGATGAATGCATTAAAACACGAATTATCATCACAATCTGAATGTTATTCAATGACATAAAGCATTCTGATGACCTAATTCCATCTTCAGGTCCCAATGTTATAATTTGTGAGACTTGCGGTTTTCTTTTCAAGTAGAATTCCAACAGAAAGACAACAATTTAAGTGAAGGAATTGGCATGAATTGCTTCCTGATCTTTTAAATGGATTTAACTCAGTCACTGTGTGCAATAATGACACAAAGTCTTCGTGCGAAGTATGTAATTCATATGCGAACTCTGTATTTTGTTAGACGCAAGCCCGGACGGCAAAAAGACAGGTAATTAAAATGAATAATTGTCAAATACCCGGCGGAATGTTTCAGAGAAAATTCGATTCTGGGGAGCGCACCTGAAAGCGCTTTGGCTTGAATGGAAATGGGACCTATCTGAATTAAGGGTGCAATAGGAACAATGGATGCATGAAAATGGAATTTCTTATCACGAGTGCCAAACATGAGCTTCGGTGCTTTCGATAGAAGAGTTTATATCTCTGTATATAAGGACGCAAAGTAGACCGCTCAGTAATTATGTCAGAAACAGTTTCCACACAAACCTTAGTTGAATTATGCACCGCACTCCCTTCAGAAGCAGATCGGGCTCGAAGAGAAGTTTCACATGGATTGCCAGAATTTATTTCGATTATTAATTTCAAATTACGTAATTGAAGGTGGTGTGTGGAAGATAGATGAACATTACCCTTTATCGCATTGACTGGTGAAACTATCCAAAACGATGAATTGGACTTTCCGCTCTTTCAATGACGAGCACACAAACATTCGTCATAGAATTACATTGTTTAGCATTTCAAACAGGAAGTAAACTCTGAAGAAGCGCATTATGCCCATTAAATCTGGGCCGGGCCATAAACATATCCAGACGATTCGACCATTACTCTGAAGACGTGTAATTGTTTCTCATTAGGTCAGATCCCTATTCTTTTCACGTGCTGAATTCCCAATTGTATCAAACTATTCAGTTAAATCACTGCTAAACTCAACATTATGGCGTCAGATGAAACATGTACTCCTTAGTCAATAAAATGTAATACTAACATAGGAAGCAAGAAAATAGGAGCAGGACGAAACCATAAGGGTATGTGAACCTGCTCCGCCGTCCATTTTGATCGTGGTTTATGATCGAACCCAATAGTCGCATCTTGTCTTCGCATTGTAAAATTTAATCCGCTTCGTCGCAAGTGCGATGTCTTACTTATTGTTGAAAATATACGATTTTTTGTCCTCAACTACTTTCTATGGTACCGAATTCCAGTGGTTCACCACTCGACGTAATGTAAAGTCTCAACAGCTCTATCATAAATGGTCTTCAACGTCTCCTCAGTCTGTGGAACAGTATTTTCCGTACATCTCGACCATTGGGCATATCTTTCTTGTGTCTACTATGCAAAGGCAATATGCACGTCTATTAAAATGGACATTAACGTGTTATACATACGTAAAGCACACGTTGGAATAAAATAATATTTTTCTGAACGGCAAGAATTTACCACTGATGTACTGCAGGGAACTGGGCCAGGACACCAACGGTTCACATTTTAAAAACTATATGATTTTGTAGGTGGAAATAACGATAGATCTCCATATTTGGAGATTATACAATGTTGGGTTGGAGACTGAACTGTGAACAGACGGCATAAATGTTTAAGTTGTATTTGGACGCACTGAGTGAGGTTTCTTATTCGTCCATAGGAAGTGGGAGTCGCTGGATGGGACAGCATCTATTGTCTATTTAAGAGATATTTAAGGGATATTTAAGAGTCAACCACATCGCTGTGTGTCTGGAGTCCCATTTAGGCCAGGTGCGATTTCCTTCGATTAAGGAATTTAGTGAACCATATGGGTTTTTATGACAATTTGACAATGGTTTCATAGTCAATTATCGATATTTAATTCCGAATTATTTCTTTAAATTCAAATTTTACGCACTGCCATTGAGATATTTTAACCAAGGTCCACAGAGCATGAGTGTGGACCCCTGCATTACTAGCACACCGACAGTACCAATCTGCCAATACCTCTCATTGAGGAATATGCGTGGTCGATGTAGTTTAATCTCTATAAAATTGAGAATATCCACTTCGGTCGCAAAAATTAGAAAGCAGATTATTTTTGAAAGGGTGTAAATTGAGAGAGGTGAATTATCAGCGAGAGCGTGTTGACTGGATGCATCACTGGCTAAAAGGAAGCGCGCCGATACATCATGCAGAAAAAAAGGCAAGTGGAGAAGTTAGATTAAGTTGGTCTGTACTCACGGGGACAACGGAGGTTGAGAGGCGACCTGATTGAGGTCTACAAGATTATGAGTGGCATGGGCAGAATGGATATTCAGATGCTCTTGCCGTGGGTCGCAGAGTCAGGTACTCGGTGTCATAGGTTTAAAGCGTGTGGGGGGAAATTTAGAACATTTGTACAAAGCAAGGTTTTTCCAGAGAGGGTGATAAATATATGGAATGCGCTCCCTGGTGAGGTGGTAGGAGCAGGTACGATAGGGGCATTTAAGGGCTTGGAATGGAAGCATACGGACTCCGTATATGGATACGGTTTTAGTTTAGGCAGGTAACATCGTCGGCGCATGATTGTCGGGCTGAATGGAATGCTCCTCTGCTGTATTGTTCTTTCATATTTTTATATCGCTCTTCATACTGAGAATATTTGAGCATAGGAATAGGGATGATTTTCAACAATTTTATAATGCATTGGTGAGCTCATGCATTGAGTGTTGTGTGCTTTTTTGAAATCGTCATCTGAGAACGGATGTTCTTTCAATGGAGGGAATACAGGGAACGTTCACTATTTAGCATCCGGGGATGGCGGAGCTTTCAAATGAGGAGACACTCAGTCGGTTATGATTACACTCATTGGCGTTTAGAAGGATGAGAGTGTTTCTCTTTCACACTGATACAATTCGAACAGGATTAGACGGGGTAGATTCCGAATGAATATTCCAAGTGGCAGGGAGTAAAGTAACTAGGGAACTGGGGGTCATACTTTGAGGATGAGGAGTAAACCTTTTCGGATTAGTTGAAGATAAGTTTATTTAGCCAGAAGGTTTTGAATCTGTGGAATTTATGACCACAAGAAGTACTTGAGGCAAAAATATAGCGTAATTTCAACAATTAATTAGATATAACTATTTAGGCTGGTGGGATCAAGGGGCAGAGGGGAACGCGAACTCAGGATATTGAAATTGATGATCAGCCATTATGAGAATTAATGGCAGAGCAGGCTTGAATGGCCGGATTACATCCTCCTGCTTTTATTTTCTATCTTTTGTTTCTATGCACGAGATGTCGACGAGATATGAATGTGTTTAATCCAGCCTTGAATCCAGCAAGTAAATTAACAGAGAACATTCAAAACTTTGTAGCAAACACAAACCGTCATCGTACTGGGACATGTAACATAACAGTGAAATTAGATTGCAAGATGTCGTTCCTCATTTCGTCTGCAATTCGGCCTGACGCATGATTTCCTTGTTACAGTGAGACAATTGCGAGAAAATACGAGCGGTAAGATGTATGTGCGCCCATTACTCTAATCTGAAAATCAATGCGTTGCACATCGTTGACATGAAAGAGAACATTTTAATATGCTGGGCGATGAACAGCTTACATGGTATGGCTAAAATCGCCAGAGTTGTGAATTAAAGAACCGAGGTGCAATCACAAGTCCAATTGAAGGGATCTTAGAGTCCGTTGCTCCATCTACCCAGTAACAAATACTTCTGACGCGTTTTCGTCACGATATGTACGGTGCCCAATCTCATGTCATGAATTTGGTCAACAGCGATGTGAGGACAAAACAAACGAGAATAACTTGCGGCTGATGAATTTACGGAGAGTTCACATTATAAATGATTTTCACTGTCTACCTAAGAACGTGACTGTCCACCGTGCCAGCACAGATCTCGAGGAAATCTCATACACTATAGTAGGACAGACCATTACAAGGTAATGTCCATGTCGCAGCTTCATGGTTGGAGGAAATTTTAATGTTGAGACTTAAAAATGGAAATTAGTACAGATCGGCACAAGAGAAGAATGAGTGAAATATATCTGACTGGAAAATGTTGCCTGGGTTCAGTTTTATGGAGGGTCTTCGTTGACTTACGTCATGTAATATGATAGCAATGCAGAGTGTTTCGATTTAACAGTTTAACAGAGTTGCACTCTAATATTATATTCAGAGAATGATGTATGAGTATAAAATTAAAAACGTCATGTAAAATTGGTTCAGGGCTCAGTACGGTACGACTCACGTATATAGACAGCGAGTTGCTACCTCACTGCACACATATAAAAGCGCGTATTGCCCGTGTGCTCCTTATTCGTTTCGTTAACCAATTCGATTTTCACTGCAATTTGAAACTTGTAATATATCGTTAGAAGTTGAAGTCCGCAATGCAAAGTGCAGTAAGTAGCATCTTCTCAATAACAGAAAGGGACCAGTGAGTGGGCACCCTAGTGGAGGAGCAGAAGCTTTCATGGTAGCATCGTTGTAATGTGACTTGACTAAAATTCGACAGGTGCAAGCAAATCAAAATTCGATTAATTTACTAAACCTGCAGAGAGTGTTGAATCTGTGGAATGCACTGCCAAAGAAAATAGTTAAGGTCAAAACATTCTGTAATTTCAGTAAAGAATGAGATACAGGTTTTGGCGATAAATGGTTCAAGCAATATGGGGGAATGGCGGGATAAGAATATCGAATATCCTCCTCCTGCTCCAGTTCTCTATGCTTCTTTGTTGATTATCCTTCAACCGGACTGTTTCAATACTATTGTTCAAACAAGTAAGCCTGCATTGTTACCTGGTCTCCTGTGTTGATGTTCCTCGAATTGGAATCATTATGCAGACACATTTTCTAATAAAAACTTACCAAAGTGATAGCTCATATGTTTGTGAACTCGAAACAATCATCAACATCAAGTATGTCAGTAAACATAAAACAGGTGTCTATTCAATCAGTTCTTCAATGTGAAGAGCCTTCGCAATGTTGGTATTGTTCAAAACTTATGTTAATTTTACAACGACTTGGCACCTGCCCCTCTCACTTTGTGAGATGTATGTCATAATAAGTGCAGTAAACCGTGGGCAGTCCAGCGGTAATCTGGACAAAAACTTTGTGCATTGTAGTGAAGGTGCAATCTAGTCAAGTTGTAACAAAACCATAATTCTGCACAGCGCTCCAAAGCACAAATAGCTTAAGTTTCTGTACGCCACCAGTGGTGCCCATCAACAACCACTATTTCAAAGTATTCGAGGAATTGACCAGAGATGTTAAAAATGAGGCAGCTATTGGACACAGGTGTCACCAAATTCATCAGAATGTGTACTGTGCACTTAACTAATCTAACCAATTTGTGCGACACTGAAAAATCCGCCGTAACCGCTCATTGTGTTTTAATCAGGCCGGGGGGCAGTCGCAAATGTAAGCACCATTCCGAATGCTGTCTAACCACCGACGTTTCATCGCTGGGATATAATACATCAGTCATACAATTTACGATGCAGAAGGCCATTCGATTCAATGCGTCTACAACGGCTGCTGGTAGAGCACCCCACTTATGCCCACAACTCAGTACCCCAGCTAAAGGTTTTGGAAACTATGTACAATTTAGCATGGTCAATCCACCGAAACAGCACATCTTTGGATTGTGGGAAGAAACCGGTGCAAACTACAAACAACAAAGAAAAGTACAGCACAGCAACAGACCCTTCGGCCCTCCAAGCCTGCGCCGACAATGCTGCACGTCTCAATTAAAATCTTCTTAATTTCTGGAGTCCGTATCTCTCTATTCCCATCCTATTCATGTATTTGTCAAGATGCCCCGTAAGTGTCACTATTGTCCATGCTTCAATCACCTTCTCCGGCAGTAAGTAGCAGGTACCAACTACCCTCTGTATGAAAAAACTTGCCTTGCACGTCTCCTCTAGACCTTTCCCCTCGCACCTTAACCCTGATCCCCTTCGTAATTGACCCAAACTGGGAAAAAGTCACTGATTATCCACTCTCTCTATGCCCCTCATAATGCTGTAGACCTATATCAGGTCGCTCATCAACTCCAGTCGTTCCAGTCAGAAGAAACCTCTCGGTTGAACACCCAGAGGAAATCCACGCGCACACGGCGAGAACGTGCAGACTCTTGACAAGGAGTGAACGGAAATGGGAATCTAACCAGGAGCTGTGAAGCAAATGCCAACCAATGTTCTACCGTGTGAACATAGAACATAGAACGATACAGCGCAGTACAGGCCCTTCGGCCCTCGATGTTGCACCGACATGGAAAAAAACTAAAGGCCATCTAACCTACACTATGCCCTTATCATCCATATGCTTATCAAAAAAACTTTTAAATGCCCTCAATGTTGGCGAGTTCACTACTGTTGCAGGTAGGGCATTCCACGGCCTCACCACTCTTTGCGTAAAAAACCCACCACTGACCTCTCTCTTATATCTATTGCCCCTCAATTTAAGGCTATGTCCCCTCGTGCTAGCCACCCCCATCCGCGGGAGAAGGCTCTCGCTGTCCACCCTATCTAACCCTCTGATCATTTTGTATGCCTCTATTAAGTCACCTCTTAACCTTCTTCTCTCTAACGAAAACAACCTCAAGTCCATCAGCCTTTCCTCATAAGATTTTCCCTCCATACCAGGCAACATCCTGGTAAATCTCCTCTGCACCCGTTCCAAAGCTTCCACGTCCTTCCTATAATGAGGCGACCAGAACTGTACGCAATACTCCAAATGCGGCCGTACTAGAGTTTTGTACAACTGCAACATGACCTCATGGCTCCGGAACTCAATCCCTCTACATAAAGGCCAACACACCATAGGCCTTCTTCACAACCCTATCAACCTGGGTGGCAACTTTCAGGGATCTATGTACATGGACACCAAGATCCCTCTGCTCATTCACACTACCAAGAATTTTACCATTAGTCAAATATTCCGTATTCCTGTTATTCTTTCCAAAGTGAATCACCTCACACTTCTCCACATTAAACTCCATTTGCCACCTCTCAGCCCAGCTCTGCAGCTTATCAATGTCCCTCTGTAACCTGCAACATCCTTCCGCACTGTCTACAACTCCACCGACTTTAGTGTCGTCTGCAAATTTACTCACCCATCCTTCTGCGCCCTCCTCTAGGTCATGTATAAAAATGACAAACAGCAACGGCCCCAGAACAGATCCTTGTGGTACGCCACTCGTAACTGAACTCCATTCTGAACATTTCCCATCAACTACCACTCTCTGTCTTCTTTCAACGAGCCAATTTCTGATCCACATCTCTAATTCACCCTCAATCCCCAGCCTCCGTATTTTCTGCAATAGCCGACCGTGGGGAACCTTATCAAACGCTTTACTGAATTCCATATACACCACATCAACTGCTCTACCCTCGTCTACCTGTTCAGTCACCTTCTCAAAGAACCCGATAAGGTTTGTGAGGCATGACCTACCCTTCACAAAACCATGCTGACTATCCCTAATCATATTATTCCTATCTAGATGATTATAAATCGTATCTTTTATAATCCTCTCCAAGACCTTACCAACCACAGACGTTAGGCTCACCGGCCTATAGTTACCGGGGTTTTCTCTACTCCCCTTTTTGAACAAAGGGACCACATTTGCTATCCTCCAGTCCTCTGGCACTATTCCTGTAGCCAATGATGACATAAAAATCAAAGCCAAAGGCTCAGCAATCTCTTCCCTGGCTTCCCAGAGAATCCTAGGATAAATCCCATCCGGCCCCGGGAACTTATCTATTTTCACCTTGTCCAGAATTGCCAACACTTCTTCCCTACGCACCTCAATGCCATCTATTCTAATAGCCTGGGTCTCAGCATTCTCCTCCACAATATTATCTTTTTCTTGAGTGAATACTGACGAAAAGTATTCATTTAGTGTCTCGCTTATCTCCTCAGCCTCCACACACAACTTCCCACCACTGTCCTTGACTGGCCCTACTCTTATCCTAGTCATTCTTTTATTCCTGACATACCTATAGTAAGCTTTTGGGTTTTCCTTGACCCTACCTGCCAAAGACTTCTCATGTCCCCTCCTTGCTCGTCTCAGCTCTCTCTTTAGATCCTTCCTCGCTTCTTTGTAACTATCAAGCGCCCCAACTGAAACGTCATGCCTCATCTTCACATAGGCCTCCTTCTTCCTCTTAACAAGAGATTCCACTTATTTGGTAAACCACGGTTCCCTCGCTCGACCCCTTCCTCCCTGCCTGACTGGTACGTACTTATCAAGAACATGCAATAGCTGTTCCTTGATCAAGCTCCACATATCCAGTGTGCCCAACCCTTGCAGCCTACTTCTCCAACCAACACATCCTAAGTCATGTCTAATGGCATCATAATTTCCCTTCCCCCAGCTATAACTCCTGCCCTGCGGGGTATACTTATCCCTTTCCATCACTAACGTAAAGGTCACCGAATTGTGGTCACTGTTTCCAAAGTGCTCACCTACCTCCAGATCTAACACCAGGCCTGGTTCATTACCCAAAACCAAATCCAATGTGGCCTCGCCTCTTGTTGGCCTGTCAACATATTGTGTCAGGAAACCCTCATGCACACATTGTACAAAGAACGACCCATCTAATGTACTCGAACTATATATTTTCCAGTCAATATTTGGAAAGTTAAAGTCTCCAATAACAACTACCCTGTTACATTCGCTCTTTTCCACAATCATCTTCGCCATCCTTTCCTCTACATCCCTAGAACTATTAGGTGGCCTATAGAAAACTCCCAACAGGGTGACCTCTCCTTTCCTGTTTCTAACCTCAGCCCATACTACCTCAGAAGAAGAGTCCCCATCTAGCATCCTTTCCGCCACCGTAATACTGCCCTTGACTAGCAGCGCCACACCTCCCCCTCTTTTGCCCCCTTCTCTGAGCTTACTAAAACACCTAAACCCCGGAACCTGCAACAACCATTCCTGTCCCTGCTCTATCCATGTCTATGAAATGGCCACAACGTCGAATTCCCAGGTACCAACCCATGCTGCCAGTTCCCCTACCTTATTTCGTATACTCCTGGCATTGAAGTCGACACACTTCAAACCACCTACCTGAACACTGGCACCCTCCTGCGAAGTCAAATCTGTGCTCCTGACCTCTATACTCTCAATCTCCCGTACCCCAAAACTACAATCCAGGTTCCCATGCCCCTGCTGAATTAGTTTAAACCCCCCCCAAAGAGCACTAACAAATCTCCCCCCCAGGATATTGGTGCCCCTCAGGTTCAGATGTAGACCATCCTGTCTATAGAGGTCCCACCTTCCCCAGAAAGAGCCCCAGTTATCCAGAAATCTGAATCCCTCCCGCCTGCACCATCCCTGTGTGGTCTAACTCTGCATTTTAATCTGCGTGTTCTGTCAAAGACATTGAAATGCCACAATCGTTCCTAAAACGTCCAACAATTCTTACTTCACAGCATATTGCAAAATCCCCGATGCACATCCTGCATTACTGAGCAGACTTTATAGTGATCATGATCTCAGCGAACATGCATTTGTTAAAATGCTCCACGAATGCACTTTAGTTATTCCTCTAATAGAAAACTATTTGAAGAAAAGGAATTGGATAATAAAATGAATAGATAATATCGATGTTAATCTATTGCTTTCAAAAGATCCACTGCTGTCCAATTAATATGAAAGGAAGAATAATGTCGGATAGTTAATGGCAGCTGCAAGGCACTGGCTACTAATCAATTAGATTTCTGTATTGCATTAAAACCACAAAAGATGAAGGAAGCAGGAAAAGATAAATGTTGGTTAAATATTTGGAAAAATAAGGCGTACGGCGCTGAGGGACTTTGAGGTCAGGATCCAGCAGAATTTTGCATAATTAAACGTTGGAACCGCTGATCATTAGTATTTCCAATCAGAATGAAACCCTCCGCATTACTATTGACCAAATTTTTAACTGTACTGATCACATACACACCGTGGATACTATCGTGGAGTACAATGATGTGACACATAAGAACATAATAACTAAGAGCAGAAGTAGACCATCCGGCCCTTCAAACCTGCTCCGCCATTCTATAAGATCATGGCTGATCTTTTCGTGGTCTCAGAACCACTTACCCGCATTCTCGCCATATCCCGTAATTCCTTTATGTTTTCAAAAAAACATCTACCCTACCTTTAAATATATTCAATGAAGTAGCGTCTACTACTCCTTTCGGTAGGGTATTCCATACTTTAACCACCCTCTGAGTGAAGAAGTTCCTCCTTGATTCAGTCCTAAATCTGCTCCCCCTAATCTTGAGGCTATGCCCTCTTGTCCTACTTTCACCTACCAGTGGAAACATACTTTATATTTCTATCTTATCCATTCCCTTCAAAATGTTATATGTTTCTATTAGATCCCCCCAACCTTCTGAATTCCAGTGAATATAATCCCAATCTACTCAGCCTCTCCTCATACGATAACCCCCTCAACTCAGGAATCAGCCCAGTGAACCTCCTCTGCACCCCCTCTAGTGCTAGCGTATCTTTTCTCAAATGTGGAGACCAAAACTACACACAGTACTCCAGGTGTGGCCTCACCAGCACCTTGTACAACTGCAACATAACCTCTCTACTTTTAAACTCAATCCCCTTCGCAACGAAGGATAACATTCCTTTTGCCATCCTGATTACTCGTTGCACCTGCAGACCACCCTTCTGTGACTCACGCACAAGTACACCCAGGTCCCTCTGCATAGCAGCATGCTGCAGCCTTTTACCATTTAAGTAATAATCCTTCCTATTGTTACTCCTACCAAAATGCACGACTTCACACTTATTGACATTATAATCCATCTGCCAGCCCACTCACTCAATGTGTCAATGTTCCTCTGTAACGTTTTACAGTCCTCAGTACACTTTGCTCTGCCAGACACCTTCGTGTCATCTGCAAACTTGAATACCTTACACGTATTTCCCAACTCCAAATCGTCTATATCAATTGTAAATAATTGTGGTCCCAACACCAATCCCTGAGGCACACCACTCGTTACTGATCCCAGCCAGAATAGCACTCATTGATTCCGACTCCTTGTTTCCTGTTAGTCAACCAATCCTCTATCCATGCTAGTACTCTAACCTTAACACCATGCATCCTTATCTTATGCAGCAGCCTCATGTTCGGTACCTTGTCAAAGGCCTTTTGGAAATCTAGGTACACCATATCCACTGGGTCCCCTTTGTCTACCTTGGTCGAAATGTCTTCATAGAATTCCAAGAGATTCGTCAAGCATGACCTGCCCTTCATGAATCCATGCTGCGTCCGTTCAATGTGACAATTTCTATCGAGATGCCCTCCTATATCTTTCTTGATAATAAACTCAAGCATCTTCCCCACGACAGAAGTTAAGCTAACCGGTCTATAATTCCCCATCTTTTGTCTACTTCCCTTTTTAAGCAGTGGCGTCACATTTGCTGTTTTCCAATCCTCTGGGACTGCCCCAGTGTTCAGCGAATTTTTGAAAATTACCTCTAGTGCATCTTCTATTACTCCTGCCGTCTCTTTCAGTACCCCTGGGATGCATTCCATCAGGGCCAGGAGACTTATCTATCCTGAGCTCCATTAGATTGTCCAACACTTGCTCTTTCGTGATAGAAATGGTTTCCAGTTCCTCACCTACCTTCTTCTCTCGGTCAATTGCTGGCATGTTATTAGTGTCCTCCACTGTGAAGACCGATACAAAATATTTGTTCAATGCCTCCGCCATTTCATCATATCCCATGACTAAATGACCACTCTCATCCTCAAACGGACCAATGTTTACTTTAGCCACTCTTTTTAGTTTTATATAATTATAAAAACTTTTGCTATCTGTCCTTATATTCTGTGCCAGTTTTTTTCGTGTTCTATCTTACTTTTCTTTATGGCTCTTTTCCTGGCTTTCTGCTGATCTTTAAAATTTTCCCAATCTTATAGTTTCCCGCTGATCTTGCCCACTTTGTAAGCCTTCTCTTTCAATTTGACAGCCTCGCGTATCTCCTAAGACACCCATGGTAGATTACCTCTTTTCTTCCAATTCTTCCTTCTCACTGGAATATACTTTTGTTGAGAACTATGAAATATTTCTTTGAAAGTGCTCCACTGCTCCTCAACTGTCCTACCATAAAATACGTGTTTCCAGTCTACTTTAGCGAGGTCCTTCCTCATTCTGTCGTAGTCCCCTTTGTTCAAGCATATGACCCTGGTATTGGATTCTTTCATCACACTCTCCATCTATATACTAAATTCAACCATGCTGTGATCACTCCTCTTAAGAGGATCCCTAACGGTAAGACCATTAATTGATCCTGCCTCATTACACAGGACCAGATCTAGGATAGCTTGCTCTCTCGTCGGTTCCAATACATATTGTTCCAGAAAACTATCCCGGATACATTCAACGAACTCCTCTTCAAGGCTACCCTGACCGAGCTGATTTGACCAATCTATATGCAGAATAAAATATCCCATGATAACTGCTGTACCCTTTTCACAGGCATTAGTTCTCTCTTCATTTACTGCCCGTCCCGGTGTGATGCTATTATTTGGAGGCCTATAGACTATGCCTGTCAGTGTCCTTTTCTTCTTAGAATTTCTAATTTCTACCCAAATGTATTCAACCTCATTCTCCATATAACCTATATCATCCCTCAATGCCACCCTAATATCGTCCTTGATAATTACTGCTACTCCACCTCCCTTCCATACCTGTCTATCCCTCCGAAACGCCTGGGACCCCTGGATATTTAACTCCCAGTCGTGACCATCCTGCAACCATGTCTCCGGAATGGCTATCAAGTCTTATTCATTCGCGATGATTTGTGTCGTTAATTCACCAACTTTGTTATGAATGCTACGAGTATTCAGGCAAAGTGCCTTAATGCTGACTTTCTTATCATTATTAGAGAAATTGGACATCATGAGATGTGCTAAATTATCCTTCCTTTTTGCTTCATTCCTAGTCTGCCTTGAACTTAAACCCACCTGCACACATGCTAACCTGCTGCTTTTCCTTCCATTTAACTCCCTACTCCCTGTCGCTTTCCCTTTCCCTTCCCCCCCGACTCAGAAGTTTAAAGTCCTACTGACCACCCTATTTATCCTTTTCGCTAGAACATTGGTTCCAGATCGGTTCAGGTGGAGACCGTCCCAACAGGTTCCCCCCGGTTCCAAAACTAGTGCCAATGCCCCATGAAATGGAATCCCTCTTTCCAACACCAATCCCTTAGCCACGTATTTACCTCCCTAAATGTCTTATCCCTATGCCAATTAGCACATGGCTCGGGCAGTAACCCGGGGATTATGACCCTCGAGGACCTGTTCTTCAATTTCCATCCAAGTGCTTGATAATCCCCAAACAGGTCCTCCACCCTAGCCTCACCTATGTTGTTACTCCCAACGTGGACCAAAACAACTGTATCCTCCCCCTCCTGCTCCAGTATCCTTTCAAGCCGGTCGGAGATGTCCCGCACCCTGGCACCGGGCAGGCAACACACCATGCGGGACTCGCTATCCAGCTTGCAAAGGATACTATCTGTCCCTCTAATTATAGAATCCCCTATAACAACTACTTGTCTTTTTGCTCCCCCTCTTGAATGGCCTTTTGCACCATGGTTCCATGGTCAGCTGGCTCATCCTGTCCACAGCCATTTTCCTCATCTGCACAGGGAGCAATAATCTCATACCTGTTGGACAAGGTGAAGGGCTGAGGCTCCTGCACTCCTGAACTCCGAATCCCACTACCTGGCTCACTTACAATCACACACTGTTTTTCCTGAACACTTGCTGAATTTGAATTACTTGATCTACTGGGTGTGACTGCCGCCTGATGCAAAGCATCCAGGTAACTCTCCCCCTCCCGGATGTGCCGCAGAGTTTGAAGTTCAGACTCCAGAATATCAATTCTGATCCGGAGTTCTTCCAGAATCCATCACTTGCTGCAGATGTGGTCACTGCCGTTCACAATGGGATCAGCCAGCCCCCACATCATACAGCTACAACACGTCACCTGTCCAGCCATCTCTACTTATTTAATTAACGTTTACAAATTTATGTTAACTAATTTCTAGTACTTCCCTGCTAAATAAAAGCTTAATTCAACTACTATAATACTCAATTATAAACTTATACCAAATAAGAGTTTTAAAAAAACACTTTACCTTATCAAATTGGTTAGAGGAGGAGGGCGGGTGGGAGACACTACAGGTGCAGTGTCTCGGGTTTAGCCACCGCCCAAATATATAGGATCACTTACGTACCCGGCAGCCCTCCTGGTCGACGTCACCTCCGCTCCTGCTCCCGCTCCTCCCTACGAAGAAAAGGCCGCTGGCGTCGACAGGTAAGTAATTTAAACAAAACTCTTACATTCCGGGCAACACTCCTGGTCCACGTCACCTCCGCTCCTGCTCCCGCTCCTCCCTTCCCGGCAACCATCCTGGTCCACGTCCCCTCCGTTTAATCGGGATGCACCTCAGTCAATATAATAATGTTCCCATTAAGTGATAATGTTATGAAAAAAGTGTTAGAAAGGACATTGGAGAGAATTCCCCACGTCCACGTCAAAAAAGTGCATACCGATCATTCACTTAACGCTCTCTCTCACAGAAGTGAAGAGCACACGGATTCAGCAAACGACCTTCTTCCGCTGGGCGTAGAACTTTTTTTATACTTTAGAGTACCAAATTTGTGTTGGAGGGGCGAAACTACGCAAATACGGAAAAATGTGAATACGCCACACGCCATACGCCCACAGCCGGGATCGAACTTGGGACCTGAGCGCCGTGACGCTGCAGTACTAAGATCAGCACCGCCGTGCTGCCCTCGCTGAGCATACAACCAGCACAGCCAATTGACGGTTGTGCTTTATAATTATGCTCAGTTGATCAGATTCCCAGGTTGCCAGCCTTTCGGAAGTCATTCTCAGAGCTCATTCATCACGTTCCGAGAAACAGCAATTGCGATATTAACTGCTGGCTCACTGATAGATAATCAACTGGGATTCAGCCAATATGTAAGGAATTCGAAGTTTATAATTACCAATGCTTTCCTTGCACATTTCTTCCAGAACTTGAAAACCTCCGTCAAAAATACAGTAAAGTTTTAATTTATGTCGACGTGCTATTCATTCAGAATTGTGCCACTTTCTCTCCCCCCCCCCCCCCCACCCCCCCCCCCCCCCCTCACCCTCCCCCCCCCCCCCCCCTCACCCCCGCAGAGGTGACTCCGGTGACTCCACCGCAGTCCCTGCGAGAGTATTTGGACCAGGGATCTGAACTGGTGGAAGGATTATGCTTGCAAATGTTGATACCTTCATGTGGAGCCATGTTAAATTAAAAATACATATGAAGTATAAAAGGACTGACCAGCACCATTCTGCCTTCCCAGTCTTCCAGTAGGCGTGTCAGTGTTTGTTTTCCTCATGTCGATTCCTTCAACTTTAATATGACACCAGAAATACTGCGATTGACGTACGTGCAACGTCGAATGGACTATCGATTCCGGAGACCTGAATACCCCGTGGGCAGGAAGGTTTCGCAAAAAGTGAGTATGAGGCTACACTGCATTTTCAGGCAACGAACGACTGAAAATAAATAAAGCCGGTAATTGTTTGGATAATGCCAGTCTTGAACGCCCACCCCAGTTGAAAGTCAACTCCGCGTACTCAAAATATCTTCACTGAAGTCCAAATCAGTGCACTCTTCCGTTCCGTCGAATATACCAGCGGTATAGATTTCACTGCATGGTTGATTTAAGCCTCCCACGAATTTGTTCCTAAATTAATCCATCCCAATCAATCTGCAGACCACTATATTTCCTGAGTGGTTGTCCAAATTTTTGTGAATCATATGGTTACAATTTCTACATTCTCAATAATGTCGTGTCAAAAACGTATTCCTGAGTTTACAGCGGTTATTCAGGTACGTAGAGATTTGGAATACTTGTTGGCCGCCTTACCAATTGAGAATATTGTATTTCCATCTCTTCCACCTCTCTTTCCAGGTGCTTCATTCATGAAAAATAGAAGTGCGTTGCAAAGGTCTTCGCCTTTGTAATTACACAGAAATGCAATACGATCAAACGTGGCTTTTCAAATGCTTATTTCATTTTAAGTGCACGGACGGTAGGCAGAAGAACTGAAATTAACATTTTTAGACTTCCAGTCCGTCGATCGAACTAAGCTTCCCTCTGAGTAGAGCCCAGCAGTCAGCAGCGCCTCAGTACAATTGTGATGATATTGAGATTTGCAATTATTTCCATGTCAAGCATTCTTCGTCAGCCGTTTTTCACAATGAACAGCCCCTTTGTGTGCTGTGGCTGGAATATCTTCAAAACGGGTATTTTCCTTTTTCGCCTCTGCAGCTGCAGTTCTCACGACCCCTCAACACATAGACCGGACACTGTTCCGTCTCAGCCTTCAACATTCGATCCATGACAACCATATGCCCTGGAAAGGCAGCAATGTAGTGTTTAAATTATTTTATTCGCATTTTGCCTTCAGAGAATTGTGGGAAATCTAATGGCATCTATTGAACACAACACATATTCTATCCTTTAAACCGACTGGCTGCATTCTGAGACAAAGATGTTTTGCTTTTTAAGAGCTGTTTTAATTTTACATGTTAATCGTTTCATTGTTTCTACTTTTTTCGCTCTCTACAGTTGATGCCAGTGCCAAGATTTTGGGTAAGAATGGTTCTAATCAAATTCATGCCATTATTGTCAACTCGGAGAATTCGATGTAGCTAATGGCTGCCACTTGACAACTCATTCACTGACAAAAGTTCCAATTAGACATTATTACTCTTCCCTCGGTGCAACAACACATTATCATTTTGGAACATTAATTTAACTATCTCTCTTATATCTTAATTTCAATCATGTAACGTACAAGTCAAAAGGTCTGCCCATACGACTCTCCACACATAGCTTCAGATGCAATTCTTGTTCATTTTATCGTGAGTATGAAATCTGTGCTCGGCAAGTTAACGCAAGCAGCCAGAATTTCCAATGAGCTATTACTTCTAACAAAGGGAAAAGCATCAATGTCCACAGCAAATTCCAAAATACCAATATAGCTGATTAAGTACTTAATTAAATAAACGTTCTAAAATGCCACACAGTTAATTACAATTCCAATACAAGAAAGCCAGCAACAAGTATTCAGAAGGCAATATCCCACAAGTACAAATTACCATCTATCTTGATTGATTGTTCGTGATGTTGCTTGACGAATACTTGATCTGGTTGCCAAGATGTTCAATTTTCATTCTGGAATCACACAGAACCAGCGCAATGTGCAGATGGGACGCCGCAGATTAATACCATAGAATGTACAGTGCCAAAGAAGGCCATTCGGCCCATCGAGTCTGCACCGGCCATTGGAAAGAGCACCCTACCGAAGCCCACTCCTCCACCCTATCGCCATAACCCAGTAACCCCACCCAACACTAGGGGAAAACTTTGACACTAAGGGCAATTTTGCATGGCGAATCCACCTTTGGACATCTTTGGACTGTGGGAGGAAACCGCAGCACCCGGGGGAAACCCACGCACACACAGGGAGAACGTGCAGGCTGCGCACAGACAGTGACCAAAGCCGGGAATGGCACCTGGAGCTGTGAAGCAATTGTGCCAACCACTATGCTACCGTGCTTCCCAAACTGGATTGTCAGAAAGTTCCACCGGATTTCTGTATTAAACGACAGCGACGAGACTCGAACCTGTAACCTTCAGATACCATCGCTAGACACCGAAGTGAGAAGCCTTATCGAGCAGGCCACGCGGCCACGAATTCAGCAATTTATGTGAAAGAAGTTTCCTTCATCATTTCACCAGCAGTGGCCTTTAGAGGATGGATTATGTGCTCTAATCCACTGGTAGCGCCACAATGCACGACTGTCCCAACCCGAACAAGACCAACATTGCTGAAAGCACCTGGCGTCTGTTCGATGCAATCCGCGTTTTCAAGGAGAAATGTAAACAGAGTCTTTATGCAATGCATTGTAGCTTTCTCAGGAAACAATATTTTATCGGATAGCTAAGCTTTGACAATTCATACAGAGATTTGTACTTCAGCTCCACTGAAGACAACTGGGTTGATATGAAACAAGAAGGCAAGAGGAATATATTGTGAATATTTGAAAGCAACAATTAAAATGATTACCTACAAATGGTCATCGCATCTGGCAGAATATTGGGGAGGCGGTGGCGTCGTGGGGGTTGACATTGGACAAGTAATCGAGATACCCAGGATAATGCTCTGCTGTCCCAGGTTTGCATTGTGAAATGTCAATTCAATAAAGTTTTGATATAAATATCTACTGATGTTTATTAAACCATTGATGATTGACGCAAAACAACATTATGTTCGCCAATGTCCTTTGGGAAGGAAATCTGCAGTCCATATCGCGACTGACCTACATGTAAGTCCAGACACACACAGCCATGATGTTGACTCTTATTGCCCCAATAAAATACACTGACAATCCACTCAGTACAAGGCCAATTCAGGATGGGAAACAAATTCCGGGCCAGGCAGCGACGTCCACATTCCAAGAACGAATAAAATAATATGGATGACATCCAATGTTCATTTTTGATCCTTCGTAATTATTCCGCAGCATTAACTTCATCTTGACAAAACTGATAGTTTTGTCGTGTAATTGAGACATGTTCTGATAGATACTTATTTTATTCGTCCAGTGTCAAGATGGCGACTGCTGATGCCCCTGCACTACTGCATCGGGGAAAGAATCGTTTTCACGCCAATTCAGTGGTGACATTATGTTAATGAAATATTGGCTGGGGAAAAAAATAAGCACTGTATTTAGGATAATATTCTGTAAAATACATTGATCAATGTACTTCTCCTCAGAACTTGAGAAAAAGCTTTCCCCGACAGGTGGAAGAGGTAGGACTGAAACCCCTTTACATTTCTTTCAATAGCCTATATCTGTGCAATGGGAAGTGAAGGACACCATAAGATTATTAAACTCTTCGAGGCTTTTCCTCTGACGGGCAATGACCCAACTGAGATATATCAATGCGTCAGATGCATGTATCTTGCACAACGTTTTTACAATAGGATAGATAAATATATTTCAATTTCGGAAAGAAACATTTTACTTCCACAGTATTACATCGCAACATGTAAATCAGTAACACACCACACAACCAACATAACTCATTTTGGTGCGTCTGGACCACTGAAGTCTCCGTAGAACATTCGTTTAGTTTTAGTCACCTTCTTTCGTCTCATATAGGGAAATAAATAAAATCCTAAAATGTTTAAGCAGATGATGTACCATTAATTGTTTCAATTTCAATTGCACATGTTTTAAAACAATTATGAATCCATATCTGAACATAATTACTAACCCTATCAACATTTCTGCGTTTAACTCCAAATGGATCTCACACTTTACCCCGTTTTCGCTTCTCGTGAACTGTCAACATTTTCGATGTATTTAAAGCGTCATTACTCTGCGTATCAGCCCCAGTAATAAGGCTGGCGAGTTGGTTGGCAGGACCGAAGATGGTGGTGGCGGGAATGAGATGGGGCTCCTCAGCTGAAAAAATACTTACAAAACCCGACTGAAAATAACAAGACGTCACATAATGCTGCCGTGAAGATGACGCTGTGTTCTACAATGATTTCTCATCATCTAACCGTTGCAGAGCTGCTCCTCATAATAACCAACCTCCCCGTACAGCCGATATATCTAATCAGAGAACTACGCAGAGATATATTTTAGCTGCTTGGTTGATACGGCTTCCGTGTACGCCTGTTTTCACATGCCCTTTGTTGCTGAAGATATATAAATATTTATGTAATTCCCAACAAGTTACATAGAAGCGATTTTCAGTCCACACATTCCAGATGAAGACTAATAGCTGTGCTGTGAAGAATATTATTGATTTTGACTTTTGGTTATTTAGTGCTCACAGATCATTTCCGTGTCCCCTCCTCGAATATGTCAGTCTTTACTGTTGGAGGAAAGGTTACTCTCCAACTGTTCTTTCTGGATTCTTAATGATCATGTTACCCTGCATGGGTCATGTGATGCTCGGAACTAAACATTAATATTGACGTTTTAAAGTTTAGGCGATTAAGAATCAGTAACAGAGGGGTGATTCAAATTAGATTAAAGATTTGTTAATGAAAGTTAAATCAGCAATTTTTACACGCCACGTGCATCCCTGAATATGAGTCTGCGCAATGTCTTGGATAACAGTGTGGAATAAATTGGTTGTTGGCTCGTCATTTGAAATTACAGTTACTCATTACTGGCCACATTATCATGCATTTCGCAAAGATAACACTGTCCCTTAACACCCTTACAGAATGCAGGAATCCCTCAAAGGGTGAGTCCATTATTCAGAAGAAATGCTCCTCCCTCAGACATTCGACAGGATCATGGTTTAACCCCGGGGTGTTGAAGTGTAACATACATATCGAGTTTGCTGGCAAAGTCCGTGTACGTTTCTTGTGAACTGCGCTCAGCTGATTCTTCTTTCCATCTCAGTAAAAACACGTTTTTCAATCCTATAGCTGACATGGAACACATCTTTGTAAACTGTGTTCACATCCACAAATCATTTATACTCCCAACCGCAAGTCTCAATTTTCAGTACCTTTACTGAAATGGATCATTTATCGGATTCAGTCGAGCATCAGAGCTGAAGCAAACGCCTCTTACACTGCAACCTGCCATCAACTTAACCAATGAGAGATTCCTTCCTATGTTGGTATAGTTAGCGAGGACACGCTCAATGAGGGAATAAATGTTCGTTCAATACGCGGCGATTCATAAAACACAGCACATCTCCAGAGCGATGCCAATACACGTTGTGTTTTTAAAGTACTGCCATTATGTCAATCTTCAGTATGAAAACCGCTCTCGGACATATTCATGCGTAAGTCATTCACATATACGTCAAGATGACTGCATCGAACAATTTGATCCATAGGGAAAAAAAAACATTTTCCTTGTGGCAAAATATATCCCAATTTCCAGTGATATGACATGATGTCAAAATCTATCGGTTTGGCAATGCAGCTCGTTATTCCACACTGATTTAAAAAAACCTTGCATACCCATTAATATATAAAAAAAGACACAGATATCTATAATTGTCTAATAATACCACATATTGATCATTTTAAAGGTAAGCATCTTTCTCATCAACATAAATGAAAATCAACGTCTGCAAAATAGGTTTGCAGGAAAATGAATGGAATCTCCACACATGGAGTACACCTCTCGTGCCTATCAACGTGAAAGCTTGAAACAAATGCTTGGCGAACGGTAAACAAAGAATATGAGTTAATGGTCTTTTTCAAATTGGCATGCAGTGACCAGTGTTGTACAGAGGGATCGGTGCTAGGACCATTGCTATTCAGAAGCGATAATCATGGCTCAGTTGAAGGAGCACAATATAATATCTCCAAATTTTTAGATTACACCAATTTTCAGGGATGCAAAGGTGAGAGGGGGATGCAGAGATTATTCAGTGTGATTTGGACAAATTGTGTGAGTGGTCAAGAGAATACCAGAAACACTATAATTTGGAGAAATGCACGTTTATTTTTTTACTTTAGTAGCGAACCGATAATGCACGCTATTATCTGAATGATGAAAAATGAAATGAAAATCGCTTATTGTCACGAGTAAGCTTCAAATGAAGTTACTGTGAAAAGCCCCTAGTCACCACATTCCGGCGCCTGTTCGGGGAGGTTGATACGGAAATTGAACCGTGCTGCTGGCCTGCCTTGGTCTGCTTTAAAAGCCAGCGATTTAGCCCAGTGAGTTAAACCAGCCCCTCTGGGTGATCTGACTGGTGATCACACACTAGTGGAGGGCAGTATGCAATGAGACCGGGATATCCTCGTACAACTGTTAATGAAGGTAGGCAAGCAGCCAACGCCTTCAGTAAAGAAGTAGAATGGTATGTTGGCTTCAAACTGAGAGGTTTGGCGTCCAAGAACAAGCACGATTTCCTGCAATTATAGAGTGGCTTGGCGTGGCCAGCTCTATAATACTCGATGCAGTTTCGGTCTCCATATCTGCGGACGGATGTTTGTGTTCTCCATAGAGTACAGCGAATCGTTATCAGATTGATTCTTGGGACGGCGGGACTGAAGCAGAAGGAGAGATTGATTGATTTGGAAATTAATTTGCTGGAGTTCAGAAGAATGAGGAGGAGTGCCATGGAAACATATAAAACAGTAAAAAGGACTAGATAGTATCAGATTTTCCCAATGATCGGTTTGTCCATAACAAGTGGTTACAGTCGAAGGGTACATGTGCACCACTTGGGACAAAAATGAGGATACATTTCTTCATCCTGAGGATAGTCGGCCTTTTAAATTCGTTACTACAGGAAGTAGCTGAGGCCAAACCATTCTATGTTTTCACGATGCAGTTAGATATAATAATTAAGACGATGGGCATCAAAGGATATGAGGGCGGTGAGCCTGATTAAGCTATTGAGTTGAATAATCCATCATGACCGGAAGGGGAAGCGGTTCAGGCACGAATTACCGAACGGCCTCCTCATTCACCTATTTTCTATGTTTCTCTTCATGTTTTTACCTTCTATGTGCATAAATATAGAAAATTCACTCATATCCTTCAAAACTAAACTACATCCAATGTAGATATTAATTGTAAACATTTCCCAAATGCTTGACTGTGAGAAAGGAAATTGACCCATCAGGACTGCAACCCGCATACCATTAATATGATAAGCCACATAACACATTTATCAATATCAAAACCATTCACGATACTTAAGAAAAAAAACACATCTCCTCCATCCATCAATATAAAAACGGTTACAATCAATGGGCGAAAAATCGTCGCTCCCAGACCAACAATAGGACAATAAATCCAAGTCTATAAAAATAAGTAATAACAACAAATATCCATTGATATGACAAAACTACATTTGGAGTATATCAATATGATAACATCTACAATAATCCATCAAAATAAAATCATACATTAGCAAAAAACCAGAAAGCATGAACCCATGCCCACCCAATGAAAGAATAATATATTTCATCCAACAATCAGAAACAAATAATCCTGCAAACAACATGAAAACCTTCTCCCCCGTCCGCTAATAAAGATATATCCCCCATAGCCACAAGTGCAATAAGGACAAAAGGAAAATATGCATCAGCATAAGAATCGATCTCTGACAGCTCCGACCATAAACTGTCCCCAGCGCATCAACGTGAAAACCTCTATCCGATCATTCAATGCAGAAAATACATCTGCCATAGCCGACAGAAAGTAAAATCAAGCCCAATATCGAATCGAACAACATCTACAGTGCCTTTAAACAAGGAAATATCTACCATATCCATCAGGTATAACAGCGCTCTACATAAAGTCAATATGATACCAGCAATGTAATAAAATATAACCCAACGCACCTTCGACACATCTGTAAATACAGCTCCAAGAACTCAACTAGGATTGCCTGGATCTATTTTCCAGCACATGGAAAACGTCAAGATTTTATAGATACATCAACAGGAATAATGACCTCCTAAGACAATTAATATGAAAAATATCTCCCTTATTCAGCATGAAAACATGTAACAAATCAATCACTCTGAAACCATCTCTCATGCTCCTCCAGATCAAAATATTTTCCATATCCACAGCTATGTAAATCATCCCCAATTCCCACCCATCTGAACACATGTCTCAGAGTCATCAGCATGAACAATACTCTTCCATCTCCATCAATATGAACATCCACATCCCTAAATCTTGAAACAGCTCAAACAATAATGTAATTGCGAATATCTCCCATTTCCCTGTCTCAGAAAAAACATCTCCAATTTACATACAAAGGAAAATATATGAAATAATCACAAAACATCCAAAGCTCCCCCAAGTCATTCTTAAATTACTCCCTCCAATTTCTCATACATGATGAAAACACAGCTTATTTCCATCAATTCTGAAAAATAACCTCTATATCTCCCATATCCATCTGTTAGAAAACATATCGCATGCCCATCGAAATGGAGACACGCTGACATAATTGCAGAAAATGCATCGACTGGCGAAGAAAGGTGTACCGATTAACGTTAAAAACCCAATACTGTGCTGAATGTCGGATGCCAACTGTATAGTATTTTATGTACTTGGGAAAGTAGAGTTGTGCGTGACATTTGCAATCATGGATTAAAACACATTCTACTTTGAAGACAGCTGAGTTTCCTGGTGACAATCGTGCCATTATCATCTTTAAAATCTATGGCTAATGTAAAGTTGTTTGAATTAAGATGGTTACTTTGGAGTTAAATTCGAATTAAACTTGTTACAATCGTGGTGCTGCTGGTGAAGGTACTGCAACTGGCAACTTGTCGAAATGCAGTTCCGGCCTCGACGAAGCTGTGACCACAAGCCAATTAGTTTGCTGTGTGCATTTAATTTGAAAGACGTGTCTGCAGACAGAGTAGAAATGTGATTGGAAAGGTCAATGGACTGGATGAAACAGCACCTGAGGGATATTGGACGGGCCTGACAGAGGCCGAATCTTGCCTTTAAAGAAGTTTCAAAATCTCTCTGTTTTTCAAAGAACATCTCTGGAAAAGAAGTTTTCATGGTCTTTGCCTATGCACTATCTTCACATTCTTCCCATGTGTGCATGGGGTTCTGCCGGGCGCTCCGGTGTCCTACCACAATCCAAAAATGTGCAGGTTAGGTGGATTGGCCATGCTAAATTTCCCTTAGTTTAGATGAGGTTGCTGGGTTACGGGGATATGTTGCAGGTATGGGCTTAACTAGGGTGCGCTTTCCAAGACCCGGTGCAGATTCGATGGACCGAATGGCCTCCTTGTGCACTGTAAATTCAATGATTAACTATGAAATGTGTGATTGGTAATTACCGTGGTCTGAAACCTGCGCAATGTGTGTTACAGTGTGACTGGGAGCAAAGAGAGCAAATAAGGGTATCGGATTCATTGTAGCAAGTCGTATTGTATTACAGGTAATTTTAAGTGATTTTCTGGCATGATTTCAAATTTCCTATGTCTGTAAAAGGTCCTTTAAGATACCATATATACATTTCTTCGTGCAATATCTCTTTGAGTGTGGTATACCTTCCACACAGCCTAACACAATTAGTAACAAATATTGGTGTTTCTGTTCAGTCTCCTATCATGTCTGCGATTGCAATATAATTCATGAATATGACATAATGTATTCCATATCAATCAATATGAAACTCCAGCTATTCATTGATCAACAGTTAGAAATCCACAGTTCTCGTCAACATGAAAATCAACTCCCATGTCTAGCAATTTGAAAATATCTCATATATTGGCCAATTTGAGAAACTGGCACATAATCAACAGCATGAAACAAAGTCATACCTGATCAAATAAATCGAAGAAAAACAACTTTCATTTCAATCAATATCTAAACTTGGCCCATTTTTATCAAGATTAATACATTTCCCAGATACATCAACGTAAAACGACTCCCATATAGAACAACGAAAAACAATTATAATTCTCATTTGCATGAAAAATGTGCTTTAGTCGCCAAGAAGAGATCATTTACCACATCCATCAATGAGAAAGATAAATATCCCCATATCCATCAACATTAAAGAAATTCTACAAAATCAATTTATGCCTCATGGCGTCGAGGTCACAAGTTCCATCCCCGCTCTGGTCACTGCCCGTGTGAAGTTTGCATATTCACCCCATGCTTGCGTGGGATTCGCCATGCTAAATGACCCCTCAATTGGAAATGATCAATTGGGTACTCATAATCATTTCGTCAATATATTATTAAAAAAGATAAACATGTCTCCCAAAGCAATCAAATTGAAAAAAAATCGGATATCAACTTGAAAACATCTTCCATGTCCAGCACCATGAACTGATTGTCCGTCCCCATTAAAATGAATCCGTTAATATATCCATATAAATAGATCAATATTCCAAAGCCAGAAATATGAATACGTCACACCAACCCATCAACCAGACGAAATGCCGCATATCCAACGCTAAATAAATTAGCCAATATCAGTTCAAATCAAAGGAAATCGTCAATACCATCAATATGAATCGGTGCTAAAATGCACCAATATGATTAAACGTCACCCCAAAACATTACAATTAATGTATTTCGTCCATTTCTATCAGAATGAATTGATATGAAAATGTCTCTGAAAGCTGTCAACAAGAATCTCACCAACACATTATATCCTATATTCGACTACAGGAAAATATATTTTAGACACCAATCAAAATAGCATCACACCTCTCCAATGCAGCAATACAAAATCATCTCCAAAATCCACGTAAAACAATTAACATCTCCTACATCACTCTATATGAACACATATCTCGCAAAACAGAAATATTTCACATGATGCTCTTCGCCACAGAAAATCGGCTATTTCTATCAAGATCATAAAACTGCAAAATCCATAAGTACAAACATATTTCCTGTACCAATGAAGATGAAACATAATTCCACAATATTACCTCTTTAACCTGTGATTGTCCCTCTCCCTGGATCTGTAATGATTTGATTACCTGCAAATGCTAGCATTCCAAGCATTGTCCAGCATCTCTGACTTTGCCTATATAAATGTTTCTGGAACATACCTCTCCACTCACCTGAGAAAGCTTGTGTTTGAAACAAACCTGTTGGACTTTAACCTGGTGCTGCAAGACTTCTGACTGTGCTCACCCCAGTCCAACGCCGGTATCTCCACATCAATAACAAACAATGTCAGCCTGAGCAGTCAATAGCAAATAGCAAACAAGAATATGAATATAAATAAAATAAATCAATGAAAATAAAATATTCATCAATATGATAGCCGAAATCATATCCACAAACAAGAAAGCATCTCCCATATCCGACACTTTAAAGACACTCTGCAAAGAACACATCTTCCCTATACAACAATAATAAACGCATCTGCGCATAAAAACGTGTGGCACAGGAACAGGAAAAAGCCATTCGGTACTTTGAACTGCTCTGACAATCAATTTAATCATGGCTGATTGTTTAACCCAATATCATCTTCCCTTTTATTACCTAACCGGCAAATAATATTTTCATGCCGATAATGTGTCACTGCATTCGATGAGGTTGATATGAATCGCAGCAAGACGTTTATTATGTTCTCCATGGCAGACTGGTCAAGTAAAAACATTCACATTTTGTTCACGGCACAGCAACACATTGGATCCAAAATTCGTTCAGAAGAATGAGGCAGATGGTGGTGGTAGAGAAACAATTCTGTGCTTGGAATTCTGTCTCCAGTGGGCTTCTAATGGCGTTGTTGGAATCCCATTGCTATTTCTGGAACACATTAATGGTGTTGACATAAATCAATGGTGTATATTCAAGAATGTCTGGGACAAATCAAAAATCGGCAGAGCGGCAGATAGTGAGAAAAGAACACGCAGACTGTTTTCAGATTTATATTTGTGGTCGATGTTTTCTCATTGAATAACATGGATGTTGTTTTGACAAATCTGTTAGTATGAGATATATTTTTATATTTTCCGATATTCGGGATTTTCTGTAATAGTGATGGATATGGTGTTTTTTTTTAAATAATTTATATCGGACATTTTTACAATTCACCAATGGTCTGTTCATGTTGAAGAGCAGTGGCAAAACGAAAATGAATGTAGCGTGTGAGGTTATGCACATGTCAAGGTTTACGAAGGCAAATGGTTTCGCTATGAATGCCAGGAAACCTCAAATTAACGAGGATGAGATAGATCTTGGAGTCTGGATATAAGATCCCTGAAGGTGGCAGGGCAGATAGGTAGGTGTTTGAGAAGGCATATGGGACACTGGCTGTTAGTATCCGATAATGAAAACGTACTGGACAACGCACTGGAAGTGCGTACAACTGTGGTTGGGACACAGCTGTCGTGCCACATGCAGATTCGTCACCACTTGTTAGCAAATATGTAATTCCACTCGTCCGAGAGCCGACAAAATACACCAACGTTACGCCTTCAATGGAGGTCTCACCTATGAAGGCAACCTGGTTAGGCTGCAGGCATTTTCTCCTGGAGCAGTGAAAGTTCGGAGGGTACCTGATAGAGCTACATACTTTTATGATAGGCATAGATAGAATGAATAGAAAGGCATCGATTCCATTGGATAACTGACCAATAAGCACGCGCAGCATAGATTGAAAATAAGAGGCACAAGGTTTAAAGGGGCAGTTGAGGAGACACGCTTTTACCCAACGACCGTTTGGTACGCATTGTCGAAAATGTGTGTTGGGTCCGAAAGAATAATAAATCAAAGAAGTGTATACATAGTCACTTGTCCTGCCATAATTTCCAGAGCTGTGGCTAAACGCTGGTGAAAGATGAAGCAGCTGACTCTGTGTTACCGAGGGTACTGCCGTCGTGAGCTCTTCAGTAAAGATAGTGGTATAGTGGTGTTGCCGCTATACAAGTAATATAGAGTCCCAGGATAATGATGGTGAAATTTGAATTCAAGAAAAGTATGGAATTATGTCGATGAAACGATTTTGGATTTTCAGGGAAAAATTATGGTTGACTCATGCCAGTTACGTAAGAACACCGTTCTTCTCTGGTCTGGGATACATGTGATCCCATTTTAACAGAAATGATGTGAAGTCTTTAATATCCTCAGAAATAGGCAAGGTATACACATCCGACGAACGTCGACAAAAGACGGAATTGCTGCAGTCAGACATGTGTTCACCGCAGTTGACGCAATGCGCTGAATACCCTCCTATGCGGTAAATGTATATGAATCAGGGAAGCCTTTGCTGCACCATCCATTCCAAGTGTACCTCATAGGGGCCTCACGGTAGCATGGTGGTTAGCATCAATGCTTCACAGCTCCAGGGTCCCAGGTTCGATTCCTGGCTGGGTCACTGTCTGTGTGGAGTCTGCACGTCCTCCCCGTGTGTGCGTGGGTTTCCTCCGGGTGCTCCGGTTTCCTCCCACAGTCCAAAGATGTGCGGGTTAGGTGGATTGGCCATGCTAAATTGCCCGTAGTGTAAGGTTAATGGGGGGATTGTTGGGTTACGGGGTTACGTGGGTTTAAGTGGGGTGATCATGGCTCGGCACAACATTGAGGGCCGAAGGGCCTGTTCTGTGCTGTACTGTTCTATGTTCTATGTTCTATGTACCACTCATGTTACGAATACGAAAAATGCAAACAATACCGCAGTTTTTGTCTCACGAAGTCCTGTACCGTGACAGGAATATACCATTGCCTTTGTACAGACTTTCTCTTGCAATTAAGTTCAATGCAGTGTTTCCTATTACACCGCTTTTTGTACGTTCATTATTGATTCATATGACTGGTATCCTCGGAAAACGAAGTGACATGGCGCCCCATCTTTCCCCAATGAATCCCCAATTAATCAAGTAACTGCCATTCATTTCTCCATCCGAAGTCGATAACTTCAATTTTATCACATTCTATTTCATCTGTCATACATTCGGCCGTTCAATTAAATTGTCGAAATCAACTTGCAATCTTATTGCATCCTACTCAACATCAACAAGTCCATGTTGTTCGCAGATTTGAAAACAGAAGATTTGGTGATAACGACTGCCCTTGATTTCCTGACTGTTCATAACGGAGCATTACAGAAAGCAGCCCCATATACATTATATTCAGTGGACATCAATGTAAAAAAGGATGTTGGGTGGAGTGATATTTGGCATAAAGTAAGGTATTTGCGAGTGTTCGATGGCAGTAATCTTTGTTCTGGGCGAACATTTCAGGAATCCGTGAAGTAAATGTCCTTGGCGAAGTCATCTGCAGCTTCTTTCTTCAAATTGCTAGAGGTCGGGATTTTGCCTAATGACTGCATACTGCTTTTTAAAATATGTTTATTATTGTCACAAGTAGGCTCCCATTAACAATTCAATGATGTTACTGTTAAAATCCCCATGTTGCCACACTCCAGAGCATGTTCAGTTAAACTGAGGGATAATTCATAATGGCCAATTCACGTAACACCTCGGCTTTCAGGACTTGTTGGAGGAAACGGGTGCACCCGGAAGAAACCTACGTAGTCACGGGAAGAATGTGCAGATGTCACGCAGACAGTGATCCACAAAACAGTGCTAACCTCTATGCGCCCATGCCGCCAATATTTCGAGCCGCATTCCCGACTTCCCAAACACCGCATCAGTCTCTAACCCTGAGAAAATTATTTGGACAACATCAAGACTACGGCTGGCACGTGATAGGTGAAATACATTGTACACAATTGGCAATACTAAACTCCAACGACAGAGGATGAAACTTTCCCAAAACAGCATTTGAAAGCATTATCATGGCTGAGTCCACCACTATCAATTTCCCAGACTTGAACATTATCCAGAAACAAGCAATGCAAATAATTAGATTGCAAAAGCAGGTCAAAGCTCATTATCTTGCTTTGAGCAACTCAGATCCTGATACGGGGAAGAATGTGTGCCATTTCCAAGGCACAAGTCAAAAATTGCATGAAATACTCCCCACTAGCCTGTACAAGGGCAGCTCTAAAAATACAGAAGTAACTCTTCACCGTCCAAAGAAAAACAGCTGACTTGATTGAAAACCGTTCCGCAAGTATTCCGTCCCTCCAGTACGAAGATTATTGACAGCATGATTAAAAAGCTACAAAATGCACTGCCGTAAAACACCAAGGTTTCCTCCTTTCCTCCTTCAAAACCCACGACAAATAGCATGGAAAAGGAGAAGGAATTCATGAGAAAAGTGCCACTTTAATTTTCTCTTCAACGTCACTCACTATTTTAATTTGCAAATATATTTCCAGCCCTACGCTGTCGCAAAGTCAAATTCCAGAATACTTCTTCTAAACAGCACTGTTAGAGCACAGACACTCCAGGGACTGCAGAAAATCAAATCAGAGCTGCGATGCAACTCCTCGAGCTTAATAAAATCGACATTTTGAAAACTGTTCTTTTTTACCTTAAAGTCGGTTCCCTCATCGAAATCTGTTGCTTTTTAGATTTCGAGTCCCCAATAGTTTTTCCCCTTTTTTTCCAATTGAGGGACAATTTCGCTTGGCCAGTCCACCAAACAGACACATATTTTTGAGTTGTGAGGCTGAGACCCCACAAACATGGGGAATAATGTGCATACTCCACACGGGCAGTGGCCCCTGTACCAGGGTCGAATCTGGGTCCTCGGCGCCGTGAGGCAGCAGTGCTAACCATTCCGCCACCGTGCGACCCTTCTCATCGACATCTTTGATGGAGATTATTCAAAACGGAGGCCCAGGCACATCGCAATGGGGACTTACTCGTTCCCAACTGCCATTTGAAATGAAAATGAAAATCGCGTATTGTCACGAGTAGGCTTCAATGAAGTTACTGTGAAAAGCCCTTAGTCGCCACATTCCGGCACCTGTTCGGGGAGGCTGTTACGAGAATCCAACCGTGTTGCTGGCTTGCCTTGGTCTGCTTTCAAAGCCAGCGATTAGCCCTGTGAGCTAAACAGCCAGCGAGCTAAACAGTCATTTCGCAAATGACACATTACTTGTTACACATTTTTTCTGCCTGACAAATAACTCTCTGTTCATGCAAATATATTACCCTTAATTCCATATTCTACAATTATCAGCAGTGAACTGGAAACTGCATTTACATTTTCATTCTTATCGGTTGTGCTAGTTACGACCTTAAAACCTTCAGTTGGTTTGGCAAGCCTTCCATATCTTTCCTGTATGGATGCTGACTCTGTTCATTCCCGTTTATGTTTACTAAGTGTAGTCTAATCAGTAATTTTATAATAGAGTGGAATAATCTTCCTTCCTTGTTGGTTAATTTGCGGCGCTTTCAGTGTCTGTTTGTATTGTCTACCTCCCCAATTTGCTTAAAAAGCACGTTTGCATATGTACACTGCAAGATGACGGGATTCTTCCAGAATATAGTTTATGTTGGAAGATGACACACATCCGTGTTTTTTATCGCCTCCACATTTAGTATGACATTTAATTTGTTTGGCAGTGGCAATGTTTCGATTGACAGTCCGAATAATTTCCCTAGCAGTAAATTTTGATCAATAATAATTTTCTTCAATTACTTTTTCGCACAATGCTGTTGCATTTTGGGGACATTATTTTTGTCCCCATCCGCGAAGACAGAAAAAAAGGAAATGTTTGATTTCTCTGCCACTTCACGGTTCTCTAACAAAGATATCCTTTTGACGTGCTGTGATGGCCACGCACGTGACTTCATTATTCGTGTTTTAATTATTTTCATGGAGCTGCTTACATACTGCTGTTTTAAATCATTTCATACTTTCCTCGCAGAATCCATTGTTAATCCATAAGAATGATACATTCCATAAATCCAGAAATATGCAAAGAACATTTCGCAGATCCATCAGTATGAATGCATTTCCCACATCCATCACTATGGAACACTCTTCCAAATACATACATGTGAATATATGTTCCATATTCATCTGTTTGAACATATTCCCCTCATCCCTGAACATGAAACCGGGTCCCGCTGCCATGAGTACCAAAAGTATCAAAATCGATCAATATAAGAGCAAACCCAATGCCATTGCTTTGTGTAATATTGCCCGAATCCATCAGTAGAAAGATAGATCTCATATACATCAACATGAAAAGATTCGCTGTTTTTGCAACCAAACATTTAAAGTGACCATTACTATGAAACGTCTCCAGAGTGATCACGATTTAAAATATCCAACACGCAATAGCTTAAAAACCGAATACATCAACAGGGAAACAAAATGAGGAACGTCAATACTAATACAATAACCATGCACGTCAATATAAAAACACATCCAGTCTCGATCAATGTTAAAATAGTTTCACACAGCCACATTCTGATCCATCAATATGATAGCTGCATTATACATCAATGTAAGGAAACTCAGCTATGTATCAATGTGTAAGCATTTCACAGACCCATCAAGAAACACCCATGAAGATGAACATCCAGTACCAATCAATTTGAAATCATGCACCTCATCAACCAATCACGAAATAAAATATCCACGACATTCGACCAGATGAACAAATCTCCATATTTGTCAATACGCAAACACCAACCATGTTAATTGCTACGCAAACGTACCACACAACCATTACTACGAACTCGGATTCCTTGACCACGAATATTAAAAGATCCGCCAAATCCATCAGCAGGAAACATCTCCATGAAGTCGTGAATAGTGAACATCTACCAGAACTATCAACTGCAAATCTTCCCTTTATCATTACTGGGGAAATATTGACCTCCTGTGTCGATACGTACATGTCTCCCATGTCCATCAACATTGAAACATTAGTAATGGGGCAGCACGGTGGCACAGTGGTTAGCACCGGTCCAGAGTCCCCGGTTCGAATACCGGTTTGGGTCACTGTCTATGTGGAGTCTGCACCTTGAACCAGTGTTTGTGTTCGTTTGCTCCAGTGCCCCGGTTTCCTCCCACAGTCCAAGAAGTGCAGGTCACATGGATTGGCTATGCTAAATTGCCCGAAGTGTCCAAAATAATTCAGTGGAGGTAACGGGGAGAGGTTCGAAAAGCGGGCTTATGTGGGGTGGTCTTTCCAAGAGACGGTGCAGTATCGATGGACCGATGACCTTCTTATGCACTGTTAATTCTATGATCCTATGTCCAACAATATGAAAACATATCCCGTATCCAATAACATTACATAATCCCTTCCATACGTAAATATGATCATCTGCTCTGCACATAAAATATGACAATATCGCCTACATCTAGCAAACTTGAATCAGCTTCCACGCTATTGGATTAAAAATATCTTCCACATCCACGGGAAAATACGTCTCGGGCACCCATCAACCTTAAACAAATGTCCCATATTATTTTATATTAATACATCTCCCAAATCATTCGATAAGAAAAGATACAACACATCCACAATATGAAATCATCTTCCACAGCCTTCAAGTCAAAGAATATCTTGTATCGCTATTAAGCAATCATCCGTACCCATGAATAAGAAAGCATTCGACGCATTATTCTATATGAACAGCCCGTCCCCCGTTCTCTATCAATATAAGTACATCAACTCTGCCCATTAATTTGAAAAATCATTCAGATCCATCTATGGGACCACACCTCCCAGATCTAGCAATAAGTAATCATCTCCCGTACCTACAACTATAAAAAACATTAATTTCACGCATCCATATATGTGAAAATCTAACACTTGCCGATAATTATGAGAATACATAGCAAATATATCAACATAAATGCTTCGCCCATACAGAGCTATGTGAAAGCACGTCTTAAATCCATCTATCAGAAAACATTTCCTGCATTCCTCAATGTCAAAATGTCTCCCATACCCACCAACTTCAAAACATCTCCTACACGCGTCAAGAGAAATATCTCCAATACCCACCAATTGGTATCTGCACCAAAAGAGAAAATGCTGGAAAATCTCAGCCGGTCTGCCAGCATCTGTATGGGGAGAAAAGTGTTAGCGTTTCTAGTCCACACGGCCCATTGTCAAAGATAAACGGCATAGCAAGTGGAAAATGTATATACAGTAGGGTGAGGGAATTCAACCTGAGTCAAAGTCTCAGAAACCAAGCGAAAATAGTGCTAATACCAGAAGCCACAATGAAGATAAGGTGTAAAAGTCCAAACAGCAAGTGAAACAAAAATCAGAGGGTAAGCTGTGATAGATGTAGACGTGGCGGAGAGTGGCGTGGTTGGGAGCGAGGTAAAATGAGAAAATGTTGGGAGGGGGACGCAAAGGGGAGAAAAGGTAAGCAAAAAGAGGATAAGAGAAAAGGTAAGCAAAAAGAGGATAAGAAAGGGGGAAAGAGTGGTGGGAAGTATATATTAAGAAGGACAAAAGAGAAATAAAATTGACAAAAAAGCAGTTAAAATTAAATGGAATTAAAACCAAGGGGTTGAACTGACCATCTGATGAGATGATGTTCCTCCAGCTTGCGTTAATCTTCACTGGAACATTGCAGCAGGCCAAGGACTGACAAGTGGGCATGAGAGCAGGGTCTTATGTAAAAATGGCAAGCAACGTTACTGTCACGATCTTGAATGCGTATATTATATATATAATACACATATGTCCCTAATATATCAATGTTATGCAGTCACACATGTGCCTCAGTGTGAAAGCATACCACACATCCATAGATATTATAGAGAACACAGTACATAGAACATACAGCACAAAACAGGCCCTTCGGCCCACGATATTGTGCCAAACATTTGTCCGAGATTAAGAGCAAATTAATTTACACCCCATCAATCTACCATCATCCATGTACGTATCCAATGGCAGCTTGAATGTCTCTAATGTTTGCAACTCAACTACTTCAACTGACAGTGCATTCCATGCCTCCACCACTCTCAGGTTAAAGAACATATCTCAGACATGACCCCTCTATCTTCCACCATTCACCTTAAATTTATGACGCCTTGTAATGGTTTGTTCCAGCCGGGGTGAAAAAGTATCTGTCTGTCTACTCTATCTACTCCCTGATCATCATATACATCTCTCCCAAGTCGCCCCTCACCCTTTTCCGTTCTAATGTGAAAAGGCCTAGCACACACACATCTCCACATAAGACCAACTCTCCATTCCAGGGAACAACCTGGTAAATCTCCTTTGCACCTTTTCCAAAACTTCCGCATTCTTCCTAAAATGAGGCGACCAGAGCTGCTCAATTGATTCCAACTGTTGCCTAACCAAGGTTTTGTACAGTTGCATCATCACCTCACGGATCATAAATTCAATCTCTCTGCTAATGAACGCTAGCACACCATAGACCTTCTAAACAACTCTATCCACTTGAGTGTCAACTTTAAAAGATCTATGAACATCGACCCCACGATCTCTCTGCTCCTCCACATTGCTAAAAACCCGACCGTTAACACTGCATTCCGCATTCGTATGTGTCCTTCCAAATTGGACAATCTCACACTTTTCATGGTTAAACTCCATCTGCCACTTCGCATCCTATCTATATCTGTTTGCAGTCTACAACAGACCTCGTCACTATCCACAACTCCATCAATCTTCGTATTGTCTCCAAATTTACTGTTGCACCCTTCAACTCCCTCATCCAAGTCATTGATGAAAATCCCAAACAGCAGAGGACACAGAACTGATCCCTGCGGTACGCCACTGGTAACTGGGCTCCTTGGTTAATTCTTGCCATCCACCGCCACTCTCTGACTTCTATAGGTTAGACAGTTCGTTATCCAACTGGCCAAATTTCCCATTATGCCATGTCTCCATACTTTGTGCATAAGCCTACCATGGGGAACCGTATCAACCTTACTCAAAGCCATATAGACTACATCCCGTGCTTTAGATTCATCCACGTGCTTTGTCACCTCCTCAATGCATTCAATAAGATTTGGGAGGCAAGACCTACTCCACAAATATCCGTGCTGACAATCCCTAATCAAGTAGTGTCTTTAAAGATGCGCAGAAATCCTATCCCTCAGTACCCTTTCCATTACTTTGCCTACCACCGAACTAAGACTAACTGGACTGTAATTCCCGTGGTTATCCCTATGCCATTTTCTGAATAGGGGCACGCATTCGCCACTCTCCAATCCCCTCGTGCCACCCTTGTTGACAGTGAGGCCGAAAAGATCATTGCCCAACGGCTCTGCAATTCCATCTCTTGCTTCCCATAGAATCCTTAGCTTTATTGCAACAGGCCCGGGGGAAGTGTCTATCCTCAAGCGTTTCAAAATTCCCAACACCTCTTCCATCCTAACAAGTATCTCTTCGAGCTTAACAATTTGTTTCACACTGTCCTCTCCAAGAATATGGCCCCTCACAATCGTAAATACTGAACAAACGTACTCGTTCAAGACCTCTCCTCTTTCGTCAGCCTCAACACAGAATCTTGTGCTACTCTCCTTGATCTGACCGACCACCGCTATAGCCATTTTTAATATTTCTCACATATGTGTAAAATGCCTTGGCGTTTCCCTTGATCCGACCCGCCAAAGATTTTTCATGCCCTCCCTTAGCTCTCCTAATCACTTTATTCAGTTCCCTCCTGTCTATCCTGTATCCCTCCAGCACCTTGTCTGAACCTTGTTTCCTCAGCCTTACAAAAGCAACCTTCTTCCTCTTAACAAGACATTCAACCTGTCTTGTCAACCATGGTTCCCTCACTCGGCCATCTGTTCCCTGTCTGACAGGGACAGATATATTAAGGACACGTAGTATCTGTTCATTGAACAATTTCCACATTTCAATTGTGTCCTTCCCTGACAGCCTATTTTCGCAACTTACTAACTTCAGTTCTTGTCTGACAGAATCGTGTTGACCCTTCACCCAATTATAAGACTTTCCCTGTTGAACGCACCTATCCCTCTTCATTGCTAAAGTGAAAGTTACAGAATTGTGGTCACTATCTTCAAAATACTTCCACACTAACAAGACTATCAATTGCAATGGTTCATTTCAAAGTACCAAATCCAATTCCCCCCTCCCTCTCTGGTAGGACAATCTACATGATGTGCTAGAAAAGATCCTTGGAAACACTGCACAAACACCACCACATCCAAACTACTTGATCTAAAGAGTTTCCACTTAATATTTAGGGAAGTTGAAGTCACCCATGCCTGCTAACCTGCGACTTCTGCACCTTTCCAAAATCTGTTTCTCAATCTGTTCCTCCACTGCTATGGGTGTGTGTGGGGGGTGGGGGGGGGGGGGGGTTGTAGAAAACTCCCAACAAGTTGACTACTCCTTTCCTATTTCTGACTTCAACCCGTACTACTCCAGCAGGTAGATCCTCCTCGAACTGCCTTTCTGCAGCTGTTGCATTATCTCTAATTGACAATTAAATCCCACACATCTTTTACAACCCTCCCTAATCTTATTGAAACACCTATGACCAGGAATCTCCAACAACCATTTCTGCCCCTCTTCTATCCAAGTTTCCGTGATGGCCACCACATCGTAGTCCCAAGTACTGATCCATGCCTGAAGTTCACCCACCTTATTCCCGATGCTTCTTGCGTTGAAATGTACACACTTCAACTCATCTCTGTACCTGCATGTACTCTCCTTTGCCAGGGATACCTTCCCCTCTGCCTCACTGCACACTTTGACATCCTGACATCCTGAACATCCGCTACACTAGTTGCTCGAGTACAAATACGGTTCTCATTCCCCTGCAAATTAGTTAACCCTCCCGAAGAGGACTAGAAAACCTCCTTCTCAGGTTAATGGTGCTCCTCTGGTACGCATGCAACCCGTCCTGCTTCTACAGGTCCCACCTTCCGCAGAATGAGCTCCAATTATCCAAATACCAAATGACCTCCCTCCTACACCATACCTGCAGCCACGAGTTGAACTGCACTCTCTCGACATTCCTAGCCTGGCTATCACGTGGCACCGGCAACAAACCAGAGCTGACAACCTTGTCCGTCCTGGCGTTTAACTTCCAGCCGAACTCGCTATACTGGTTTATTACATCCACAGCCCTTTTCCTACCGTCGTCGTTGGTACCAATGTGCACCATGACTTCTGGCTGCTCCCCCTCCACCTTAAGGATCCAGAAGACATGATTCGAGACATCCCTGGCCCAGGCAGCCGGGAGGCAACATACCTTCCGGGAGTCTCGCTCGCGACCACAGAATAAGAACATAAGAACATAAGAACTAGGAGCAGGAGTAGGCCATCTGGCCCCTCGAGCCTGCTCCGCCATTCAATTAGATCATGGCTGATCTTTTGTGGACTCTGCTCCACTTTCCGGCCCGAACACCATCACCCTTAATCCCTTTATTCTTCAAAAAACAAACTTTGGGTGAAGAAGTTCTTCCTAAACTCAGTCCTAAATCTACTTCCCTTATTTTGAGGCTATGTCTCCTAGTTCTGCTGTCACCCGCCAGTGGAAACAACCTGCCCGCATCTATCCTATTTATTCCCTTTATAATTTTAAATGTTCCTATAAGATCCACCCTCATCCTTCTAAATTCCAACGAGTACAGTCCCAGTCTACTCAACCTCTCCTCATAATCCAACCATTTCAGCTCTGGGATTAACCTAGTGAATCTCCTCTGCACACCCTCCAGCGCCAGTACGTCCTTTCTCAAGTAAGGAGACCAAAACTGAACACAATACTCCAGGTGTGGCCGCACTTACACCTTATACAATTGCAACATAACCTGCCTAGTCTTAAACTCCATCCCTCCAGCAATGAAGGACAAAATTCCATTTGCCTTCTTAATCACCTGTTGCACTTGTAAACCAACCTTCTGTGACTCATGCACTAGCACACCCAAGTCTCTCTGAACAACGGCATGCTTTAATATTTTATCGTTTAAAAATAATCCCGTTTGCTGTTATTCCTACCAAAATGGATAACCTCACATTTGTCAACATTGTATTCCATCTGCCAGACCCTAGCCCATTCACTTAACCTATCCAAATCCCTCTGCAGACTTCCAGTATTCTCTGCACCTTTCGCTTTACCACTCATCTTAGTGTCATCTGCAAACTTGGACACATTGCCCTTGGCCACCAACTCCAAATCATCTATGTAACTTGTGAACAATTGTGGGCCCAACACGGATCCCTGAGGGACACCACTAGCTACTGATTGCCAATCAGAGAAACACCCATTTATCCCAACTCTTTGCTTTCTATTAATTAACCAATCCTCTATCCATGCTACTACTTTACCCTTAATGCCATGCATCTTTATCTTATGCAGCAACCTTTTGTGTGGCACCTTGTCAAAGGCTTTCTGGAAATCCAGATATACCACATCCATCGGCTCCCCGTTATCTACTGCACTGGTAATGTCCTCAAAAAATTCCACTAAATTAGTTAGGCATGACCTGCCCTTTACGAACCCATGCTGCGTCTGCCCCATGGGACAATTTCTATCCAGATGCCTCGCAATTTCTTCCTTGATGATAGATTCCAGCATCTTCCCTACTACTGAAGTTAAGCTCACTGACCTATAATTTCCTGCTTTCTGCCTACCTCCTTTTTTAAACAGTGGCGTCAAATTTGCTAATTTCTAATCCACTGGGACCACACCAGAGTCTAGTGCATTTCGGTAAATTATCACTAGTGCATCTGCAATTTCCCTAGCCATCTCTTTTAGCACTCTGGTATGCATTCCATCAGGGCCAGGAGACTTGTCTACCTTTAGCCCCATTAGCTTGCCCATCACTCCCTCCTTAGTGATAACAATCCTCTCAAGGTCCTCACCTGTCATAGCCTCATTTCTATCAGTCGCTGGCATGTTATTTGTGTCCTCCACTATGAAGACCGACCCAAAACACCTGTTCAGTTCCTCAGCCATTTCCTCATTTCCCATTATTAAAACTCCATTCTCATCCTCTAAAGGACCAATATTTACCTTAGCCACTCTTTTTTGTCTTATATATTTGTAAAAACTTTTACTGTCTGTTTTTATATTCTGAGCAAGTTTACTCTCATACTCTATCTTACTCTTCTTTATAGCTTTTTAGTAGCTTTCTGTTGCCTCCTAAAGATTTCCCAGTCCACTAATCTCCCAGCAACCTTTGCCACTTTATATGCTTTTTCCTACAATTTGATACTCTCCCTTATTTCCTTAGATATCCACGGTCGATTTTCCCTCTTTCTTCCGTCCTTCCTTTTTGCTGGTAAGAACCTTCGCTGAGCACTGTGAAAAATCGCTTGGAGGGTTCTCCACAGTTCCTCAACTGTTCCACCATAAAGTCTTAGCTCCCAGTTTACCTTAGCTAGTTCTTCTCTCATCCCCTTGTAATCTCCTTTGTTTAAACATAAAACACTAGTATTTGCTTTTACTTTCTCACCCTCCATCTGTATTTTAAATTCCACCATATTGTGATCGCTCCTTCCGAGAGGATCCCTAACTATGAGATCATGAATCAATCCTGTCTCATTACACAGGACATGATCTAGGACCGCTTGTTCCCCCGTTGGTTCCATTACATACTGTTCTCGGAAACTATCGCGGATACATTCTATAAACTCCTCCTCGATGTTGCCTTGACCGACCTGGTTAAACCAATCGACATGTAGATTAAAATCCCCCATAATAACTGCTGTACCATTTCTACATGCATCGGTTATTTCTTTGTTTATTGCCTGCCCCACCATATCGTTACTATTTGGTGGCCGATAGACTACTCCTATCAGTGACTTTTTCGCCTTACTATTCCTGATTTCCACCCAAATGGATTCAACTTTATCCTCCATAGCACCGATGTCATCCCTTACTATTGCCCGGATGTCATCCTTAAATAACAGAGCAACACCACCTCCCTTACCATCCACTCTGTCCTTCCGAAGAGTTTGATACCCTTGGATATTTAACTCCCAGTAGTGACCATCCTTTAACCATGTTTCAGTAATGGCCACTTACGTTGTCATTTACGATGATTTGTGCCATTAACTCATTTACTTTAATCCGAATACTACGAGCATTCAAGTAATGTACACTTATGTTGGTTTTTTACCTCTGTTTTGAATCTTAACATCTCCAGTTTTATTCATTTTGTTATTACTGGGCCTATTCACTGAGCTCCCCTCAGTCATTGTACCTTGTACTGTCACCCTTTTAGATTTTTGACTATGTCTTCTCTGCCTTGCACTTTCCCCCTAACTTCCTTTTGCTTCTGTCCCTGTTTTACTACCTTCCAACTTCCTGCATCGGTTCCCATCCCCCTGCTACATTAGTCTAAACCCTCCCCAACAGCTCTAGAAAACACCCCCCCCTAGGACATCGGTTCCAGTCCTGCCCAGATGCAGACCGTCCGGTTTGTACTGGTCCCACCTCCCCCAGAACCGGTCCCAATGCCCCAGGAATTTGAATCCCTCCCTCTTGCACCATCGCTCGAGCCACGCATTCATCCTATCTATCCTGACATTCCTACTCAGACTAGCTAGTGGCACTGGTAGCAATCCTGAGATTACTAACTTTGAGGTCCTACTTTTTAGTTTAACTCCCAACTCCCTGAATTCCGCTTGTCGGACCTTATCCCGTTTTTTACCTATATCGTTGGTGCCTATGCGCACCACGACAGCTGGCTGTTCACCCTCCCCCCCCCCCCCCCAGAATGTCCTGCAGCCGCTCTGAAACATCCTTGACCCTTGCACCATGGAGGCAACATACCATCCTGGAGTCTCGATTGCGTCCACAGAACCGCCTGTCTATTCCCCTTAAGATCGAGTGCGTTATCACTATCGCCCTGCCATTTGTCTTCCTTCCCTGCTGTGCAGCAGAGCCAGCCACGGTGCCATGAACCTGGCTGCTGCTGCCTTCCCCTGGTGAGCCATCTCCCTCAACAGTATCCAAAGCGGTATATCTGTTTTGCAGGGAGATGACCGCAGGGGACACCTGCACTGCCTTTCTACTCTTGCTCTTTCTTTTGGTCACCCATTTTCTATCTCCCTCAGTAACATTCACCTCCGGTGTGACCAACTCGCTTAACGTGCTATCCACGACCTCCTCAGCATCACGGATGCTCGAAAGTGAGTCCATCCGCAGCTCCAGAGCCATCAAGCGGTCTAACAAGAGCTGCAACTGAACACACGTCTTGTACGTGAAGGAGCCAGGGACAGTAGACGTGTCCCTGAACTCCCACATCGCACACGAGGAGTATGACACGAGTCTGGTTTCTCCTGCCATGTGTTAAACCCTTGGTAAACGTAAACAACTAGAATTTCAAAATAAAAATAAATAAATTAGACAATGAAAAGAAAAAGAGAGACTACTTACCAGTCACTTACCAGGGTTAAAAAGCACCTCCTCACACTCTGCACCGAATTACCTCACTGCACCAAATTACCAAGTTTCAATCCCCACTCTGGATTAGTCTCTCTCCGGATGTGTCTCCTGGAAAAGTGCTAGCTTACTGTGTGCGCTGTCTGTCTGTCTTTTATACAGACCTCAGCTAACCGATGACTCAACAAATACCTTAACTTCAAAGAGAAGAATACAATACAATGTGCCCCTAAACAGGCCTCAGGTGATTGACAGATAACTGCGTCTCAGCAATTAGGGTGGGGGCAGCTTCAACCAATCAGACACTAAGCTCCACACTGCACTTTTAACTGAAAAACAGCAGAATTAGATTTTCCACTTACCTTTGCTGATTTACCTCACTGCACCAAATTACCAAGTTTCAATCCCCACTCTGGATGAGTCTCACTCCGGATGTGATTCCGGGAAAAGTGCTAGCTTACTGTGTGCGCTGTCTGTCTGTCTTTTGTACAGACCTCAGCTAACCGATTACTCAAAAAATACCTTAACTTCAAAGAGAAGAATACAATACAATGTGCCCCTAAACAGGCCTCAGGTGATTGACAGATAACTGCCTCTCAGCAATTAGGGTGGAGGCAGCTTCAACCAATCAGACACCATGCTCCACACTGCACTTTTAACTGAAAAACAGCAGAATTATATTTTCCACTTACCTTTGCTGATTTACCTCACTGCACCAAATTACCAAGTTTCAATTCCCACTCTGGATGAGGCTCACTCCGGATGTGTCTGCTGGAAAAGTGCTAGCTTACTGTGTGCGCTGTCTGTCTGTCTTGTATACAGATCTCAGCTAACCGATGACTCAAAAAATACCTTAACTTCAAAGAGAAGAATGCAATGTGCCCCTAAACACGCCTCAGGTGATTGACAGATAACTGCCTCTCAGCAATTAGGATGGGGGCAGCTTCAACCAATCAGACACTAAGCTCCACACTGCACTTTTAACTGAAAAACAGCAGAATTAGATTTTCCACTTACCTTTGCTGCTTTAGCTCACTGCACCAAATTACCAAGTTTCAATCCCCACTCTGGATGAGTCTCACTCCGGATGTGTCTCGTGGAAAAGTGCTAGCTCTCATATCTATTCCTCTAACCATTGGATATCCTATCACTACTGCTGTTCTATTCTCCTCCTTCCCTTTCGAGCCCCAGTGCCAGACTTGTTGCAAGAGAACTGGCCGCTCGGGCCTTCCCCCGGTAGTTCATCCCACGAAAGCATACACAACAGTATACTTGTTGTGAAGGTGAACGGGCACGAGGCATCTCTGCAAGGTTTGCCCGTTCGTTTTGTTTCCCCTGACTGTGATCCACCGACTCCTTTCCTGTACCTTGGGCATGGTTATCTCCATGTAACTCATGTCTCTTACCCTCTCTGCCTCTTGGATGATCCGAAGTTCATCCGTTCCTTTACACGGCCGCTGAGGAGCTGGAGTTGAGTGCACTTCCCTTTGGTATAGTCACCGGGGACACCGGTGGCATACGTCACTACCCACATCCTACAGGTGGAGCATGTAACTGCCTTAGACTCCATCCCCTCTGACCATGCAGAATATAGCTGCGCTCTGGACCAACTGGAACTCCGCCCTCCGACTCAGCTCCCAGTCAGCTGCACTGTCAACTCCAGGCTTCCTTCACGCTCTTTGAGGAAATAAAGACATGTCTCCCATGTTAAGCAACATGAAACATGCGCTTCTATAATCTTCTATATGTATCTTTATGAAAAAATAGCTTTAATTATCATCTGGATGAACAAAACGACGTCTGTTACCCATCAAAATGATATCCATCAATGTGCAAACATCTTCTATATCATAAAATATGGAGATGAAAACCTTTCCAATATCCATCATGTTGGAAACGTCTCCCAAAACATTCAATATTTGATTACATGCCAAAATTAAACATAAAATGCAATGATTTCCATTACAGTGAAATTCCGTCTGGGATATGAAAAGATGGTAGAACATTTCCATATCCATCAGTTTTCAAATTCCAGTTCAAATCTCCATTGATCAGTTTCGACATAGAACAGTACAGCACAGAACAGGCCCCTCGGCCCTCGACGTTGTGCCGAGCAACGACCACCCCACCCAAACCCACGTAACCCGTATCCCAACAATCCCCCCACCAACCTTCCACTACGGGCAATTTAGCATGGCCAATCCACCTAACCCGCACATCTTTCAAAATATATAAAAAAAACATGGCTGTGAAATGATCTCTCTTGCCGACAAATGCGAAAGATATCGGCATTTTTTGTTAATATGAATAAACATCTCCAAGATTGATCACAACAGACAGTCTGAATCGACACCTGAAACACAATAGGACTGACATCCTCGCTGGTTTAATCGTGTTTTTGGAAGGAGTTTAACTTAATTAGGCAGATTAGGGACACAGCAGACTACAGAAAAGCAATCAAGTCAGAGCCGAAACATAGGTAGTAGGTTTCAAGTAGTAAGGCAATGAGCATTAGAGCTAAAACAGAAGAATTAAGGGCGATGAAAGACATGTCCAAGAGTGATAAAGTAACCATCACGGAAACGTGGTTTAGAGAGGGGCATGGTCCCGAGATATGAAATGTTCAGGCGACAAAAAAGGTGCCAGAAGAGAAGGAAATATCGCATTTTGTATTCAGGGGTCAGTTGTTACAGTTAAGAAAGATTATATCTTGGACGCGGCATTACATTAAACATTGTGTGGGAAGCCGGGAGGGTGGTTCAGACGACGGTGATTGGGCATTTTTAGTGACAACAACCACAACACAGTATAACTTCAGCTTGCGATGCACAACGCAACAGACAAGATAAAAAAATAATCTTTGAGATTGGTGGAAAATGAGATTTTACTAAAATAAATCAGTATCAGTTAATTGTGGTGATATACATAGGAGAACAATGCGGTTGCTTTCAAAACGGAAATAGGGAGGTGACCTGCGCATCATGTTCACTCTTGGGTGAGAGGAAAGAGTATCAAACCCAGAGAATCATGAATCACCAAACATATGCAGAATGTAATGAGAAGAAAATTGAGGCTCTGATCAAATATAGCAAGAAGGTGGGCAGTGGTGTACTGGTCGTGTCAGTGGATTTGTACTCCGGTGACCCATAGTATTGCTCTGGGTTTCCAGGTTCACATTCCATCACTAGGTGATGAAATTCCATTAATAACGGGAATTAAAGGTCTATTGTCATTTTACGTTAAAAAAAAACCGTCTCGTTCACTAATGTCTTTAGGTAGGAAATATGTCATCCGTCCCTCGTCTGGCCTATAATGGTTTGGTTTAGCTCACTCGGCTAAATCGCTTTGTTTTTAAAGCAGACCAAGCAGGTCAGCAACACCGTTCGATTCCCGTACCAGCCTCCCCGGAGAGGCGCCGGAATGTGGCGACTAGGTGCTTTTCACAGTAACTTCATTGAAGCCTACTCGGAACAATAAGCGATTTTCATTTTTCATTTCACAATGCCGTTGAATCTTAAATGTCCCTCAAGGGAAATTCCGAATGAAAATAAGTTTGGAACAGGTTCCATGAGCTACTTGAATAAAATACGGGCAGCAAATTATTATTAGAGTGCGTAATATGAAGGAGGGTTCTGAACTAAGCAATCAGGAGATCAAACAGGTGACATGAAAGAGTTCTGGATGGTGAAAATAGAGCCAACCCCGAAATATTTGACAAGTCTATTAATGGGAAGATGATAAGCAGATAAAGAAAATGGATCATTTTGGACCAAACTGCAGTTGGATCCAAAGGACATTGGAAGTGGTTCAACAAATACTTCACATCGATCTTCAACAAGGGACCGTGTAGGTATATATGGAACACAGGGAGAGGACCTTTATGGTTCGTGAGAAAATTGACAGAGAAGCGATAAAAAATCGAGCATTTTGTCAGGCTGAGCAGTGAATGAATGTCATGGCGTGGATGAATAATGCCCCCAGGTTGTTGTTGCACCTGAGGGAGGAGATTGCAGTGGCTCTGAATGAGCTTTTTCAAATTTGTCCGTGGCCAGGAGGCAGCTCCAGTGGACATAGAACAACGAATGCCTCACTATTTAACACAATATTGTAGACATAAGACAGTGAACCATAGACTGATTAGTCTCACGTCAATGACAGGAACACTATTGGAGAACATTCTGAAGGAGGGTCTGTATCTATACATGGAGAGACAAGGTTCCGTCAGGAATTATCAGCATGGCTTTGTCAGAGGGAGGTCCTTTCTAATGAATTTAGTTGAATTTTTCAGAGGTCGCCAGCTGTGTAGCAGACGGTTGTGCCGTTGATGTAGTTGATATGACTTTATCAAACCCATTCACATTGTCCAACATGGGAGACTTCCAAAGAAGACACATGCGATGGGACACAGCGTAATTGATAAGGTTGCTATCAATTTGCTTAGTTGCAGGAGACAGACGGCTACTTTACTGACTGGAAGCAAATGTTCAGTGTTATAGCACTGGGATCTACTTTGAGTCCAATATAATTTGTCATTAAAATAGAACATAGAACATAGAACGATACAGCGCAGTACAGGCCCTTCGGCCCTCGATGTTGCACCGACATGGAAAAAAAAACTAAAGGCCATCTAACCTACACTATGCCCTTATCATCCATATGCTTATCCAATAAACTTTTAGATGCCCTCAATGTTGGCGAGTTCACTACTGTTGCAGGTAGGGCGTTCCACGGCCTCACCACTCTTTGCGTAAAAAACCCAACTCTGACCTCTGTCCTATATCTATTACCCCTCAATTTAAGGCTATGTCCCCTCGTGCTAGCCACCTCCATCCGCGGGAGAAGGCTCTCGCTGTCCACGCTATCTAACCCTCTGATCATTTTGTATGCCTCTATTAAGTCACCCCTTAACCTTCTTCTCTCTAACGAAAACAACCTCAAGTTCATCAGCCTTTCCTCATAAGATTTTCCCTCCATACCAGGCAACATCCTGGTAAATCTCCTCTGCACCCGTTCCAAAGCTTCCACGTCCATCCTATAATGAGGCGACCAGAACTGTACGCAATACTCCAAATGCGGCCGTACTAGAGTATTGTACAACTGCAACATGACCTCATGGCTCCGGAACTCAATCCCTCTACCAATAAAGGCCAACACACCATAGGCCTTCTTCACAACCCTATCAACCTGCGTGGCAACTTTCAGGGATCTATGTACATGGACACCGAGATCCCTCTGCTCATCCACACTGCCAAGAATTTTACCATTAGCCAAATATTCCGCATTCCTGTTATTCTTTCCAAAGTGAATCACCTCACACTTCTCCACATTAAACTCCATTTGCCACCTCTCAGCCCAGCTCTGCAGCTTATCTATGTCCCTCTGTAACCTGCAACATCCTTCCGCACTGTCTACAACTCCACCGACTTTAGTGTCGTCTGCAAATTTACTCACCCATCCTTCTGCGCCCTCCTCTAGGTCATTTATAAAAATGACAAACAGCAACGGCCCCGGAACAGATCCTTGTGGTACGCCACTCGTAACTGAACTCCATTCTGAACATTTCCCATCAACTACCACTCTCTGTCTTCTTTCAACTAGCCAATTTCTGATCCACATCTCTAAATCACCCTCAATCCCAGCCTCCGTATTTTCTGCAGTAGCCGACCGTGGGGAACTTTATCAAACGCTTTACTGAAATCCAAATACACCACATCAACTGCTCTACCCTCGTCTACCTGTTCAGTCACCTTCTCAAAGAACTCGATAAGGTTTGTGAGGCATGACCTACCCTTCACAAAACCATGCTGACTATCCCTAATCATATTATTCCTATCTAGATGATTATAAATCGTATCTTTTATAATCCTCTCCATGACCTTACCCACCACAGACGTTAGGCTCACCGGCCTATAGTTACCGGGGTTATTTCTACTCCCCTTCTTGAACAAAGGGACCACATTTGCTATCCTCCAGTCCTCTGGCACTATTCCATTAGCCAATGATGACATAAAAATCAAAGCCAAAGGCTCAGCAATCTCTTCCCTGGCTTCCCAGAGAATCCTAGGATAAATCCCATCCGGCCCCGGGGACTTATCTATTTTCACCTTGTCCAGAATTGCCAACACTTCTTCCCTACGCACCTCAATGCCATCTATTCTAATAGCCTGGGTCTCAGCCTTCTCCTCCACAATATTATCTTTTTCTTGAGTGAATACTGACGAAAAGTATTCATTTAGTATCTCGCTTATCTCCTCAGCCTCCACACACAACTTCCCACCACTGTCCTTGACTGGCCCTACTCTTACCCTAGTCATTCTTTTATTCCTGCCATACCTATAGAAAGCTTTTGGGTTTTCCTTGATCCTTGATCCTACCTGCCAAACGACAGAGATGATATTGTGCGGGATACGATCATTTTCGGATGACATAAAGATTGGCTTGGTGGTTTGCTGTGAAGTTTAGTGTATTGAGGTACCGGGAGATATGGACAGGATTTTCAAATTTGCAGATAAGGAGCACATGGAATTTAACGTAATAGCAAGACATCTCTCCTAACCATCAATTTAAACGCATCAGCCATATTCATACATGTGAACATAACATCTGTCACATCAACCAATATCAAAATAAAACCTCTACCCATTATTTTGACAAACGTGACCAATCTGCATCTCTTTAAAATAAATTCCCCACGATCCATTGATATATAATTTAGCCCATATGATGAAACTACAAAAGCCTTAATATGGACAAAATTCCGTATGACACAATATTTAGAAAAGGTAAATGTAGCGACTACATCAAGAAGAAGGGTTCCTTGTCCATGATTGTGACAAAACCAGCAAGTCAAAACAACTGTGTGGACCGTACCGAATTTTCAGGAATTAAGCCGAATAGATTCGGGAGCAGTTAATGCGGGAGAATTACGGTGATAGTGATCATAAATGAATAAGATGTCTATCAGTTATGAAAGTAGTGAATTTTGGTACGTGTACATCGAGGGAAATATACCGTAAACGGCAAAACTCTTAGGATTCTATAAAGTCAGAGATATCTGGGCGTGCACGTGGACAAATGTTTGAAGGTGGCAACGCAAGTGGATAAGGTAGTCAAGAAAGCATAACCAATGGTTGTCTTTATTGCGAGAGGCATCAAGTATAAAAATGGCAAGACATGGGACTGTTGTATAGAATATTGGTAAGGCCGCACTTAGAATAATGCCAACAATTCTTGTTGGTACACTGCCAGAAGGATGTCGAGGCTTTGAAGTGGGTTCCAGTGACGTTTACTAGAATGTTGCTTGGTCTAGAAGGTGTGGAGAGGCTGAATAGATTCGGACTGTTTTCATTCAAAAAACGGAGGTTGAAGGTTGACCTGGTCGTGGTTTGTGTGATTGATGGGGGGCATGGATAGAGTCAATGGGCAGGCATTCTTTCCCAGGGTGCATGGAACATTCACCACGGGGCTCATGCACCTATGCTGTATTTTTATTTTTTCTTTGTCCTTTATAAAATGGCAAACAAAAGCCATGAATAAAGATCCTGAATTTTCCAAGATTGATTTTAATAGAAAAAACCAGGATATGACCAAAGCGCACTGCGGATACATATGTAGTCTGGAATTTCACATCAGAGCAGCTCGAGTCATTAAAAAAGAAGAGAGAGTACAGAATTTTTAAATTTTTTTTAATATAATTTTTATTGGAATTTTTTACAGAAAATATAAAACATAACGACAAACAATGAAATGCAACAAAATAACCCATAATAACTGTGACACCCCCAGACCGTATTGGCGCATGTATCACGTCCCCCCCCCCCCAACCCTAATGAACAACAAAAGAACTTTAAAAATATTAAAATTAAATAAACAAACATAGTCATTGTCGCCCCCCCCCCCTTTTCCATCCCCTTTTCCCTCCCCTTTTCCCTCCCCGGGTTGCTGCTGCTGCTGTCCCCGTACCCTATCGTTGAGCCAGAAAGTCGAGAAAAGGCTGCCACCGCCTAAAGAACCTTTGTACCGACCCTCTCAGGGCGAATTTGACCTTCTCTAGCTTAATGAAACCCGCCATCTCATTGATCCAGGTCTCCACGCTTGGGGGCCTCGCATCCTTCCATTGTAGCAAGATCCTTCGCCGGGCTACTAGGGACGCAAAGGCCAGCACACCGGCCTCTTTCGCCTCCTGCACTCCCGGCTCCACCCCAACCCCAAAAATCGCGAGTCCCCATCCTGGCTTGACCCTGGATCCCACCACCCTCGACACCGTCCTCGCCACCCCCTTCCAGAACTCCTCCAGTGCCGGGCATGCCCAGAACATATGGGCATGGTTCGCTGGACTCCCCGAGCACCTGACACACCTGCCCTCACCCCCAAAGAACCTACGCATCCTCGTCCCAGTCATGTGGGCCCGGTGCAGCACCTTGAATTGGATGAGGCTAAGCCGCGCACACGAGGAGGAAGAATTAACCCTCTCCAGGGCATCAGCCCATGTCCCGTCTTCGATCTGTTCCCCCAGTTCCCCCTCCCACTTCGTTTTCAGGTCCTCTACTGACGCCTCCTCCGCCTCCTGCATAACCTTGTAGATATCAGATATCCTCCCCTCTCCGACCCAGACCCCCGAAAGCACCCTGTCGCTCACCCCCCTCGCGGGAAGCGAAGGGAATCCCTCCACCTGCCGCCTAGCAAATGCCTTTACCTGCAGATACCTGAACATGTTCCCCGGGGGAGCCCAAATTTCTCCTCCAACTCCCCCAGGCTCGCAAACCTCCCATCAATAAACAGGTCCCTCAGCTGTCTGATGCCCGCTCTGTGCCAACCCTGAAATCCCCCATCAATGTTCCCCGGGACGAACCTATGGTTCCCCCTTAATGGAGCCTCCATCGAGCCCCCCACTTCTCCCCTATGTCGCCTCCACTGCCCCCAAATCTTGAGGGTAGCCGCCACCACCGGACTCGTGGTATACCTCGTAGGAGGGAACAGCCACGGCGCCGTTACCAGGGCCCCCAGGCTTGTATCGCCACAGGACGCCCTCTCCATCCGTTTCCATGCTGCCCCCTCCCCCTCCATTACCCACTTGCGCACCATCGACACATTGGCCGCCCAATAATACCCCGAGAGATTGGGTAACGCCAGCCCCCCACCATCTCTACCCCGCTCCAAGAAGACCCTCTTCACCCTCGGGGTCCCATGCGCCCAAACAAAGCTCATGATGCTGCTAGTCACCCTTCTAAAAAAGGCCCTAGGGATAAAGATGGGCAAACACTGAAAAAGGAACAAGAACCTCGGGAGAACCGTCATTTTGACGGACTGCACTCTACCCGCCAACGATAGCGGCACCATGTCCCACCTTGAGAGAGTACAGAATTAATCAACATTTGTATCAGCAGGTATTAATTTTAAGTAAAACATCACTTTTTCTGGGGGAGATGATATTTCAAACTTTGGATTGATTGTTTTCTTCCAGGAGTTGACAAGGTGTGCAGATGGGGATAGTGGTGTTGATGTAGTCTCTATGGAATTAAGTGAATGTTTTGAAATGGTCCGACGTCGGAAGCTGGAAGAGCGCTTTACAGTGCATGAGATCACGGACAATTTGTTAAATTCGATCCAAAAGTGGCAGGAGGCAGGCAATGATGTTCGATGTATTTTTATTTTTTTCCGAGTGGACGTGAGGGATTTGTCCCGGGTGCTTTGTTTTTTGTCGTTTACATTAATGATCTAGACATGAATATAGGATGGTATGATCGGCATTTTCGAAGATGACAAGGAAGTTGGAAGCGTGGATAACAATGAGGAGGAAAATGTCATTTTACAGACTAAAATAGAAGGCTGGTCAGATAGGCAGGGCAGCGGCCAGTGGAATTACCCCTGAACAATCTGATATGATTCATTTTGGGAGACCTACCAAGGCAAGTGAATAGGCAATGAACTTAGGAGGCCAGGAAGTATAAATGACCAGAGGGACCTCAGGGTGCTAGTCCAGACATCCCTCAAGGCAGCAGGACAAATAGGCAAGTTGGTTAAGGAGGCGTTTTTGTACATTTTTCTTTATTTTCCCTTTCAAAAAAGTTATGTTGGAGCTGTGTCCAACATTCGTTAGGTCACAGCTAGTGCACCTTGTGCAATCCTGGTCGCCAGATTTTGGAAAGTAAGTGAATTAACTACAAATGGCACTAGCTGTAGACTCGTCAGAATGCTGTTCAGACTGGATGGATTGAGGGTTTAGGAGAAGACAATTACGGTGTGTTTTTCTCCATTGAGCAGAGCAGGTTGAAGGGGGATTTGATTTAGGTGTACACAATATTGAGGGATAGAGACAAGGTAGGAAGTTGAAAAAAATGTTGATCACTTTAGCTAACACATCAGAAAATGGATTTTAAGTAAATACAGGAGATTTAGGCGCGGTTTGACGAAAAACATTTCACCCAGATGATGTTGGAAATCTGGTTCTCACGGACTGTAAGAATGGTCGAGCTGAGACCCCTTCACAACCTTTAAGAAGTATTGATGTGAAGATTTGAAATATCCTCGTCCATAAGGCTATGCAGCAAGAGTTCAAAACTGGATGAGAATTAATTGGTCCTTGATGGCTCGTGCAGGCTCGATGGGCAAAACAGTATATTCTGTCCTGCAAACCGATATGACACCCTGACTATATTCTCTCAGGTCCTTGAAGACAGGGCTAAATCGCTGACTTTGAAAGCACGCCAGCAGTACGGTTCGATTCCTGTAACAGCCTCCCCGAACAGGCGCCGGAATGTGGCGACTAGGGGCTTTTCACAGTAACTTCATTTCAAGCCTACTCGTAACAATAAGTGATTTTCATTTCATTTTATTTTCAATTTAGCTGATGAATTGCATCAGAAGCACCGTTGTTAATAAACCGGATGACCGAACAAGGGTTAGATACAATTTTCATCTCTCCAAATACTGTGTCTGCCCTGGGGTGTTTGATGGGTCAATGTTTCCTGGACATTGGTTTCATAAGGAATGGGTGCAAACTTCATGTTAGGATTGTTTGTGGTGATATTCTGGGATTAAATCCCAGTTAGATGCAACATAATGCAACTGAGCTCAGATGTTCAAAGAATCCGAAATTTGCTCATGGTTGACTTGTCTGAACTTGAAAAAACATATTATTTAGAATGGAAAGTCATATCCAACCGAAAAGGTAAGAAACAATTCATCTGACTTCCGAACCTCTGAATTGATTTCAAAAACCTCAGTCACTTAAATTCTCCCTCCATCATTTTCGTATCGGCACCCCTCATACCCACCCACCTACATTATTTGCCGGAGCACCCGGAGGAAACCAACGCACACACGGGGAGAACGCGCAGACTCCTCACATTCAGTGACCCAAGCCGGGGATCGAAGCTGGGACCCTGGAGCTGTGAAGCAATTGAGCTAACCACTATGCTACAGTGCTGCCCATAATTATGGCTGCTGGATAAACGTCCAATCCAGGGGAAAATTGACTATCAGCTCGCAAATACAAATTTAAGTCACTGACGTAGTTGGAACCAGAGGACATGCCAATGTGAAAGTGTTTGCCGCATGGGCAGGAGATTTGTATAGATAATCTGAATGTCATTACGTTTTCGCTTTTGACAATTTTGAAATGCGTGTAAGGATGCATTATTCATTTGAAACTTCCCGCACTGAAAAATGTTTGATGATGGCATATATTGTCTATGTGCAAATTTTCAGGCTGTTCGGGAAACAAACTCATTATGAACAAACTACAGGGAAATGTTGATATCTTTCCAGTTTCCGCGCTTAAGCCGGAGCACTTATTTGCACGATGAGGCTTTCGTGCGAAATACATGCGTCATCTGCTGTCGTCTATTCTGTATAATTCCATGAGCGTCAACACTTACTCTTTGTTTGATTTTTTTTCTGCAGCCCCTATTGCGTTTGATAGCGCAACTGCTGATGAAAGATTCACATTTGACAAGTACGGAACGAGCAGCACCTGGAAAGATACAGTAACACCGACTCTGGACAAATCGGCAAAGTATGCGCATGGCTGGACCATCTGGTGCAATGAAGGAATTCTTCCTGGAAAGCACTACTGGGAGGTGACGGCCAGCCGGGGAACAGCCTGGAGCGTGGGAGTCTCACAAAACATTAGGTCCATGGGCAGATGGAGTAATCCCTTCCCCAAGGAGGGTTACTGGACATTGTTGATGTGGAATGTTAAGGGGACAGCCCGGAAATTAAGATCACTGGGCAACTCTATTCTGGTCGTCCCATTGAGCAAGCTCGGAGTTTACGTCGACAGTGGGGAAGGACAGGTGTCCTTCTACAATCCGGACAACGGAGCCAATTTGCACACCTTCAATGCCAAGTTCAAGGGCACAGTTTATCCTGTCTTCAAACTTTGGGTCACCACTCGGCCTGATGGCACGATATCTATTGTTTAAATGTGATTAATTTATTATACAGCACAGGCAAAAACAATTCAACCTAACCACGCTCTATTTCTATTAAATGCTTCACTATATGTTCCCCATCGTTTTTAACTCATACTATCATCCATTCCCTGTTTACTGCTCTCTCTCTCTCATGGTAAATTTTCTCTCATATAAAACCCTGCGATGCGACACAATCGTCCGCTGTGTTACTAAGATCCACAGTCAGAGAACCATTAGATGAAAATAGTTATCTCAAGAATAACCGACTGAAAAAAGTAATGACAACGCAGAGTTCGGAGCTTCACTGGATTAGTGATCTGCAGGCCACCGAACATGATTAATAATTATTGAAACAGAATGGAATAAATGTTTACGTTGAATTAATCGATCAGGATAAGAAGATGGCACCGGAGCGAGGCGATTCCTTCCAAGCTGTTCCCAACATACCCTAAAATTATATATTTTACTCTATCTTTGTGCTTCTGTAACGTCATTCAAACGCCTTCGAACTTTCCAACAATAAACTAATTCAATTACTTACAGACTTAACGATCGTTTGGACCCTGGAGTCACCTCAAACTGACAACCTGTAAACGATCCGGACCAGCCGAGCACATGTGAGCAGCTGCAGAATCTTCAGTCCCATGCCAGGATTTCCTCTACAGCGGCTGTCAGAGACACGGAGAAGGCCCGAGAAGGTAGGGCCTTCACTCTAAGCTCCCAGAGACCTGGAAAACAACACAAAAGCGGGACCTCCCCTCTGCTGCTCTCTTTCAACCAGAGCAGCATCTCAGCAGCTGTAGCCCTGCCCCGCCCCCAGCTTCTATCCCCTCTGACCCGGAGAGCTGCGACCCCTGTAACTCCTTCCACTCCCCTCCCTACTCTACCAGCGCCCCACACTCCTGAAACTTCACTCCCGCAACCTAACAATCACTAACACTGCTCTTTTAAACGTACCTGTAGGTCAAGAGATACTCCGTCCTCTAAAGGAAGACCGCGACCTGGAATGGACACTGCGAACACTAACACAGGGACCCGGCCATCGCCTCATCTGCAAAGGCGATCTCAGAGACGTCATACACTTACCAGCCTTCTCCCCATCCACACCCTGGCATGATCGGGACATCCTGCAACCTGTGAAGACAAACCGCAACCCAACAGCAACCCGGAACACTCGAGCGCGCAGAGCCACCTACCGACGCAGGAACTGCAAGGAAGGCAACAATCCGCCATCCACACACCGACTAGAGTGAAAAGTCTCATTGGATAGAACTATTCCCTTGACACCGATACTCTTGCCGTCTCCCAGGCTCGAAAAGGAGCAATCACCCCACGAAGCGTGGAAAAGGTGCAGGCCTGCAGGTGAGAGAGAAACAACGCAGCCCCGTAATCCCTGTGCTCTGCTTACTCCGAGCTAACGTCCAATCTCTAGAAAACAAGCCAGACAAACACAAAGCCAGAGTCAGTTTTCAAGGAGAACTAAGGGACTGTTGTGTGTTCTGCTTCATGGAGACATGGCTCACTCCTGCTTCACCGGACTGTGTCCTACAACCACAGGGCTTCTCAATCCACGGAATAGACCGTACGGCGGACTCCGACAAGACAGGGGGAGGTGGGGTCTCCCTCCAAATCAACACCAACTGGTGCACAGATGTAACAACACTGGCGAGTTTCTGCTCAGCGGACCTAGAATAACAGACGGTAAAATGTCGCCCCTACTTCCTTCCCCGGGAGTTCAGTTTAGTTATGCTGATGGCAGTCTATATCCCACCACATGGAACATGCAAATTACACTGGACAAAATTTTCACCACCACAAATAGCCTAGAAATGAAACATCTCGAGGCCGTGTTCATTTTTGCTGGGGATTTCAATCAGGCCAAGGTCAAGATCATACAACCAAGTTACCAACAAGACGTCACCTGTTCCACCAGAGACCAAACAACCTGGAACACTGCTGCAGAAATATCAAACGTGCCGACAGCTGTATCGCCCGCCCGCACTTTGGCAAATGTGACCACAAGGCTGTTCTCCTGCTCCTGGCTTATAAGCAAAAATCTGAAGCCGGGAAATCCGTTAAAAGAAAGTCATGCAGAATTGGTCTGAGGAATTGGATGAACGCCTTAGAGTCAGTGAACTGGTCAGCATTTTAAAAACACTGTGACCAGCGTGAACGAGTACGCCACGACAGTAACTGGCTTCATCAGTAAGTGTGAAGAAGACTTTCCACCAAAGAAGCAAATCTGCGTGTTCCTCAACCGGAAACTCTGGATGAACATGTGTATCCACTGCTTGCTGAAGTCCATGTCTGAGGAATTCACGTCAGGCGACCCTGACCTGTACCAGAAAGCCAGGTATGATCTAAGGAAATCCATCAAATATGCCAAAAGACAGTACCGGACCATGTTCCAGTCCTAGGCTAGCCACACGGATCCCCGCCGTCTATGGCAAGGTCTGCAAGACATAACGAACTGCAAGATGAAGGCATGGAAAATCGTCGGCTCCAACGCACCCCTCCCCGATGAGCTCAACGCATTCTATGCCCGCTGCAAGCAAGAGGTCAGCGAGAGCGAGCCCTCCAGCCCAGAAACCGCGGATGAACTTGTATCTGCAATCACCACTGCAGACGTCAGGACAGCCTTCCCGAAGGTCAACCCACGGAAAGCAGCTGGCCCGGACAGGATACTTAGGCGAGCACTCAGGTCTGGCGGAGATCACCTGGGGGGTATTCACAGACATCCTCAATCCCTTTTTACAACAATCTGAGGTCCCTATCTTCTTCAAGAAGACGACTATCATCCCTGTAACAAAACGAAGTCAAGCAGCATGCCTTAATGACTATCTACCAGTGGGTATGTCATCGGTCATAATGATGTGCTTCGAAGGCTTAATTATGGCACGAGTCAAGTCTAGCCTCCCGGATTGCCTTGATCTACAACAGTTTGCCCAGCGCAGCAGCAAGTCCACAGCAGACGTCATCTCCGTGGCCCTGCACTCTACCCTGGAACACGCAGATAACAAGGACACCTATGTCAGACTCCTATTTGTCGACTACAGCTCAGCCTTTAACATCATCCTTCCTCCGAAACTGATCTCCAAACTCCGTGGACTTGGCCTCGGCTCCTCCCTCTGCGACTGGATCCTGAACTAGCAAACCCACAGGCAACAATCAGGAAATGTAGGCAATAACACCTCCTCCACGATCATCCTCAACACCCGTGCCCCACAAGACTGTGTCCTCAGCCCGCTTCTAAACTCCTTGTACACCTATGTCTCTGTGGCCAATTCGCTTCAAACAAGATTTTCTAATTTGCTGATGACACCACAGTAGTGGGTCGGATTTCAAACAATGACGAGACAGAGTACAGGAATCAGAAAGGAATGAGAAAGATAATCTGGTGAACTGGTGAGACGACAATAATCTCGCCCTCAGTGTCAACAAAACGAAGGAGATTGTCATCGGAAGCGGCGTGGAGAACATGTCCCTGTCTCCATCAATGGGAACGAAGTACAAAGGGTTGATAGCGTCATGTTTTGAGGTACACAGATCACGAACAGTCTGTCCTGAACCCCATACCGACATTATAGCCCACAAAGAATTCTACTTTGTCAGAAGACTAAGGACATTTGGAATGACAGCAGCGACCCTTACAGATGCACCAGCGAAACCATTCTTTCTGGTTGTATCACATCTTGATATGGAGCCTGCTGTGCCCAATATCGCAAGAAACTACAGAATATCGTGAATGTAGCCCAGTCTATCACGCAAACCAGCCCCCTCTCCATTGACTTTGTCTAAATTCCTGATGCCTCACAAAGGCAGGACCCCAGACCACCACTGACATACTCTCTTCCACCTTGTTGCGTCAGGAAAAATATACCAAAGTTTGCGGTGACGAACCAACCGACTCAAGACCAGCTACTTCCCTATTGCCTTCAGGTTTTTCAATGGACCTACCTCGTATTAAGTTCATCATTTCTCTACACTTTTCTCTAACTGTAACATTATATTCAACAGTCTCTCCTTCCTTCCCTATCTACGGAATGCATTGTTCGTACAGCATGCAATAAAAAATATTTACACTGTCTTCTAATACATGTGACAATAATAAATCAAATAAAATCAAATTAATTTGGTCTCAATAATTGTCAATGGCTTTGATAATGGAACTAAAATCGATTGGCGTAAAAGCGAACGTTATTCACTTATTTAATTCAGGATGGAAATATGTCGTACTGACCGTTCAGGCCAACCTGTAACTGAACGCTCAGAAAGCAATGTACTTGTCCCTTTATATTCCTGAGACACGTCCAAGCATGCCACTCAGACCAAGTGCAAACCTATACGGACAACGGATTCTGCACTTGGCAACTGCAACCACATCCCATGATAATCATCACCTGACCCACGATATGAGGATGATCGGTTATTTTGGTCTCCCAACTAAGTAGAAAGGGCATTCTTCTCTGGACCCTATTGGACTCTTTCATCGTTCAGAGTCATGAAACGAAACATCTTCTCTTCTTTCCAGAAAACAAAGACCCCGCCAATTCTGACATTCGAATCTCACAGATCTACTTACATCCTGTAGAATATATCTGCGCCTGTCGAGCTCCTCCACCTTGATCATAATATGGAGACAACAAGTAAGCAAAATGCAGAAAACGTGCTCCCAACAATTCACATATATGCATCAAAACTATTCCCGTGTTCCAAATTCGTTCCAATTGTAAGCAAAAACAAAACTTTGTTTACAACCATTGCACTGCCGTCGTACCAAAGTTGCATACTAAATGAGCTGTAAATTTCTGCTTTTAAACTTTTAACGTGCAGAAATACATCTTGGTTGCTGATTTGCATTTTCATGGCCCTGTTTATTTGTGCCGCATCATGTTCTGAAGCACCAGAATGAAACCTCTATTCATTTCGTATCTACCGTGTTAAGGCACCGAGCATCCAAGCATCGGTTGACCTCCAAGAACGTTATGCAAATGTGTCTATATGTTTTGGATGTTTAGAGATTACTTCCAAAACCATGAGGAGCTGGCAGGAATAGTTTAAAGAGCTACCTATTTATCATTAATTGTTTCGAGAATGTTTTTAACGTCGCTTGATATTTGGGAACATCTTGAGTGAAAGCATCACCCCAAAATCCAAATGGACAACAAAGGAATGTTTTGGTCGGCCTGATCAAACAATATTCATCCACACGTTAATCCCAAAATGACACTTCATCCTGTGCCCTACTTTCTCGTAAATTCTCCCTCATCAGGTATTGGTAACGTGACTTCGGGCTAAATCCTAAATTGTCACCAAATCAGGGTCTGCTTTCCAGAACATATCAAACGACATTGTGAAATCACTTATTTGATAGTGAAAGTTCTTCTTGAGTTAATTCAAACGACTCATTCTAAAATTAAAACAGGATATTCTTTCACATAAAGTCCACATTTACTTTCGCTCTTCGAATATGTACGTCTGCTAAAGGAATTTTAAAACTATACTTACCTGTATTCTCGTAGAGCTGAACATTAGTAATGACAGAGAAAATTATTAATAATCCATGACACAGTTTACGTATAGTCAATTGCATGATTTTCCTAAATGTTGACTTTTTCTGTGGCGGTTCTCCATTCACCTGTAAATCAGTGACAATAGAAACATGAATTCCAATAAAAGTGGCGAACATGCATTATTGCCGATTCAATATATCGAGGACGTTATGCAAGTTAGAAATTGAACCACTGTAATTCAAAACAGTTGAAGATCAAGGACCTGTCAAATGTTATCTGAGCTGAGAGATTATATCGTGCAGACTTTTTACAAATTAAATCATCCTATTATTTTTTCCAATTAAGGGGCAACTTTGCTTGGCCCATCCAAACACACTGCACATCTTTGGGTGGTGGGGGTGAGACACACACAGACACGCGGGGAATGTCCAAACTCCAATGTGCAGTTTATTTTAACACAACGGATTGAACATTGTTTACTCGCATGCTGTATAAATATATTTCCACTTCACAGGGTATTTTTGGATCATGAGAGATTGGATTATGATTGAACATCAGAAAGATAGCAGGACTATCAACACAGTCGCAGGTGCATTCTGGAAAGAGGTAGAAGCATTGTCCAAAACCGTATTATGTGTGCAGCGGTCTACCTCTTCCTTTCCCTCTGCCTTCTCTGAACAGGTAGACAATGCAGTCTTCATGCTGAAGGAATGGGGGGGGGGGGGGTGCAAAATGTCAGACCCAATTACGACAGTGAGTGAGGATATTCTGGAGCAATAGGCGACGTTAAAGGTCGTAAAGTCACCGCAATCATGTTGATGGGAGCAATGGAAGACCTAATAGATGATATGTGATTAATTTTTCAAAATCTGGTAGACAGTCTTCAGTGGATCTGGAAGTCGCAAAAAAATTTAGCATTAAAGAGCAAGCGAGGAATTGACCAGGTAATTGGAAGACGTGGGTTTCGGGTAAATGTTTTGGAAACAATTTTGGGAGGCCGGATAAACTGTCATTGAAAAAGACAAGGATTGATGGGGATGCAAACATTTTTTAGGGAAGAGGGGGAGGGTCAGTGTCTTCCTCTTATGTGCAGCACGGTGGCTGTCACTGCAACTTCACAGCACCCGAAAAACGACATTATGTGACTGTCTGTCTGGAGTTTGCAGTACCTCCCTGCATTTATATGGCTTTTACTTGGATGCTCTAATTCACTGCTACAATCCAAAGATATGCAGGGTAGATCAATTGGCCATGATAAATGTCTGGGATTACGGTGATAAAATTTGAATTGGGCATTGGAATTGTGCTGCAGGCGCCATGGGACGAATTGCCTGTTTTGTGTTCAGCTCTCGTTATCTCATTGCTGGGAAGATCAAACGCTCTGGGCTTTGTGCGGAAAATTTACAACAGTGATGCAGGTCTTGAAAATAACGTTAGAGATTGAAGAGGAGATAGTTGTTTTACGCAGCAGAGAGATGGAAAATAGGCGACCTAATTGACGTTTGCACATTTATGAGTGGATTAGATAGAGTCGACAGTGTAAAATAACCATCATCTCCCCGGCTGAGGGGAAATTCCCCACCGACATAGCTTTAATGTAATTAGTAGAATAATGCGAGGGGGGACTTAAGAACATATTTTTAAACACGTATGAGTATGGTGTCTGGAATTGACTAGCTTATATGATGGTAGAGGATGAACCGCTTAACTCAATTAAAATATCTTTATTTCAAAGCTTTAGATGGAGAATCAAACAACTGAAATGAGTACAAAAAAACATCTAAATGAGTTGGCAAAAAAAGTGAATTAATGAAAATGCTTTTGGACAGTCTGCAAAAAGCTCTTGATATTTTTAACACACACAAAGTAAATACCAGTTGCCTAAAATAAGTTGTGCCTTCACAAAACACAAGACGGCAGCAAAGCAGAGAACTGAGAAATTATTGTCCGTTTCACACAGGCACAGCCATACGCGCCTCAAACAACATCCGTCTGACAGATGATATCCTGAGACCATTCACAGGCGCGCACATGTAGATGCACATCCGTCCACACAGGAACACTGAATCCCACACAATAACATCTGAAATGTAAAATATGTTACAACAAACTCTCAATCCGGGTTCAGCCAGGGTCTTTCATGTCCTGAACTTGCAAACGTAATTCTAACGTGGGCAAAAAGGCTGAACGCCATATGCGAGATGCGAATGACTGTCCTGAGAGCAGCGCCACCTATCATATAGTGTTGCATGAAGAAATCTCCCAAAACAATATTTTACGCGAATCTGTGAAATGCTACCGTTGGATGTTGAAAGACAGGCATTCAAACCCACGGAGATTAATTGAGGAAGTTTTCAGGACAGTATTCTAGGTACAAGCATATTCAACTGTTTCATCAGTGGCCATCCTTTCAATTCTTGCCAGATGTCCGGCTGTTCGCTGTTGATTGGGCGGCCCGTGACACTGGTTAGCAAGGCTGCCACACAGCTAAAGGAACTGGGAATCAATTCCGGCCTCGGTTGCCTGTATGAAGTTTGCACTTTCCAACATGGTCTGCATGAGATTCCTTCGGGCGCTCAAGGTTCTGCACACAGTCCAAAGGTGTGAATGTTAGGTGGATGGGTCATGTTAAATTGCCCCTTCGTGTCCAAAAGGTTTGATCTGTTTACTGTGTTGCGACGATAGGTTCGGTTCGTGGGCTGAAGTGTGGTGATATTGCCCAAGGGCGGATCAAACTCGGTGGGCTGAATAGCTTCCTTCTGCAATATAAATTATACGATTGCACGCCGTTAATTGCATTATGTTCAGCACCGTTCACAACTTCTAACACACTGAATCATTGCACATGCAAGAGAACTTAGAATTGTCCAAACTCGTGCCCTCGCCTGGCAGGTTGCTGGTAACATTCCAAGAACACTATAGAATTGTGTTCACCATCTGCAGAAGCTTAAGCAAGCAATAATTCCTTGACGTTTAATAGCAACACATCGCTTAAAAATCCAAATCCTTGGATTTGCTATTGACCAGAAACTCAACTAGATAAGCCATTGCATTACCGGCGAAAGAAACTGCAGAAACTGAGGATCCTGTGTTGAGCGGTGCTTCTATCATCCCGAAGCATTCCCACTGTCCAGAAGTCACAAAGCAAGGGTTTGATGGAGTAAACCGCCTTCTCAGAATTAGTGCATTTCTAATAACATTGAGGATGGTTGATAACATTCAGTACAAAGCAGCTAGATTGATTGTCACAGTTTGAAACAGATTAACTCGGTCCACCACCGATGCACAGCAGAAGTCTGTTCATCGAAAAGATTCAATGCAGGAACCCACTCCAAATGGCAAACAACATTAGTGGGTGTCCTATATAGACCCCCAAATTGGAGTGGTGTTGTTGGGAATGGCACTGATCACGAATGAATTCGAATTTAGAGATGCATGCAATAAGGGAATATCGGTGATCATTGATGATTTTAATCTTCAAAGAGATAGGGAAAATCAAAGTAGCCACAATGGCGCAGAAGAGAAATTCGTGGAGTGTATACGGGATTGGTTTCTTGAACAATATATGGTGGAACCAACTGGAGATCAGGCCATATTAGAGTAGGTACTCTGTGATGGGAAGGGAATCATTGCCAATCTGACTGGGCGAGATCCCTTGATGATGGATGATCGACCATAACATAATTGAATTTTTCATCAAGGTGGAAAGTGAAGTAATTGCATCGGAGATTAGGGTGCTGAATCTTAATAAAGGAAACGATGAAGATATGAGGAGTGAGTTGGCCGTGATACATTGGGGAGAGTTACTTAAAGGGAATTTGGTAATAGGCAATGACATACATTCAATTAACTCATGGGGGAATTGCAGTAACAGTCCATTCCTGTCTTGCATAAAAGAAAAATGGGTGAGAGGGCCAATGCATGGCTTACAAAGGAAATTAGAAGTAATATCCGATCCGCGGAAGAAGCATACAGATTGATCAAGAAACTTAATAGATCTGTGAATTGGGAACAGATTAGAATTCAGCAATACGAATGAAGGGATTGATTAACAAGGGGAAACTACAGTACGAAGGTTACCTTGCAGGGAACATAAAGACGGACACTAACAGCTTCCTTAGATATGTAAAGAAAAATATATTGGGAAAGGCAAATTTAGGTCCCCTACCGACTGAAACAGGGGAAGGAATAATATGGCACAAAGAGTAATTGAATACATATTTTTGTTCTGTCTTCACAAAACAGGATACCAGTCAGACATCAGAAATGTAGAATGAAAGGTAGAGTGAGAAGGAAGAACTGAGGAAGATAAACATTAGTACATAAATGGTACTGGGAAAATTGATGGGATAGAAGGCGGATCAATCGGCAGGGCGTGAGAATCTGAATCCTGGAGCGCTTAAGGAGGTGGCACTGAAATTATTGGATGCATTGGTAGGCATGTTCCCCGATTCTATAAACTCAGGGACAGTCCTTGCAGATTGGAGAGTAGCTTATGTCAATATTCACAAAAGGAGGAGGGGGAAAGCAGGGATTCATAAACTAGCAAACTTTACATATGTGTGGGGAAATTCTTGAATGCATTATCAAGGACTTTATAGCGGAACATTCAGAGGAAACTGTGGTAGGATCAGTCAGAGTCAGCATAGATTTATGAAGCGGAAATCATGCTTGACAAATCCGTTAGAATTCTTTAAATATATAAGCGTATATTTGACATGGGGAGCCAGTCGATCTGGTATATTTGGACTTTCAGAGGACGTTTGACAAAGTCCCGCATGAGATATTCTTGTGCAAAATCAAAACGCATGGGATTGGGGGAAATGTATTGAGGTGGATATAAACTTGCTTGCAGAGAGGAAACGAAGAGTTGAAATTAATGTGTCCTTTTCAAATTGGCAGGTGGTAACTAGTGAGGTCCCAAAGAGATCGCTGCTGCGACCTCAGCTATCACAATATATATCAATGTTTTGGATGAGGAAATAAAATGTATCATTTCAAATTTTTCAGATAATACCAATTCAGTGGGAGAATGAATTATGACGAGGATGCAGGGATCCCACAACATGATCTGGACAGGTTGGGCGAGTGGACACATCAATGGCAGATGCAGTAAGATTTGATTAAGTGAGGTTGTCCACTTTGGAAGTATAAACAGGAAGGCAGATTACTGCCTGAATAGTTGAAAATGGGCGAGGAGAGTGTGCAGCGGGACCTGGGTATCCTTCTGCACCAACCGCTGATGGTAAGCCTGCAGGTACAGCAGGCGGTAAGTTATCCTTCATTGCCAAACGTTTCGAGTACAGAAGCAGGAATGTGTTGCTGGAATTATGCATGGCCCTGTTCAGGCTCCACCTCGAATATTGTGTGCAGAATTTGTCTTCATTTCTGAGGAAGGAATTTCTTGCTCTCGAGGAATTGCAGCAAAGCTTTACCAGACTGATTCCAGGGATGGTGGCACTGCTATTTAAGGTGAGGTTGACAAGATTCGGATTGTTCTTGCTCGAGTTTAGTAGAATGAGGTGGGAGGGGATCTCATGGAGATATGTTAAATTGAAATATGACTAGACAGGGAAATGCAGGGAAGACGTTCCCAATAATGGCTGTGTCCATAACCAGCGGTCACAGTCTGCGATTTCACAGAAAACCATTTCGAAAAGAGATGAGGAAACAGTTATTCGCCCAAGGAGTTGTTAGCTTGTGGAATTAATTACCACAGGGAGCTCTTAATGCTACGACATTGAATATTTTCAAGAGGCGACAAGATATAGCCCTTGGGGTGAATTTGATCAAAGGCAATGAGGAGAAAACAGGATTCGGCTGTTGAATTGGATGATCAGCCATGATCCTGATAATCGTATGATAAAATTAACAATGCAGAAGGAGGCCATTTGGCCCATCGAGTCTGGACTGGCCCTTGAAAACAGCACACTACCCAATTCCACGCCACACCTTCCCTCCATCCCTATAACACCGTAACCCGACCTAATCTTTTTTCGGACACTAAGGGCAATTCATCGTGGCCAAACCACCTAACCTGCATATATTTGGAATGTGGGAGGTAACCGGAACTCCCGAGCAAATCCACGCATAGACGGTGAAAATGTGCACACTCCACAGAGACCGTGACCCAAGCCGGGAATCGAACGTGGGACCCTGGAACTGTGGAGAAACGATGCTATCACAGTACTACCGTGCTGCCCCCAAATGCTGCAGCAGGCTCGAAGTGCCAAAGAGCCTCAGACTGCTCCTATCCTCTGTACCTGTGTACATATATTCCGCCATATAATTGTACAGGTGTTTTAAAATCACGCACGGACTCATACCCGCATACTTGTGCTGAAAAATCACCCTCAAGTCTTGCTGTCCTGCATAGTTCAATCACCAACTCCATTGTGTGATGTGAACCCATCCATTGAACTCATTGGCTGAGGACCACAGAAACGTCTCCAATGGCATGAAGCGGGGAATAATTAGCATGCACCCTGGTATCCTATCCGGTGATATGTTACGCAGAGGCAATGGAGAAGATTCTTCAGCTTTCGAGAGAAAAGAAGGAAGAGGATTGAGAGACCCACATTCTCCCTGGGATTACTGACGCTCAAAGTTTCAATCCAGCAATCGATCGTGTTTAGCTTTAGAAATATGGGCAGATAAAACTTCGCAGAATTTGGGAAATATCTGATTGATTGTGAATGCAATTTGTGAATAAATTGGGTTTAAACATGAACCTGCATTTGTCCTTTCTTCGTCTCGCAATTAACGGGATCGCAATAAAACCTGTCAATGACAGCCAGATCGAAGTGCCTGATAAGCAAAGACAACGGTTGGTACCCTTGGGGTAATTATTGATATGAAGTGATCTCGTTCATCCGAATTTGAACCCAATAGCATTTTATTCTCGAACACCGACCCCGAGCTTGAACAAGTCTAGCAGTGGCCCACGTGATGGCCAGGATTCAGTGGATTTAGGAGAGTATTGGCGTCCAATAATACGTTGCGCAATAAACTACGTGTCTGTGAGTCGATGTGAACAAAATTCGTGGACAGAATTACGCGGAGACCACTGTGGGAGGGACTTTTATGAAAATGGGACATCTTCCCCAGTAAAATTGCACACACCCTCTGATAAACCGTCGGGACACACAGGCATGCCGTACAAAACGTGAAAACAAGCCTCTCAGGAAATGCCTCATTGTAAAATGCTGCAAATAGTTCAAATTGTGTATGGCCCCCATAAGGCACCGAAGGGCACAATTGTTGGGAACACGCCCATAAAGAGTTGTGAAGTTGTGTTTCCAAGTTAAGAGACGCGATTGCGATAGCTATATTTATGCATTTGGCCCGCGGGAGAGTTTCAGAGATTGTAAATTTCAAAAAGGAAACTGGTGATGCAAGGGGGCAGATAGAGAACCTGAAGAACACGATGGACGCTCAAGAGCAATGACACGAAGACAGGCTGCTACTTATGATCCAGCCCTCGGCTCAATATGAGGCAGTGTATCAGACAAAATAGAGGACGATGACGGATTTGAATGTAGCGCAACAGACAACACATAAATAAAAATAAAAATGCAGCAGTCTGCAGGCAGCAGGACAGGACCTGCACGAGGCAGCGAAAGCAAAAACTCCTCGCACGACAGAACTTACAAAGCGCCTGATCTGCATATGGAAACTAAAATCGCATTTGTTGCTAAAAATGAGGATATTGTGTGCCATCACAATAGAATCAGTGGATATTGACGAGTGGCACAGTGTAGAAAATAGAGGCGGAAGCCCGCAGAGAAACCAACTCTGATAATGTGCTGTGATCCCAACACTCTGTACATAGGATAGGATTTGCAGTGCAGAAGGAGTCCATTATGCCAAACGAATCTATACCGGCCATTAAAAGCGCACCGTACCTAAGTCTACACTTCCGCCCCTATCTCTGTAAGCCTGTAGCACCACCTAAGCTTTGTACACGAGGAGACAATTTAGCGTGGCCCATTCACATACCCTGCACAAATTTGGACTCTGGGAGGGAACTGGAGCACACGGAGGAAAGTCAAGAAGACACGGGGAGAAAGTACAAACTCGACACAGGCAGTCACCCGAGGCCGGAAATGAACCCAGATCCCTGGAACTGCAGGGCAGGTGTGATAACCACTGTGCCCCCGTGCCACCCACAAAATACAGAACTGATGACACCCGCAGAAAATGGCCCGGGGCCTGCTAATCCGCTCACTATCTCCCAGCGAGATTGCCAGAATGCTACCACGTTGCTGCGTAGCACAACTGATCTAATCTTCAAGGCAGATGAGATGTTGTACCTCACAGCGATCCAAAAGCATTCTTCGAGAATGCAATATAGAAGAGGAGTCTGCATGGGATAGATGATGTAGATAACGTAAAACTAATATCATTGAGTTTGAGTCACAGCGATATGCTTCCTCCTGCCCAGGCCCAAAATGAAGGCAGCGGGCGGGAATGATTGGTGGGCGTGGGGGTTGGTCGAGGAAATGAGGGCCGCAATATCGACTGCGGTAGGTTACGATAGAGGGGAGAAGGAGACGGCCTGAATAGGTGCAGGCAAAATAAAGTGAAACACCGCAATCAAACATCAATCGCTTGCGGATACAATTTACTGCAGTTTTAGGACAGTTAGATCTGGACCAATTAAGCCAGAAATTCCGGGCAATAGTTGTGCATGGGATCGAAGGCGTACAGAAGTTAAGTTAGGATCGTGGCCCAGCTGACGGCACACTCAACTGTGCATGGGCGATGCAGACGATGGTCCTGCCTTGGGAGAATTGGATAAAGCGCTAGAGAAGCCAAAACAAACCAGGTCGGGAAAGTTAACACCATTCGTACAAACACGAACCAACGATGTGGCGGAATAAGCGGGGGTCGGCTGATTAAGAGGAATGGGTAGATGGCTACACAGTGTATTCGCCCCCATATGTTCCTCGGATTCCAACAAGCGAAGAGTAAGCCCAAGGGAACATCGGGTATTCTTCTCCGCAGATATTATGACATAATTGTCGCAAAATAGACCACAATATTACAGAATGTAAGGCACACAGACAACATAAAACACACATCTTAGTTTTCACGAACAAACATTCCCACACATATGTCTAGCGGGACTGCCCGACAGGCCAGAGTAAGCCCAGTGCTGAATAGTGCCACCCATACACCCTGTACCTATCTGGATATAATCCGTCTCATGACTGTCATGTCTCACAGATTTGGTTCTCCTCCCACAAATCGGATTGTGCAGGAAGACCCCTGCTGATAGTTGTGGTAAGAGTGCACCCTGTCGCGCTGTGGTGGGACTCAGCAGGGTTCCAAACTACCCTCACTACATTACACCACATGAGTATAACATGATCCGCCGATAAGAAGATAATGTGAAGTGACTTCACAAGTCAGGAACAGGAAGGGCCGGAGAGGGAAACATAGTTCAGAATGGGAGCCGTGCTGGACTCTCCACCAGCCATTCGAGTCAATATCCATCCCGAAGCAGAACATTTTCTTGGTTCCGATTCCATGCGCAAATGTTATCTCCCCTTTGGCCCGGTGAAATTTATGCCCCAGACAAGTGAACACCATCGCAAGTCGCCACGGGAAGCAAAGTAGATTGGACTTCCACCATTGTGGAGATATGGGTGAAATCCATAGGTTTGACTGATGACCGAGTGTCAAAGAGAATTATTACGAAGCTTATTCAAGAGTTTTTAAACATAAACGTGACTATGGCTGGATGACAGCTTAAGTCAATATAGACTGCCGGATGCAAAGTCCCACAAACAGTAACGCTTCCCCAAGCAAGCCGAGGGGCAAGAGTCTAAAGTCATCAAGAGTTTTTTTTTTACAACATAGTGTCCTGAATACTGTTGCGTGCAAAAATATATCCCTAATTTGTCTGGTAAGAAAACTTGACAAATCATGTAGGTTGACGATTGATTACTGGGAAGTGAACAGAAATATTCAGAAGATGATTTGCAAATGTTATTTAATGAAGTAGAGTAGCAGGGATAATTAAGGAAAGGAATGCCTTTACGTAACTGGAGGGAAATTATTGGAAATGATTCCTCGGGACAGAATTAACTCACATTTGGAACAATGTGGACTTATTAGCGATAGGTTGCTTGGATTTGGAAAGGGAAGGTCATGTCTCACGAAATTAATCGAGTGTTTTAAGGAAATGACGAAAATCATTGATGAAGGCAGGGCAGTGATTATGTGTAAATTAACTACATTTACACATGGCAGACTTTTGGCGCTGTCATTAGTTACTACCGTGGGGGTCGTGCGTAAAGAGCAAAGAAGAGTACAGGAGAGGAACACACACTTCGTTCAGCCAGCATGGTGCCTGTCAAAACTAAAGTCCTCTGCAGTTCCAGGGTCCGTGTCTCTCTACTGCCATCCAATTCATGTATTCGCCATGATTCATTTTAAATACCGCGATCAAAATTGTTTTCATCATCTCCCCTTGCAGCGCGCTGCAGGAATTCACCGTCGTATTTTTAAAAAAACGTGCCTGGTACATCTCTTCTAGCCTTAAACCTTCGCATCTTCCATAAATGTCTCCTAGTAATGTCTCCCTCATGGCAGACTGATACAAACGGCGAAGTACCACGGGACCAGAAGTGAGCTTGCAAGTTGATTTGGACTGTTCGGTCATAGGTTACAGAGGTTAGTGGTGGACCGGTGCTTTTCTGAATTGAAGGCTGTGAATAGAGGTGTTCCGCAGGGATCCTTGCTGGGACCTATGCTGTTTATAGTGTGTATAAATGATTCGCAGGGCAATGTAAATGATCTTATGAGCAAGTTAGTGGACGACACAAATATTGCTGGAGTTGCGAATAGAGAGACAGCTGATCAGAGGATGCAACAGGAGACGGACCGCTTGGAGACTTGGATTGAGAAATGGCAGATGGAGTTTAATGGGGAGAAATGTGAGGTAATGCATTTTGGAAGAAGTAATACAGTTGGCAATTCTACAGTAAATAGTAAAAACTTTACAAATATTTATAGCAAGAGAGATAGAACATAGAACATAGAACATAGAACATAGAACAGTACAGCACAGAACAGGCCCTTCGGCGCTCAATTCTGTGCCGAGCCATGATCACCCTACTCAACCCACGTATCCACCCTATACCCGTAACGCAACAACCCCCCCCCCCCCTTAACCTCACTTTTATTAGGACACTACGGGCAACTTAGCATGGCCAATCCACCTAACCCGCACATATTTGGACTGTGGGAGGAAACCGGAGCACCCGGAGGAAACCCACGCACACAGGGGGAGGACGTGCAGACTCTACACAGACAGTGACCCAGCCGGGAATCGAACCTGGGACCCTGGAGCTGTGAAACATTTATGCTAACCACCATGCTACCCTGCTGCCCCGCTGCTGGGTTTACAGGTCACAACATCACTGAACTTGTTCACACAGGTCGACAAAGTAGTCACGCTTGCCTTCATCGGCAAGGGCAGTAATTACAGGAACTGGCTAGGCACGTGGCAGGAGAACAGAAGATTACATAGGTCCCATTTTGAATTTTGAGTGGCATTCTGATCATCGAACTACTGGAAGGATGCGATTATTTTTGAGGGAATACTGAAGAGGTTTGCCAGTATATTGCCATGCCTGGAAATTATTAGTTATGAAAATAGTTGGATGAACTCGGATTGTTTTCAGCGGAAAGAAATAGATAGAGCGGTGACTCTTCGGGTATTGCAAAATTAGGAGTGGCATGGGCAACGTAGATAGTCAGACACGTTATTTCCCAGCGTCGATAAAACAATTACTTGGAGACATTTATAGAAGATGCGAAGGTGAAAGGCTAGAAGAGATGTGCCAGGCAAGTTTTTAAGAATACAACAGTGAATTCCTGCAGCGCGCTGCAAGGGAGATGATGAAAACAATTTTGATCGCGGAATTTAAAATGAATCATGGCGAATATATGAATAGGATGGCAGTAGAGAGTAACGGACCCTGGAAGTGCAGAAGAGTTTAGTTTTGACAGGCATCATCTTGGCTGAATGAAGTGTGTGTTCCTCTCCTGTACTCGTCTTTGCACTTTACGCACAACCCCCACGGTAGTAACTAATGGCAAAGCCATGATGAGACAGGTTCCATGTGCCAACGATTTCACGTTGCAGGACATCGCACGTATTTTGGTCTATTTCCTTCGTCCAGAAATAACAGTATAAGTTTGCATTGACCGTTCACTGTACTTGGTATTGCCTGCCACAGGGCTTCCATGATCTATCCTCGATATTTCAGCAGAGACTGGCAAAGGGTCTGGAAGGGTTATCAAAACCCGAATCTTTGGTACGTTTTGTTGCAATCTTCTCCGTCAGACTTATACGGAGAGGGCGGGTGTGTGTGTATGGGCATCACTAAAGAAATTGCTGAATCTCTTATCTATGCTGGGCAAAAAGTCAACCTCGAGAATGCCCACATTATGAGATCACCGTGCCACACTCTCATTACTTGACGTCAAATAACCGGACAACTTCAAACAAACCATTGTTTGCAACCAACTACGCAGACTTCAAAACAGCGACCACGGCAACATACAGCCCTGTCATGGCAGTCTCTTCATGACGTGTCAGATTATCGACATGGGCACCACCACTGCATGTTAAGTAATAGGTTAAGAGCCATTCCAATTAGTTGTCTAATTTAAGTGAAGTATCCAATAATTGACACTGATATATAAAGGGGCTTCAGGTGGCCATTGTGTCTGGAGATATGACGATAGAGGCTTGTTGAGAAACCTTTAAAGTGAAATAAAGATCCGTGTGGAGTTTGCACATTCTCCCCGTGTCTGCGTGGGTTTCGCGCCCACAACCCAAAAATGTGCAGAGTAGGTGGATTGGCCACACTAAATTGCCCCTTAATTGGAAAAAAATAATTGGGTAATCTAAATTTGAAAAAAAAAAGAAAAAGCAGTGAAATAAAGATGTTGGTGAAAAGGAGCAGATGATTTGACTCTCTACACAACAGAAGCTAAACGTCTAACATTACACGTAAGAACAACACCAACCAGGTATGTGGTGCATACTCGTTCGACTCAGCCAACGTTGTCCACCTCATATCCTGCAGAAATGGATGTCCCGAAGCGTGGTACATTGGCGAGATCATGTCGATGCTGCGACTATGGATGAAAGGACATCGTACGATAATTGCCAGGAAGTTATATTCCATTTCAGTTGGGGGACACTTCAGCCATCAAGGGAATTCAGCCTCTGATCGTCGGGTGAGCGTTCTCAATTGCAGCCTTCAGGATGCGCAAGGACGCTGGATCTTTTAGAGATGTTCCACACACACGAGTATGGCCTCAACCGGGACCTTTGATTCATTTCGCATTATCATATATCATTATCATTTCTGGCCTGCGCTTGCGAAATCCGACCAGCTTTCCTGATTTGTGACAATTCACACCACGTTAATCTGGGATCTAAAGTGAGTATCTGCCTTACGGAATGGAAGCCCCGCCCCCCACACACACACCCATGCCCGAGACACCGCATTCACTTTTCCCTAGATTGATATTGTACTCTGAAAAAGACCCAAACACCTGAAACAGCTCCAGTATCCCCCCTATTGGCACACTTTGTTCCGAAACGTATAATAATAAGCAATCGGTATATCAGAACAGCATTGCTCTACCCTCCTTCTCCCGGACCCAGCCCTGTCCCTTTTCCATACCTGGGACATTCTCAATGCAACGGCCAATGTCTAAACACGAGTGCAAACAGCAGGAGGCGACATAGGACATCCCTGCCCAGTCCTACGGTGGTGCGGAAAGTATTCTGAGCTGATGTTGCTTGTGCGGACGCTTTGCCCAGTCAACAAATCTGGGACCAATTCCAAACAGCTGTGGAACTGCCAACAAGTAGCCCCATTCTACCCAGTCAAATGCTTTCTCGGCGCCCAATTCCACAATATCTCTGGTTCCTTCCCCTATGCAGGTAATACAACCACGTTCAACACCCTCCAAATGTTGGAAAAGTGCTGTCTCCCTCTCAAAAACCCGTCTGATCTTCATCTATCACCTTCGGGAGGCCCTCATTTGGCTACCTACCAATACCATCGCCAATATTTTTGCGTCCACGTTTTTAAGTGATATGGGCCTATAAGCACTTATATTTCTTAAATAACAGGGAAATCGATGCCTGCCCATCGTATGTGGTAACACCCCTCATCAAACATGCCGGCCATCAGCGGCACCAGCTTTTTGTGAATGTTTTTATAATATTCCACCGGAAACCCATCCACACCGTTCGATGTGATTTAATTCTCGAAAGTGTATAATGAATAACGCCTATGAATTGTAGCGCACCGCTTTTCTGGTAGCTAATCGGTCAAAACTCGCCCGGAGTTTCATCCTATGTTCCAACAGCGGTGGGTTCCTCTCTTCTGAATACACCTGTCTACTTCCAGGATAACATCTATTGCACTCCGACGTTCGAATCTCTCCTCTTTGCCTCGCCTAGCCTTAAGCGAATTCACCTCACCACCACCACCACCTTTAAAGCATCCCGAGCTTTGACAACTCACCCGTGCAGTTCAAATACACATACTCCTCGATTACATTTTCTATTTTGTACAGAAGCATCGTTCCCCCAACATTCCCGCATCTAACTTCCGCCCTCGTCTATATACTATTCCGTTATCCAGTACCATATCCATTCAATGTGGAGCATGATGTGATATAGCAATTGGCGAGTAAACCGACCCTTTAAAAAGCAGTGCCTTCCACACCATGAAAAAGTCAATCCGCGTGTATACCTTATTGACCATTGAGAGAAACGAATACTCCCACTACCTCGTGTGCAGAACGTCCAAGGGACCAACCCTCCAGTTTCCACCATTAGCGAAGCCATCACCGTCGCACCGTCTGACTGGACAAGCGAGCGCGGCCATGACCTGTTCAATTTTGGCTCCTGCAATAAATTCCAATACCCCCTCCCCCCACTGTCTTTTCCCATGTATCCAAGTTGTGGTTTTCCCACACGTCTTCTTCGCGAATTCCACATCATCCATATACAATTACCAGTGCCACTAGCCTCCCCTCCAGCACCCTCTGTCGCAATCACGTACCTACCCCCCTCATCTGCAACCATCTACTCCATCTGGAACCGTAGCGTTTTGCTGATTATTACCACTACCCTTCGAGCTCTTCCGTCAAATCCACAATGAAACACCTGACCATCCCCATTTAGTTCTCGCTTGGCCTTCGCCCCCGTGTGAGTCTCCTGCAGCATTGCCACATTGGCCTTGACACTTTTAAGATGCGGAAGCACACTTGACCACTTGACTAGGCCTCCCAGTCTCCTCACATTCCACGTGACTATCCTAACCAACACCCCATTCTTATCCACTATCGTCATAACACCGGGCCCTGCCCCATGAGCCTTGTCCATCCCTTAACATTATTGACATCGAACCCCTCCCCCCCACACAGAAACTGCTCTGCACTTCTCCTCGAGAAAATATCCGCCAGTATCGATCCACACGCTCTCCCATTTGCTCTCCTCCTCGGCCCATCGGAACCTGATAACTAGGCTCCAATGTCCGCAGCTCTCCTCTCCTCAGTTCACTAGCCGAGTTTAGTCAGCTAGTTCGGGTAGACCACTCCCCTCCCCAAAATAGCATATTGTGCCTTCCTACCGAGTCCCAACAAGAAAAATAAAAACAATCTAACCCATGCAATTCAATGAAATAACATCTGACAGATTCAACAGAAAAGGAGCAAAAATGCATACCAAGCCAAACTAAAACTTCAACTCGATCACAATGTGAAGTCAATTAAGTTATAATACAGGTTAGTGAAAAAAAGTTATATCAAGTAATCATTTTCCAGTTAAAAAATCACAGTCCACAATCTCTCTTGAAGCTCCACTCCTCACTTCTGCCCCAAAACCTCTGTATTCATGAACACCTCAGCCGCCTCCACGGTTTCAAAATAAAAATAGTCCGTGTTGTGCGTCACCCTCAGCTTTGTAGGGTATACTATACCGAATTGCCGTCCCTTTTTCATCCTTAACGCCCGATGAGCTCAGTCTAGTTCAATGGCAGGGTTCTTCACCCTCCCCCATGAACTCCACCAGCATTTTAGCAAAGTACTCAGGTGGCCTGGAGACCTCTGCCCCTTCAGGTAAGCACACAATTCTCAGATTTTGCCACCTCGAGCGTTTCCCCAAGTACTCAAGCTTTGCTCGGATAACTCTGTTACCCTCTAGCCCCCTCTGTCGTCGCCCTTGGAGATGAGTTTGTCGCTGTGCTGCAACATGGCCTCCTCCAACTATATCAGCATTTTAGCCTGTTCTCTTATCACGGCCGATGTCTTCCCCACATCCACACTCACCGGGTCGATTGCCTCCTCCACAAATTATCTCAGTGCGACTACCATCTCCTTCCTCAATGGCTCCATGTGCATTGGAAACTGCTTCTCCAGCTGCACAGGCTTCACCTCGGTCATTCATTCCACTCTAAATTGTGCGCCCCACCACGTGGTCCGGCGTCCATCAACTTGTCAGCACTTTTACTGGTCCCGAACCGGCGTTTCCTTCCTTCTTCACATTTGCTTTTCGCATCCCTTAACGACTTTTTCTTTCTTTAATGGACAGTTAAATGAATCAATAATAAAATCAATAGAATTTTTAAAAAACTGAAAAATGTAATTAAAGAAAATGTAATAATGTAAAAAAAAATCAAAAAAGTTCAAAACATTTATTCTCCTGTGACCGGACTTCAAACATTGCAAACATGCATTTAAAGTGGGCGGCCATCCGGTGAGCGCTCCTCCCCCGCTATATCAGTGTTGTATTCATGCGTCGCCTCAGGCCATGCTCCTCCCCCGCGGGTTGCTTCGGGCTCGATGCACCTCCTCCATCGGTCATGGTGGTCCCTACCGGCCGGAACCGGCGCCGGTCCTTCAGGCACCAACGGCCTAAGAAATCCCGACAGGCAAAACCACGGGGAAACCCGGGAAAACGCCGAAATGCCGCAGACCGGCTGTAGTCTCTCTCGAACTTGACCGCTCCGCTCGAACGCACCACGGGAAGTCCATCTCAACCGATTATTATCAAGCTGATCAATGCCTTCCTCTAAGACGGACCAGGGTCCAAAACCTTAAGGCGACCAAAACTTGTAAACAATTGCGGAATGAGCACACCGCGCCTCCTTTGATAAGTTTTGTAATGCAATTACAATACCGGACAAGCTGTTGACATGAGCTAATCCTAAAGAATGTCCAGTATGTGATGATGAACAGGGACAAACTACATTATCTATCAACACGACTACGTCCAGGTCATTACACACTCACATAACCGGTTGGCATTAAGTGTGTGTCACCTTAAGCTACTTTGACCGAAAATCAGCTGGAGGAGGGGTGTGACGGGGTCAACACAGGTCAATATAAAAAGAGCAAATTTAACTCACTCCCAGTGAGTTGTCCCAGTGAGCCAAAGTAGCACAGCCAGAGTGAGAAACAGGGAAGATCGAGTTAATGAATTTGAAGCTAGGTGGGAATTGAATCGTTATGACATCCAGCAGAGGGCAGCAATTCGAAGCTGCTGATTGGCAGTTGCGGGGAAAATTTGCATCAGTGCATTGCGATCACTGCATCCAGAACGTGTAGCTGAGCATGACACCCTCCATGTTCATGTGAAGGCAAGCACCCAGCACATGGCACTAGAGCGGAGCTGCTGATTGGGAGTTGCGGGGAAAATTTGCATTAGCGCATTGCGTTGCGGTCACTGCATCCATAACTTGTCGAGTCCCCCACCCTTCTACATCCTCTAACCTAAGGTTGTGAGTGAATATCCGGTCAGCTCTTTTATTTTATTTTATTTTATTTTATCCTCAAGTTATAGCTTCAAGGTTTCGGGAGGAGCAGTGGACTGGGGTCTGCCGGGAAGGTAAGGTGACCTCTTTAAAAACCTACCTTGCAGAAGAAGCGGCCATCAGAGTTTCGGCGGGAGCAGTCGCCAGGGGTCTGTCGGAAACGTATGTTTACCTCTTTAAAAACTTACCTTGAAGTGTGACATCACAGCAAAGCAGTGACCTGGTTGGCTGGTAAGTAAAGTGCTCCAATTAGCAGTAGCTGGGAGAAATTTAACTCTTCCTGTGTTGGTAATTATTCTGATTAGTAAGTAAAATCCTTATTCCTTTCGCTTATTCATTATTTGGTATTATAGTTGTAATCAGTTAAGGTAAAGTGTAAAAATGGCAGGAGATCCCGGACCCGTGTTGTGCTCCTCATGCTCAATGTGGGAGTTCAGGGACACGGCCGATGCCTCTGACACCTTCATGTGCAGGGAGTGCGTCCAGCTGCGGCTCCTGTTAGACCGCATGACGGCTCTGGAGCAGTGGATGGATTCTCTTTGTAGCGTCCGCAATGCTGAGGAGGTCGGGGATAGCACGTCCTGTGAGCTGGTCACACCGCAGATTAGGATTGGTGAGGGAGACATGAAATGGGTGACCAAAAGGCAGAGAAAGAGCAGGAAGGCAGTGCAGGTGTCCCCTGCGGGCATCTACCTCCAAAACAGGTATACCGTTTTGGATACTGTCGGGGGAGATGACTCACCAGGAGATGGCAGTAGTAGCCAGGCTCATGGCAACGTGGCTGGCTGTGCTGCCCAGAAGGGCGGGAAAAAGTCTGGCAGGGCTATAGTCATTGGGGATTCAATCGTAAGAGGAGTAGAAAGGCTTTATGTGGTCGGAAATGAGACTCGCGAATGGTATGTTGCCTCCCGGGTGCATGGGTAAGGAATGTCTCAGATCGGCTGCAGGAAATGCTGAAAGGGGAGGGTGAACAGGCGGTTCTCGTAGTGCATATAAGCACGAGAGATTTAGATAAAAACGGGATTAGGTCCTACAATCAGTATTTAGGGAGTTAGGAGATAAGTTAAAAACTAGGGCCTCAAATGTAGTAATCTCAGGATTTCTACCAGTGCCACGAGACAGTCAGAGTACAAATTCAAGAATAGTCAGAATGAAAACGTGGTTTGGGAGATGGTGCAGGAGGGAGGGTTTAAATTTTTGGTACAATGGAACTGGTTCTGGTTGACGTGGGACCAATGCTCCCGGGCAGGACTGGAATCATTGCCCTAGCGGGTGCTTTTGCTAACACTGTTGGTGAGGTTTTAAACTAATGTGGCAGGGGTCTGGGAACCAGATGAGGAAGTTAGAAGTCAGTAAAGAACAGCAACTAAAGCCAGTAAGGTTCCAGATAATAACCTCAATGTGACTAAGGGGAAGAGTGGACAGGGAAGTGATGGTGAACGCAAAGGGACAGGTTGTTTGAAGTGCATTTGTTTTAATGCGAGAAGTGCGGCAGGAAAGGCAGATGAAGTTAGGGCTTGGATTATTACCTGGGAATATGATGTTATTGGTATTACTGAGACTTGGTTGAGGGAAGGGCAAGCCTGTCAAATAAATATGCCAGGGTATAGATGCTTCCGGAGGGATGGAGGGGGAGGTAGAAGAGGTGAAGGAGTTGGATACTGGTCAAAGATGATATCACAGCTGTGATTAAGGAGTGCACGATGGAGGATTCGAGCACTGAGGCAGCATGGGTAGAGCGAAGAAAAATAAAGGGTGCAGTAACATTGTTGGGGCTTTCATACAGGCCTCCCAAAAGCGAGCGTGTAGTAGAGGTACACATATGTAGAGAGATTAAATATAAACGTAGGAGCAATAGGGTGGTCGTGATGGGAGATTTTAACTTCCCCAACATTGAATGGGAATAATTTAGTGTTGGAGGCGTAGGTGGAGCAGAATTTGTAAGGAGCATCCAGGAGATTATTTTAGAGAAGTGCGTAAATAGTCCAACTCGGGAAGAGCCCATACTGGACGTGGTATTGGGGAATGATCCCGGCAATGTGCTTGAAGTTTCAGTCGTCGATTCCTTTGGGAATAGCGATCGTAATTCCATAAGTTTTAGAATACTGGTGGACGAAGACGAGAGTGGTCCTAAAGGAAGAGTGCTAAATTGGGGAAAGGCCAAATCTAACAATATTCGGCAGGAGCTAATGCATATGGATTGGGAACAGCTGTGTAAGCGTAAATCCACATTTCAAATGTGGGAGTCTTTTAAGGAAAGGTTGATTAGAGTGCAGGACCGACATGTTCCTCCAAAAATGAGGTGTAGAAATGGAAAGATTAGGGAACCATGGATGACGGGTGGAATTGTGAGACTCGCTAAGTTGAAAAAGGAAGCATACATAAGGTCTAGGCGGCATAAAACTGAAGATGTTTACATAGAATTTACAGTGCAGAAGGAGGCCATTCGGCCCATCGAGTCTGCACCGGCTCTTGGAAAGAGCACCCTACCCCCTATCCAAGGTCAACACCTCCACCCTATCCCCATTACCCAGTAACCCCACCCAACACTATGGGCAATTTTAGACACCAAAGGCAATTTATCATGGCCAATCCACCTAACCCGCACATCTTTGGACTGTGGGAGGAAACCGGAGCACCTGGAGGAAACCCACGCACACACGGGGAGGATGTGCAGACTCCGCACAGACAGTGACCCAAGCCAGAATCGAATCTGGGACCCTGGAGCTGTGAAGCGATTGTGCTATCCACAAGGCTACCGAGCTTTGGAGGAATATCAGGAAAGTAGGACAAATCTTAAAGTGCAATAATGCTTAAATACTCTTGATCAAGTCGGCATAAGGAAGGGGAAGTTTTGGGTCTTCTGAAAGGCACTAAAGTGGACAAGTCCCCAGGTCCGGGTGGGATCTATCCCAGGTTACTGAGGAAAGCGAAGGGTGAAATGGCTGGGTCCCTAACAGATATCTTTGCAGCATCCTTGAGCACGGGTGAGATCCCGGAGGACTGGAGAATTGCTCATTTTGTTGCTTCGTTAAGAAGGGTAGCAGGGATAATCCAGGGAATTATAGACCCGTGAGCTTGAAGTCAGTGGTAGGCAAACCGTTGGAGAAGATACTGAGGGATAGACACTATTCAAATTTCGATGAAAATAGACTTATCAGTGATAGGCAGCATGGTTTTTTGCAGGAAGGTTATGTCCTACAAACGTAATAGAAATACTTGAGGAAGTGACAAAGTTAATTGATGACAGAAGGGCTGACGATGTCATATACATGGACGTCAGCGAGGTGTTTGATAAAGTTTCCCATGGCAGGTTGATGGTAGTAGTGAAGTTGTATAGGTTTCAGGGTGTACTAGCTAGATGGATGAAGAACTGGCTGGGCAACAGGAGGCAGAGAGTAGTGGTGGAAGGGAGTGTCTCAAAATGGACATAGATGACTAGTGGTATTCCACAAAAGATCCTAAATATTTTTGGTTAACAGGGATAAGGAAAATCCCAAAGCTTTTTATTCGTATATAAGGAGCAAGAGGTAACTAGAGAATGGATTGGCGTACTCAAAGACAAAAGAGGGAATGTATGCGTGGAGTCAGAGGAAATGGGTGAGATTCTTAAAGAGTACTTTGCATCGGTATTCACCAAGGATATGGAAATGACGGATGTTGAGGCGATGGATGGATGTTTAAATGCTCTCGGTCAGGTCGGCATAAGGAAGGGGGAGGTTTTTGGTATTCTAAAATGCATTAAGGTGGACAACTCCCCAGGTCCGGATGGGATCTATCCCAGGTTACTGAGGGAAGCGAGGGAAGAAATCGCTGGGTCCCTAACAGGTATTTTTGCCACATCCTTGAGCACGGGTGAGGTCGCAGAGGACTGGAGAATTGCCCATGATGTTGCTTTGTTTTCGAAAGGTTGCAGGGATAATCAAGGGAATTATAGACTTGTGAGCTTGACGTCAGTTGTAGGCGTACTGTTGTAGAAGATACTGAGGGATAGAATCTATTCACATTTGGATGAAAATAGACTTATCAGTGATAGGCAGCACGGTATGTGCAGGGAAGGTCATGTCCTACAAACGTAATAGACTTATTTGAGGAAGTGACAAAGTTAATTGATGACGGAAGGGCTGTTCATTTTGGAAGATCAAACTCAAGAGCTGACTACATGGTCAATGGAAGGGTCCTGGGGAAAATTGATGTACAGAGAGAAATGGGAGTTCAGCTCCATTGTACCGTGAAGGTGGCAACGCAGGATGATAGAGAGGTCAAGAAGGCATACAGCATGATTGCCTTCATCGGACGGGGTATTGAGTACAAGAGTAGGCATGTCATTTTACAGTTGTATAGGACTTTGGTTAAGCCACATTTGGAATACTACGTGCAGTTCTGGTCTCCACATTACCAGAACGATGTGGATGCTTTGGAGAGGGTGCAGAGGAGGTTCACCAGGAAGTTGCCTGGTATGGAGGGTGCTAGCTATGAAGAAAGGTTGAGTAGATTATGATTTATTTCGACGGAAAGACGGAGGTTGAGTGGGAGGCTGATTGAAGTATACAAAATTATGAGAGGTATGGACAGGGTGGATAGCAACAAGCTTTTCCCAAGAGTGGGGGTGTCAGTTACAAGGAGTCACGATTTCAAGGTGAGAGGGAGAAAGTTTAGGGGCCTCACGGTAGCATGATGGTTAGCATCAATGCTTCACAGCTCCAGGGTCCCAGGTTCGATTCCCGGCTGGGTCACTGTCTGTGTGGAGTCTGCGCGTCCTCCCCGTGTGTGCGTGGGTTTCCTCCGGGTGCTCCGGTTTCCTCCCACAGTCCAAAGATGTGCGGGTTAGGTGGATTGGCCATGCTTAATTGCCCGTAGTGTAAGGTTAATGGGGGGATTGTTGGGTTACGGGTATGTGGGTTTAAGTAGGGTGATCATTGCTCGGCACAACATCGAGGGCCGAAGGGCCTGTTCTGTGCTGTACTGTTCTATGTGCGTGGAAAGTTTTTTACGCAGTGGGTGGTGGGTGCCTGGAACGCTTTACCAGCGGAGGTGGTAGAGGCGGGCACGATAGCATCATTTAAGAGGCATCTAGGTAGGTATATGAACGGGCGGCAACAGAGGGAAGTAGACCTTGTAAAATAGGAGACAGGTTTAGATAAAGGATCTGGATCGGCGAAGGCTGGGAGGGCCGAAGGGCCTGTTCCTGTGCTGTAATTTTCTTTGTTCTTTGTCCTTTGATGTCATATATATGGACTTCAGTGAGGCGTTTGATAAAGTTTCCCATGGCAGGTTGATGGAAATAGTGAAGTCATATGGGGTCCAGTGTGTACTAGGTAGATGGATGAAGAACTGGCTGGGCAACAGGAGACAGAGAGTAGTGGTGGAAGAGAGTGTCTCAAAATGAAGAAAGATGACTAGTGGTGTTCCACAGGGATCTGTGCTCGGACCACTTTTGTTTCTGATATAGATAAGATCTGGACTAATGTATGCGTGGTCTGATTCTCAAGTTTGCAGATGATACTAAGATTGGTGGAGTTGCAGATAGCGAGGACTGTCAGAGATTACAGCAACATATAGATAGATTAGAGAGTTGGGCAGAGAAATGCCAGATGGAGTTCAGTCCAGGCAAATGCGAGGTGATGCATTTTGGAAGATCTAATACAAGAGCGGACAATACAGTCAATGGAAGAGTCCTGGGGAAAATTGATGCTCAGAGAAATCTGGGTGTTCAGGTGCACTGTACCCTGAAGGTGGCAACGCAGGTCGATAGAGTGGCCATGAAGGCAGACAGCATGTTTGCCTTCAATGGACATGCTATTGAGTACATGAGTCGGCAGGTCATGTTACAGTTGTATAGGACTTTGGTGAGGCAACATTTGGAATACTACGTGCATTTCTGTTCAGCACATTACCAGAAGGATGTGGATGCTTTAGAGAGGGTGCAGAGGTTGGTTCACCAGGATGTTGCCTGGTATGGAGGATGCTACCTATGAAGAAAGGTTGGGTAGATTTGGATTGTTTTCATTGGAAAAACCGAGGGTGAGGGGGGAGCCTGATTGAGGTCTACAAAATGATGATAGGTGTGGACAGCCTGGATAGCAACAAGCTTCTCCCGAAAGTGGGGGATTCAATTAAAAGGGGTCACGGTTTCAAGGTGAGAGGGCGAAAGTTTAAGGAAGTGTGGGTGCATTGAACACTTTCCCAGCGGTGTTGGTAGAGTCGGGCACGATAGCATTCTTTAAGATGCATCTAGACAGATATATGAATGGGCGTGGAGCAGAGGGAAATCTTTCCTTGGAAAATAGGCGACAGGATCAAATAATGGAACTGGATCGGCTCAGGCCTGGAGGGCCGAAGGGCCTGTTCCTGTGCAGCAATTTTTATTGTTCTTTGCCCCTTTAAATTTGAGGACTTTAAATTAATCTAGAATTGTGCGGTGACGGTAAACTAGTAGCTGCCCCACCCAGTCACATAACTGGTTGGCAGTTAAGTGTCAGTCACCTCAAGCTAATTTGATCTCAAAGCAGATAAGGAGGGGTCAACACAGACCAATTTAAAATGAACAACTTTATTTCACTCCCAGTGAGTCTCCCAGTGAGCCTAAGAAGACACAGTCAGAGTGAGACACAGCGAAAAGGGAATTTGAGAATTTGAAGGTCGGTTGGAATTCGAAGCTTTGTGGGGAAGAGGAATTTCATTCAGTCCCTGGTAAGAGGCTGGAAAGTTGTTTTTATTTCCTTCTGTCTATTTATTTATTTTTTCTCTTTAGGTTTTTCGGAATTGCAGTTGTGTAATTTAACCTACCGTTTAAGACATGACAGGAGATCCCAGACCCGTGTCATGCTCTTCCGTTGCGATATCGGATCTCAGAGACACGTCCACTGTCCCTGGCTCCTTCACGTGCAGGAACTGTGTCCAGTTGCAGCTGCTGTTAGACCGATTCACAGCTCTGGAGCTGCGGATGGACTCACTTTGCAGCATCCGATATCCTGAGGACGTCGTGGAAAGCACGTATGGTGAGTGGTCACACCGCATCGAACATAGAACATTGCAGAAAACTTCAGGCCCTTCGGGCCCTCGATGTTGCGCCGACCTGTGAAACCACTCTAAAGCCCATTTACTCTATTCCATTATCATCCATATGTTTATCAATTGACCATTTAAATGCCCGTAATGTTGTCGAGTCCACTACTGTTTCAGGCATGGCATTCCACGCCCTTACTACTCTCTGAGTAAAGAATCTGCCTCTGACATCTGTTCTATATCTATCTTCCCTCAATTTAAAGCTACGTACCCTCGTGCTAGCTATCACCATTCGAGGAAAAAGGCTCTCAGTGCCCCTCCCTCCCATTTAATCCTCTGATCATCTTGTATGTCTCAATTACGTCACCTCTTAACCTTCTATCTGAGGAGAACCGCCTTAAGTCCCACAGCCTTTCCTCATAAGATCTCCCTCCATTCCAAGCAACATCCTGGTAAATCTCGTCTGCACCCTTTTAATTGCCTCCACATCCTTCCTATAATGGGGCGACGAGAACGGCACGCAACACACCAAATGCGGCCGCACCAGAGTTTTGTACAGCTGCAACATAACCTCATGGCTCTGAAACTCAATCAGTCTACCAGTAAAGGCTAACACACAGCATGCCTTCTTAAGAACCCTATCAACCTGTGTGGCAACTTTCAAGTTTCTATGTACATGGACACCGAGATCTCCCTGCGCATCCACACTACCAAGAATCTTACCATTAGCCCAGTATGCTGTCTTGCTGTTACTCCTTTCAAAATGCATCACCTCACACTTTTTTGCATTAAACTCCATTTGTCACCTCTCATCCCAGCTCTGCACCCTATCTGTGTCACTCTGTGTCCTGCAACATTTATACGCACTTTCCACAACTCCACCGACTTTAGTGTCATTTGCTCACCCATCCTTCTGCGCCCTCTTCTCGGTCATTTATAAAAATGACAAATAGCAGAGGCCCCAAAACAGATCCTTGTGGTACACCACTAGTAACTGAACTCCAGTCTGAACATTTTTACTTTCTTCCGCTGTCCTCTTTCAGCGAGCCAATTTCTGATCCAAACTGCTAATTCATCCTGAATCCAATGCCACCGTATTTTGTGCAATAGCCTACCGTGGGGAACCTTATCAAACGCTTTACTGAAATCGATATACACCACATCAACTGTTTTACACTCGTCCACCTGTTTGGGTACCTTCTCAAAGAACTCAATAAGGTATGTGAGGCACGACGTACCCTTGTTTATTATCCATCATTAAATTATTCATTTCTAGATTATTGTAAATTCTATTTCTTATAAACCTTTCCAAACTTTGCCCACAACTGAAGGAAGGCTCGCTGGTCTATAGTTCCCGGGGTTGTCTCTCCTCCCCTTATTGAACAAGGGGACAACATTTGCTATCCTTCAATCTTCTGGCACTATTCCTGTAGACAATGATGACATGAAGATAAAAGCCAAAGTCTCAGCCATCTCCTCCCGAGCGTCCCAGAGAATCCTAGGATAAAGCCCAACCGGTCAAGGCGACTTATTATTTTCACACTTTCCCGAATTGCTAAAATCTCCTCCCTATTAACCTCAAGCACTCCTCGTCAAGTAGCCTATATCTCGGTATTCTCCTCGACATAATTGTCTTTTCCTGCGTGAATACAGACTAAAAATATTCATTTAGCACCTGTCCTATCTCCTCGGACCACGCGCACCTTCCCACTACTGTCCTTGAGTGGCCCTATTATTACCATAGTTATTGTGTTATTCCTGATATACCTATAGAAAGCTTTATGGTTATCCTTGATCCTACCTGCCAAATACTTCTCATATCCTCACATGGCTCTTCATAGCTCTCCCTTTAGGTCCTTCCAAGCTAACTTGTAACTCTCGAGCGCCCTAACTCAACCTTCAAGTTTCATCTTTACAGAAGCCCCCTTTTTCCTCTTGACAAGTGATTCACCTGCTTTTGTAAACCACGGTTCCCGCGCTCGACCGCTTTTTTCCAGTCTGACACGTGTATATTTATCATGGACACGCAGTAGCTTTTCCTAGAACGAGCTCCACATTTCAATTGTGCCCGTAGTTTGCTTCCCCATCCTGTGCAAGCTCAGTCTTTCCTCATCGAATCATAATTGCCTTTCCACCAGCTATAAATCTTATCCTGCGGTATGTACCTATTCCTTTCCATCACTTAACTTAACGTAACTGAATTGTTGTCACTATCACAAAGTGTTCACTTACTTCCAAATCTAGCACATGTCCTGGTTCATTACCCAGTACCAAATCCAATGTGGTCTCGCCTCTTGTTGGCCTATCTACATACTGTGTCAGGAAACTCTCCTGCAAATATGGGACAAAAACTACCCATCTAATGTACTCGATCTCTTGCGTTTCCAGTCAATATTTGGGAAGATAACGTCCACCATAACAACTACCTTGTTACTTTCGCCCCTGCCGAGAATCATCTATGCAATCCTTTCCTCTGCATCTCTGGAACTTTTCGGAGGCCTAGAGAAAACTCCCAACAGGGCGACCTCTCCTTTTCTGTTTCTAACCTCAGCCCATACTACCTCAGGAGGCGAGTCCTTATTAAACGTCCTTTCTGACAGCGTAATATTGTCCTTGATTAACCACGTCACCCCTTCCCCTCTTTTATGACATGCCCTTAGTTTACTGAAAGGTGTAAACCCGGGACCCTGCAACAACCATTCCTGTCCCTGCTCTAGCAATGTCTCGGAATTGTCCACAACATCTAAGTCTCAGGAACCAACCCATACCGCAAGTTCACTAATGTTATTCCGGATGATCATGACGTTGAATTAGACACACTTTAAACCACCGTCCTGCCTGCCGGTACACTCATGCAATCTTGAAACCTTACTCATCACCTGACTACTCTCAACCTCATCTACACTGGACCTACAATTCAGGTTCTCAACCCCCGTCTGAATTACTTTAATCCAACTGAAGAGCATTAGCAACCCCCCCCCCCCAGTTTATTCGTACCCCTCTGGTCCAGGCATAGACCATCCCGTTTGTTGAGGTCCCAACGACACCAGAATGAGCCCCAATTATCCAGCTATCTGAAACCCTCCGTCCAGAACCATCCCTGTAGCCACATGTTTAACTGCTTTCTCTCTCTGTTCCTAATCTCACTAGCACGTGGCATGGTTAACAACCCATAGATAATAGAACATAAGAACTCAGAGCAGAAGTAGACCGTCCGGCCCTTCGAGCCTGCTCCGCCATTCTAGAAGATCATGGCTGATCATTTCGTGGCCAAAGATCCACTTACCCTCAATCTCGCCATATCCCGTAATTCCATAATTTTTCCAAAAACATCTACCCTATCTTTAAGTATACTCATTGACGGAGCGTCTACTACTCCTTTCGGTAGGGAATTCCATACAATAACCACCCTCTGAGTGAAGAAGTTCATCCTCGATTCAGTCCTAAATCTGCACCCCCTAATCTTGAGGCTATGCCCTCTTGTCCGACTTTCTGCTACCAGTGGAAACATCCTTTCTACATCCATCTTATCCATTCCCTTCAAAATTGATATGTTTATATTAGATTCCCCCCTCAACCTTCTGAATTCCAGTGAATATTATCCCAATCTACTCAGAATCTCCTCATACGATAACCCCCTCAACTCAGGAATCAGCCTAATGAACCTCCTCTGCACACCTTCTAGTGCTAGAACATCCTTTCTCAAGTGCGGAGACTAAAACTGCACACAGTACTCCAGGTGTGGCTTCACCAGCACCTTGTACAACTGCAAAATTACCTCTCTACTTTTAAACTCAAACCCCTTCGAAACAAAGGTAACATTCCATTTGCCTTCCTAATTACTTGTTGCACCTGCAGACCAACCTTCTGTGACTCATGCATAAGTACACCCAGGTCCCTCTGCATAGCAGCATGCTGCAGATTTTTACCATTTAAGTAATAATCCGTTCTATTGTTACTCCTTCCAAAATGCACGACTTCACACTTATTGACATTATACTCCATCTGCCAGACCTTTGCCCACTCACTCAATGTGTCAATGTTCATCTGTAAGGTTTTACAGTCCTCAGTACACTTTGCTCTGCCACACACCTTCGTGTCATCTGCAAATGTGGATACCTTACACGTAGTTCCCAACTCCAAATCGTCTATATAAATTGCAAATAATTGTGGTCCCAACACCGATCCCTGAGGCACACCACTCGTCACTGATTGCCAGCCAGAATAGCACTCATTTATTCCGACTCTTTGTTTCCTGTTGGACAACCAATCATCTATCCATGCCAGTACTCTACCTTTAACACCATGTATCCTTATCGTATGCAGCAGCCTCTTGTGCGGTACCTTGTCAAAGGAAAATCTAGGTACAGTACATCCACTGGGTCCCCTTTGTCTACCTTGCCTCAAATGGCTTCACAGAATTCCAAGAGATTCTTCAAGCCCTTCGTGAATCCATGCTGCGTCCGTTCAATGGGACAATTTCTATCGAGGTGCTCTTCTATCTCTTTCTTGATAATAGACTCAAGCATCTTCCCCACGACAGAGGTTAAGCTAACCGGTCTATAATTCCCCACCTTTTGTCTACTAATTTTTAACTAGTAATAATAACTCTGTTCAAGCTCTGAGTTGCACCCTAGCTCCCTGAATTCCTGCGTTCAATCCCTACCCCTTTTCCGACAATTGACGTTGGTGCCGATGTGGACCACGACTTGGGGCAGCTTTCCCTCCCCTTAAGTATCCCTCAATCACGATCCGAGATATCAAGGGACTTGGCACCCGGGAGGCAACACACCAACCGCGAGTCACTCTTTTTCCCACAGAATCTCCCATCTATCTCGCAAAGTATGGAGGCTCTAATGACTAATGCACTACTCCACTCCACCCTTCCCTTCTGAGCAACAGGGATAGACTCTGAGCCAGAAACTTGAACTCCATGTCTTTCCCCTCCGACGTCGTACCCCCCATCTGTTTCCAAAGCGGTATACTTGTTACGAAGGGCAATGATTCGAGGGGATCCCTCTGCTGACTACTTCCTCCCAGCCCTTCTCACCGTCACCCATCTATCTTCATTCTTCGGAATGACTACATCGTTGAAGCTTCTATCGATGACCAGCTCTGCATACCGAATGATCCGAAGTTCATGTAGCTTGAGCTCCAGGTCCCCAACACGGTTTCTGAGGAGCTGGAGATGGGTGCACTTCCAAGGTGAAATCAGCAGGGACACTGACGGCGTCCCTCACCTCAAACATTCCGCAGGAGAAAAATTGCCCTGCCTTGCCTGCCATCCTCTCTAGATAAGACAAGAAAAAGAAAGGAAAACCATACCTGATATTCACTGAACGCCTTGGGTTAGAGGAGGTGGAAGGTTGGGGGACACTAAGTGTAGTATCTCGGGTTTAGCAATCGCCCGACTTATGCACAGGGACTACACAGCTTCCCAGAAATCCCCACGGCCGATTTCCGTTTCCCTGCTGCTCCGAAAGAAAAAAAGTTAGTTAAAAAACCCTTACCTATCTCCTGTAAGGTAAGTTTTAAAAACGGGAAACTTAACTGCCCGACAGCCCCATGGTTACTGCTCTCGCTTCTCCTGCTGAACAACTGAAGGTCGCTTCTCCCAGAAAATAAGTTTTTAAAACCGTATAACCTCCCTTCCCGACAACCCCCTGGTTACTGCTGTCGCTTAAAAAACTAGAGGTCGCTTCTCCTGTAAGGTAAGTATTTAAAACTGGAAACGTACCTGCCCGACAGCCCCCAGGTTACTGCTCTCGCAACTGCCGGTTAAAAACTGACAGGTGAATGTTTCTGAGGGAGACAGAAAATGGGTGAGCAAAAGAAAGAGCTAGAGTAGGAAATCAGTGCAGGTGTCTCCTGTGGTCATCTCCCTGCAAAACAGATATACCACTTTGGATAATGATGAGAGCGATGGCTACCAGGGGAAAGCACAGCAGCCAGGTTGACGGCACAGGGGCTGACTCGGCTGCGCAGGTCAGGAAAAAAAATGGCAGGGCTCTCGTCATAGGGGACTCAGTCATAAGAGGAATAGGGACGCGTTTCTGCGGACACAATCGAGACTCCCGGATGGCATGTTGCCTCCCTGGTGTAAGGGTCAATAATGTATCGGAGCGCCTGCAGGAAATTCTGGGGGGGGGGGAGCAGGGGGGTGCTGAACAGCCAGATGTCGTGGTGCACACAGGCAAAAAGCATCAAGATAAGAAAACGTGGTGAGGTCCTACAAGATGAATTCAGGGAATCAGGAATGAAACGAAAAAGTAGGTACTCAAAGGTAGTAACCTCAGGATTGCTACCAGTGCCTCGAGCTAGTCAGAGTAGGGATGTCAGGATAGATAGGATAAATATGTGCCTCCAGTGATGGCGTAATAGGGAAGGTTTCAAAATCGTGGGGGATTGGAACCAGTTCTGGGCGAGGTGGAACAAGTACAAACGGACGGTCTGCACCGGCGCAGGAGTGGTACCGATGTCCTGATGTCATGGCGTGGCGGGGAGGGGGGGGGGGGGTCGGGGGTGTTGGGGAGGGTTTAAACTGATGTGGCAGAGGGATGAGATCCGATGCCGGAAGTCGGAGGAAAGTAAAACAGGGCCAGAAACAAAAAGCAGTAAGGGGGAAAGGGTAAAGCTGAGAAGCCATCGTCAAAAATCAAAAACGTCGAAAGTACAGGGTACAGTGCCTCTGGGGAGTGTGTAAAGTGAGGTGGCCCATAGAGGACTGAGGGTGTTGTACCTAAATGCGCACATACGGAACAAGGTAAATGAGCTTTTGCGCAAATTGAAATTTGCCGGTACGATGTTATGGGCATCACAGAGACGAAATCAGAGCGGAGATCTAAATATCCAAGGATATATGTCCTATCGAAAAGACGGGCAGTTGGGCAAAGGGTGCGGGGTTGCATTGTTCGGAAAGAAGTAAAATCTATAGCAAGGCGCTATGAAGGACCAGAATGCATAGCATCTCTGTGGGTAGAGTTGAGGAGTTGCAAAGGTAAAAAGACCCTGATGGGAGTTAGCATTAGTCAGGATGCGGGCAGAAAATAAATCAGGAGATAGAAAAGACATGTCAAAAAGTGAATATTACTATAATCATAGGTGAATTCAATACGCAGGTGGACTGGGAAAATCAGATTGGCAGTGGATCCCAAGCAATGAAATTTGTGGAATGTCGAAGAGTTGTTTTTGAAGCAGCTTGTGACAGAGCGTACAAGATAACACGCAATTCTGGATTTGGTGATGTTGACTGAGGCACGCTTGTTTCGGGAACGTAAGGTGAAGGAGCCCTTACGGAGCTTTAGCCACAATATGATAGAATTTACCCTGCAGTTTGAGAGGGAGGAGCTGTAATCAGATATAACAGTTTCAAATTAAATGAGGGTTACTACAAAGTCACGAGGGAGGAGCTGGCCAGAGTAGATTGGAGACGAAGCATAGCATGGAAGACAGAGGAACAGCAATAACACGAGTTTTGGGCGGTTATTAGGGAGGCACAACAGAAAATCATTCCAAGGAGGAGGAGTCATGCTAAAGGGAGCAAGAGGCATCCATGGCTGACGAGGGATGTCAAGGACAGCAGAAAGGTTGAAGAAATAAACATTCAAAGTGGCGAGGATTAGTGGGAAACCGAATGATTGGGAAGCCTTCAGAAGCGAGCAGAGGACTATTAAAAAAGCAATGAGGGGGAAGAAGATGAAGCACGAGTGCAACGTAGCAACTAATATAAGGGAAGATAGAAAGATATTTTATTCAACATATAAAAGGTAAGTGCAACGCAAAAATGGACCACAAAAAATGTGACTGGAGAAGTAATAACAGGAAGCAAAAAAATACAGACTAACTGAATAGTTACTTTGCATTAGTCTTCAAGGTGGAAGGCACCAGTGGGATGCCAGAGCTCCAAGAGAGCCAGGGGGCCGTGGTGAGTGCAGTGACCATTACAGGGGAGACGGTTGTGGGGAATCTGAACGGTCTGAATGTGGATAAGTCACCTGGGCCGGATTGACTACTCTCCAGGGTGCAATTAGAGATAGCTGAGGAAGTTGTGGAGGCATTAGTGATGATCTTTCAGGAATTACTGGAGGCAGGTAGGTCCCAGAAAACTGGAAGGTGGCTAATGTAACATTACTGTTTAAGAAGGGAGGGAGGCAGGAGACGGGAAATTATAGGCTGGTTAGCCTGACGTCCATCATTGCTAAGAGTTTAGAGTCTGTTATCAAAGAGGGGATCGCGAAGCATTTAAACGTGCATGGTAAAATAGGACTGAGTCAGCACGGCTGTGTCAAAGGGAGATCATGTCTGACAATCTTTTAGAGTTCTTTGAGGAGGTAACACGCAAATTAGACAAAGGAAAATCAGTGGACGTGACTTATTTAGATTTCTAGGAGTTCTTTGACAAGGTACCGCACAGCAGACTGTTAAATACGTTAAAAGCCCATGGTGTTAATGGTCAGATACTGGCATGGCTAGAGGATTGGCTGACTGGCAAATGGCATAGAGTGGGGAGAAAGAGATATGTTTCAGGATGGCAGGCTGTGACTAGTGTGTGCCTCACTGTTCTGTGCTGGTACCACAACTTTTGACAATATACATTAATGATCTGGAATAAGGTACTGAAGGCACTGTTGCTAAGTTTTCAGATGATACAGAGATCTGTAGAGGGACAGGTAGTTTTGAGTAAGCAGTGGGATGCAGACGGACTTCGATAAGCTAGGAGCGTTGGCAATGATGTTGGAAATGGAATACAATGTGGAAAAGTGTGAAGTCATTCACAGTGGAAAGAGGTATCTAGGAACAGACTATTTTCTAAATGGGGGAAGTGCAGATGAAAGCAGAAACACAAAGGGACTTGGGAGTCCTTATATACGATTCTCTGAAGGTTGATGTGCAGGTTCTGTCGGCAGTTAAGAAGGTAAATGCAATGAAGCTTTCATGTCAAGAGGGCTTGGATACAAGACCAGGGCTGTACTTTTGAGGCTGCAACAGGCGCTGGTCAGACCCCATTTGCAGTCTTATGAGCGGTTTTGGGACCGATATCGAAGGAAGCATGTGCTGGCCAAAGAAATGGTACAGAGAATGTTCACAAGGGAATGATCCCTGGAGTGAAGAACTTGTCGTATAAGTAACGTTTGAGGACTCTGGGTCTGTACTCGTTGGAGTTTAGAAGGAGAGAGGGGATCTTATTGATACAAGACACTACGTGGCATGGATAGATTGGACGTGGAGGGGATGTTTCCACTTGTTGGAATAAGTAGAAACAGAGGACACCATCTCAGATTAAAGGGACGATCATTTTTTAAAAAGATGAGTCGGGTTTTTTCAGCCAAAGTGTGGTGAATTTGTGAAACTCTTTGAAGAAGAAGGCTGTGGACGCCAATTCACCGAGCGTCATTAAGACAGAGAGAGATATGTTCTTGATTAATAAGGGGGGTCAGGGGTTTATGGGGACAAGGCAGGAGAATGGGGGTGAGAAAATTTCAGTCATGATTGAATGGCGTAGTAGACTCGATGTGCCAAGTGACCAAATTCTGCTCCTATGTCTTCTGATCTTATGGTCCAAGGGGCAGTGCGAAGAGGCGAACGAAATAGGGAACTGTGCTGGTTGTCAGATATTGTTACAATGATGCGACATTATGCCAATAACAGCATATTCTACGTGCAAAATAATCCGACAAATGTGCCAACAAGGAAGAACTGATGCAGACAAAACCCGTTGAATGTCCCCGGCCAAATCTGCTGGTTCAATACATCGGTCCCCGAGTGCATTAAAAAAAAAGGTTTCGAATACATCCTGGTTGTCATCAACACATTGACCAAGGGTTTCAAGCCTTACTCACTTGAACCAATACATCGGAAGTCACGACAAATAATCTAATGCAGAAATTCTTCGTTCGTGGTATAGATTCGCAAGGCACACTTTGAACCTCCCACGTGATGCAAAATGTGATGAGTTTATTTGGAATCAAAGAAAAGTACCACATTCTTCCTCAACCCAACAGTATAGGGGAAATGATATACCGCAGCCCCAAATAACTGATCAATACAACGGCCAAATAAAACAACCACAACAGGAGCAAATTCCTGCCATATGTGCAAATTATGGAACCCAACTCAGTATCCATTTTCCACTTGTTCACTACCACATGTGTTAATCACAGTGTGGCCTATGGGATGGATCCAATCCCTGATAGGATTGTTTTTATTAGAAACTTAGATCGCATACCTTCATCATGAGGCCACAGTCTAAACACTGCTAGATATTAAAATAGAGAAAATTAAGAAGCACAGTAAAAGCTACTTCGATGTCAAGGTAAAATTCATTAAAAATTATGTCGGCAAAAGTTCATGCTTCAACTATTTCAGCGATGCACATCGATATACGCTGCCGATATCCTAATCGGTGAAGAATCATCGGTGCTGAAAGATTCCTCGAAATCTGATTATATCGGGTAAATTACATTCAGAGATTTGGCTCCCAAACAACTAGTACCAGATCCAATTTGCGCTGTTGGGTATTAAGTCAGAGACACCAGCCCAGAAGGGGCCAGGGCCGACCGGAGCATAGATCCCAGGGTCGCGCCTGACTCTGGGTCACTGGACGTCCGGAGTTTGTGCATTCTCTGCGTAGGTTTGCGTAGGTTTCGCCCCCACAACCCAAAGACATGCAGGGTAGTTGGATTGGCCATGCGGAATTTCCCCTTAATTGGACGAAATGAATTGTGTCGTCTAAATTTATGATTATTAAAATCATAGAGGTGCACCCAGACATCATAATTAATCATGAAACATGTATATTTAGGACATAACAGTAATACGTTTTTAAATAGTGGCCACAATATATGATGGGATTTTAGCTTGCTATATTTCCCATTTTTTCGAGACAAATAGGATTTTCAGGTGAGCAATAACACAGTCAACTCAGTAAACAGTTTTTACCAGTGCCCCCAATATCCTGTTTCAGACAGTATATGGTGTAAAGAGGAAAACGACATTGGCATCCTGCCACTGGATGAACAGTCACTTGGACAGGAACTGACTGCCACACGGAGGATGGGAATGTCCGACAAACAACATGATGATGGACGCAAGATCGTAATTAGCAACAAGTGACTGGAAAGCATTAAATCATGTGCTGATCACAAGTCATCAGTTTGCTGAAATACATTTTACTGGCTAACATCAAATTGACAATTCCAAGTATTGGATCATGCCCAACTCCGATGTGCTGTTAATTTGTGGGTAACTCTATAATCGGTAGCTTTACAGCAGTATTAGGGGCGGCATGTGGCGCAGTGGAAAGTGCTGGGACTGTGGCGCTGAGGATTCACGTTCGAATCCTGGCCCTGTTTGTCCGTGTGGAGTTTGCACATTCCCCATGTCTACGTGGGTTTCACTCCCACAACACAAAGATGTGAAGTTTAGGCGGATTGGCCACTCTTATTGGCCCTTAATTGAAAAAATAAAGAAATAATTCGGTACTCGAAATTTTTTAAAATAAATAAAATTGTAGCAGTGTTCGACAGATTGCTTTTGATATTCATGAATATCTTTCTCCCATGTACATGGACAAAGCTTAGAATAATGGTGCAATCTTAACCAGGTCAATCTGTGTCTGCAAACCTGTGCATTCAGCTAAGCCACAACTCAGTGGGAGGAACCTACGTAAAAGCTAGCTCAATACTCAGGCCATCGAAACGCTCTTACAAATGTTGGCGCACTACAAGCAGGGTCATCCACAGGATTCCACCAGAATGGTGCGTCACCTGTGCGGGTCAGTACATTTTAATTTACCACGCGGTAAATAGAGGAGTCGCGTTTCAGGCGTCCAGAAACATAAAATGTGCGACCCGAACAATGTGTAAACGTTGTGGAGTAGGTAGCGGTAGACACGTGCAACAGTCAGAACATGCTAATATTGTTGGGCAAAGGCGGACTTCTGTAGAAGTAGAAGATCAACTGCAGGGCGTGAACATGACTGATTTGGGTTGGGCACAGCGAAGATTCGATGGAGCCCAAAAGAGGGAACCCCAGAGAGGACCTGATGGCAGTATAATACAAACGATTGTTATTGAGCAAAAGAATATATAGAAAAATATGGTTGATAGAGGATATGAATTAGAAACGCCTGATTCCGAGCAGAAGGCTTGCTGGCTGGGGAAGGTTAAAGCAATTAAAGTTGTTGTACTTGCTGCTATGATGACAAACAGTCTTTGAACTGAGGCGCAGTACGAACTGGAGGGAGCTATGACTAAGTAACAAGTCAGACATGGCTGGTGTCATTATTATGAGTCTGGATGTAGAACAATATTTAAAACCACACTGCTTCGGGCAGCTTTGGAGAAAAGAGGAAAGATAAGATTGATTTCAAACTTTGCGAAGTAACATAACTTGAATCGGTTTGAAGAAAAAAAGAAGAAAGGAAAAAATGGTGCAAAGAATTTAACTATTTCAGCATGCTATTGATCGGTTAGAACACAGAACATAGACCAGTTCGGCAAAGTACAGGCCCTTCGGCCCACAATCCTGTGCCGGCCACTTATCATAAACTAAAATCAACCTAACCTACACTCTTCAATTTACTGCTATCCATGTGTCTGTCCAACAGTCGATTAGATGTCCCAAATGGCTCTGACTCTACCACCTCCGGTGGCAGTGCATTCCACGCACCCGCTACTCTCTGTCTAAAGAACTTTCCACTCATATCTGAACTACACGGTCCTCAAATCACCTTAAAAATCATGACCCCCTGGTGACAGCCATCTCTGCCCTCGGGAAATATCTCTCGCTTTCCACTCTATCCATGCCTCTCATAAACTTGCACACCTCCAGTGAGAAAAGCCCCAGGTCCCTGAAAAGTTCGTCATGAGACGTACCCTTCATTCTAGGCAGAATCCTGGTAAACCTCTGCAACCTATCCAAAGAATTCACATCCTTCCTGTAATGAGGCGACCAAAACTGCACACAATATTTCAAGTGTGGTCTAACCAGGGTTTTATAATGCTGCAGCAAAACGTCGGGGTTCTAAATGTCAAACCCCATGTTAATGGAGTCAACAGACCGTACGCCCTATTATAAACCCTCTCCACCTCGGTGGCGACTTTGACGGATCTATGTACGTGGACTCCAAGGTCCCTCTGTTCCTATACACTTTCAAGCATCCTGCCTTTTAATCTGTAATCAGCATTCATCTTGGACATTCCAAAATGAATCACTTCAAATCTATCGCGGTTGAACTTCATCTGCCACTTCTCAGCCCAGCTGTGCATCCTGTAACTGCCCTGTTGTAATCTGGAAAAGCCCTTAACACTATCTTCAACTGTACCAACGGTCGCATCATCGGCAAAACGACCTAACCCAACCAGTCACTTCCTCATACAAGTCATTTATAAAAACTACAAAGTCCTGAGGTCCCAGAGCAGATCCCTGTGGGTGACAACTGGACACTGATCTCCAGGCGCAATATTTTCATACACTCCGACTCGCTGCCTTCTCTTGACAAGCCAATTCTTTATCCAGTCAGCCAAATTTCCCAGTATCCCATGACCCTTGACTTTCTGAATGAGCCTGCGATGGGTAACCTTGGCAGCATGGTAGCATTGTGGATAGCACAATCGCTTCACAGCTCCAGGGTCCCAGGTTCGATTCCGGCTTGGGTCACTGTCTGTGCGGAGTCTGCACATCCTCCCCGTGTGTGCGTGGGTTTCCTCCGGGTGCTCGGGTTTCCTCCCACAGTCCAAAGATGTGCAGGTTAGGTGGATTGGCCATGATAAATTGCCAATAGTGTCAGAAATTGCTCATAAAGTTGGGTGGGGTTACTGGGTTATGGGGATTAGGTGAAGGTGTTAACCTTGGGTCGGGTGCTCTTTCCAGGAGCCGGTGCAGATTCGATGGGCCGAATGGCCTCCTTCTGCACTATAAATTCCATGAAATCTATGAAATACCTCACTGAAATCCATATATACCACATCTACTGCCGGACCTTCATCAATGTGTCTCGTTACATACTCAAAAATTTTATGAGGCCTGTGAGGCATGCCCTGCACCTCACAAAGTCACACTGACTATCTTGAATCAAACTCTGCTTTTCTAAATAACAAATAATCCTATCTCTCAGAATCCTTTCCAGTATTCTGCTCATCACAGACATAAGACTGAATGCTCTGCAATTCCAATGTATTTTCCTGTTTCCTTTTCTGAACAGGGGAACACCACTCGCCTCACTCCAATCATCTGGTACTATTCCAGTAGAGAGTGAGGACGGAAAGATCATCGGCAAAGGCGCAGCAATCTGCTCCCTCGACTCCTGTAGAAACCATCGGTAAATACATCTGGCCCAGGGGACTTAGCAGCCCATTTTGATGACACGCTTTTGCAACTGCAGTTTTAATTATTCCACCCGCTCGTTCCACAATTCCTGAGGATTGTGGCTGATATGGTATCTGCTAATTCCAAACAGATCTTAAGGTTTCTTTTCGGTCTTTGGTCAATTTGCTAGTGAAATGAATTTCCCTGTCACTGTTAATACCCATTGGTATCCCAAAACTTGGTATTATATCCTTTAACAGAATAGTTACCACTGTTCTAGCATCATCTCTTTTGGTTGGAAAAGCCTCTACACATCGGACAAACATGTTCATTATCACCGATTGTTCATTTGACAAATCATATATCCGCGAGCTAATTTTTCAATTGTTCACGTAATACCTCGAGCATACCATTCTTTACATGTGGCATGTGTCATTTCTCCTTTGCCCACATGATCCTGCCCATGGCTAAGGCGGCATTGTGGCAAAAAAAGACTTCAGGGGCATACTGCGCCGTATCTGGCTGGATCCAGATTTGACGATTGTCTTGATAGCAACCCACTTTTAGCCGAGAGCGCTGCTCCTGTACCGAGGTTTGCTCCTGTGCCTGTTTTAACTTTTTTTCTGTTATGGTGAACGGAAGTTCAACTGCAACAGCTTGGAGTTGTGGCTGCTGTTTGAGAGCCATTTCCTTTGCTATTTTGTCAGCAAATCTATTGCCGCATGAGACATCATCACCTGCGGTATTATGTGCTTCACAATTTAAAACGGCTATCTTGCTGGGCAGCTGAACAGCATCTCCTAAACGTATAACGAATTTACCATGTTTGATAGGCTGGTCGGAGGAAATTATGAATCCCCTGTTTTTCCATAATATGCCAAAATCACGTGCTACCCCAAAGCGGATCAGGAATCAGGATACATGTTGATTATTTTCTCTGTAGCTAGAACACATGCTTTTTGGAAGGGAAAACTATTCGGCCGCTTGAGCAGACGTTCCAGAAGGCAGAGAGAGCAAAAGCTTCCTCTGCCTTGCATGGAGTTACTCTTGCATTGCGGACCAGGATGTTCAGATCATTTTGTCGGTGTTCTGAGCCATCTGGATTTTCTCTGGAGGGGGGAGTCAATAATTCAGGTCTGGGGGCGGTGGTTGCTTCAACCGATTGTAAACAGTCATGATCATACATATGTTCTGCTTCCGAGGGCGTGGAGAAGAGTGTAGCAGGGTTGACAGGTGGCTCTCGCTTTTAGCTAAAGTTGGTTTTACAAAGTATTACTTCGTACCCAGTGCGTCGAACCGGAGTAAAATGCTGGGTTGCAGAAGAATTAAGCAGCAGCAAAACAGATTGAGGAACCATTACTGTACAAGAGTGGTGAGTTCAAGGTGTGCTGAATTATCTACTGAGGCCGCTGTGACTGCAACTGCTCTTAATCAACTTGGCATACTTTTTACCACAGCACATAGGGCGACCGAGTAATTGGCAAGAGTATTTTCCCTCCTCAGTGCTCTTGCACAAGGACCCCTGTTGCAAATCACCCTGCTTCATTTTCATAAAGAATAAAGGGCTTGCTGAAATTAGGAAGTCCCGAGGCAGGGCGCTAAACATGGATTGTTTAACGTTACAAATATTGCTCCCTCTCTGGTATCCAGGTAAAAACTGAAGGGCAGCCTTGCCCAGTACTGAGTCGATCTCTCTGTAGTCCAGTATCCACTGCCTGCAATAGCGTACCATTCCAAAGGAAGGTTAATGTTTCCTTTTTCGTTCGTGAAGTGGGAACCCTGGTTTCAGCCTGTGCACTTTCAGACCCAAGCTGTCCTTGCTGCAAATGAAATCCCGAATACTGAACTGTTTCGTGACAGAATTGTAGTTTGTCCAATGAGACCCTCTGTCCAATTTTTGCCAGATTTGATAATAACAAAACTGTTGACAAACTAGCCCTCCATCTGAGGCTATCAATAAGTCGTCATCATATTGAGGGAATGCTGAGCCTGCAGACAACTGGCACCCGTCCAAGTCGTTTTTAATACTGTTGATTCCGATATCTCAACTCATATAGCTATTGACTTTGCCGGTGCAATGGTATGGAGAAATAGGCTGAGAAAGTATCCATTGTTGATGGTATAGAAGCCAAAAAGAAAACTTTGCGTCCGGCACCAACGGAGCAATAGTAATAACAGTTTTTTTGATAGTCCTGAGATCTTGCACAAACCATCACTCGTTGGGTCTTCCTACCTTTGGAATGGGGAGTTCAGAGGTATTACAGGGGCTTTGTGTTCTCTTTAGCACCCCTTGTTGTAATACTGAATTGATCACTCCCTCTATCCATTTTTCTGCTTCCAGTGCCAAGACGTATAGTTTTAAGCAGGGCATGGCTACGTTCTTCAGTAACTGCACCCGATGCGCTGGAGCAGAATGCACTTTTTCAAAATGATTCTGATGATGGGCCCATAGGATTGAAGGGTGTAAATTATGGCTCTCTCGGGGAGGTTGTTGTCTTTCAAATGTAGCGGGTCATTGCTCCTCTTTCCAGGTCACTTTGCCGTCCTGTTTGCCATAAAATTCTATCACGCAATTTGGTCCATCTATTTCAATATAAATCCCATGTCTTACTTTTTTCTTTTAGCCTCTTTGATCACTTCTCCTATTTGCTTTGCCTGAGTGGAATGTCTTCCGGCCAGTGTTAAATGGGGTTATGAAGTTATACCCATCATAAAAAGGTCCCTGTGACTATGGGTCAACTGTACTAACATTCCTCATCCCACAATACCAAAAAATAAAAAGGAGTGATCTGCAATTAGGTCTGCTTTCCGAAGTGACTTTTCGCTTGTAAATTGTATGCCTGCTCATCCTCACGAACATATCAATCCATGCAATGGGTCACTATTTTCTGTCGTCTGGACTCTATTAGGTGTTTTAGTAGTTGTTCCCAAGGGCCATTAACCTTTTGTAAGACTTGATGCAGTTTAAAAAAAACTGGCAGTGGCACTGTGAGGGTTAACGTTTAGCTGCCAGCAAACAACACAGAAACAGAGCGATCGGGCGCAGTCTCAGAAGTTATTTAATTTTGCAGCTGGTGAGCTCGTATTTAAGAAAGTTCTATAAACTTTCCATTATCAGTGCAAAGTATTACCGCTCCTAACTTTCAGAGTGTCTGTCTATGTAAAAGGGGAATGTGTCGCTAGGTGCAGTACATCGTTCCTGGGAATAAAATGCATCTTGGCCCCTTGCATGATAGCCTATTTCCGTCTCTTAACTAACAAATGGTCGAGGGACTCATTTCCTTTAATCAAGAGATTATCATTATAGGGAACCCAGCCCCCATTTATGCCGGATGGGACTGCAATCCCATCCTTCAAAGCTGCCCAAGATGCACCATAAGAGTATTTTAAAACAGCAAAGAATCCCTTGGGAGGGAGCTACAAATACAAAATTGAATTAAGTCAATTTCCAATGATTGCTTTTATTGGTATGAGCTATTCTTAGAATCGTAAATTTTTATTCGTCAATTCAGAAAAGGTCAACTGTCTGCTGAAATGTTTCATGTTTCCTGCAGAAAATAAGGGGTCGGAGAACTTGGGACGACGCCAGTTACGCCTTTTCACGGAATTTAAGTTTATTTGTATTCAATTACTTTCATTCGTAAAGGCACTTCATTTCTTTTAAACTGATTTTAATTTCCAATGTTTCAGTGCAGTAGAGAAATCTCAACACAAATCAAGTATAATCTCCGACTCACATTGACAGACGATGAACAATACAACCCACTCACCACTTCATGCTTTGACTAAAATTAATTGGTTAAACAAACCAGACAGATTCTCACAGCTCACAAACATCACAGTTAACCGTTAGCCGTATCTCATGGCGACAGACAAGAATTCCCCTGTCGACTGGAACCCAACTGTTACGCTTTCACCTTAATCTTCTTTTTACTTTTACTCCCCTGTTTTTTTTTGTTCCGAGAGGGTATCAGCTTCATTAGATTCCTTTGGGGGACATCTAGGGTTTAGTACCTAATCCCGTTGCTTTCCGATTGTTTCTAGTAATTTTCTTCCTCATTTTGGCTCTTTTATCTGTCTTCTTGAAGGAGTTGACCTCCTTTCTTGCTCCGGGGCTTCAGGACGAACGGTGAGGGTGAGTCAAGATTATTGCTCATTGTTCCTGCTGAAAAATACTTTAGGACCTATTCATAAAACAACACGGACCGCGGGAAATTATTAATAAATATTACAAGGAGCGCTCACGGATCTCAATCCTCTTGCGAATCTAGAATTTGATTGTTCAGTTGTGTTTTTAGTCTCCAAGGCACTATTGTAATTAAGATAACTTTCCTACCATGAGTCACTGTCTAGCAATTAAGACTGCCGATCGTGGGACCCCCCCCCCCCCCCTCGCCCCTTTCTGCTCGGGTCGCGCTATCCCTCTTTCCCTTTCAGCTGAGATAGTCATTTTAAGAGATTGGTTTCGGGGTTCATTTCCTGTTAAATTCGGGTAACTGCACGACTACGCCAATTTGCGGATGAATTATAAGTCAGCACTTTGTGTTTCGCCAACGGTCCTTTTATTAAACGCTAAGTTCGTGGGGGAGTTGGACAGACCACATTCATTCCAAATGTCCCTGCTTTACAGAGGTAAAGGCAGACAATTTATATGATACGTTCGCAATATCTTAGACAGAAAGCATTCTTTAGATCAGCAAGAGACAGAAAACCGAGCAGGCCGGAGACAGATTTTAACAACAGGCCTTGGGTTTCTTGCCAAAGAAAAATAATAATTATATGCTGTTGACAATTCTGATTATTTTGCTGCCAGTTTGGGCTCAATAAAATTTGAGACGGATTTGCAGGTATCAATTATTGTTTATTTTAACCAGCTAGGCTGTTGATTCACACTATTGGGAGAGCAGAACACAACCATGTCTCCTCGATCTTCAACAGCCAGAGTGAACAACGGGGAAAAACATTTCTGTACAGACACATTCAAGTTGCATCACATTTCACATACATACGACCAAATAAGGCAACGGTACAAATGCAAAGCTCCCATAGGCTTTCCCCACATTCCTCAAAGTGGCCTGAGGCCCCATTTCCCAGTATCCTTGGCAAGAAAGAAATGCTCTTAGTGACTGCCCATCCCCCTCTTCCTGCCGTGAATCCCAATTGATGTTTAACAGACCCCAACCTAACTCCTTGTTCAACTGCAGTAAAATGTTACTCCTAACTTGGCCTAACTACCCATTATGCTTTCCTGTTCATTTCCTCATTCCCTCCTTGTATCATTTCATTACAACATATTGGTCCAATCCCTAGCTGTGCTCAGGATTCCCCTCGCAGAATTCTGCTGAGACTGCCCGCACGCAGGGGGCAGTTCTGATGGCGATTTGGCGCGGAACTGGAGTTGACAAAACATTGGTCGCTGTGCCATTAAAAAGGAAGTCGTATCCTTGATCCGTATACAGGCTAGCATTCACAATCAGTATATCGATTGAGCAGGAATCCCCCAGTGGCCCAGTTTATCCAGCTACGAAACGCCCATTCGGGCTCTCCAGCAATGCGCAGAGCCCTATTCCCCACAGCGATATGAGAGGCATTCGCCCAGCGACAAAGCTGATGGCCTGCCTTCAGCGGGACACAAGTGGCATTGTAACAGACGCATTGACCTGATGTCAGTGTTATGCGACACTTCCGATCAGTACAAGTGGAGAAGAGACATGTTCTATTCATTTCCATCTCCAGCAGCAAACAGCCGTACCCCTCACAGCTCAAACATTTCTCGTAATACCGGGAATATGTATTGGGAGTGAATTGGCTAGGTATATACGCCCTCCACCGTTGAAGGTTATCATACTGTGAGTGGGAATTATCCCGAGGAAGGGGAAGGCAAATAGCCGGTGATGCCGAACACGGATCGTAAGGAAGCGTAACTTGCTCGGGCGGTGGCTCGGAACTCTGACAGTGAACCACCGGTTTGGGGAGTTCCCCAATGTGGTGAGACGGAAAATAACCTAGACCCCAATGCGCGGTTCGGGTAGCAGTCACACAGACCCTGGCCATACATGCGGTGGTAGATTTGGTAGAACAGATTCATGCTGCCCTGGTTCCCTTCGTTCTGGGTCCTAAGTGAAGTATGTCTCCTGATAACCTGCGTTCTCGTCGTACCTCCCTCCTTACTCGTTCCGGCTTCTTGCTATTCCTTCTCTCTCCCCTACAACCTTTTCCGACCCCCTCCACACGGTCTGATTTTACCTTTATGGCACCAGTCTTATCAGATCCAAAATTAAATGTACATTAAAAAAAAAATTAGAGTACCCAATTATTTTTCCAATTAAAGAGCAATTTAGCGTGGACAATCCACCTATCTTTTGGGTTGTGGGGGCGAAACCCACGCAGACACGGGGAGAATGTGCAAATTCCACACGAATAGTGACCCAGGGCCGGGATTCGTACCCGGGTCCTCAGCGCCGTAGGCAACAATGCTAACCACTGTGCCACCATGCTGCCCCAAATGTACATTTACTCTAAAACAAGGCAATGTCATCGCAATGTTCCCTTCCCAACGCCGGGTCCGATATAATTATTTCATGAGCCCTTCATTTTCCTTTAACTTGACAACTTTCCATGAGTCGAAATGGTGCCCTCGTACATGGGGGCATCGGAGAACGTCACCTCTGCATAAGTGAAATGTCCTGGTAGTTTGGTCGGGATTACAGGTATAGATGGTGTTCCAAGTGAGGCAAAGCCGAAGACAGCACAGGTGGCCTGTATCCAATCCGTCATGCTCCACACCTGTAAAACAGCGCTGGGGAAAGGATGCAGTTTAGTGACCGACCATTCTGCAGAGGTGGACGTAAACCCAGCACTCCGCCCCTCCACTTTAACTGCAGCGGCGCCGGTAAGGAGTACTTGGAAGGTCCCCTGTCACTGAGGCTCCAACCCTTTCCGAGTCCAGTTCTTAACCATGACATAACTACTAGGCTGCACTGATGTTTCATTTTTCATTTTTCAAGCGAGCTATGTAATGGGGACGGTGACGGGTGAGCCGCTCGAACCTGGCAATGGAGTTCCTTGAGGGCTTCAGTGAGGGCTAGAACATAGTTAGTCCTTTCTTCAGTCATATGGTGAAACTGGACCAGTCTGGGAACAGGAAGGTTCCAGGGTGTTCTAATGGGACTACCATAAAAGATTTCGGCAGGAGAGAGCCAGGCCGATCCCGCAGGTGTGTCCCGTAGCTGGAAGAGGGCAACGGGGGAGCAACTGAAACCATGTTAACCTCCTGGCCACTCGTAATTTGCCAATCTGACAGTTTTGCCACTGCCAATCTGACAGTTCTTTAACCCTATTTTAAATCCTACTTCACTAAGTGTTTTAATAATTTTGGTCACTCTTTCAATATGTGTCCTCCTGATCATCATCTCTAAGTAACACAACATCAATATATACGAAAGCCATATCATGTTTAAACAGCTCCCTTACTATTGCTTGAAAGTGGTTCAGGGAATTAACATATCCTTGTGACAATTTACAGTATACATAATGTTTAGTGCCAAAGGTATTACTAGTTTTGCTTTCCTTATCTCCTCTAGTTGTCAATTGGTGTTTATATCTTAATTTTTTCTCTTTTTTTGCATATATTTGTATTAATCTTTCCCTGCCATCAGATTCTCATTTCCTGATACTGCAAGTAATACTCCTAATCTAAGCTCCGGTCCCATATCTTTATTCCTTATAGCTCCATCTGCAATGTAGTCCAAAAAAAAAATCCACAGTCTTTGCTGTATGAAAATCCCCGATCCATAAATTGATGTGTAGTGAGTTTCCAGAGAAAATACTGAAATCTCTACAAATTTGGAACACACCAAGCAAATGTTTTAATTGTCCGTACATCATGGCTATCTCTAACAAAGGAGCACATGGCGCACACCGAATGCCTAGTCTTCACATTTCAATTTAGATTCCTTTGTTCTCTTATTTCTTAATTATTTTTTTTTGCATTCAAGACTATGCCCAGTTGAAACTAATCATTGACAATTGCCAATTTATACATTTTGATTTCGCTTTTTGTTTACTTTCTGAGAATTATGTTCCAATTAACTCCCACAATGTTAATCATTATTCCTGATTTTCTAAAGAACTTTCAAATACCTATCCCGTTTTAAATCTCACCTTAAAGGCCGAGTATACCTACTAATTGATGTGAAACTTCGTTTTGCAAAACACAACATTTTAAAAATTAGCAATACCAGAGGATGTTCACAAATTCTTATCAAACGGACTCATTCATTCATTGGAGATCTCCATTCAAACGAAAGGAGTTAAAATCATTATACTTTCATTCATTTCAACCAACCGAACAATAAAAGTTAGAATTTTTCCAAGAAACCGGAACAGAATTGTACCAAATCCTGACAGCTCTTCCATATGGTTCTAATCTTCCCAAGTCGCTGGTTCGCCCTAGTGGCCATTCATCGCCCAATTCATTGTTTCACTCAAAAAAAACATACCTGCCAACAATAAATTTTAACTTTGCCAATTCTAACTGTACGGAATTGAATTGTCCCCAAAACATTTCATCAGCGGTCTTTACTGAATTGTTTCTGCGACATCCCATCTACCCGTTAAAGACTTTAACCGAATTAAAGTGTAATTTAATACAACCAATTTTAATTTTCAACTCACATGCAACTGACTGACTAGGCAACATTCCAACAGTCGCCGGCTGAATTGTTACCTCATTGCAACCCTCAGCCGCACCTGCATCAACTGAAATTAATTCTTCTAATCAGCCAGACTGACCTTTGATTTCGTCGAGACGATCTTACCTGATCAAATGCGAGTGATTAGACTGTTAGCAGAATACGAGAGATCGGAAAATCGAAATGGCAATTTTCCAACTACTCATATTGTGGGCCCATTTCCTCTTTCCCCTTCCGAGATCAGTCGAATTCTGATTTTGCAGATGAGAGGTGAGTATCTGGAGAAATCCCGAGTTTCGGCAACAAATGACAATCCTGACTCTTTTGCTGCAGTCTGGGCTCAATAAAATTTGAGATGGATTTGCAGGTATCAATTATTGTTTATATTAACCAGCTATCTGGTTGATTCACTCTATTCGGAAAGCAGGACACGACCATGTCTCCTGATCTTCAACAGCCAGAGTGAACAACGGGTCAAAACATTTCTGTACAGGTACACTCAAGTTGCATCAAATGTCACATATATACGACTAAGTAAGGCAACGGTACAAATGCAAAGCTTCCATAGGCTATCCCCACATTCCTCAACCTGGCCTGAGCCCCCTTTTTCCAGTATCCTTGGCAACAAAGAAATGGTCTTCGTGATTGCCCATCCCCCTCTTCCTGCCTTGAATCCCAGTTGATGTTTTAAAGTCCCCAACCTAACTCCTTATTCTACTGCAGTAAAATGTTACTACTAACTTTGCCTAACTACCCATTATGCCTTTCTGTTCATTTCCTCACTGTCAGCGAAACAATGTGCAGCTCTACGTTTGTTTACATTGTATGACCTACTGACTATTTCAGAATATTCAGAATATGAGCTCTCACAATCTGGGGTTATCTTTCTTGAAGTTGGGAAAACGTAAATCTCCGAACTGTGTGTTTTTTTATAATGTGAGTGCCTATTGAAGCTGACAGCTGTGCTGGAGAAACTATTTCAGAACTGTTGACTAAAATAAGGCTAAATATCCATCATGCTTTGCCAAGTGCCTGTTTCCATGAAATATAGTCAAGCAGCTTGTTAAAACAAATACAGGGTATTAATGCAACTGATCTGTCAACTAATGTCCCTTTCAAACATACATACTGCTGGTCATCTCTGAGGTGAAACCTGTAAAAGTGGTGATTCTGCGGAAAGATACAAAGAGTGGTTGCTGCCCCCGGGAAACATGAACAAAAAAAAAACCTCTTACAGTGCAGAATGTACCTAAAATTCCACCCTGCTATCCAGCTGGACTCCGCCTTACGGCTCTGCTCACAGTCAGCTGGACTCTTAGTAAAATCCCGGATCCCCTCACGCTCTTTGAGGAGCAAAAGGAAATAAGTGGAGAACCTTGCTCCCTCCTCAACTAAACCCCTCAGTCACCGAACTCCGAATTTAGCACTGTCATGCAGTCCAGTCAGCAGTCCAATGCAAACGAAGGCAGCACTATATGGTTGTCCACCTTTTTTCTGTCTGAGTCGAGCCTCTGAAAAGTAGCTCAATGAAAAATGAAATGAAAATCGCTTATTGTCACGGGTAGGCTTCAATGAAGATACTGTGAAAAGCCCCTAGTCGCCACATTCCGGCACCTGTCCGGAGAGGCTGGTACGGGAATCCAACCGTGCTGCTGGCCTGCTGGGTCTGCTTTAAAAGTTAGCGATTTAGCTCAGTGAGCTAAACCAGCCCCCACCAAACTTAATCCAATTAACACATTAACAAGCTGCAGCTGCAAGGAGAACGTGAGTTAACTTTGTTTAAAGTTGGTTTACAGCGGCTTTAAAACTCACCTTCTAACCCAAACATTAATTTTTAAGTTAATTTACCAAATAAACGAAAGACGAGACTTTAGATAAAAATTAACATTTAAAATCCCTCAGTCACCGAACTCCGAATTTAGCACTCGAATTAAGCCCAGAATCATCTGTCTGCAAATTATTTGATACAAGATTGAATTGTGGATTTATGGAAACGCAAAAATACCTGTTAAAAGTAGAACTTTTAAGCATGCTCAATAGGAATTTGAACAAATGTGAGAGTGCTATTTTGCTATCACATCACCCCCGTTAGGGAACCAACGCTTTGTCGTTCACAATGTGTTTGCGTGAAATGCCTTTGCAATTGGAATTGACTGAAGGATACGTGATGCCTATCAAGTCAGGTGTTCAGGATTGGCATGAACGAAGTGAAAAAGATAAATGAATCAAATAAATAATTTAAGTCAAACAATGAAAAAGAGTAGCGGATCTTATTTACTATTATAGCCAAAAGAGTATCAGCGTGAAATGCAGCGAGAGAAGGATGATGATTGTCTGTGTACTTTACCAGCAATTGTGCCGTCCTTCGTTTGTATTGGGGAGATTCGTAGAGCCCTTCCCCCCTTTGCTAAATCTTTCAGGGGTTTCGTAATGGCAGATTACCCTTCCACTAGATTTTAAATCATGCTGATTTAAGGGCACTTGAGAGTTACAAGTTAGCCAGGAAGGACCCAAAGGGAGAGTTAAGAAGAGCGAGGAGAGGACACGAAAAGTCGTTGGCGGATAGGATCAAGGAAAACCCTAAGGCTTTCTATAGGTATATCAGGAACAAAAGAATGACTCGAGTAAGATTAGGGCCAATCAAGGATAGTAGTGGAAAGTTGTGTGTGGAATCAGAGGAGATAGGGGAAGCATTAAATGGATATTTTTCGTCAGTGTTTACACTGTAGAAAGACAATGTTGTCGAGGAGAACACTCAGGTTCAGTCGACCAGGCTAGATGGAATTGAGGTTCAAAAGGAGGAGGTGTTAGCAATTTTAGAAAATGTCAAAATAGATAAGTCCCCTGGGCCAGATGGGATTTATCCTAGGATTCTCTGGGAAGCCAGGGAGGAGATTGCAGAGCCTTTATCCTTGATATTTATGTCGTCTTTGTCGACAGGAATAGTGCCGGAAGACTGGAGGATAGCAAATGTTGTCCCCTTGTTCAAGAAGGGGAGTAGAGACAACCCTGGTAATTATAGACCTGTGAGCCTTACTTCGGTTGTGGGTAAAATGTTGGAAAAGGTTATAAGAGATAGGGTTTATAATCATCTTGAAAAGACCAAGTTGATTAGCGATACTCAACACGGTTTTGTGAAGGGTAGGTCATGTCTCACAAACCTTATTGAGTTTTTTGAGAAGGTGACCAAACAGGTGGATCAGGGTAAAGCTGTTGATGTGGTGTATATGGATTTCAGTAAGGCGTTTGATAAGGTTCCCCACGGTAGGCTATTGCAGAAAATAAGGAAGTATGGAATTGAAGGTGATTTAGCGGTTTGGATCAGTAATTGGCTAGCTGAAAGAAGACAGAGGGTGGTGGTTGATGGCAAATGTTCATCCTGGAGTTCAGTTACTAGTGGTGTACCGCAAGGATCTGTTTTGGGGCTCCTGCTGTTTGTCATTTTTATAAATGACCTGGAAGAGGGTGTAGAAGGATGGGTTAGTAAATTTGCAGATGACACGAAGGTCGGTGGAGTTGTGGATAGTGCTGAAGGATGTTATAGGATACAGAGGGACATAGATAAGCTGCAGAGCTGGGCTGAGAGGTGGCAGATGGAGTTTAATGCGGAAAAGTGTGAGGTGGTTCACTTTGGAAGGAGTAACAGGAATGCAGAGTACTGGGCTAATGGCAAGATTCTTGGTAGTGTAGATGAACAGAGAGATCTCGGCATCCAGGTACATAAATCCTTGAAAGTTGCCACCCAGGTTAATAGGGCTGTTAAGAAGGCATATGGTGTGCTAGCCTTTATAAGCAGGGGGATTGAGTTTCGGAACCACAGGGTCATGCTGCAGCTGTACATAACTCTGGTGCGGCCACACCTGGAGTACTGCGTGCAGTTCTGGTCACCACATTATAGGAAGGATGTGGAAGCTTTGGAAAGGGTTCAGAGGAGATTTACTAGGATGTTGCCTGGTATGGAGGGAAGGTCTTACGAGGAAAGGCTCAGGGAATTGAGGTTGTTTTCGTTAGAGAGGAGAAGGCTGAGAGGTGACTTAATAGAGACATATAAGATAGTCAGAGGGTTAGATAGGGTGGACAGTGAGTGTCTTTTTCCTCGGATGGTGATGACCAACACGAGGGGACATAGCTTTAAATTGAGGGGTGGGAGATATAGGACAGATGTCAGAGGCAGTTTCTTTACTCAGAGAGTAGTAGGGGTGTGGAACGCCCTGCCTGCAACAGTAGTAGACTCGCCAACTTTAAGGGCATTTAAGTGGTCACTGGATAGACATATGGATGAAAATGGAATAGTGTAGGTCAGATAGGCTTCAGATGGTTTCACAGGTCGGCGCAACATCGAGGGCCGAAGGGCCCGTACTGCGCTGTAGTGTTCTATGTTCTATGTTCTATGATTCTTGCTGCACTATTAAATGTCACTTATAAAATCATACATTATCGAACCTATGCAAATCTTTTTCCACTTGCAGTTACCTGAAAAGTAAAACAGAAAAAATCCGAAACACAAAAGATGTCTTGCACTGCTACAAACACACCAATTATTCTATAAAATCATTAGCACACCCAGTTGGACTTGATCCAATCCTTGGAGCTTCAATTTTATATAATTTTATTTTATACTTTAAGCAAAATAATGACTTGTGATCAGCTCAGGATTTGTGCTTATCATTTACTCCTTCTCATTAACGTTTTTCTTTCTTGAGAATTAACCTTGTGTTTTTTTAAATTACAGATAGTGTAGAAAATAAAATTCAAGGACATTCATGTAATTCACTTTGGTTATTGTCGTTTTAAAGCTTGCTGTCTGATGTTGCGATTTTTCAAGTTTTACCATTGAAGTGATTTAAGTCCAAACAGTTGACAAAAAACTGCGGCCATGTTTTCTGGCTGGAAACCTCATTCTCCGATATTTTTGAATAACGCGTGGGAATTTGTTCCGGATACATAGTAGCATATCTACAAATGAGACCATTTTAATTTAATATGTCGATTCGAGTTTGGGATAACGAAAACCATTATAACTGATCCTGTGTTGCATTGATCCCGTGTTAAAACTTCGGGTGCGGTTGAAAAATAATTATTCCTGACACAGCTGACACAACTAGGAAGAACGGAAACATTTGTTTCGGGGGAAAATGGATGTAACGTATAAGTTAATGAAGTTCCCTGATCGTGTTTTTCATTAAGTTGAACAAAGGAGGCTGGGACGTAATGACGTCCTGTTGACAACTTTTACCCCCATACACAAAGGTGATGAGCATATCGCGATCCATACTATGGAACACGGTTTAGTCCAGTCACCCATTGACGAATCAGTAATGATAGTACCACGATATGAACATGTAAAACGTATGACTAATCTCGCTAGCCTACACATATCAGCCTATTGCTACGGGCAGGATTTATATGAAACCTGGGTCAGGGAGTTGGAAGGGAGAGAATTGAAACACGTAACAGTCAACAGAGAGACATAGTGGAACCAGCAGTTGGAGGTTATGGGGCAGGAGTCTCAACTGTCAACCCCCTTGACTTGCAGAGATAACAGATAAGCGATTGAGGTTATGAAAGTGCAAATGAGAACTGCAGTTTAAGACATATACCAGGATGACTGAACGGGTACAGACCATAGCCAGCGAGACAATCAGCTCGCGATGAAGGAAATTAACAATTGCAGCTATATCGGAGAACAATTAATGAGTTAATTGATAGACAGAGTGCCATCTTGCAGAAACAGCACTGAGTACAGGCATGTAATGTGGACGCAACATACATATTACAAAGCCTCCTGGCCAAACTACTCGACCTGAATGCTCACCAAGTACTTAATTAGTTGATCAATCATCAAGTGAAGGCTTGGATAAAATAGACTCACCAAGCTCCTGAACACCAAAGTGAATTTATCTTGGCCAGTTGAGTTCCCTTCTCCAATGATAACCAGACCCTCCCAGTGGGAATGGTGTTGCATTTCCCCCAGGCAGAGTAGATCAGAACTCATGATCTCTACGGGCGAACAACTTGGGTCAATAGGCAGATAGGCTGTTAACTGAACTAAAGGATGCCCAAGAAAATGTAATCCAAAAGGCAGATAGGAAATATTTTATCGACCTCCCGGTATGCAAAGGACGGAAAATAACTGGACTTGCCCGGAAAAGCAATTCGTTCAGAAGATTTGTGCGGGAGCACTATATATGAGAAATGCACGTTAGTGTTCGAAGTAAACAACTAAAATGTGTTCAATAGTGCTCAGTTCTTGATCAACTACAACAATGTGACGTAGTAGCACAATTATTCCAAACGAGGCAGTGGGTGTGTGAATTGCGTGGTCATGATGTTGTTCTAACTAATTCATCTGAGTCAAAGTCCATTGGCCACCATGAACTGACTCCGTACAGTGATGTGTCCATCATGCAAGCAGATGATCTCGATAATCCTGTTGAGGACAAACAGGTTCACCTATATGTCCAGAAGAGACGTCTACGCATCCCGAAACTGCGGACTGGCAGGGAAGGAGTTAAGAAGGAGATAACACAGATTGACCACCTCTGCAAAAAGGAGCGGGAGTTCATTAAGACTCACACCGAGAAGACGGAGTAACTGTTTAAATCACAGAACATGATATGTAAAATATGGTGTTGGGGGCTGAATACCAATATCAATCGATGGATACGCATTGTATGGCACATTGTTGTACTCCTGCAGCTGTTTATATTGTTCGTCTTTTTCAATTACACTGTTTCCTCAAACGACGAATTCTGGAATGGCGGAAATAACCCCCCCGCCCCCCGAGATAATGAGGAAATGTTACTGTTGTTACCTATTAACCATTCCACGGTTAGGCCTGAATCCAAAAAAATCAGTATGTCTATTTAATGGCCTAATCTTGGGCTAGCCATGTACCAAAAGGAGAACTGAAAGTGGTGTCCAGAAATGTGACATCTTGAAACTGAATAGCTAGGGTAAGACTGGAATAGTTCGGTATAAATTCGTGTATTAAGGATTGAGACTAATCATCGAAGTATAGACCCAGTAATAATTATTAAACATTAAACATGTATTTTAGCACATTACAGCAATGAGCATTTCAACTCGTGCTACAAGCAGTGGTAACAAAGCACGACGAAATTTAAGCTAGTTAACTTGCCCATATTTTTGAGATAAACAGGATTATGCGGTTAACAATAACGCGATCAACTCAGCAAACAGTTCGTATCAATGCCACGAAAATCCTGCTTTATGCAAACCGTGGGTGTAAAGAAGAAAACAAATTCGGCATCCGTAAACTGGAGGAACAATGAGGTGGACAGGAACTCACTGCAACACGTAGGATAGGAATAACAACAGAACAACTTTATAATGAACACAACATCCCAGGAAACAGCAAGCAGCAAGTTGGGGTTAAATTATCAGCTAATCACAAGTTATTTTTTTGCTGAAAGTAAATTTTACTGGAGTATATAAAATTCATTGCTCCAATGATTGGATCAAGTCCGGCTGGCCTGACTGACTATTGGGAAACCCTATAATTTTTGTGTTTGTACCAGTGTTAGACAGATACATTTTTGCATTTATCCAGATATTTCTCCCATGTATATGGACCAAGTTTGGAATGAAAAAGCCGTCTTATCCACGTTGATGTTTGTCTGCAGATAAGTATATTAAGCTGCGCCATAACTAAGAAGCAAGAACCACACGTAAAAGCTAGCTCCATACCCAGGCCTTAAAACGCTTCTCCAGTTACTCTTTAACCCCTTATCGCATTTTTATTCTTGAACACTTTCTTTCTCTGGACCTTGAGTCGGGCCATCTGTGCAGGGAACACATTTAATTTCTTTATTTTGCAATATGTTCCACTTATCCATTCACTCAACTTGTGTTCAATATCAGTTTATTCCATTATCTATTTTTACTTGAATGTGATTTCTGAAAAACGAAGATATTTTCCGCGACCATCCCCACTTTCACAACATCTCACTCAATATCATTAAAAAAAAGCCATGCAAGTGCTAAATATTCTCAGCTCTCCACTCATCTGTATGGATCTTGTGGATACTCCTCCCCAGGGTTACTTGCTACGCGGCCCTTACTTGTTCCATCACAAAAAATGTGACCTGTCACTTTATTTTTTTCTGATTTTGGCAGGTATCGGTGTGTGTGATTATATCCCAATAATTTTAAAGTCAGTTTCTCGATGAAGTAGGCGTCCGTGTCTTGTTAATTAAAAAAGCGTTGTTTCACCAGATTGGTACCATTGACCATGTCCTGCTGTGCTCTTTGTCAAGTACTGTGCTTGAATAGGACCTGCTCTTGCAATAATGCATAATGGCAATGAGGTTCAAACCCTTGAAAGGTTATATTTTGAACCGGTTACTGCCTTCTGTTATTTTACATGTAACTCATATGCATACATACGCAGTGCTCCGAAGGCAATACCACACATTATTGAACTTTTTGTGATCTAATTAAAATATCTTAAAATTGTTGCATATCTCTCCACGTATGGTTCTGATGCCTTTGGTGTCTTCCAGAGTATCACACTTATATTATCTCAAATGAAAGTCTCAACAGGGAACAATAAGTACAGAGAGAATGTTTATCAATTTACTAGCCTCCTCAAAACTTTCCCTTTCATATTGATGCCGGATTGAAATATTCCAATTTATTTCACCCAATACTCCAATTCCCATTTGCTGTTTTCATTGCTGTGTCTCTATCATCCACGTCAATTAGATAATTCCTATCTCAACCATCAGCCCTTACGAATTATTGCAGTACAATCAAATATATTCATGTTTACAACAAAAATGAAGCATTTCCATTTGATTCCATGCAGTGACATTTTGAATGGTTGTTGTTTCACTGAAAATATATATTTGGTCACGTAACTTACTAAATTACATTGTGTTTCGACGTTGGATTATTGTCCCAAATTAAGTTGTAGGATCTCTTCTTAAAAATAGGCGTTGTTCTTATGTCCATTGCCACCAACTAAACTGCATGTTTTTTTTTAATTTTTAACCGTTACTCTTGTTACCCATGAAATAGATTCACTTTTTAAAATGTTATCCGGTCTTTTGCTCCTATCTTCCCTCCTGTCCTTGGCTGTTCATTCACTCCAACATATCCCATTTGCAAACAGAGACACAACGGCGTCCTCTAACTGATCTTCTCCTGTCCTCCTCAATTTCTTCATTCCAATCTGCCCATCACATATATATTATATTTCTCAAATTTTATACATAACCACTTGGTTTATCCCCTCGTCCTTAACTGCTGCCACCCACCTATTTAAGTAATAGGAACCCCCATGGAGCCTTTCAAGCATCTGAGACCAGTTTCCATCTCCCCATGATCAGAATATGTACTAAGGGGATGTTCGATTGGTTTTGTTATAACGAACAGCAACTGCTGATTGTCTGTTGGAGTAACAGACTACAGGTCATTTTCTTTGTGGGGGTGAAACAGAAGCAAACTCGGGGAGAATGTGCAAATCCACATGGCCATTGAACAGAGCCCGGGTCGAACGTGGGAACGCTGCTCCGTGAGGCAGCAATACGAACCACTGCGCCACCGTGCTGACGTGCAGGTCACACATAATCATATTGTTCGGTCATTACAGCAGTGTAGCAATCCATTATTACGGCATTATGTATCGGGGGGTGGGGAACAATCTCATAAACTCAAAGCCCACTCTGTTGTTCAGTGCTGGCTTAGACTGGTGAATTTGACGACGAGCCTCTCCATCTAATTTGTCTTTTACAACTTCTCATTGAATGCCCGACCTGTTCAACTAGATTTTAAATTGTGTCGACTAGTGCTGCACTCTTGTAAATCTATAAATAAATTCTCACAAAATTGAGGCTACTGCAAATGTTGTTCCACTTGGAATTACCTACACAGTTTATTGCAAAAAGGTCCATCCCACAACCGATAAAATGTATTAATTACTCGGTATATTCCTGATAAATCAAAATTAAAATGTGTAATTCCCAATTCCTGTAAAAGTATAAATACGTCTTCAGCTGTTAACAGGCAAGGATTAAAACTCTGCTCGTTTGAAAAACGGGTGGAGTAAATGTTTTCCACTGGACGTCATTATGTCACCACCTCTCCTTGTTTCGAACTGAGGCGCAAACATGATCAGCAGTCCCGTTTTATTTAATAATCGCTATTTTGCACTCCAAACTCAGAATTATATCTCTCTTTGTTTATGTGTCAGTTGTGACAGGAGAAATTCTGAATTGAACCTGATTAGAAGTTGTCACACAAGATCATCCAACACAGGATTGGTTGTAATCATTTTAGATATCCCAAAGTTCCAAGAAAGCCTATTCAATTTAAATCTCACTTTCACATCTGTGAATTTGTATCCTGATTGATATTACCACATCTTAATCACAAATATCCGAGAATCATGCTACTGGCCAGAAACAAACATGAGGTTGTGTGAGCTGTTTGCCTGAAATCACTTTTAACTATCATCTCAAAGAGTACAATTTGAGACAGAAAACAACGACGTCTGCTTCAAACAGACACACACGAACATCATTGAAACACAAGCAGCGAAATATACCAACTGCTTTAAAGCAACAATAAACAAAATGAATAACAAAAATATCCTTGCGATTCTCGATTTTAAATTCAAAGTGTCTGTAATTGAAAAATCAAGGTGAATTCTCCATAAGGTAAACATTGACGATAACATTATTCTTTTATAATTATAGATTGCCCAATATTTTTTTTTCCAATTCAGAGGACATTTCGCTTGGCCAGTCCACCTACCTTGCACATCGTTGGGTTGTGGGGGTGAAAACCATTCAAAAACGTGGACAAGGTGCACACTCCACACGGACACTGACCCAGACAGTGAGGAAACAATGGTAACCACAGCGCCACCGTGCTGCCCTTACCTTAACGATAATATGACTCGGCCAACATCCACATAAAGAAACGACACACCAAGATTCTCATTGCTCGTAAATTTTCAAACGGGGCACCTTCATCCTTCTCTTGTGGCTACAGATTATTGAAGAGACAGGGCACTTAAAGCTCACAATATCTTGGTTAAAATGATAATGAATGGTGTAGCACAATGGTGCAGTGGTTAGAATGTCTGCCTCACAGCGCCGAGGTTCCAGGTTCGATCCGGACTCTGGGTCACCGTCCGTGAGGGGTTTTACATATTCTCCCGCGTTTGCGTACATTTCCAACCCCTAATCCAAAAATGTGCAGGGTAGGTAAATTGATCCTGCTAAAGTGCCCCTTCATTGGAAAAATAAGCATTGGGTACTCTCAATTTAGTTTTTAAAAATAATGATGAAGACCATCCATTTTTCTTCGCAATAGACTTACGTCTTTTATTTTATCAATTACATTATTTGTATTCCAGCTTTGCCAATTTTCAACAACTGATTCCAAAGGATGACCTATCGTTTGTTATATTCAAGTCTGAAAGGTATTAGCACGGATACACATTAGTATCAACAACACCTTTGTTCTCGAATGGTGTGATTTGACAGCAAAATACATTTATCACATTTATTCCAATGTCCTCTGGAGTAGAGATAGAATAATACAACACAGAACAGTCCCTTCGGCCCACGATGTTGTGCCGAACATTTGTCCTAGGTTAATCATAGAATTTTGGACACTGAGGGCAATTTATCATGGCCAATCCCGCCAACCTGCACATCTTTGGACTGTGGGAAGAAACCGGAGTAGCCGGAGGAAACCCACGCACACACGGGGAGGATGTGCAGACTCCACACAGATAGTGACTCAAGTCGAAATAGAACCTGGGACCCTGGAGCTGTGAAGCAATTGTGCTATCCACAATGCTACCGTGCTGCCCTTAAGAAGAAATTAATCTACACTCCACTATTCTACCCTAATCCATGTACCTATCCAATAGCCGCTTGAAGGTCCCTAACGTTTCCGACTCAATTATTTCCAAAGGCAGTGCATTCCATGCCCCCACTACTCTCTGCGTAAAGAACCTACCTCTGGCATTCCCCCTATATCTTCCACCATTTACCTGAAATTTATGTCTCCTTGTAACGGTTTGCTCCACCCGGGGAAAAAGTCTCTGACTTCCTACTCTATCTGTTCCCCTGATCATCTTGTAAACCTCTATCAAGTCACCCACATCCTTCTCTGTTCTCATGAGAAAAGGCCTAGCACCCTCAACATTTCCTCGTAAGACCTACTCTCCATTCCAGGCAACATACTGGTAAATCTCCTTTGCACCTTTTCCAAAGCTTCCACATCCTTCCTAAAATGAGGTGACCAGAACGGCACACACGCTTATAATTTTCACTTTAATGTTGTCTCCTTTACATCCCAGAAGTCCACAATTACATTTTAAATCAAGCAATTCAATGATATATATAATCTTTACACATTCAAGTTTCGGACCAATTGAAAACCAAATTACTTACCTGTGTGAGATAGTTAGCGTTTCAGATGCAAGGGTTTATATATATATATATAAATATTTCAATGTCGTCACTTAACCAAGGTTAAAATTAGTTATTACCGTTTTATTTCAATTATCTGAAAGTTCAAATAACGCAGAACTGAAGTGCTAGCTTTCCAGGGCGAATCGTTATTTCAGCTCCACTACTATTTTTGCTGCACAGCGGAGCGCCTGTTGGAATTCAACTGCTAGTGTTGATTAGAATGCTTTTGGGCAAGTGAAAGGGACATTCGCATACCCTTCCCCATTCAGTCACAAACTTATTTTCTGCCGGCTCAGCTTTCACCTCGTCAGCTTCTAACGCTATTTTCCACGTTCCGAGGACTACTGAGCAAGGAACTTTGCACAAAACCAGAATTTGGCACATGGCTCTTCATCCGCTTCATTCACCCTGGGGCGGCTTGAAATTCACCCACTCGGGGCCTTCCACTCACATGTCACACGGCTCTCCGGCCATTTCAATTACACCCACATTGGGCCGCTTTAATCTCACCCCACCTGGGGCCGCCCACTCACAGCCACATTTTCGAACTCCACGGCTTCCCACGGACTGGCAGTCATGCGGTTTAGATATTTTTGATGTGCCAACTTTGCTCGTTGAATTCCGGTGGTGACCGGGAAGGTGTAGGTCGCACATTTGGAAGCTCTCGCTCATGACTGACTTTTGGATCTTTTCCCTTATTTTTTTTCTCGGATCTTAATTGAAGAATCGATAGTGGACACGACCCTGAGGATGAGTCCCACACCAATGCATGGATACGCCGACGAGGAGTGCTCGCAAAGGAAGAATTAGGTGAGCAGAGAAGGTTTAGGTTGAAGCTGCGGCGGGAAAAACCATGGCGGACGAGCTGAGATCTGGCTCAATGACGATGTGTTCCACGGATGCAGTTAATGAAGTTTATCCAAGACGGCTTCGCCAAGCAGAAACAGAAATGATTGGACCAGATAATGGAATCCATTGCTTGGCGGGAAAAGAGATTGGGTGATCAAGATCGGGCGATCCAGACAGCGGCGAAGGCACTGACTGAGCATGAGGAACAGGAACTACCAACGGAGGAGAAGATGTGGATGTTGAGAGACCAGCAGAAAAGTATCCTGGAGAAGGTGGAGAATCTAGAGAATAATAGGACCCTCCAGCAAAACTTGAGGATCGGTGGTCTCCCTAATAGGTCCGAAGGAGCGGATACAGGGGCAAATGTGGCGGGTCTGCTAGAGACGCGAATGGGTGATGGTACATTCACACGATCCCTGAAGGTGGACAGGATACACAGAACACTAGCGGAGAAGCCAGGTGTAGGTGACTAACCACACTCCCACCACCCGACGGCGATGGTGGTGAGATTGCACAGGTAAATCGAGAATGGGTGTATTCTGCGGTGGGCCAAGCAGACACGGAGATGTAAATGGGAGAATACCATCCTGCGCATTTACCAAGAACTGTGAGCAGACGTAGCCAGGAGAACAGCTGGATTCAACGAAGTAAAGTCGACCCTTTTCAAGAAGAAGGTGAAGTTTGCACTGCTGTATCCGGCCCGTCTTTGGGTCACCTATGAGGAGGAGCACATCAATTTGGACTTTGCCAGAAGGAAAGTGCTGTCAGGGGACTGAGGTTTTTGACCTTTGCTGCAGTGTTCATGTAAAACATGCTTTTCTTTTTGCACCAAATTTTTAATGCCTTTAGTATCGATCCTGGGGCTGCCGCATATTTTTCTCAGATAGCGTTTGCATTTGTACTGGTCGGAGGTGGAGCTTCCAATTTTCGATGTGGGACGTTTCTTTTCTTTTTGTTTCTTTCGTTTAACTTAGCTGGAATATTTTCTCTTGCATATGCGTGGCCTAGCGAGGGAGGAGGGATCCTTAAGGGGGAGGGGGAACAGCCCCAAGTCGTGGTCCACATAGGTACCAACGACATAGGTAGGAAGATAGATGGGGATTTGAGACAGAAATTCAGGGAGCTAGGGTGGAAGCTGAGAGCTAGAACAAACAGAGTTGTTATCTCTGGGTTGTTACCCGTGCCACGTGCAAGCGAAGTGAGAAATAAGGAGAGAGAGGAGCTGAACACGTGGCTACAGGGATGGTGCAGGAGGGAGGGTTTTGGTTTCCTGAATAATTGGGGCTCATTCTGGGGTAGGTGGAACCTCTACAAACAGGATGGTCTTCACCTGAACCAGAGGGGTACCAATATCCTGGGGGAGAGATTTGCTAGTGCTCTTCGGGGGGGTTTAAACTAATTCAGCAGGGGGATGGAAAACTAAATTGTAGTCCCAGTGTACAGGATGTTGAGAGTAGTGAGGTCGGGGATAGGGTTAAAAGTTCGAAAGAGGGCACCGTCAAGCAAGACGCTGGTTTGAAGTGTGTCTACTTCAACGCCAGGAGCATCCGGAATAAGGTGGGTGAGCTTGCAGCATGGGTTGGTACCTGGGATCTCGATGTTGTGGCGAGTTCGGAGACATGGGTAGAGCAGGGACAGGAATGGTTGTTTCAGGTTCCAGGTTTTAGATGTTTCTGTAAGAACAGAGAAGATGGTAAAAGAGGGGGGGGGGTGGCATTGTTAATCAAGGAAAGTATTACGGCGGTAGAAAGGACGTTTGAGGACTCGTCTACTGAGGTAGTATGGGCTGAGGTTAGGAACAGGAGAGGAGAGGTCACCCTGTTGGGAGTTGTCTATAGACCTCCGAATAGTTCCAGAGATGTAGAGGAAAGGATTGCAAAGATGATTCTCGACAGGAGCGAGAGTAACATGGTAGTTGTAATGGGGGACTTTAACTTTCCAAATATTGACTGGAAATACTATAGTCGCAGTACTATAGATGGGTCAGTTTTTGTACAGTGTGTGCAGGAGGATTTTCTGACACAGTATGTAGACAGGCCAACAAGGGGTGAGGCCAGATTGGATTTGGTACTTGGTAATGAACCCGGCCAGGTGTTAGATTTAGCTGTAGGTGAGCACTTTGGTGATAGTGATTACAACTCGATTATGTTTACTTTAGCAATGGGCAGAGATAGGTGTATACCGCAAGGCAAGAATTATAGCTGGGGGAAAGGCTATTATGATGCTATTCGGCAAGATTTAGGATGTATAGGATGGGGAAGGAAACTGCAGGGGATGGGTACAATCGAAATGTGGAGCTTTTTCAAGGAACAGCTACTGCGTGTCCTTGATAAGTATGTACCTGTCAGGCAGCTAGGAAGTTGTCGAGCAAGGGAACCGTGGTTTACTAAGGAAGTTGAAGCACTTGTCAAGAGGAAGAAGAAGGTTTATGTTAGGATGAGACATGAAGGCTCAGTTAGGGCACTTGAGAGTTACAAGTTAGCCAGGAAGGACCTAAAGGGAGAGTTAAGAAGAGCGACTGAGAACACGAAAAGTCGTTGGCGGATAGAATCAAGGAAAACCCTAAGGCTTTCTATAGGTATATCAGGAACAAAAGAATGACTAGAGTAAGATTAGGGCCAATCAAGGATAGTAGTGGAAAGTTGTGTTTGGAATCAGAGGAGATAGGGGAGCGTAAAATGGATATTTTTCGTCAGTGTTTACACTGGAGAAAGACAATGTTGTCGCGGAAAACACTGAGGTTCAGTCGACCAGGCTAGATGGAATTGAGGTTCAAAAGGAGGAGGTGTTAGCAATTTTGCAAAATGTCAAAATAGATAAGTCCCCTGGGCCAGATAGGATTTATCCTAGGATTCTCTGGGAAGCCAGGGAAGTGATTGAAGAGCCTTTGTCCTTGATCTTTATGTCGTCTTTGTCGACAGGAATAGTGCCGGAAGACTGGAGGATAGCAAATGTTGTCCCGTTGCTCAAGAAGGGGAGTAGAGACAATCCTGGTAATTATAGACCTGTGAGCCTTACTTCGGTTGTGGGTAAAATGTTGGAAATGGTTACAAGAGATAGGGTTTATAATCATCTTGAAAAGAACAAGTTGATTAGCGATAGTCAACACGGTTTTGTGAAGGGTAGGTCATGCCTCACAAACCTTATTGAGTTTTTTGAGAAGGTGACCAAACAGGTGGATCAGGGTAAAGCGGTTGATGTGGTGTATATGGATTTCAGTAAGGCGTTTGATAAGGTTCCCCACGGTAGGCTATTGCAGAAAATAAGGAAGTATGGGATTGAAGGTGATTTAGCGGTTTGGATCAGGAATTGGCTAGCTGAAAGAAGACAGAGGGTGGTGGTTGATGGCAAATGTTCATCCTGGAGTTCAGTTACTAGTGGTGTACCGCAAGGATCTGTTTTGGGGCCACTGCTGTTTGTCATTTTTATAAATGACCTGGAAGAGGATGTAGAAGGATGGGTTAGTAAATTTGCAGATGACAAGAAGGTCGGGGGAGTTGTGGATTGTGCTGAAGGATGTTATAGGATACAGAGGGACATAGATAAGCTGCAGAGCTGTGCTGAGAGGTGGCAGATGGAGTTTAATGCGGAAAAGTGTGAGGTGGTTCACTTTGGAAGGAGTAACAGGAATGCAGAGTACTAGGCTAATGGCAAGATTCTTGGTAGTGTAGATGAACAGAGAGATCTCGGCATCCAGGTACATAAATCCCTGAAAGTTTCCACCCAGGTTAATAGGGCTGTTAAGAAGGCATATGGTGTGCTAGCCTTTATCAGCAGGGGTATTGAGTTTCGGAGCCACAAGGTCATGCTGCAGCTGTACATAACTCTGGTGCGACCGCACCTGGAGTACTGCGTGCAGTTCTGGTCACCACATTATAGGAAGGATGTGGAAGCTTTGGAAAGGGTTCAGAGGAGATTTACTAGGGTGTTGCCTGGTATGGAGGAGGATCTTACGAGGAAAGGCTCAGGGACTTGAGGCTGTTTTCGTTAGAGAGGAGAAGGCTGAGAGGTGACTTAATAGAGACATATAAGATAGTCAGAGGGTTAGATAGGGTGGACAGTGAGAGTCATTTTCCTCGGATGGTGATGACCAACATGAGGGGACATGGCTTTAAATTGAGGGGTGATAGATATAGGACAGATGTCAGAGGCAGTTTCTTTACTCAGAGAGTAGTAGTGGTGTGGAACGCCCTGCCTGCAACAGTAGTAGACTCGCCAACTTTAAGGGCATTTAATTGGTCACTGGATAGACATATGGATGAAAATGGAATAGTGCAGGTCAGATAGGCTTCAGATGGTTTCACAGGTCGGCGCAGCATCGAGGGCCGTAGGGCCCGTACTCCGCTGTATTGTTCTATGTTCTATGTTCTAACAGGTGAGAAAATGGTCGGAGCATTGGTGGGTGCTTCCAAGCTAGCTGTACGGGCAGGCTCACGGAAGTGCCGTGGAGGGTGAGCAGATGTTATGCTTGTCGAAGGGGGCTTTTTTACAGTGCTGTTGCTGTGGTGAATGGGCAGGGAACGAATTGCTCTGCTGACGGAGTGTGGATAGTTGCTGATGGATAAATGGGAGGTTGCAGACGGTGGCTGCCTCGGCCGCGCCTGCACATGCGCAGGCTGTTGTCTGCTCTGAGAAAAGTGATGGCTGATCGGAGAGGAGGGGGCAGAAGGCTCCGGTCCAGGCTGATCACGTGGAACATTAGAGGACTAAATGGGCCGGTTAAGAGAGGGCATGCGTTTTCGCGCAGTAAAGGGGATCGAAGGCGGACGTGGCAATGTGACAGGAGACGCATCTGAAGGTAATCGATCAGTCTAGACTAAGGAAGGGATTGGTCGGGCAGGTATTTCTTTTGGGGCTGTACTCTCAGGCTCGAGGGTATCGCGATCCTGATTAGTGAGCAAGTATCATTCGATGAGGAAATAATCGATGCGGATGTGTAAGGTCGCGGTTAGTGGGGAGCTGGAAGGGCTGCTGTTATTACTCGTCAATGTCCAAGTGCCAAATTAGGATGATCTGGAGTGGAGAAGGAGAATGTTGGGGAAGATCCTGGTCCTGGACTCCCATTAGCTCTCATGGTAGGGTGGGGGGGGGGGGGGGGGAGGTGTGGGGGGGGGGGATTCGCACAGTGATTGATCCAAGGCTATACGGGTCGAGCTCAATAACGGAAACTGTGCCAGCAATGGGAAAGGAGTTAAAAGGCTTTATGGAGCGGAATGGATCCATGGAGGTTTGGGCAGCCAAGAGTGAAGGATTTCCTTTCCTACTGACACGAACATAAAGTGTACTCCTGGATCGACATTTTCATCTTTAACAGAGCTTTACTGGTGAAGGTAGTGGACACTGAATTTTCGGTGATAATGGGCTCTGACCATGTCCCGCACTGGGTGGACTTACAGGTGAGCAAGGTGTGTGGCCAATGCCCGCATTGGAGATTGGATGTCGTACTGTTAGCGGATGAAGAGGTGTGCGGGAGCGTGAGGAAATGCAATCAGAACTATCTGGAAGTTAATGACACAGGGGATGTCTCGGCAGCAGTGGTTTGGAAGCACTGAATGCGGTAGTCAGTGGGGAGCATATTTCGATACGAACCCACAGAGCGAAGGTGGATAGAGCAGAGACGGATCGACTGATAGGGGAAATTCGTCAAGTCGACAGGGGATAAACGGAGGCGCAGGAAGGAGGGCTTTTAAGGGAATGATGGAGGAGACAGGCGGAGTTTGTCTTGCTAACTCCTGGGAAGGCGTTGGAGCTGCTGCGGAACGCCAGAGGGGCGATATGTGAGTATGGAGAAAAGGCCAGAGGATTGCTTGCGCACCAGTTCAGAAAGATGGAGGCAGCCAGGGAAAACGAAGGACAGAGACGGGAACTGGGTCGGGGGTTGAGTAGGGATTAACAGGAGCGTTAAAGGAACTTTATAGCAAGATACATGACTCGAAAACCCCAGCTGGGACGGAATGGATGACGTAATTCTTGGGGAGGGCGTGGGGGTTCCGGAAGGTGGAGGAAGGGCTGGCCGACGGCTTTGGGGCCCCGATAGGGATCAAAGAAATAGCAGAAGGGCTGAAGGCCATGAAGTCGAGTAAATCCCCGGGGTCAGAAGGGTACCCAGTGGAATTCTATAAAAAAAATTATCTGGGATGCTGGGGTTGCTGCTGAAGAGGACATTTAATTACGCAAAGGAGCGTCCTCTGACGACGGCACAGGCCACTATCTCACTGATTTGGAAGAGGAAGATGAAACCGGCGCAATGCCAGTCCTAAAGGCCGATATCCTTACTAAATGTTGACAGCAAACTGTTGGCCAGAATATTGTCCTCAATGATAGAAGACTGCGTTTCGGATATTACTGGGAACGACAAAGCGTGATTTGTTAATGGCAGGCAGTTGGCGGCAAAAGTGAGAAGACTGTTGAATGTACCCCCAGAGTAGGGATGTAGAAGTAGAGGTCGCAAGAGACGCAGAGAAGGCATTTGATCGGGTGGAAGGTATCTTTCTATGGGAAGTGCTAGGACATTCTGGGTATGGACGGGCTTCATCAACTGGGTTAGACTGCTGTATCCTGCGCCTGTCGCGAGTGTACAGACAAACAGGTTTACATCGGCCTATTTTCGGCTGCACCGGGGTCAGGGCAGGGATGCCCCGATCACAACTGCTGCTTGCGCTGGTCATTGAGCCGATGGCAATTGCGCTGAGATCCTCAAGGTGCTGGAAGTGATTGGTTCGGAGACTGGTAGAACACAGAGTCTCACTGTACGCAGGTGACCGAACCTCTATGTTTCTGACCCACTCGAGGAGATGGGAGAAATACTGAGGATTCTGGGGGTATTTGGCCGGTTTTCCGGTTATATATGGATCGTGGGGAATAGTGAGATGTTCGCGATCGAGGCAAGGGGGCAGAAGAGGCGACTGGGGGAGTTGCCATTGAGAGTTCGAGGGGCTGTTTCTGGTATCTCAGCATCCAGGTGGAATGGAAATAAGAACGGCAACATGAGCTAAATTTTAACAGAATGGTGGAACAAATGAAGGAAGACTTCCGAAGGTGGCACTGACACTTTCTGGGGGGGGGGGTGGTTACAGACTGTAAAAATCAACGTCCTCCCGAGATTCCTGTTTGTCTTTCAGTGCCTCGCCACCTTGATTCCACGGGCCGTTTTTTAAACGGGTAAACAATGTGATCTATTACTTTGCATGGGGTGGTGGGGGGTGTAACAAGACACCGCGAGTAAAAAAGGTGATGCTGGAGCATTGCCGTGGGGAAGGGTGGGTTCGTGCTGCCGAACTTTGACAATTACTATTTGGGAGCAAATAGAGCCATAATTAGAAAGTGGTGGATGGGCGAGGGTGGCGGGGGGGGGGGGGGGGGTGGTCGGTGTGGGAGCGAGTAGAGGCGACATCATGTAAGGACACGAGTTTGTGAATTTGTTACAGGACCGACTGTCATTCCCACCGGCACGGTATTCCATCATCCCCGTGATGTTGTCGGCTCTGTGAGTTTGTGGGCAACGGAGGAAGCATGTGGGAGCAGAGGGAGCATCGAATTGGTCTCCAATCTGCAATAATCATACGTTTGCTCCGGGGAGGCTGGATGGAGGGTTTAAGAAATAGTAAAGAGCTGGGATCGAGCGAAAGCGAGATCTGTTCGGAGAGTGGAGCTTTGCCAGCCTGAGGGAGCTGGAGGAGATATTTTAATGGACGGGTGGGGATGAGTTTTGGTACCTACAGCCGCGGGACTTCCTAAGCAGGCTGTTCTCAACCTTTCCCTTCCTACAACCAAAGGGGACACAGGACAGGGCAGTTTCCAGAGTATGTGTGGGAGCGGGGAGGGTTCAGGATATCTATAAAGAATTCCTGGGGTCAGAGGAAACAGAGGCCGAGGAGCTTGAATGCAAATGGGAAGACGACTTAGGGGAGAAATTGAGAATTGTCCCTGTACAGATGCGTGGAGTAGAGTGGGGCAGCACGGTAGCATGGTGGTTAGCATAAATGCTTTACAGATCCAGGGTCCCAGGTTCGATTCCCGGCTGGGTCACTGTCTGTGCGGAGTCTGCACGTCCTCCCCGGGTGTGCGTGGGTTTCCTCCGGGTGCTCCGGTTTCCTCCCACAGTCCAAAGATGTGCGGGTTAGGTGGATTGGCCATGCTAAATTTCCCTTAGTGTCCTAAAAAGTAATGTTAAAGTAAGGGGGGTTGTTGGGTTACGGGTATAGAGTGGGTTTGGGCAGGGTGATCATTGCTCGGTGCAACATCGAGGGCCGAAGGGCCTGTTCTGTGCTGTACTGTTCTATGAATGTGTCTAAATCATGCACCAGACTCAGCCTGATACAATATAAGGTCGTTCACACATGAGCAGGTTCTTTGGGACGGAAGACAGGTATGCAAGGTGTGCTGGAGGTCCAACAAAAGATTTTCATATCTTCTGGACATGCCCGAAGCTTAGAGGAGACTGGCACATGTTTGCGGATGTCATGCCAAGGTGTTAAAAACAAGGGTGGAACTTGGTCCAGAGTTGTAGATTTTCGGAATTTTGGAAGATGCTTGAATCCAGGAGGATAAAGAGGCACACTTTCGGGCCTGTCCTTCCCTGGTAGCCCGGAGACAGATATTATTAGCTTGTAGGTACACAAAGCTCCCAAAGTCAGAGACCTGTCACACTGCCATGACTAGATTTATCTGTCTGGAAAAATTCAAGTTCGCCCTGAGAGGGTCCATGCCAGTGTTCGCCCGGAGGTGGCAGCCGTTCGTCGACTTCTGTAGTGAAAATTAACTGTCAGCAGAGAATGGAGGGTGGGGGGAGGGAGTTGCGTAATGTTAAGTTTACATTAGTGTAGAAGAAAGCTGGGATTTGCAAGGGAGGAAGACGTCCTTTGCACTATGTTTATGCTTGTTTGTATACTGTTTCTTCTGTTATTGTAACAACATCACAAATTCCTCAATAAAATATTTTATTTAAAAAAATTTGCTCGTTGGATGGATAGGCTCCGAATAGTGAAATCGGTTTCGTCTGTCACGTCTGGTCATCCAGCTATTTTGTACTGCTCGCTTTTCCCAGTCCCCTTCTCCCGTTTTCTTCGCCCTCGGGGAGAATGAGACGGAGTGATCCCGTCATCATTCTACCTGTTGGTTTTCTTGTTGCTTTCTCCTGCATTACGCTAATGACAACTATATGGTTGCAATATGCCACAATCTGGAGGCGATTTCTCCTGCTTGCAGCCAAAAAGGCGACTGCCATTTCTGATTTTTTCTTCGTCCATCCAGACCACCAAGCCTCCTGCTCAGCTTCGTGTGATTCTGGATCTGGGGCAGCACGGTAGCATTGTGGATAGCACAATTGCTTCACAGCTCCAGGGTCAAAGGTTCCATGCCGACTTGGGTCACTGTCTGTGCGGAGTCTGCACATCCTCCCCGTATGTGCGTGGGTTTCCTCCGGGTACTTCGGTTTCCTCCCACAGTCCAAAGATGTGCAGGTTAGGTGGATTGGCCATGATAAATTGCCCTTTGTGTCCAAAATTGCCCTTCGTGTTGGGTGGGGTTACTGGGATATGGTGATAGGGTGGAGGTGCTGCCCTTGAGTAGGGTGCTCTTTCCAAGAGCCGGTGAAGAGTCGATGGGCAGAATTGCCTCCTTCTGCACTGTAAATTCTATGATCTACATCATTTTGCCATCATTTTCTGGAATGACACCTTACGTTCCATCTCTACAGTCTGCATGGTATCCACCTCCATCTCCACATTTTCGATCCTCCCATCCTTGCCATTCTTCCTTTTTGGCCGTCATCTCTAGCCACCATCGCCCTTACCTTGTGCGTGGCGTCCCAGCATGCTCTGCTCCTGGCCAGGCGTGAGAAGCAAGCTGATTTCATTCACCAACCAATTAGCACGTCTAGTTACCCAATGCTCTATATCCGCCAATTAATACTATTTCTATTTCAAACTGGTCCCTCAATATACGGATCCGATTGGGCATGGTGGCGCAGTAGTTCGCGTTGCTGCCTAATAGCGCCGAGCTCCCAGGTTTGATGCCGGATCTGGGTCACTGCCCGTGTGAAGTTTCCTCAATTTCCCCGTGTTTGTGTGGGTTTCGCCCCTACAACCGAATAATGTTCAGGGTAGCTGGATTGGCTTCTACAAGTTCTCCCGAATTGGAAAAAATGAATTGCTACGCTAAATGTATTTAAAAAAAATATGTGGATCCGACTACCCGATGCGTGATTTCTCTATCATTGGGTGGTAAATATAATAATGTACTCACCCATATGGGAGTCATGATTTATGATTTATATACATAATTTATATGTATTACTGATGTCTTACTCACGTTACCCCTTTCACCGTGCCTGCTTGGGAAGATGGATTGGCCACGCCACATTGCCAATTGTTGGAAAGAAAATTAATATTCCAAGGTAAAATAAATACACCTGGCAGAGGAATCTCCAAAAGCACCTGTAATGACGCTCAGATGGGGAGAATTTGCAAGAGCCGGTCCCAAGAGAGCCACATCCCGCCATCTTGAATAAATCAGCAGGTCGGGAGGCACACAGGGACACGAACATGCCGAACTGAAAATATAATTTTCGTTTCTCCACTTGATAGGACCTTGATTTTTTTGCCCCTTGGTGCACTCTTTTCCCTCCTTTACTATCTCTGAGGAATTATTGGAATGGAAGATGGATCAATTACCAAGGCCTGATAATCTTCATCCCAGAGTACTGAATAAAGTGGTGTGAGAACTAATTGTAATTTTCCAAAATTATTTATCCTCTGGAATGGTTAATAGAAATTGGAGGGTAGTTAAGACAACGCTGCTCTTCAACAATGGAGGTGGAGGGAAAATAGCGAACGATAGTGCAGGAGACACTAGGAGACACATCCGGAGTGAGACTCATACAGAGTGGGAGATTTAAACTTGGTAATTTGGTGCAGTGAGGTAATTCGGTGCAGAGTGTGTGGAGGTGCTTTTTAACCCTGGTAAGTAGTTTCTCTTTTTCTTTTCATTGTCTAATTTATTTATTTTTATTTTGAAATTCTAGTTGTTTAAGTTTACCAAAGGTTTAAGACATGGCAGGAGATCCCAGACCCGTGTCATGCTCCTCGTATGCGATGTGGGAGCTAAGGGACACGTCCACTGTCCCTGGCTCCTTCACGTGCAAGAAGTGTGTTCAGTTGCAGCTCTTGTTAGACCGCTTGACGGCTCTGGAGCTGCGGATGGACTCACTTTGCAGCATCCGCGATGCTGAGGAGGTCGTGGATAGCACGTTTAGCGAGTTGGTCACACCGCAGGTGAAGGTTACTGAGGGAGATAGAAAATGGGTGACCAAAAGAAAGAGCAAGAGTAGGAAGGCAGTGCAGGTGTCCCCTGCGGTCATCTCCCTGCAAAACAGATATACCGCTTTGGATACTGTTGAGGGAGATGGCTCACCAGGGGAAGGCAGCAGCAGCCAGGTTCATGGCACCATGGCTGGCTCTGCTGCACAGCAGGGAAGGAAGAAAAATGGCAGGGCTATAGTGATAGGGGACTCGATCGTAAGGGGAATAGACAGGCGGTTCTGTGGACGCAATCGAGACTCCAGGATGGTATGTTGCCTCCCTGGTGCAAGGGTCAAGGATGTCTCGGAGCGGCTGCAGGACATTCTGGGGGGGGGGGGGGGTGAACAGCCAGCTGTCGTGGTGCACATAGGCACCAACGATATAGGTAAAACACGGGATGAGGTCCTACAAGCGGAATTCAGGGAGTTAGGAGTTAAACTAAAAAGTAGGACCTCAAAGGTAGTAATCTCAGGATTGCTACCAGTGCCACGAGCTAGTCAGAGTAGGAATGTCAGGATAGATAGGATGAATGCGTGGCTCGAGAGATGGTGCAAGAGGGAGGGATTCAAATTCCTGGGGCATTGGGACGTGTTCTGGGGGAGGTGGGACCAGTACAAACCGGACGGTCTGCACTTGGGCAGGACTCGAACCGATGTCCTAGAGCTGTTTTCTAGAGCTGTTGGGGAGGGTTGAAACTAATGTGGCAGGGGGATGGGAACCAATGCTGGAAGTTGGAAGGTAGTAAAACAGGGACAGAAACAAAAGGAAGTAAGGGGAAAAGTGCAAGGCAGAGAAGACATAGTCAGAAATCCATAAGGGCGACAGTACAAGGTACAGTGACTGAGGGGAGCACAGTGAATAAGCCCAGTAATAACAAAAGGAATAAAACTGGAGATGTTAAGATTCAAAACAGAGGTACAAAAAACCAACATAAGTGTACTTTACCCGAATGCTCGTAGTATTCGGAATAAAGTAAATGAGTTGGTGGCACAAATCATCGTAAATGACTATGATTTAGTGGCCATTACTGAAACATGGTTAAAGGATGGTCACGACTGGGAGTTAAATATCCGAGGGTATCAAACTATTCGGAAGGACACAGTGGATGGTAAGGGAGGTGGTGTTGCTCTGTTATTTAAGGATGACATCCGGGCAATAGTAAGGGATGACATCGGTGCTATGGAGGATAAGGTTGAATCCATTTGGGTGGAAATCAGGAATAGTAAGGCGAAAAAGTCACTGATAGGAGTAGTCTGTCGGCCACCAAATAGTAACGAGATGGTGGGGCAGGCAATAAACAAAGAAATAACTGATGCATGTAGAAATGGTACAGCAGTTATCATGGGGGATTTTAATCTACATTTCGATTGGTTTAACCAGGTCGGTCAAGGCAACCGTGAGGAGGAGTTTATAGAATGTATCCGCGATAGTTTCCTAGAACAGTATGTAACAGAACCTACGAGGGAACAAGGGGCCCTAGATCTTGTCCTGTGTAATGAGACAGGATTGATTCACGATCTCATAGTTAGGGATCCTCTCGGAAGGAGCGATCACAATATGGTGGAATTTAAAATACAGATGGAGGGTGAGAAAGTAAAATCAAATACTAGTGTTTTGTGTTTAAACAAAGGAGATTACAAGGGGATGAGAGAAGAACTAGCTAAGGTAGACTGGGAGCTAAGACTTTATGGAGGAACAGTTGAGGAACAGTGGAGAACCTTCCAAGCGATTTTTCACAGTGCTCAGCAAAGGTTTATACCAACAAAAAGGAAGGACGGAAGAAAGAGGGAAAATCGACCGTGGATATCTAAGGAAATAAGGGAGAGTATCAAATTGAAGGAAAAAGCATATAAAGTGGCAAAGATTGCTGTGAGATTAGAGGACTGGGAAATCTTTAGGGGGCAACAGAAAGCTACTAAAAAAGCTATAAAGAAGAGTAAGATAGAGTATGAGAGTAAACTTGCTCAGACTATAAAAACAAACAGTAAAAGTTTTTACAAATATATAAGACAAAAAATAGTGGCTAAGGTAAATATTGGTCCTTTAGAGGATGAGAAGGGAGTTTTAATAATGGGAAATGAGGAAATGGCTGAGGAACTGAACAGGTTTTTTGGGTCGGTCTTCACAGTGGAAGACACAAATAACATGCCAGCGACTGATAGAAATGAGGCTATGACAGGTGAGGACCTTGAGAGGATTGTTATCACTAAGGAGGGAGTGATGGGCAAGCTAATGGGTCTAAAGGTAGACAAGTCTCCTGGTCCTGATGGAATGCATCCCAGAGTGCTAAAAGAGATGGCTAGGGAAATTGCAGATGCACTAGTGATAATTTACCGAAATTCACTAGACTCTGGGGTGGTCCCGGTGGATTGGAAATTAGCAAACGTGAAGCCACTGTTTAAAAAAGGAGGTAGGCAGAAAGCAGGAAATTATAGGCCAGTGAGTTTAACTTGGGTAATAGGGAAGATGCTGGAATCTATCATCAAGGAAGAAATTGCGAGGCATCTGGATAGAAATTGTCCCATTGGGCAGACGCAGCATGGGTTCGTTAAAGGCAGGTCATGCCTAACTAATGTAGTGGAATATTTTGAGGACATTACCAGTGCAGTAAATAACGGGGAGACGATGGATGTGGTATATCTGGATTTCCAGAAAGCCTTTGACAAGGTGCCACACAAAAGGTTGCTGCAAAAGATAAAGATGCATGGCATTAAGGGTAAAGTAGTAGCATGGATAGAGGATTGGTTAATTAATAGAAAGCAAAGAGTTGGGATAAATGGGTGTTTCTCCGGTTGGCAATCAGTAGCTAGTGTTGTCCCTCAGGGATCCGTGTTGGGCCCACAATTGTTCACAATTTACATTGATGATTTGGAGTTGGGGACCAAGGGCAATGTGTCCAAGTTTGCAGATGACACTAAGATGAGTGGTAAAGCGAAAAGTGCAGAGGATACTGGAAGTCTGCAGAGGGATTTGAATAGGTTAAGTGAATGGGCTCGGGTCTGGCAGATGGAATACAATGTTGACAAATGTGAGGTTATCCATTTTGGTAGGAATAACAGCAAACGGGATTATTATTTAAACGATAAAATATTAAAGAATGCCGCTGTTCAGAGAGACTTGGGTGTGCTAGTGCATGAGTCACAGAAGGTTGGTTTACAAGTGCAACAGGTGATTAAGAAGGCAAATGGAATGTTGTCCTTCATTGCTAGAGGGATGGAGTTTAACACTAGGAGGTTATGTTGCAATTGTATAAGGTGTTAGTGCGGCCACACCTGGAGTATTGTGTTCAGTTTTGGTCTCCTTACTTGAGCAAGGACGTACTGGCGCTGGAGGGTGTGCAGAGGAGATTCACTAGGTTAATTCCAGAGCTGAAGGGGTTGGATTATGAGGATAGGTTGAGTAGACTGGGACTGTACTCGTTGGAATTTAGAAGGATGAGGGGGGATCTTATAGAAACATTTAAAATTATGAAGGGAATAGATAGGATAGATGCGGGCAGGTTGTTTCCACTGGCGGGTGACAGCAGAACTAGGGGGCATAGCCTCAAAATAAGGGGAAGTAGATTTAGGACTGAGTTTAGGAGGAACTTCTTCACCCAAAGGGTTGTGAATCTATGGAATTCCTTGCCCAGTGAAGCAGTTGAGGCTCCTTCATTACATGTTTTTAAGGTAAAGTTAGATAGTTTTTTGAAGAATAAAGGGATTAAGGGTTATGGTATTCGGGCCGGAAAGTGGAGCTCAGTCCACAAAAGATGAGCCATGATCTAATTGAATGGCGGAGCAGGCTCTAGGGTCCAGATGGCCTACTCCTGCTCCCAGTTCTTATGTTCTTATGTTCTTATGTAAGCCTGATGTCGGCAGTAGCAAAGTTCCTCGATCCATTATGAAGCATTTTAGGAGCAGCACGGTGGCGCTGTGAATAGCACTGCTGTGTCAAGGTACTGAGGTACCAGGTTCCATCGCGGCTCTGGCACCCTGTCCACGTCGAGTTTGCACATTCTCCCCGTGCTTGCGTGGGTTTTGCCCCCACAACCCAAATACGTGCGGGCCAGGAGGATTTACCACGTTAACTTGCCCCTGATTTGGAAAAAATGAAATCGGAATCGGCATTCCTGTCTGAGTTTGCCCATGTGTCGGACATGCGAGAAAAGGATATTACAATAAAATGTTTTCTTAATTTGAATCAGATGGCTTATTGAACGAAAAATAATTAGACCATAAGACCATAAGACATAGGAGCGGAAGTAAGGCCATTCGGCCCATCGAGTCCACTCCACCATTCAATCATGGTTGATTTCAACTCCATTTACCCGCTCTCTCCCCATAGCCCTTAATTCCTCGAGAAATCAAGAATTTATCAATTTCTGTCTTAAAGACACTCAACGTCCCGGCCTCCACCGCCATCTGTGGCAATGAATTCCACAGACCTACCACTCTCTGGCTGAAGAAATTTCTCCTCATCTCTGTTCTAAAGTGACTCCTTTTTATTCTAAGGCTGTGCCCCCGCGTCCTAGTCTCCCCTGCTAATGGAAACAACTTCCCTACGTCCATCCTATCCAAGCCATTCATTATCTTGTAAGTTTCTATTAGATCTCCCCTCAACCTCCTAAACTCCAGTGAATATAATTCCACGATCCTCAGACGTTCATCGTATGTTGGGCCTACCTTTCCTGGGATGATCCGTGTGAATCTCCGCTGGATCCGCTCCAGTGCCAGTATGTCCATCCTGAGGTGTGGGGCCCAAAATTGCTCACAGTATTCTAAATGGGGCCTAACTAGTGCTTTATAAAGCCTCAGAAGTACATCCCTGCTTTTATATTCCAAGCCTCTTGAGATAAATGACAACATTACATTTGCTTTCTTAATTACGGACTCCACCTGCAAGTTTACCTTTAGAGAATCCTGGACTAGGACTCCCAAGTCCCTTTGCACTTTAGCATTATGAATTTTGTCACCGTTTAGAAAATAGTCCATGCCTCTATTCTTTTTCCCAAAGTGCAAGACCTCGCACTTGCCCACGTTGAATTTCATCAGCCACTTCTTGGACCATTCTCCTAAACTGTCTAAATCTTTCTGCAGCCTCCCCACCTCCTCAATACTACCTGCCCCTCCACCTATCTTTGTATCATAGGCAAACTTGGCCAGAATACCCCCAGTCCCGTCATCTAGATCGTTAATATATAAAGAGAACAGCTGTGGCCCCAACACTGAACCCTGCGGGACACCACTTGTCACCGGTTGCCATTCCGAAAAAGAACCTTTTATCCCAACTCTCTGTCTGACAGCCAATCGTCAATCCATGTTAGTACCTTGCCTCGAATACCATGGGCCCTTATTTTACTCAGCAGTCTCCCGTGAGGCACCTTGTCAAAGGCCTTTTGGAAGTCAAGATAGATAACATCCATTGGCTCTCCTTGGTCTAACCTATTTGTTATCTCTTCAAACAACTCTAACAGGTTTGTCAGGCACGACCTCCCCTTACTAAATCCATGCTGACTTGTCCTAATCCGACCCTGCACTTCCGAGAATTTAGAAATCTCATCCGTAACGATGGATTCTAGAATTTTGCCAACAACCGAGGTTAGGCTAATTGGCCTATAATTGTCCATCTTTTTTCGTGTTCCCTTCTTGAACAGGGGGGTTACAACAGCGATTTTCCAATCCTCTGGGACTTTCCCTGATTCCAGTGACTTTTGAAAGATCATAACTAACGCCTCCACTATTTCTTCAGCTATCTCCTTTAGAACTCTAGGATGTAGCCCATCTGGGCCCGGAGATTTATCAATTTTCAGACCTTTTAGTTTCTCTAGCACTTTCTCCTTTGTGATGGCAACCATATTCAACTCTGCCCCCTGACTTTCCTGAATTGTTGGGATATTACTCATGTCTTCTACTGTGAAGACTGACGCAAAGTACTTATTAAGTTCCTCAGCTATTTCCTTGTCTCCCATCACTAGATTACCAGCGTCATTTTGGAGCGGCCCAATGTCTACTTTTGCCTCCCGTTTGTTTTTAATGTATTTAAAGAAACTTTTACTATCATTCCCAATGTTACTGGCTAGCCTAACTTCATATTTGATACTCTCCTTCCTTATTTCTCTCTTTGTTATCCTCTGTTTGTTTTTGTAGCCTTCCCAATCTTCTGACTTCCCACTACTCTTTGCCACATTATAGGCTCTCTCTTTTGCCTTTATGCATTCCCTGACTTCCTTTGTCAGCCATGGCTGCCTAATCCTCCCTCTGATAACATTTCTTTTCTTTGGGATGAACCTCTGCACTGTGTCCTCAATTACTCCCAGAAACTCCTGCCATTGCTGTTCTACTGTCTTTTCCACTAGCCTCTGCTTCCAGTCGATTTTCGTCAGTTCCTCCCTCATGCGCCTGTAATTACCTTTATTTAACTGTAAAACCTTTACATCTAATTCTACCTTCCTTCTTTCAAATTGCAGACTGAATTCTACCATATTAAGATCACTGCTTCCTAAGTGTTCCCTTACTTTAAGATCTTTTATCAATTCTGGCTCATTACATAACACTAAGTCCAGAATAGCCTGTTCCCTCGTGGGCTCCATCACAAGCTGTTCCAAACAGCCACCCTGTAAACATTCAATAAATTCCCTTTCTTTGGGTCCACTGGCAACATTATTTACCCAGTCCACCTGCATATTGAAGTCCCCCATGACAACTGTGACCTTGCCTTTCTGACATCCCCTTTCTATTTCGTGGTGCATTGTGTGCCCCTGGTCCTGACTGTACATAACTCCCATTATGGTTTTTTTGCCTTTGTGGTTCCTCAACTCTACCCTCACAGACTCCACATCGTCTGACCCTATGTCGTTTAGTGCTATTGATTTAATTTAATTTCTAATTAACAAGGCAACCCCGCCCCCTCTACCCACCTCTCTGTCTTTTCGATAGGTTGTAAATCCCTGGATGTTTAACTGCCAGTCCTGAACCCCCTGCAACCACGTCTCTGTGATGCCTACCACATCATACCTGCCAGTCACAATCTGGGCCAGAAGCTCATCTACCTTGTTCCGTTCACTGCGGGCATTTAAATATAGCACCTTTAATTCCCTATTGACTGTCCCTTTTTGTTTTCTTAGAGTGGTGGACCTTGGTTTACTGAGCCTTTCCATACACTGTGTCATATTTTGTGAGATGGGGACTATCGTAACTTCTCCTGAGCTCTGTCTTTTCGTGATTTTGTGTAATCCTAAGCAGCTACGCTTCCCACTGATTCCTTCACCTCTTGGTTCCCTGACTTTCCCTCCCCCCCCCCCCCATCTCTAGTTTAAAGTCCTATTGACCACCCTATTTACTCTTTTCGCCAGAGCACTGGTCCCAGCTCGGTTCAGGTGGAGACCATCCCAACGGTATAGGTCCCCCCTGTCCCAAAACTGATGCCAGTGTCCCATGAAAAGGAACCCCTCTTTCCCACACCACTCTTTCAGCCACGTGTTAACTTCCCTTATTCTTGCCTCCCTATGCCAATTTGCACGTGGCTCGGGCACTAATCCGGAGATTATGACCCTTGAGGACCTGTTTTTAATTTGAATCCTAGCTCTTTATAATCTCTAAACAGGTCCTCTTTCCTAGACTTGCTTATGTTGTTGGTACCGACATGGACCACAACAACTGGATCCTCCCCCTCCCTCTCCAATATCCTTTCAAGCCGGTCAGAGATGTCCCGCACCCTAGCACCGGGCAGGCAACATACCATGCGGGTCCCTCTATCCTGCTCACAAAGGATACTATCTATCCCTCTGATAATAGAATCCCCTACAACTACAACTTGTCTATTTACTTCCTCCCCTTGAATGGCCTGCTGAACCATGGTGCCTTGGTTAGCTGACTCATCCTTCCTGCAGCCCTGTTCGCCATCCATACAGGGAGCAAGTGCCTCGTACCTGTTGGACAGGGTCAAGGGCTGAGGCTCCTGAGTTCCTGACTGCTGGTTCCCTTTACCTGCCTGACTTGCAGTCACACCCTGCTGTCCCTGGCCTCTGGCAGGATTTAAACTATTTACTCTGACAGGTGTGACTGCCTCCTGAAACAAAGTGTCTTGGTAAGCCTCCCCCTCCCGGATGTGCCTCAGTGTGTGAAGCTCAGACTCCAGCTCATCAACTCTGAGCCGGAGTTCTTCGAGCAGCCAACACTTACTGCAGATGTGGTCGCTGCAGCTCGCAATGGGATCTGCCAGCTCCCACATCAAGCAGCTTAAGCACATCACCTGACCAGCCATCTCTAATTAATTAATTTGTTTAATTTAAGTTTACGAGTTTTAAATTTGGGGCAGATTGGTTATCAACCAATCAGATCACAGCTTCCCTCTGACGTCACTTTTGAAAAAAAAAGTGGAAAACAGGAAGTTACCGTTCGGTCTGTATACTCACCCAGAGACTGCTCATCCTCCTCTGAACGGCTCCCGAAACTAGGCCTCGATCCCCGCGTTAAAGTGAGTTTTTATACTCACCCAGAGACTGCTCCTCCTCCTCTGAACGGCTCCCGAAACTAGGCCTCGATCCCCGGGTTAAAGTGAGTTTTTATACTCACCCAGAGACTGCTCCTCCTCCTCTGAACGGCTCCCGAAACTAGGCCTCGATCCCCGTGTTAATGTGAGTTTTTATACTCACCCAGAGACTGCTCCTGCTCCTCTGGACGGCTCCCGAAACTAGGCTGTGCTGTACTGTTCTATGTTTATGTCTCGGCTAATTGACGATATTCAGGAGGGCACTGCGATCAATGGTTTGGCAAAGTTGATCGCTGTTGCCTCCGAGTCGAGAAAATGCGAGATCCAGTTGCTATTTAATAGCTAAGAAAGGTAAATTCACGGACTGCATTTCAGCCCACATTGGACCACGTAAATGCCAGGGCACGAGAGTCAACTCGCCAACCATTGGGATGTAAGCTTGTTCTTCCTCAATATGAAAACCTCTGGCGGCGAACTGGAGACCTGTTCTATGAATACATTTCGCTGTGTCAAGCGAGGAAATTCTGCCTCACACAGCTTCGGTGCAGAGAGGGAAACTGTTGTCATGGGCTCGTACCATGATAGAGCCGAGTACTCAATTAGAGAATTTGTTAATTTAATTAAGATTTAACCAGTAGCCCTGTTCTAATTTAGATTCATGGCCATAGGATTATACAGCACAGGAAAAGCCATTCAACCCATCGCCTCTGCGCCGATCGAAAAAGGACCGATCTCTTCTAATCCCATTTCAGTCTCATGTCCATTCCCTCGCATGCCTTTGAATCCCAATTGCACATCTAAATAATTCTAAATGTAGGCTTTTAAAATTAATTTATAGAACACAGTTATTCTTTTCCAATTAATGGGCAACTTAGTGTGGCTATTCATCAATCCTCCACGTTGCTTTTGCTTGTTGGGATGTGACCCACACATCAAGCGGATAACATGAAAACTCGATGCGGAGAGTGATATGGGACCGGAACAAAACACGGATCAACCGCGCCTTGGGCACCAGTACTATGAGCTGTGCCATACACTTCTTAAATGATATCAGCATAAGGCCATAAGACATAAGAGCAGAATTTGGCCACTCGGCGCAGCAAGCCTGCTCCACCATTCAATCATTGCTGATATTTTTCTCATCCCCATTCAACTACTTCTCCCCGTGACTCCAGATTCCCATACTAATCAAGACCCTATGTTTCTGCATCTGAAAGACACTCCATCGTTTACTGCACCAAAATGTTCCACAGATTCACAGCCATCTGGTTGAAGAAATTCATCCTAATCTCTGAGGCTGTGCTCTCTGGTTCTAGTTTTTCCGAGTCCTAGAAACACCCTCTTCACGTCCACTTTATCTAGACCTCGCAGTATCCTGTTAGTCTTAATAAGATCCCCCTCATCTTTCTAAACTCCAACGCGTACAGACCTAGAGTCCTTAACCATTCATCAGACAACACACTCCATATTACAGAAATCATTCTTATGGACCTCCTCTCGACCATTCCAATGCCAGCACATCCTTCCGTAGACATGCGCCCAAAACTGCCCACAATACTCCTAATGGGGTCTGACTAGAGCTTTATACAGCCTCAAAAAGACATGCCTGCTCTTGTACTCTAGCCCTTTCGAATTTCTTTACCATTTCTTCATGCAGCGTGTTCGAAACCGACGCCAATCTCTGTATGATAACGTTTTATTCTCACATACTTCTAACCGTCTTGCCCATTACCTTAGAACTATGCTCCCGGTTACTTATCCATCCACTAAGGGAAAACGTGTCTTTCTGCCAGCTTTATCTGTGCCTATCATAATTTTCTACATCTCACTCTTACCCCCCATAATATTCTGTGATCCGAGGAACAATATCCAAGTCTATCCAATCTCTCTTCAAATCTAACACACTCCAGCCAACACAACATACTGGTGCATCTTCTCTACACCCTTTTCATTGCTATCACAACCATCAATAATGTGGGTTCTAGAACGACACATGATACTCTCGCTTCAGCTCAGCCACCGTCTGTTACAGTTCCACCACAACTTTTCTTCAGTTAATTTAATAATAGTAAGTGTACCAAATATCGGCTTAACCAAGCAATCCACCTGCTCTGCTCCTAAAGTGGCCGGTACCAATGCATACCATGGTCGCACTGATCCTTCATGGTTCCCAGGGTCCCAGCGTTTATTCCGTGTCCACATGCCTTGTTTTTCATTCCCAAATGTGTCAGATCATATTTATCATGATATAATTCCATGTGCCACTGGTAATCCCACCTGGCCGTGTGTATATTCTTGTTATCGAAGGCTATTCTTCTTTCTATTTGCCGGCCCATCCATTTTCCGATCATCAGCAAACTAACTGATCAACCCTCCTCCATTCACATCGTAATTGTTGACAGAAACCACAACCAGCAAAGATCCAATATTTTTCCCTGGGACAATCCATTGGACATACGTTTACAATCAGAAACCCAACCGTCGACTGTCAGAATCTGCCTCCTGCCCCACAGACAATAATGGAAACAATTCTCCAAATTTCCTTGGATCCTGTCGGCCATCAGTCTCCCGTGTTGGATTGGAATTGTTTATTGTCACGTTTAAAGAGGCACATTGAAATATATTTTTCTCCCTGCAGCTTAACAAATCATTAAGTACATGGGAATACATAATTTGGCATCACATTGTTTACAATGTAACTATATAAGCACCTGCATCGGATGAAGCATACAGTGTGCAGTGTTAATGATGTCAGTCTATAATAGGACCATTTCGGAGTCTGGTTACCGCGGGGAAGAAGCTGTTTTTAAGTCTGCTCGTGCGTGTTCTCAAACTTCTGTATCTCCTGCCCCACCCGATGGAAAAAGTTGGGAAAGTGAGTAAGCTGGTGGGTGGGGTCCACGATTTCCCCAGGTAGCGGGAGGTGAAAATTGATTAATTTCCTGTGTTTCCGGTTCCTGTGATGGACTGGGCTTGTCTAAAGCATTGCTGAAGTCCAAGTAGGTTACGAAAAAAAATTCATTTCCCTGATCCAAACATCTCGACACCACTTTGATATATTGAATAAATTCGGTCAGTCATTAGTCTCCATGAGCAAAACAATCACAACACCTTCCTCTGCAAATGCAGATTAATTCTGTCTCAAAGAATTGCTTCCAAAAGTTTTCGAATCACTGTGGTTAGACTGAATTACCTGCAGCCTCCTGGTTTATGTCTTCATGCCTTCTTTTTATAATGGGACCACATTGGCTATCCCCCAGTCCTCCGATATTTCTACTGTGGGGGACAAAGATTTGGATGTCATTGCCTGCTCTTCTGCGATTCCCTCGCTTTCCTCGCCAACAGTCTGAGTTACATTTCCAAAGCTTCCACATCCTTCCTAAAATGAGCTAACCAGAACTGCACACAGTAATCTAAATGTGGCCTTCCCAAGGTTTTGTACAGCTGCATCATCACCTCACGGCTATTTTAAGCCGCTCAGTCAGACAACTGAGAACGCACTCTATATCTATGTTAATGTCTTTAATTTTACTAGATTCCAAATCCCTGATATATTTATCCACGCCATCTCTCTCACAAGTGAACATATTCACCATGTATTCATACCTAATAATGCCTGCATCCCCCGCCTCCAGCAACACATTACCACGGTATTTAATGGGCGCCTCTGTTTTCCTCGTCTTGCTTTTACCTTTAACGTACTTGTAAAACAACTTTGTAATGTCCTTTATTTTACCTGCCAGTATCATTCCATGACTCCATTCTGATTTCCTAATTTTATTAACTTCTCTGTTAATAAACAGAGAAGTTAATAAAATTAGGAATCAGAATGGAGTCATGAAATGATACTGGCAGGTAAAATAAAGGACATTACAAAGTTGTTTTACAAGTACGTTAAAGGTAAAAGCAAGACGAGGAAAACAGAGGCGCCCATTAAATACCGTTTAATATAGATTTATACACCTCCAGGGCTTGTGTGGTTTTGAGCTCCCGATATGTTCATTAAATGTTCATCGGCAGAGGGATTGCATTTAAGAGCCGTGAGATGATGATGCAGCTGTACAAAACCTTGGAAAGACCACATTTGGATTACTGTGTGCAGTTCTGGTCAACTCATTTCAGGAAGGATGTGGAAGCTTTGGAAAAGGTGCACAGGAGATTTACTAGGATATTGCTTGGAATGGAGAGTAGGTCTTCCGAGGAAAGGTTGAGGCTGCTAGGCATTTTCTCATTAGAACGGAAAAGGATGAGGGGCGACTAGATAGAGATTTATAAGATGATCTGGGGAATAGATAGAGTCGACAGTCAGATACTTTCCCCCCCGGGTGAAACAAACCATTGCAAGGGAATATAAATTTAAGGTGAATGGTGGGAGATATAAGGGGGTGTCAGAGGTAGGCTCTTTACCCAGAGAATAGTGGGGCCATGAAATGCACTGCCAGTGGAAAGGTTGAGTCGGAAACATTAAGGACCTTCAAGCGGCTATTGGATAGGTACATGGATTATGGTAGGATAACGGAGTGTAGATTAATTTGTTCTTAAGGGCAGCACGGTAACATTGTGGATAGCACACTTGCTACACAGCTCCGGGGTCCCAGGTTCGATTTCGGCTTGGGTCCCTGGCTGTGTGGAGTCTGCACATCCTCCCCGTGTGTGCGTGGGTTTCCTCCGGCTGCTCCGGGTTCCATCCACAGTCCAAAGATGTGCAGGTTGGGTGAATTGCCCATGATAAATTGCCCTTCGTGTCCAAAATTATATGATAATCTATGATTAATCGAGGACAAAAGTGCGGCACAACACCGTGGGCCGAAGGACCTGTTCTGTATTATTCTCTGTTGTCTGTTCAATGTCCTAGAAACTTGTCTTTCCCTCCCGATCCAATGCTGTTTCTCGCTCGGCATTCTGTGTTCACTGGATTTGTTGTTCCAATGGATTTTATTGTTGGGTAAATTGTCCCCATTATTGAATGCATCCCTCTGTTCAGTCACAGATTTACCTAAAATCATAGAATTTACACTGCAGAAGGAGGCCATTCAGCCCATCAAGTCTGCACCGGCTCTTGGAAAGAGCACCCTAACCAAGGTCAACACCTCCACCCTATCCCCATATCCCAGTAACCCCACCCAACACTAAGGGCAATTTTGGACACTAAGGGCAATTTATCATTACCAATCCACCTAACCTGCACATATTTGGACTGTGGGAGGAAACCGGAGCACCCGGAGTAAACCCACGCACACACGGGGAGGATGTGCAGACTCCGCACAGACAGTTACCCAAGCCGGAATCGAACCTGGGACCCTGGAGCTGTAAAGCGATTGTGCTATCCACAATGCTACCGTGCTGCCCTAAGGTTGTCTACTCCCAGTCTCCTCTGGCCAAATCTTATCTGTTCTTATTAAAATTGGCCGTCCCAGGGTGGCACGGCGTCGCAATATTTAGACTGCTTGCCGACGGTGGTTTGGTCCAGTATTCGATCCTCTCCCCGGGCCACCCACAGACGTACAGAAGAGGTGATTTGACCACATTGTAATGCCACTTAATTGGGGAAAGAAGTCCGCCTCACCCCCCCCCCCCCACCCCCCACCCGCCCTGTTCAGAACTTTGATCTTAGGGTCACCTTTGTCCATTTCCAATACAAGCTTGAATCAAACGGAATTATGGTTATTGTCAGAACGATGCCCACCCCGCCCCCCCTCACCCCAGCCCCACTGATACTTAAATCACTTGCGCATCTTTGCTTTTGAAGATTATGTCCAGGACAGCGCCCCATCTTGTAGATCCTTCTACGGATTATCTCAAACAGTTCTCCTGGATGCATTTTAAGAACTCTGCTCCCGATAAACGTTTCACAATATGGCTACCTTAGTTGGCTCATGATTTTTGAGATGAAAACAATATTTCTGGCGCAGCGGACTGCGAAGAAAGTTGCTAGTATTGCAACAGAATATTGATGAATTGGGCCAGTGGGCCTTTGAATGGCAGGTGGAGTTCATTTTTGATAAATGTGAGGCAATGCATTTTCTACATCGAATCGGGCTGGGCTTACTTAGGTAATGTACGTATGTTGTGGAGATTTATAGAACCAAGACATATAAGAATACAAGTTCATAGCTCCTCGAAAGTGGAGTCACATGTGGACAATGTGCTGAAAGAAGGCATTCAGCATGATTGGTTTTATTTGTCAGAATATTTAATACTGGTGCTGAGACGTCTTGTTGCACTTACAGAAGACATTCGCAAGGCCACAGTTGGAGTGTTGTGTGCAGTGCTGGTCGCCATATTACAGAAAGGATATTGTTATACGTTGAAAAGTGCAGAAAATATCTATTAGGATTCTACCGGAACTAGCTGGTTTGAGTTATACAGACGACGTTTTACCCTGGCACGTAGGAGGATTAGGCAGTGGCGGATCTACTACGAAACTAATGAAGCTTCAGCTTCAGGGCCCACAATCCCGCAGGGGACCCAGAAGCGACTTTAGTCTACATTGCTTAAAATTTTGGGTCGACTGTATGAGAAGGGGTTTTAAATAAATAATAATATAAATAATATAGTGTAATTCAACACATAATGATAGTTTTAAAAATTAAAAGGTTATTAAAGTATCATGCAGGCTTGTCGTAAACGAAATAAACGTTCGAATTAAGAATGTTTCATTCTAAATATATTTAATATAAAATAATTATAAATAATTAAAAACACTTTTAACATTTATGATAGAAATACAGACACTAGATGACGTGTCGTAACAGAGGGCAGCAGATCAGAGCTATTGATCAGCTGTTCTGGGGAAATTTGCATACGTGCAGTGCGGTCAGCCTAAAATGAAGGTGGTTTGTGGAGGGGCTATTGTCAAGTGACAGTTAAACCCGAAACACTTCGTCAGTGTTTCCCACCCTTCCTCCTCCTCTAACCAAAAAAAAACACCACACGGTTGTTGGGAACCGGGAGCAGCGGCTTGTCGTGAAGGTGAGTGAGTGCCTTTAAATTTGCTTATCTTTCAGCGGGAGCAGGGTTTGAGGGAATATCAGGTAAGCTCTTCCTTTCTTTTTCTTGTTTTATTTTTTAAATCTAGAGGTGATGTCAGGGAAGGCAGTACAATGCTCCTCCTGCAGAATGTTTGAGGTGAGGGACGCCGTCAGTGTCCCTGCTGATTTCATCTGTGCGAAGTGCACCCAACTCAAGCTCCTCAAAAACCGTGTTAGGGACCTGGAGCTTGAGCTGGATGAACATCGGATCATTCGGGAAGCAGAGGGGGTCATAGATAGGAGCTTCAGGGAAGTAGTTACACCAAAGACTGGAGATAGATGGGTAACTGTAAGAGGGACTGGGAAGAAGCAGTCAGTGCAGGGACCCCCTGCGGTCGTTCCCCTGAGTAACAAGTATACCATTTTGGATACTTGTGGGGGGGGGGGGGACTTACCAGGGGTAAGCCAAGGGGTACGGGCCTCTGGCACGGAGTCTGTCCCTGTTGCTCAGAAGGGAAGGGGGGAAAGGAGTAGAACATTAGTAACTGGGGACTCAATAGTCAGGGGCACAGATAGGAGATTTTGTGGGAGCAAGAGAGACTCACGTTTGGTATGTTGCCTCCCAGGTGCAAGGGTACGTGATGTCTCGGATTGTGGTTTCCGGGTCCTTAAGGGGGAGGGGGAGCAGCCCCAAGTCGTAGTCCACATTGGCACTAACGACATAGGTAGGAAAGGGGACAAGGATGTCAGGCTGGCCTTTAGGGAGCTAGGATGGAAGCTCAGAGCGAGAACAAACAGAGTTGTTATCTCTGGGTTGTTGCCCGTGCCACGTGATAGTGAGACGAGGAATAGGGAGAGAGAGCAATTAAACACGTGGCTACAGGGATGGTGCAGGCGGGAGGGATTCAGATTTCTGGATAACTGGGGGTCTTTCTGGGGAAGGTGGAACCTCTATAGACAGGACGGTCTACATTTGAACCTGAGGGGCACCAATATCCGGGGGGGGGGGAGATTTGTTAGTGCTCTTTTGATTGGTTTAAACTAATTCAGCAGGGGCATGGGAACCTGGATTGTAGTTTTGGGGTACGGGAGATTGAGAGTGTAGAGGTCAGGAGCACAGATTTGACTTCTCAGGATGGTGCCAGTGTTCAGGTAGGTGGTTTGAAGTGTGTCTACTTCAATGCCAGGAGTATACGAAATAAGGTAGGGGAACTGGCAGCATGGGTTGGTACCTGGGACTTCGATGTTGTGGCCATTTCAGAGACATGGATAGAGCAGGGACAGGAATGGTTGTTGCAGGTTCCGGGGTTTAGGTGTTTTAGTAAGCTCAGAGAAGGGGGCAAAAGAGGGGGAGGTGTGGCGCTGCTCGTCAAGGACAGTATTACGGTGGCGGAAAGGATGCTAGATGGGGACTCTTCTTCCGAGGTAGTATGGGCTGAGGTTAGAAACAGGAAAGGAGAGGTCACCCTGTTGGGAGTTTTCTATAGGCCACCTAATAGTTCTAGGGATGTAGAGGAAAGGATGGCGAAGATGATTCTGGAAAAGAGCGAAAGTAACAGGGTAGTTGTTATGGGAGACTTTAACTTTCCAAATATTGACTGGAAAAGATATAGTTCGAGTACATTAGATGGGTCGTTCTTTGTACAATGTGTGCAGGAGGGTTTCCTGACACAATATGTTGACAGGCCAACAAGAGGCAAGGCCACATTGGATTTGGTTTTGGGTAATGAACCAGGCCACGTGTTAGATCTGGAGGTAGGTGAGCACTTTGGAAACAGTGACCACAATTCGGTGACATTTACGTTAGTGATGGAAAGGGATAAGTATACCCCGCAGGGCAAGAATTATACCTGGGGGAAGGGCAATTATGATGTCATTAGACATGACTTAGGATGTGTAGGTTGGAGAAGTAGGCTGCAAGGGTTGGGCACACTGGATATGTGGAGCTTGTTCAGGGAACAGCTATTGCGTGTTCTTGATAAGTACGTACCAGTCAGGCAGGGAGAAACGGGAAGCGCGAGGGAACCGTGGTTTACCAAAGAAGTGGAATCTCTTGTTAAGAGGAAGAAGGAGGCCTATGTGAAGATGAGGCGTGAAGTTTCAGTTGGGGCGCTTGATAGTTACAAGGAAGCGAGGAAGGATCTAAAGAGAAAGCTAAGACGAGCAAGGAGAGGACATGAGAAGTATTTGGCAGGTAGGATCAAGGAAAACCCAAAAGTTTTCTATAGGTATGTCAGGAATAAAAGAATGACTAGGGTAAGAGTAGGGCCAGTCAAGGACAGTGGTGGGAAGTTGTGTGTGGAGGCTGAGGAGATAAGCGAGATACTAAATGAATACTTTTCGTCAGTATTCACTCAGGAAAAAGATAATGTTGTGGAGGAGAATGCTGAGACACAGGCTATTAGAATAGATGGCATGGAGGTGCATAGGGAAGAAGTGTTGGCAATTCTGGACATGGTGAAAATAGATAAGTCCCCGGGGCCTGATGGGATTTATCTTAGGATTCTGTGGGAAGCCAGGGAAGAGATTGCTGAGCCTTTGGCTTTGATTTTTATGTCATCATTGGCTACAGGAATAGTGCCAGAGGACTGGAGGATAGCAAATGTGGTCCCTTTGTTCAAGAAGGGGAGTAGAGATAACCCCGGTAACTGTAGGCCGGTGAGCCTCACGTCTGTTGTGGGTAAAGTCTTGGAGAGGATTATAAGAGATACGATTGATAATCATCTAGATAGGAATAACGTGATTAGGGATAGTCAGCATGGTTTTGTGAAGGGTAGGTCACGCCTCACAAACCTTATTGAGTTATTTGAGAAGGTGACTGAACAGGTAGACGAGGTGAGAGCAGTTAATGTGGTGTATATGGATTTCAGTAAAGCGTTTGATAAGGTTCCCCACCGTCGTCTATTGCAGAAAACACGGAGGCTGGGGATTGAGGGTGATTTAGAGATGTGGATCAGAAATTGGCTAGTTGAAAGAAGACAGAGGGTGGTGGTTAATGGCAAATGTTCAGAATGGAGTTCAGTTACGAGTGGCGTACCACAAGGATATGTTCTGGGGCCATTGCTGTTTGTCATTTTTATAAATGACCTAGAGGAGGGCACAGAAGGTTGGGTGAGTAAATTTGCAGACGACACTAAAGTCGGTGGAGTTGTAGACAGTGTGGAAGGATGTTGCAGGTTACAGAGGGACATATATAAGCTGCAAAGCTGGGCTGAGAGGTGGCAAATGGAGTTTAATGTAGAGAAGTGTGTGGTGATGCACTTTGGAAAGAATAACAGGAATGCGGAATATTTGGCTAATGGTAAAATTCTTGGCAGTGTGGATGAGCAGAGGGATCTCGGTGTCCATGTACATAGATCCCTGAAAGTTGCCACCCAGGTTGATAGGGTTGTGAAGAAGGCCTATCGTGTGTTGGCCTTTATTGGTAGAGGGATTGAGTTCCGGAGCCATGAGGTCATGTTGCAGCTGTTCAAAACTCTGGTACGGCCGCATTTGGAGTATTGTGTACAGTTCTGGTCGCCTCATTTTGGAAGGACGTGGAAGCTTTGGAACGGGTGCAGAGGAGATTTACCAGGATGTTGCCTGGTATGGAGGGAAAATCTTATGAGGAAAGGCTGATGGACTTGAGGTTGTTTTCGTTAGAGAGAAGAAGCTTAAGAGGTGACTTAATAGAGGCATACAAAATGATCAGAGGGTTAGATAGGGTGGACAGTGAGAGCCTTCTCCCGCGGATGGAGGTGGCTAGCACGAGGGGACATAGCCTTAAATTGAGGGGTAATAGAAATAGGACAGATGTCAGAGGTAGGTTTTTTACGCAAAGAGTGGTGAGGCCGTGGAATGCCCTACCTGCAACAGTAGTGAACTCGCTAACATTGAGGGCATTTGAAAGTTTATTGGATAAGCATATGGATAATAATGGCATAGTGTATGTTAGGTGGTCTTTAGTTTTTGACTTCCCATGTCGGTACAACATCGTGGGCCGAAGGGCCTGTACTGCGCTGTATCGTTCTATGTTCTATGTTCTATAAAGGAGGAGCCGATAAAAAGGCAATCACAATGTAAACGTGAATTTTAAACGTAATAGCACTCGGGATAGCGATTTAGACAAGATTTCTTTTTCAATAAGGTTTTCATCAGGATACAATATTTTCATTACACCTCCTCAAAAATAAATGTTGTATTTAGAAAAGTAAGATACGTAATACTGGTGAAAAAGGGCGGCAACCACTCTTTAAAAACATTTACAGGCAGACTATGTGCCATGTACAGCCCATTAACTTAACCTTGTTGGAGAAAAGGCAATGCCTACTGTACCTGAAGTTGTTGACTATTTTGGCATTTTGCCAGAACTGTATGTTTTCTTTTCTGGATCTCCATGAAGATGGGGGATTTTAAACACACAGGGCAATCTACATTTTTCTCTAAAGAGCTTAAGTTTAACTCGGTGGACTGCACACAATGAAGCAGTCCGGGCAAGTAAGTTTGGATATATGGGTATCAGACAAACTCTCAATAATGTTTTTGAAGACTCAGAAGCGAAGCCTGAATGTAAATGAGATACGAAGAATTTATACCACAAGTTGGTAAAGCTGGAATGTGGTATTTTACCAGTTTGGGAAGAAGTGCTGGAGCGTTTCAACAAAACAAGTAAGAAACTCCAAACCCCTGGTTTTGATGAATTTGTAGTTTATCTTCTGCTACCATCTTTACTTACATTTGTTCAAGAACTCAGAGAAAATTCAGCCGATAGGATTGCTCACTATGAATCAGAAGCAAAATGTTTGTGTGAAGATATCGCCTAATGTTAGTCTGATGCTTCCAAACGCATTGTTACAAGGACATTTTAAGACGGAACAAGTGGTATTGGTTCTTCGCGAGGACCTGATAAATTTAGGATTGAAGTTCTATATCAACTCTCTGACTGCTGGATAATCCAGTTACGCAAGAGACCCAGATGTGCAGATTGCGAAAAGGTTGAAGTTCCTCTCAGAATTGGTGAACAATTCTGAAATTGATGAGGACAGTACGAAATTTATAATATTGTATTATAAACGTGATATTGACCACACATTACAAAACGAGTGTTATCAGTTTGAAGAATATTTACTCGTTAGGAAAACCAAGAACGCAGAAGAAAACACGCCATCTGAAATGCAATGCGCAGAGGTTCTTCAGCTTATTTGTGAGCAACACCTAATTGAGCTGTTCCCCAATATTACTACTTCGCTTAAGCTGTACTTGGCAATGCCTATCACAAGCTGAGAAGCAAAAAGGAGTTTTTCAAAGCTGTACTTTATAAAGAACAAATGTCGGTCTACCATGACTGAAGAGCGCTTAAATTATTTATGCATATAGTCGCTAGAAAATTACATTGCATGGAAGCACTCATATGACAAAACTGCACGTGAATATGTTGCTGGAAAAAACAAAAAACGAAGTATTTTGTAAAATGTGCTTCATGTAGTATGTATTCGCATAGGTGTCTAAACTAAAAGGTTATACTTACTATGTTTTTTTCTATGTTTTATTTCATCATTCTATGAAGCATCAGGCATGTATACAACATTTCCCTAATTTTCACCCCCCCCCCCCCCAATAACTAGAAAACTATAAGACATAGGAAATGTTTCTTCACACCAGTGACTTTGACGTGGGAGATAACCCAGTACAGCAATTTTAATCAAAATCTCAGAAAATAGTGGTTAATGTTTCTCAAATATGTGTGGTGATCTGTCGTGGAACAATCCCATTGAAGAAGATAACAGTGGTTATCCAGACCCCGTTGCTGGTTGCGAAGGAGCCCCCATAACAGTTCAAGCTTCAGGGCCCCAAAATGTAGGTCCACCACTGGGCTTAGGGATGAATTGGAGACATACAAATTAATAAGATAGATATTCAACACCTTTTCCCAAAGCTATGCGTTGTCTAAAACTAGACTGCGTAGGTTAAGCATCATAGTGGAGAGACACAAAAGGGTTCAGAGGGTAACGAGTTTGACACAGAAAATGGTGTGTCTGGAACGAGATAACAGTTGCAGTCGTCGAGGCGGGTACAATTTATTTCTTTTAAAAATCATTTGTATGGATAAAATGGGTACAGAGGGAAATGGGCCAATTGTAGACAGTTGGGACTAGCTTAGTAATAAAAACCAGGTGGCATGGGCAACTTGGGTCGAAGGGCCTCATTTCATTTTGTAAACCTCAATGACTCGATGACTCGAATATTGGGGAAGTACAAATCCCCGACTTTCACCAATCTATTAATTTTCTGCTCCAATTCACGTAGCATCCATCTTTTATTTTCTCTTGGAATGTTAGGGGGGCTGTAGAACACACCCTACAATGTAATTGCTCCTTTTGGTTTTTAAGTTCGTCCCTCATTGCTTCAAAGTACAAAGAACAAAGGGATGTCCAGCACAGAAACAGGTCATATGGCCCTCAAAGCCTGCGCCGACTGTGCTTCCCGTCGAAACTAAAGTCTTCTGCACTTCCGGTGTCCGTATCCGTCTATTCCCATCCTATTCATGTGTGGCAAAATTCCCATAACGTCAGTCACGTCCCTGCTTCCATCACCTTCCGCGGCAGCGAGTTACAGGCACCCACTACCCTCTGTAGAGAAAACGTGCCTCGCACATCTCCTCTGAACCTTACCACTCGCAACTTAAACCTATGTCATGTGGTAATTGATGCCTATTCCCTGGAAAAAGTATCTTACTATGCACACAGTCTATGCCGCTCATAATTGTATTGACCTCTATCAGGTCCCCCTCGACCTCTGTCGTTCCAGTGAGAACAAACCGAGTTTATTCAACCTCTCCTCATTGCTAATTCCCTCCATACGAGGAATTATGCTGGTAAATATCTTCTGCACACTCTCTAAAGCCTCCACATCCTTCTGTTAGTATTAGGGCCACAATTGAACGCTGTGCTCCAAGTATGGCCGAACTAAGGTTTTAAGCAGCTGCAACATGACTTGCCACGTTTTATAATCAATGCCCCGGCCAATGAACGCAAGCATGCCAAATGCCTTCTTGACTATCTTCTCCACCTGTGTTGCTCCTTTCTGTGACCTGTGGACGTGCACACCTCGATCTATCTGACTTTCAATACTCTTGAGGGTTCTGCCATCCACTGTGTCAGTTGAAGAGCCTTCCGAGATATCGTCTATCCTTACTGTTGTAATTTATTACCTAATCAAAATTGCAACACTACTCTTTCCTACATCGCCTCAAGATCGGACATTCTGGAATATTTGAAACACTCACCCCAACCCTGGTTTTTCAATTACGTCCAGTGAGATGACGACTTAAATCAAAGAGATGCCCATCAATTTCCCCAAACGAATTACAGATCAGTTGGTGAAAACTGTCTGGAGCACGTTAAGAATTAGACGAAGTGGTTTAGATGCTTTAATACATTAAACATAATTCAGAAAACAAACCTGCAGGAGATGTGAAGAATGCAAAATTCCACTTCTTGACCTTCAAGTTCCTGTCTCTCGCTACATCGAATTTACGGATGAATCGAATTTCAATCGCTGATTGCTTCGGCTGTTGGAGGAACAGGAAGCCCAAATGAGTCCAGGGTCAGTATCATCCGCGGTGGCGTACTCTTCTCTTATTCCTTTCTTTTTTGCACACATGATCAGCAATAATGCTCCTGACAGAATATTCTCTTTATGCAATCTGGTGATTCTGTGGTCATAACAGATGCACAAATATCGGCTAAAACAGAATGCATTTCAAAAAGGGAAGAAACATTTGTGAAGCGAAATATGTAAAAAAATATCAACTAACAGACATTTCCAAGTATTCCCAACTCGGGCCACATCAGAGTTTAACGTGGGTGTGGTCAACCTCTAATCGATTCATGTGTGGAACTTTTGAACAAATCTATTTACTTCGTTTGGTTTCCTTTCGGTGAAGACGATGTGAAAAAATCATGATGTTGATTTGAATATTGCACTCAATCTTTTCTCTTCAAAGGAATAAGTTGGCATTACAGTGCCACTGATCTTTTTTTTGCCTGGTGTAAACGTCTAATCTTGATCGTCAGATTTCGATAGATTGTTGCACGATGTTTGTTCTGATTGGTCAGCGATACCTGCAATCACCTGCGAGGCAGTTTACTACTTCGAAGGAATAATTTGGCGGGGCCTTTGTCTTGATTCAGTCGTTAACTAGTGCTGACCGACATTCAGCAAAGTCCTATATTACCGATGCACACAATGGATATTTACATCAGATTTATAAATTTGTGGAACATTATTGAAATGTTTGACCAAAAAGGCCGTATCTCTAGAACGCGGAGAAAAAGTATTGTTTTCGATATATTAGCTTTCATCATTACTGAACATATTTAAGCCACCAGTGTGACAGGGAAAACATACGCAAGTTAAAATCATGAAAAATAACGCACATGAAAGCATGGAAAGATTGAGTTATCAAAGAGCTAAAAGGTTGCCTGAGTTTTTCCAAAGAGGTCTGTAAACTGCTTTTGTGACTGCGTAAAAGATTTCAGAGCACGCTTTGGAGTGTTGAGGAATTATCTGGTCCACCAGCCCCGAGTCTCTCGGCAGTGCTACCTTGCTGGCGTGGGATTATGTATTCCACCTTCTAGTCAATGGAGTTTCCCACTAAAACCAACGGCGCCTCCGGGGAACGAACTGGCGAGAGTCCGCTGTCAGAGGGAATGAGCATCCTGATGACTGGATAATTCTGGCCAGTTTAGCGTCTACATTTGAGCTTTCAGAACGTGCGTCTGAATTTTTCAGTGTTCAGGATTCATCCATAAACAGCTTCTTGCAGAATTCTGGTCCTTTGAACAAGAACATTTGTGCTTTAAATGGAGGGAGGGAAACATTCTACAACTTCATTCCGACAACGCGACATACCTTTCTCGCTTCAGAAAGCTGGGTTAAAACTCTCCTGTGGGAGAGGTTTCAGCCCATCTCAGCGCCAATTTATTGATGGAGTTTTACCTTTTTCCAATTAAGTGGTAATGTGGCACGACCAATCCAACTGCACTGCACATCTTTGGGTTGTGCGGCTCAGACCCTCGCGCACACTGGGGAATCTACAAACTTCACACGAACAATGGTCCGGACTAGAATCAAACCAAGGGCCCAGTCACCGTGAGGTAGCAGTGCTAACCGATGCTTCACCGTACCGCCCAATGTCAGCATTAAGTTTTGTCGGACATTGCTACCTTGAAGCACTTTTGAATGTTCTCTTCGTTTGAGAGGCTTGTAGCTTAGAAATATCGGAGAGACGAATCAACTGTGTATATGTGCTTAAGTTCACATTTAATATTTGTTGAAATGTGGACTTTGGTTATGTTATTTTGTCACTTTTTCAGGGATACGAAATTGCGTCAGGATAGCTTTCGGTGCTCTGGCACTCATCATTCTCCTCAGCAGCATTCTGGCGTTAAGAGTTGTGGGATGAGGACAGCACGGTGGCGCAGTGGATTAGTCCTGCTGTCTGGAAGCGCGAAGGTCCAGGTTCGGTCCCGGCTCTGGGTTGCTGGCCGTGTGAAGTTTGAACATTCTCCCCGTGGTTCCGTAGGTTTCGTCCCCACAGTCAAACATGTGCAGGGTTGGTGGAATAGCCACGTTAAATTGTCCCTTAATTGGAAAAAAAAGAAGTGGCTGAAGTGGCTACTGTAAATTAGTATTAGAAAAAACAGTTGTGTGGGATGTAAGAATCCGAATATTTTAAACTTTCTTGGTCTTCAGTTTTAATGTATATTTTGTATATTCGTATTATTGTTAAACTTCTTAGGATATTATACTTCTTATGTGATTCGTATATAGCCCAAATTATTAAATCGAATGTATTTCAAAACTGTTAATGATATACTGTTTCTCACAATACATCTATTAAAATTTCCTTCTAAAACGTGATTAAATAAGCCCAAAACAGAACTTGTCCGGTGCAAACGGAAAGCACACCTTTACACATTGCCTTTTACAAACACAGAAAGTGAACAGTGTCGGTCCATGATGTATTTATGTGGACAACGCTTGGACAGTCAGAATCAAACTGCCCCTTTTGAACTAAAGAATATTGTGCAGCAAGGTGGCTGCTCAACTGGAAACATAATAATAACACTAATAATAGTCATTATTCGTGTCACAATTTGGCTTTCGTTCACACTGCAATGGAGCTAAATAACAAAATACACTCGTCGCCAAACTCCAGAATCGGTTTGGGTAAATCAAGGGGAAAATAAGAATGCCCATTCTCCGAATAAGCACGTTCTTCGGAGCTGTGGGAGGAAAGCGGGACCCCGGGACGAAAGCCACGCAGACACGTGGGGAACGTGCTTTCTTCATGACATATCTCTATGATTTGAATTTAGCTGGCCACAGAATGTACGTTCCACTTCCGTGCTGTGTAAATCGTGTTTTGCTTCTAAACGTGGTGTTATGTGTGTGACTATGATTGATTTGCTGGTAACCTCAAATCTGCATCTCATATTCTCCAAATCTCCTAAATCCACTTGCAACGTGGAATTTACAGATCTCTGCCTGGCTTAACAGTAAGATCGTTGCATAGAGTTCGATCATCAGAGCTTTTAAAAAGTCGCTTCTTCTCCGTTATAATGAACGACAGCTTCTGAACTAATTTGTCATGTCTAGCTTTCTCTACCGACTCCAACATCGGTGTCCAACCCATCCACTGAAGTACCTTAATCAACCAATCCTGTCACCTCTTGCAGAATTTCGATCAAATTCATGAGGCAGGATCTTCCTTTCACAAATCCGTGCTGACTATCCCTCATAGGTCAATGACTTTACATGTGACAGTTAGTTCTGCCTGTCATGATTAATTCTATTAATTTGCCCACGGCTATCGTAAAACCATCTGACCTGTAATTGATTCACATTTCCTTTAATCCCTTATGAAAGAATGGCCCCATATTTGCATTTCTGCAGCCTTCCGGTAACATTCCTGTGTCCACTAAGTATTGGAAAATAAACATCAGAGCATGCGCGATCTCTTCCCTGACAACCTTGGCTCGCTTTAGAAACAATTCATCTTACGTTTTGCAATTTATCAACCTTCAAGGATTTGAATCCTTCATGTATTTCCTTCCACTTCATGATTATATGTTCCAGTGCAACACAGCGTTCCTCCAGGACTCGTACATCTCCATCGTCCAGTTCTTTGCAACTACGGAGACAAAGTATGCATTGAAAAGCCGACCCAAAACCTCCACATATGCACAAACGACCCCCTCTTGGTCTCTGACAGGTCCTGCGGGTTTCGTAACTGACATTTTACAAATCTGCAGATGCCGACTTTCTACTGGGGCGGGCACACTGAGGCAATCTTATCACACCAGTGTAAAGTCCAACAGGTTTGTTTCGAATCAGTCGCTTTCGGAGCTCCTTCCTCGGGTGAATGAAGAGGTGGGTTCAACACCACATGTATCGAAAAAGCAAGATGATGCATTGGATACGAGTCTTTCCAGGTAATTCAGTCTTTACCGACCCAGACCAATTCAGTGACGGAAAGATAATCATTGTTTAAAGAGGTGTGAGTTGTCTCAACCAAGGAGAGCTGTTACGATTTCGCAAGCCCAGGCCAGATGGTGGTCCTTGAATGTAATTGACATGAATCCCAGGTCGTGCTTGAGGCCGTACTCATGCGTGTGGAAACTTGGCTGCCAGTTTCTGCTCAGCGATTCTGGGTTTCGTCCGTCCTGAAGGCCGCCTTGGAGAACTCATACCCTAAGATTAGAAGGCTTAATTCCATTGATTGCTGAACTGTTGCTCTACTGGAAGGGAACACTCCTGCCTGGTGATTGTCTCTCGATGCCCCTCCATCCCTTTTCGCGGAGTCGGCATTGTCTGACCAATGTTTCACGCCTCAGAACATCGTTTCCTGCAGCCAAGTCGCACAAGTGTTTACCTGCTGGGAGGACATGAGAGGACTTGCAAAGGTTGCAATGGCAGATGTGTGGTGTGTGGTCGCTGTTCTGCAGAAGGCTGGGTAGCTTTCTGCACTAAATTGGCTGTTTGAGATAGCGCGGTTGTTTGAAGGCAAGTAGTTGGGGTTATGGCCTTGGCAAGATGTTCGTCTTCATCGTTGACGTGCTGAAGGCTGCGAAGAAGCCGTTATAGTTTCTCTATTGTGGGGAGGTACTGGACAACGAAGCGTACACGGTCCGACTTGAGACAATTCGCAGTTACTTAACATGTGGTTATCTGTCTGTCTCGTTACACCGTCTGGACGTGCAAATACTTAATTACCTGCAAAGACTCGCATTCAATGTATCGTACTGCATCATTGAATTTGTCTATATATGTGTTTCTGGCACCGAGCTCTTCATTCACCTGAGGAAGGAGCTGTGCTCCGATAGCTAATGATTCAATATAAACATGTTCGACTTTAACATGGTGTTGTGACACTTCTTACTGAACCTTTTACAATTATTGTATTCGTAAAATAACTTTGGATTTTCTATATTTGGCATTTTTTCTTTCCCTTCCTCTGATTTCCTTATTTCCTATTATACTTCGTCTTTGCGAATTATATCCTCTGCGGTCACCTGCGGTGTTTAATTCTTTATGCCTCTCGTGCACTTTCTTTTTTCTCTCTTCGAACGTATTTACACCCATCTCTAAACAAGGTGGCAAGTACATTTTCTCGACGTGTTCAGTGAAATCCTTACTGAATCGTTTCAGGTGTTTGTTTTGTACCGGTTGTCAGGAGACATATTTACATGATGCGTTGCTTCCACAATGATCATCTACAAACCTATGGCGTTATTTGAAACTTCCAGAACTATTTCAGTGCGCCTGTTCATCCTGCTCACTTGTCGTGAATAATGCAAAATTTCTAGCTACAATCTAGTGATCATGAATTAGTTTTTCTGAAATAATGGATGACGTCTCTGGAAATACTCGTTTTCCAGAAAAAACCACTTCTGATAACGCACTATAAAAAAGTCATGTCACTGATTTTTGTAGTAATAATTCTTTATCTTTGACTTTAGTGACGGTGTTACTTTTTAAATTTTGTTTTACTGTATTTTATGAACAACATCTATGAAAACAGGACCCAACACATAAACACCCAGGGAACCATATCTCCCAACAATCAACTATACAGTCTCCAAAAAGAGGGTGTTAATTTGGATGAATTTTGGAACCGGGTTTGGCCCACTGCAAATGGATACAAATCCGAAAATTTCCAGGCTCCATTCGAAATGGTAAAATTGTGGAAATTACCCTAATTTCGAGATGCATTTATTTCGCACTGTTGGATTTCTCAATGTCTGTGTGCAGATATAGAGACGTGTACGAAATGATATAAATTGCAAGATATCCAGGTTACAATTCATCCTGTGGCGACGTGAAACGAAATGGAATGAAAATCGTTTATTGTCACAAGTAGTCTTCAAATGGAGTTACTGTGAAAAGGAACTCCTTACTGTGAAAAGGAATGTGAATCGGAACATTCCGGCTCCTGTTCGAGGAGGCAGGTACCGAAATTGAACTGGCGCTGCTGGCCTGCCTTCGGCTGTTTTAAAAGCCAGCTATTTAGCCCAGTGCTGTACCAGCCTCGACCAAACCTTTACATCTGCACCAGGTTAAAACTCAATTCATGGTAACAAAACCTCGAAGACACCACAATTATCACTTTTTAAATGATGAATGCAGAAATTAAGTGAATCACCAAGGAACATCAGAACAACGACTTCGCAAATATTGGTTCCAGGAATATCACCGTCAATGGGACGAAGGCGGGTACAATCTGGTGAACGTAGGAATGCCACATTCAAAATAACGAAATTTTGGAATGCATCTATGATCTCAGAAAATGGTGACATTCAGGCTGCGACTGCAGATTTCTATTTTCAACTGTATCAAATAATATAAGCCACAAAAGTGCGTTCCCATTGCAATAACACTTAGAAATGTTTTAGTGTGGAAATGGCAAGCAATTTTATTTGTTCACACAAATAGTTGGACTGTACTTTCACAGATCATAGTGGGCCTCATAAATTATCACATTCCTGTGCCGAAACATTTTCCTTATCTATTGAGAATTCTTTGTAGTAATGAAAGGCAAGATTATGCTTCATATCACCAACTCTTGCCTTTCCTTCCTGCATGGATTTTCGCTCAACATCCCTGAATAGACGCCGTAGTGTAGCAATTCGGGCATTTTCAGTGTAACTTCATTGCAGTGGTAATGTCAGCTTGCTTGTGACGCGAATGAAGATGATGATTATCAACTGGCGTATACATCACACTTTCTGTCATTATTATCCTGGTGCTGATGCCCGGAATAAATAATGTTCCACTTGGTGAGATCCCTAATTTTAAAAAGGAGACGACAAAGATCTATATACTATACACTCAGCGAGAGCCACCCCATATCTAACGGCCTTTACCCATTCATCCGACGCCCCAGTAAATGGTGCCGCTGGCGCCGATTAGTACTCCTTTTGAAAAATGTGAAGGTAGCAAAAGGGCTTCAGTGGAGAGCCGAGGAGGTGATTATCAATCTTTGCTCATAGGCAAGGAAACCGAGGGTGCTGGTATTTCCAGCCTAGTGTTCGGTAGGGGGTAAGGGAAAGCGGGAATCGGCTTGGAGACGAGGATCCACCGCAGGGATGGGATGCCATGGGCTGGTGGATGGGTGTCGTGGCAACCAGAATGCAATTTCCCGTGGCACCTCCATGCGAACAACTGAATCATATATATGCACTCATGGGGCAACTTTTCTCCCTGCCTGTCAGCCCAACGACAACCCATAACCCCAACGGTCTGCCGAGGCCTCAGGCCGCGCGGCTGAAGGCTATCGCTAACAGGAAATTGCACACAGTGCCTAAGTGAGCACTTTGCACATCCCAAGTCGATTCCAGTGGGGGCGGGCCTGCATCCCAAACAGAACGTTACGCCTGGACAGTGTGCTTGAACACTGAGGGAGGCAACACGACACACGCAGCAGCCAACTTCAGAAGATCCAGGGAATGAGACACAGCTCAGGGGCCATGATAACGGCCGGAGAGGAGGTGGGTGCCTTGACGGGGACATGTCTGAATAGATGGATGAAGGAGGCGAAGATCGGTCCACATTGCGGAGGAAGTTGACAGAGGTGAAACATTGAAGACGAACGGTTGCACATTGTTTGAAAGTAGTTCATCACAGCTTCAATGTCTTGGGTTCAATATTGGACTCGGGTAACTGTCAGAACATAAAACATAGGACATTACATCGCAGAACAGGCCCTTCGCCCCTCGATTTGGCGCCGACCCGTGAAATCAATCTAAAGCCCATCTACACGACACCCTTATCATCCATATGTTTATCCAATGACCATTTAAATGCCATTAATTTTGGCGAGTCCACTACTGTTGCAGGCAGCGCATTCCACGCCCTTACGACTCTCTGAGTAAAGAACCTACCTCTGACATCTGTCCTATATCTATCTCCCCTCAATATAAAGCTATGTCCCCTCGTGCTGGACATCACCATACGAGGAAAAAGGCTCTCACTGCCCACCCCATCTAATCCTCTGATCACGTTGTATGCCTCAATTAAGTAACCTCTTAACGTTCTTCTCTCTAACGAAAACAGCCTTAAGTCCCTCAGCCTTTCCTCGTACGTTCCTCCCTTCATATCAGGCAACATCCTGGTAAGTCTCATCTGCACACTTTCCAATGCTTCCACATCCTTCCTATAATGCGGCTACCAGAACTGCACGCAATCCTCCAAATGAAAATGAAATGAAAATAAAATGAAAAATGAAAAATGAAAATCGCTTATTGTCACGAGTAGGCTTCAATGAGTTACTGTGAAAGCCCCTAGGTGCCACATTCCGGCGCCTGTCCGGGGAGGCTGGTACGGGAAATGTGACCACACCAGAGTTTTGTACAACTGCAACATGACCTCAGGGCTCCGAAAACTCAATTCCTCTCCCAATATAATGCTCACACACCGTACGCCGTTCTTAACAACATATCTCAACCTGGGTGGCAAATTTCAGGGGTCTATGCACATGGACAGCGAGATCTCTCCTGCTCAGCCACACTAACAAGAATCTTACCATTCTCCCGTTATTCCTTCCAAAATGAATCACCTCACGCTTTTCTGCATTAAACTCCATTTACCACTGCCAGCCCAGCCCTGCAGCTTATCTCTGCCCCTCTATAACTTTTAACATCCTTCTGCACTGTCCAGAACTCCACCGAATTTACTGTTCAAACTTACTCTTCCATTCTTCTACGCCCTCCTCCAGGTGATTTATAAAATGACATACACAGTGGCCCCAAAACAGAATCCTTGTGGCACACCACTAGTAACTGGTCCTCCAGTCTGAACATTTCCCATCAACAACAACCATTTGTTTTCATGCAGCTAGCCAATTTCTGATCCAAACTGCTAATCACCCTGAATCCCATGCCTACGTATTTCCTGAAATAGCCTACCGTGGGGAACGTTATCAAACGCGAAACTGAAATCCATATACACCACATCAACTTCTTTACCCATCATCCATCGGTTTGGGTCACCTTCTCAAAGAACTCAATGAGGTTTGTGAGGCCCGGCTTACCTTTCACAAAACCATGTTGACGAACTCTAATCACATTATTCATTTCCAGATAATTATACATCCTATCTCTTATAAACCTTTCCAATTCTTTGCCCACAACAGAAGTAAGGCTCACTGGTCTATAGTTATTGTCTCTACTCCCCTTCCTGAACAAGGGGACAACATTTGCTATTCTCCTGTCTTCTGGCACTATTCCTGGAGACAAAGCTGACTTAAAGTTAAAAGCCAAAGACTCAGCAATCTCCTCCCTAGCTTCCCAGAGAATACAAGGAAAAATCCCCTTCCGGCGCAGGGGACTTATCTATTTTAACACTTTCTAGAATCGCTAACACCTCCTCCTTATGAACCTTAAGCCCTACCAGTCTAGTAGCCTGGATCTCAGTATCCTCCTAGACAACATTGTCTTTTTCCAGTGTGAATACTGCCGAAAAATATTCATTTAGCACTTCTATCTCCTCGGACTCCATGGACAACTTCCCATGACTGTCCTTCACTGGCCCTACTTTACCCTCGTCATTCTTTTATTCCTGACATATCTACAGAATGTTTCGGGTTATCCTTGATCCAGTCTGCCAAAGACGTGTCATGTCCTTCCTCGCTCTTCTTAGCTCTCTCTTTAGATCCTCCTCGTTCACCGGTGTAGCTCTCGAGCGTCATAACTGAACCTTCACGTCTCATTTTTACATAAGCTTCCTGCTTCCGCTTGTCAAGTGTTTCAACTGCTTGAGAGAACTACGGTTCCCTCGCTCGACCACTACATCCCTGCCTGTCAGGTACATACTTATCAAGGACACGAAGCAACTGTTCCTTGAACATGCTCCACGTTTCCATTGTGCCCCTTCCCTGCAGATTTCCTCTTCATCCGATGTATCCTAAGTCTTGCCTCATCGCATCATAATTGCCGTTCCCCCAGATATAACTCTTGTCCTGCGGTATATACCTATCAATTTCCATGACTAAAGTAAACGTAATCGAATTGTGGTCACTATCACTAAAGTGCTGATCTACCTCCAAATCTGACACCAGTCCTGGTTTATTACCCGGTCCCAAATCCAATACGGCCTCGCCTCTAGTTCGCCTAGCTACCGGCTGCATCAGGAAACCCTCCTGCACAGATTGGACAAAAACGGACCTATCTAAAGTACTCAAACTATAGTGTTTCAAGTCTATATTTGCAAAGTTAAAGTTCCCATAATAACTACCCTGTTACGTTCGCTCCTATCCAGAATCATCTTTGCAATCCTTTTGCCTGTCTACTATCTCTGGAACTTTACGGAGTCCTGCACAAAATCCCTAACGGTTGACCTCTCCTTTCCTGTTTCTACCTCAGCCCATACTACCTGAATAGACGAGTCCTCATCAAACGTCCTTTCTGCCACCGTAATGCTGTTCCTTGACGAACAATGCCACCCCTCCACCTTTCTAACAACTTTCCCGAGCTCACTGAAATATTTTAAACCCCGGCATCTGCAACAACCATTCCTGTCCCTGCTCTATCCATGTCTCCAAAATGGCCATAAATTCGAAGTCCTAGTACCAACCCATGCCGCAAGTTGACCAATCTTAATCCGGATGCACATCGAATTGACTCTTGACCTCTTGACTCAATCCCTCTCACCGTCCTGTGTACTGGAGCTACAATTCAGGTCCCCAATCCCCTGCTGAACTAGTTTCAATCCTCCGAAGAGCATTAGAAAATTTCCCGCCCAGGTATTCGTACCCCTCTGGCCCAGGTGTAGACCATCCCGTTTGTAGAGGTCCCACCTACCCCAGCATGAGCCCCAATTATCCAGGAATCTGAAACCCTCACACCTGCACCATCCCTGTAGCCACGCGTTCAACTGCTCTCTCTCCCTATTCCTCGTCTGGCTAGCACGTGGCACAGGTAAAAAGCCAGAGATAATAACTCTGTTTGTCCTAGAACTAGGTTTCCACCCTAGCTCCCTGAATTTCTGCCTTCCATCCCCATCACATTTCCTACCTATTTTTTGGTACCGATGAGGACCACGACTTGGGGCTGCTCCCCCTCCACCTTCAGCATCCCGAAAATACAATCCGAGACATCGCGGACCCTGGCACCTGGAAGGCAAGACACCAACCGCGAGTCTCTCTCATTCCCACAGTATATCCTATCTATCCCGCTAACTATGGATCTCCAATGTCTAATGCTCTACTCCTCTCCCCCTTCCATTTTGAGCAACAGTGACAGACTCTGTGCCAGAGACCTGTACCCCATGGCTTACCCTTGGTACGCCCCCCCCCCCCCAACAGTATCCAAAGCGATATATTTGCTACTAAGGGGAACGACCACAGGGGATCCTATACTGACTGCTTCCTCCCATCCCTCTCACCTTCACCCATCTACCTCTAATCTTCGGAGTAACTATCTTCCAGAGAATTCTATCTATGACCACCTCTGCCTCCCGAATGAATCGAAGTTCATCCAGCTCCAGCTCTAGTTCCATAACACGGTTTCTGAGGAGCTGAAGATGGGTGCAGTTCCCACAGATGAAATCAGCAGGGACACGTTCGGCGTCCATCACATCAAACATTATGAAGGAGGAACATAGAACATAGAACACAGAACGATACAGCGCAGTACAGGCCCTTCGGCCCTCAATATTGCACCGACATGGAAAAAACTAAAGGCCATTTAACCTACACTATGCCCTGATCATCCATATGCTTATCCAATAAACTTTTAAATGCCCTCAATGTTGGCGAGTTCACTACTGTTGCAGGTAGGGCATTCCACGGCCTCACCATTCTTTGCGTAAAAAACCCACCTCTGACCTCTGTCCTATATCTATTACCCCTCAATTTAAGGCTATGTCCCCTCGTGCTAGCCACCTCCATCCGCGGGAGAAGGCTCTCGCTGTCCACCCTATCTTACCCTCTGATCATTTTGTATGCCTCTATTAGGTCACCTCTTAACCTTCTTCTCTCTAACGAAAACAACCTCACGTCCATCAGCCTTTCCTCATAAGATTTTCCCTCCATACCGGGCAACATCCTGGTAAAACACCTCTGCACCCGTTCTAAAGCTTCCACGTTTTTCCTATAATGAGGCGACCAGAACTGTACGCAATACTCCAAATGCGGCCGTACCAGAGTTTTGAACAGCTGCAACATGACCTCATGGCTCCGGAACTCAATCCCTCTACCAATAAAGGCCAACACACCATAGGCCTTCTTCACAACCCTATCAACCTGGGTGGCAAATTTCAGGGATCTATGTACATGGACACCGAGATCCCTCTGCTCATCCACACTACCAAGAATTTTACCATTAACCAAATATTCCTTATTCCTGTTTTTCTTTCCAAAGTGAATCACCTCACAGTTCTCCACATTAAACTCCATTTGCCACCTCTCAGCCCAGCTCTGCAGCTTATCTATGTCCCTCTGTAACCTGCAACATCCTTCCGCACTGTCTACAACTCCACCGACTTTAGTGTCGTCTGCAAATTTACTTACCCATCATTCTAGGTCATTTATAAAAATGACAAACAGCAACGGCCCCAGAACAGATCCTTGTGGTACGCCACTCGTAACTGAACTCCATTCTGAACATTTTCCATCGACCACCACTCTCTGTCTTCTTTCAACTAGCCAATTTCTGATCAATATCTCTAAATCACCCTCAATCCCCAGCCTCAGTATTTTCTGCAATAGCCGACGGTGGGGAACCTTATCAAACGCCTTACTGAAATCCATATACACCACATCAACTGCTTTATCCTCGTCCACCTGTTCAGTCACCTTCTCAAAGTCCTCGATAAGGTTTGTGAGGCATGACCTACCCTTCACAAATCCATGCTGACTATCCCTAATCATATTTTTTCCTATCTAGATGATTATAAATCGTATCTTTTATAATCCTCTCCAAGACTTTACCCACCACAGATGTTAGGCTCACCGGCCTATAGTTACGGGGGTTATCTCTACTCCCCTTCTTGAACAAAGGTACCACATTTGCTATCCTCCAGTCCGCTGGCACTATTCCTGTAGCCAATGATGACCTAAAAATCAAAGCCAAAGCTCAGCAATCTCTTCCCTGGCTTCCCAGAGAATCCTAGGATAAATCCCATCAGGCCCCGGGGACTTATCTATTTGCACTGCCTTCTCTGCCTTCCCCACGAGATAAAACAAGAAAATGAAAGGAAGAGCTTACCTGATATTCCCTCAACCCCTTAGGTTAGAGGATGGGGAACGGTGGGGAAAATTACAAGTTTAGTGTCTCGGGGTTAGCAACCATCCACCTTATATACAGGTACAAACAAATCTGGAGGCCGTTTATCCTGCAAGCTAAGGGTTTTGATGGTAAACTTACCTTAGCAACAGGCCCCTGGACACACCTCCCGCTGAAACCCTGGAGGCCGCATCTTCTGTAAGGTAAGGCTTTTAATGGTAAACTTACCTTCCTGACAGGCCCCTGGACACTGCTCCCGCCGAAAATCTGGAGGCCGCCTCTCCTGTAAGGTAAGTTTTTAAAGAGGTAAACTTACCTTCCCATCAGGCCCCTGGACACTGCTCCATCCAAAAATCTGGAATCAGTGCGGAGTTTGCATGTTCTCCTCGTGTCTGAGTTGGATTGTAGGTAGAATGGCATGCTAATTTGTCCATTCGTGTCAAAAAGGATCGGTGGGTTAATGGATTACGGGATAAGGTGGAGGTATAGGCGTATTACGGTGCTCGTTGCATAGCCAATTCAGACGCGATGGGACGAATGGCCACCTTCCACACTGTAATTTCTATGATTCTGCGATTGTATGACAATATTTGATGCCGGATTTCTTCTTGAGCTGATTCCACAAAAGATAAGCCATCATCTAATTAAATGGCGCAGCAGGGTCCTAGGGTCAAATGGCCTACTCCTGCTCCCAGTTCTGATGTTCTTATGTGGCATAGCAATGGCAATTCCATAATCAATCGCAATTTTTTTGTACTTCGACCCGACCCTTTTTTCCTCACAACCTTCTTTACCCGATATAAGTTTAAATTCCCAAACTCCTTCAGCAGCACGTTTGCATATTGGGGATTTTGGGGTAGCACATTAGTTTCCATTATCTGGTCTTTAGGGCTGATAAAGACTCAAGCAAAAGTACGAAGACATTTTTTTTGGCCTGGAATGCTTAATGATGTAGTTGAATTTGCTTTAGATAGAACATAGAAAATACAACACAGAACAGGCCCTTCGGCCCACGATGATGTGCCGAACTTTTAGCCTAGATTAAGAACAAATTAATCTACACCCCATCATCCTACCGTAATCCATGTACCTATCCAATAGCCGCTTGAAGGTCCCTAATGTTTTCGACTCAACTACTTCCACAGGCAGGGCATTCCATGCCCCCACTACTCTCTGGGTAAAGAACCTACCCCTGACATTCCCTCTATATCTTCCACCATTTATCTTAAATTTATGTCCCCTTCTAATGGTGTGTTCCATCCGGGGAGAAAGTCTCTGACTGTCTACTCTATCTATTCCCCTGATCATCTTATAAACCTCTATCAAGTCGCCCCTCATCTTTCTCCGTTCTAATGAGAAAAGGCCTAGCACCCTCAACATTTCCTTGTATGACCTACTCTCCATTCCAGGCGACATCCTGGTAAATCTCCTTTGCACCTTTTCCAAAGCTTCCACATCCTTCCTACAAGGGGGCAGGTTTAGCTCACTCGGCTAAATCGCTGGCTTTTAAAGCAGACCAAGTAGGCCAGCAGCACGGTTCGATTCCCGTACCAGCCGCTCCGGACAGGCGCCGGAATGTGGCGACTAGGGGCTTTTCACAGTAACTTCGTTGAAGCCTAATCGTGACAATAGGCGATTTTCATTTAATTTTCAAATGAGGTGACCAGAACTGCACACAGTACTCCAAATGTGGCCTTACCAAGGTTTTGTTCAGCTGCATCATCACCTCACGGCTCTTAAATTCAATCCCCCTGCGAATGTAACAGCCCGTAACAGCCTCCCCGAACAGGTGCGGAATGTGGCGACTAGGGGCTTTTCACAGTAACTTCATTGAAGCCTACAATAAGCGATTTTCATTTTTTCATTTTCATGAACGCTTGCACCATAGGCCTTCTTCACAGCTCTATCCACTTGAGTGGCAACTTTCAAAGATCTATGAACATAGACCCCAAGATCTCTCTGCTCCTCCACATTGCCAATAACCCTACCGTTAACCCTGTATTCCGCATTCATATTTGTCCTTCCAAAATGGACATCACCACTTTTCAGGGTTAAACTCCATCTGCCACTTCTCAGCCCAGATCTGCAGCATACCTGAAAATGAAAATGAAAAATGAAACCTGTCTCTTTGCAGCCGACAACAGCCATCACTATCCACAACTCCCCCAATCTTCGTATAGAACATAGAACGATACAGCGCAGTACAGGCCCTTCGGCCCACGATGTTGCACCGACATGGGAAGTCAAAAACTAAAGGCCATCTAACCTACACTATGCCATTATCATCCATATGCTTATCCAATAAACTTTTAAATGCCCTCAATGTTGGCGAGGTCACTACTGTTGCAGGTATGGCATTCCACGGCCTCACCACTCTTTGCGTAAAAAACCTACCTCTGACGTCTGTCCTATATCTATTACCCCTCAATTTAAGGCTCTGTCCCCTCGTGCTAGCCACCTCCATCCGCGGCAGAAGGCTCTCACTGTCCACCCTATCTAACCCTCTGATAATTTTGTATGCCTCTATTAAGTCAGCTCTTAACCTTCTTCTCTCTAACGAGAACAACCTCAAGTCCATCACCCTGTCCTCATAAGATTTTCCCTCCATATCAGGCAACATCCTGGTAAATCTCCTCTGCACCCGTTCCAAAGCTTCCACGTCCTTCCTATAATGATGCGACCAGAACTGTACGCAATAATCCAAATGCGGCCGTACCAGAGTTTTGTACAGCTGCAACATGACCTCATGGCTCCGGAACTCAATCCCTCTACCAATAAAGGCCAACACACCATAGGCCTTCTTCACAACCCTATCAACCTGGGTGGCAACTTTCAGGGATCTATGTGCATGGACACCGAGATCCCTCTGCTTATCCACACTGCCAATAATTTTGACATGAGCCAAATATTCCGCATTCCTGTTTTTCTTTTCAAAGTGAATCACCTCACACTTCTCTACATTAAAGTCCATTTGCCACCTCTCAGCCCAGCTCTGCAGCTTATCTATGTCCCTCTGTAACCTGCAACATCATTCCACACTGTCTACAACTCCACCGACTTTAGTGTCGTCTGCAAATTTACTCACTCAACCTTCTGTGCCCTCCTCTAGGTCATTTATAAAAATGACAAACAGCAACGGCCCCAGAACAGATCCTTGTGGTATGCCACTCGTAACTGAACTCCATTCTGAACATTTGCCATCAACCACCACCCTCTGTCTTCTTTCAAGGTTTGTGAGGCATGACCTACCCTTCACAAAACCATGCTGACTATCCCTAATCATATTATTCCTATCTAGATTATTATAAATTGTATCTTTTATAATTCTCTCCAAGGCTTTACCCACAACAGACGTGAGGCTCATCGGCCTATAGTTACCGGGGTTATCTCTACTCCCATTCTTGAACAAAGGGACCACATTTGCTACCCTCCAATCCTCTGGCACTATTCCTGTAGCCAATGAAGACATAAAACTCAAAGCCAAAGGCTCAGCAATCTCTTCCCTGGCTTCCCAGAGAATCCTAGGATAAATCCCATCAGGCCCTGGGGACTAATCTATTTTCACCTTGTCCAGAATTGCCAACACTTCTTCCCTATGCACCTCAATGCCATCTATTCTAATAGCCTGGTTCTCTGCATTCTCCTCCACAACATTATCTTTTTCCTGAGTGAATACTGACGAAAAGTATTCATTTAGAATCTCGCTTATCTCCTCAGCCTCCACACACAGCTTCCCACCACTGTCCGTGACTGGCCCTACTCTTACCCTAGTCATTCTTTTATTCCTGACATACCTATAGAAAGCTTTTGGATTTTCCTTGATCCTACCTGCCAAAGACTTCTCATGTCCCCTCCTTGCTCGTCTTAGCTCTCTCTTTAGATCCTTCCTCGCTTCCTTGTAACTATCAAGCGCCCCAACTGAAACCTCACGCCTCATCTTCACATAGGCCTCCTTCTTCCACTTAACATGTCACACATGTCAGGAAATTGACAAGGCACTAGCGGTAACAAAGCTACTGCCACACACAACCCCAAATTCGGTGTACGATGACATTCGAGAAAAAATTTACCGTTCCGTTTTACCTACAGAACAAAATCCACAAAACGGACTATCCCGGCAGGCCCACGGTGTCAGCATGCTGCTGCCCCGCCGAAATGATTTCCTCTTATCTTGACTCCATCCTCGCTCACATGGGTGCGCTCACCCCCCACGTACCTCCGGGATTCCTCTGATGCCCTGTGTCATATTGACAGCTTCATGTTCGTGGGCCATAATTGAATCCTATTCAACATGCATGTGCAAACTCTTAACACCTTCATCCCACACCAGGATTGCCTGAGAGCTCTTTGATTCTTTGTCAATTTCCATCCATCACCACTTCCTCCGCCTGACAGACCTTGTTCTATATTTCACCAACTTCTCCTCTATCTCATCCTATATTCTCCTAATCAAAGGTGTTGCAATGGGTAGCCACATGGGTTCGAGCTATGCTTGCCTTGTTATGGGCTATGTGGGCAATTCATATTCCACGCCTACCCGGGTCCCATGCCATAACTCCTATACCGGTGCATTGATGACTATTTTGGCGCCATTTCATGCTCTCGTCATGACCTTGAAATATATATCAACTTCGATTCCAGTTTCCACTCCCCCATCCCTTTCAACTTCTCCATCCGATCCACTTCCATTCCTTTCCTTTATCATTCTGTCACCCATTCCGGCAACAGACTGCCTTCTGAAATGAATTGAAGTGAAAAGCGCTTATTGTCACAAGTAGGCTTCAATGAATTTTCTGTGAAAAGTCACTAGTCGCTACATTGCGGCACCTGTTCGGGGAGGCGGGTTCGGGAATTGAACCGTGCTACTGGCCTGCCTTGCTCTGCTTTCAAAACCAGCGTTTTAACCCTGTGATAAACCAGCCCCAAACCTACGGACTCGCACGGCTATCTGGACTACAGCTCTTTGCACCCTACGCCCTGAAAGGACTCCATCTCTTTCTCTTCGCTCCTTCAGCTCAATTGCATTTGTTCCGATGATGTCAGTTTCCAAAATGATCTTCCTGAATCGTGATTTCCCAGCTCGAGTTGCTGACGGCGCCCTCAACAGTGTGCGGTCCATCTCTTGCACCACTACGGTAGCTCCCTTACCTCACTCCCAGAACAAAGATTGAGTCCCCTTGGCTTTCATACTTCACCCAACAACAACGCATAATCCTGCGCCATTTTCGCCAACTCCAGCCTGATTCCACCACCAATCACATCTTCCTTTCAGTCCCTCTATCAGCATTCCGCAGAGACCGTTCCCTCCGAGACAATCTCGTCCACTTCTCCACTATACCCATCACCACTCCCATCACCCGCGGAACATTCTCCTGCAATCGCAAAAGGTGTAACACCTCTCATGCTTACACCCACGCCAAAACACTGATTTCAGGTTAAGCAGCATTTCAATTGCACCTCTTTCAATCTGGTCTATTGCATTCGTTGCTGTCAATGTGATCTCCTCCAAATCTGAGAGAACAAACGCAGACTGGGTGATAGCATTTCTGAGCACCTCCAGTATGTGGACATTCAGGATCCTGACCGTCCCGTTCCTTACCATTTTAACACAAGAGCCTCCTCCTATTCCTACGTATCTGTCCTTGGCCAGATGCAATGGTCCAGTCAAGCTCAACGCAAACTGGAGACAAAACATATCATCGCCGGTAAGGAACGCTGCAACCTTCCGGTTTCAAGATCGAATTCAACAACTTCACATGATTAGCTCTCACCCAACGCGACCCATTTTATTTAATTTAACTGCATTTTATCAGTTCTTTCTTTCCTGTCCTCCTTTATATATATATTTAACACCCCCTCTTATCCACCTGTCCTTACCTTTTCTGTCCGTTGCTTCTCCCTTCACCCCCCACCCCCAGCCCTCACAGCTGCATTTGTCACAGTTTTCCCTCTGGTGTTAGATGTTCTGCTGTTTGGCCCATAACATGTTTTGTTCTCTCTGGGAACTGCCATGAACACTCTTTCCCGGCGGTATCTGTCGGTATTAGCACCCCGTGTCCATGGGTTTTTGTGTGTCTGACTGACTTTCATTCTCACTCCACAGTATAAATATGTCCCACTTTCTCTGTCTTAAGCTTTGACAAAGGACATCAGGACTCGGAAGCTTCGATCTTTTCTCTCACTACGGATGCTTCCAGACCTGCTAAGGTTTTTCAGCATTTTCTCTTTGGAATTAAAAGCAAGATTCACTGGGCCTAATCAGATTGAAAGGAAAGTGAACAAGATGAATGATTTGATAAGAACGCGGCACAGAAGGAGGTACCACAGATTGTTAAAGCCAAATATGCTAAAATTTACTTTTGAAACGTAGGGTCGAAAGAGAAAATGTTAAGCATCGTGACTCCTGGAGAAGGGTACCTGGTAATGGTAATCCAACCATTTCAAATATTAATTTACTGGTTGTGGGCTTCACTGGTTAGGTTAACCATTATAGCCCATCCCTATTTGAACTTCAGAGCATGCTTGTGAGTTGCCTTCTTGAACCCTGAGGTTTAGTACACCCACAGTGCTGTAATGGAGGAAGTTCCAGGTGTCCCAGCGACAGTGAAACAGTGGCGAGAGTGTTCCAAGTCAGCGTGTTGAGGTACCTCGATTGACAGTTGTAGACTTTGGGTTTCCCAGGTATCTGTAGCTCTTGTTATTCTAGTTGTCGTGGTCGTGGGTTAGAATGTGTTCGAAGAACCTTTAGTGAGTTACAGGAGTGCATCTTGTCGATTATACACACGAATGCCACTGTTCGTTTGTGGGGGAGGGTTTGAATGTTTGTAGAAGACGGAGCGAATACATTTCTTGCATTGTCCTGGATAGTGTCGAGCTTCGTGAGTTTTGTTGAAGTGCACTCATCCAGGCAAGTGGAGACTATCTCATCACACTCCGGACTTGTGCTTGATAAATGGAGGCCGGAGGGAGGGGGGTTGGTGGTTGGTGCGTTCCGCAGGTGAGTTACAATACGTAGGATTCTGAAATCCAAATTCCACATTACTCTAATAAAATTGAACAATGATGAACCATTCAAAGTTTAGTGGATATTATCGTGTTATTTTCCTGATGAAAAGCAAAATAACCTAAAGAATCATTGCAGGCATATAGGGCTGCGTGGGGTGGTGTGTTTTTGTGTGTGGGGGGTGGGTGGGCGACATGCAAGGGGCGACGGGAAAAAAATAATAATTATGCACGATGTGGCTGTCGGAAACAATGGTCTGATTAAACAATAGCCATGCATCCTCAATCAGCGATTAACAGCACAGGTACTGATCGAGTTGGTTGATGCACTTGAACGATAAATGGAACTCCTTGACAGAATCAATGGAGAAAATAAAGTGAATAAGCATCAAGCATGGAACCGCATCCAGCAGGAGGCAGCATGTTGGTAATATGGAAGAGGAAGTAAAACTGTAAAGGCCGATTCGGAAGAAAGCTGAGATCCATTATCAGATTGCCCACGAGCTCCATCATATCAGCAAGCGTCTGAATAGGTTTGAGAGGAGCAAAAACACGGAAAACAAGGAACTGACCTACTCTCTATCGTGTGCGGACAATTCGCCGAAAGACAATTAGCCGACAGACAGTTGGCCGACAGACAATTGACAGACAGGACAATTGGCCGACACTTATTAAAAATAAAAGAATAAAAGGGATAGGCGAAATAGAAATACAAATACAACAAATTATTTATTAAATATTATTTATTAACGATTATTTAAAAAATTACTCATTTATATAAAAAAAGACAGGAACAGTCTATTAAAAACTCTTACATACAATTATGTGCACATGCACGTAAAAATTGCAACCCATCTTCAGCATTGTAGTTGAGTACAAGTTTTTGGAGTCTTTTCTTGAGGCGAATGTATTTTTTGTTTTCCTTTGCCACATCAGCCCCTGATAATGCCTGTTCTATTATAATTTCAGTGCTTGACTGTTCAATCCTAAGGTTCTGAATTAATTTGGATAAATTAGGGTGATGGACATTGACTCTTCTACTGAAGGCGTGGTGCCACCGTCCTAGCGAGTTGTTAGTTTTGGGAGATCACTGAGAACTCTGGAGTGACAGGACCATAAATAAATGTAAAATATTGGGCGTCGACGTCTACCGCGTTGCATGATTCCTACCCATGTACACTCGAAATAAGACAAGAACTGCTCCAAAATTTCATCTGTTTGTGCATCTAAAGAATGAAGAAATTGTTCAAACAAAACAGCAAATCATCAGGTGGTACGAAAGCTTTCGCTTGCAGCTGTTTTATAATGAAAGCATTTTCTCGGTCGCTGTACCACGTTTGTAAACCTGTAGTCTGTATCTTGCGCCATAAACACTGGCCACAGTGAAAAAAACAACCATACACAGCAGATAATATAGCAGATATTAATGAAATAATCTGCAGAAATAGAGAAGCTGTTGGATCAGTCAATTTCCTCTCATGACGGGAACAAAGGAAGCAATGATGCTGCGATCTGGTCAGCAGAGAGATATGAAAAACGCAAGCATTCTCAACATTTAATAGAGAGCATTGTCCACAGTGGAATTCGGAATTTGGAGGTTGAAGAGCTGGTAATAGCGGAGCAGAATTGTCAGCCACTTTAGAACAGGGAATTACTGAGGTTTGACACTGTCCGAATGCAAAGTCTGTTAACATTTATCATAGATATCCTCAACAGAAAGAAAACGAGGCGGTAAAGAAAACCAATGATAGTTGTGAAGAACAGATGATGAAGGCTGCAAGAACCATCACCAATCTGCCGAGTTCAACTCTGACTGCGACAATGCAACCCAGGTCTGGTGTGGGCGTATTCTCTGACCCCGTGGTAGCAGTTTTTGCCGCACTTTTTCTTGTTCAAATTTACAGTACCCAATTAATTTTGTTCCAATTGAGAGGCAATTTACCGTGACCAAGCCACCTACCCTGCACATCTTTGGGTATTGGGGGTGAAAGCCATGCAAACACGGGGGAAGTGTACAAACTCCACACGGACAGTGACCCAGGGCCGGGATTCGAAAACGGACCTCAGGGACGTAGACAACAATTTCACCCTTTGCCACAATCGTCTTCACCATTTGTTTGCCTGCTGCATATTTAATCTCATTTCAACACCCAAGCTCCCAATAGTTTCCTCACGTGACACCTCCGTTTTGAGAGAGAAAATTAACATCAATGAGCACAGTGAAAACTCTGCTTGTAATGCCAAACAGGTGCATGCAACTGAATTATTGACAAAGATCTGTTGTGTACAATTATAGAGCCGATCAAACTGACCAATGTCATGTTTGTTAGCATCAGAAGTACTTCGACAGAACTCATCAACAGTCCAAAAGAAAATTTGATTGCTGATGTTCTACTCCGAATGTAATATGGTAATATATTGGAATGGACTTCATTCATCTGATGTCTACTTGTCATAAAAAAAGTTATATCGCATTGCTCCGTCTTTTTCCATAAAGGGAGTGGCCAAGATAACAATAATGGGTCCAAGTGAGCAATCCTTTGAGAACGATTGTTTGTGGAGCGTTTGCAGGGCTTTGGGTGAGAAAAATACAATCCTGTTTTGTACAGGTATATGATATGCTAAGAAACCGTGAAATGTTAAGAAAGGCGCTAGAAGAGGCCTTTTTCGAAAAGGAATCTGAAAGATCTTCCTGAACACAAGAAAAAATGTTTCCCAATTGCAAGTATTGACTTTCCATTCCTGTGTCAGCGGAGTGAGAGCTGCACGTTATTGTAAAGTGTCCTCCAAACTGCAGTGTTTGCGAGTATGGAAGAAGCTAAGAAGGCGCATTAGACAGTTGTTGTAGTCAATACTTTATATGGAATACGCCGAAAACTGTGTGCATCAGTAACGATCGACTTTGATGTTTGCATATGTGCATATTTTGCTGTATACGTGAGGCGTGTTCGATGGACAGACTTGTGCAATCGGTTCAATTCCAAGTCCGGGGTCTACTTTGTTATAAGGACCATAAGACATAGGAGCGGAAGTAAGGCCATTCGGCCCATCGAGTCCACTCCACCATTCAATCATGGTTGATTTCAACTCTATTTACCCGCTCTCTCCCCATAGCCCTTAATTCCTCGAGAAATCAAGAATTTATCAATTTCTGTCTTAAAGACACTCAACGTCCCGGCCTCCACCGCCCTCTGTGGCAATGAATTCCACAGACCTACCACTCTCTGGCTGAAGAAATTTCTCCTCAGCTCTGTTCTAAAGTGACTCCCTTTTATTCTAAGGCTGTGCCCCCGCGTCCTAGTCTCCCCTGCTAATGGAAACAACTTCCCTACGTCCATCTTATCCAAGCCATTCATTATCTTGTAAGTTTCTATTAGATCTCCCCTCAACCTCCTAAACGCCAGTGAATATAATTCCACGATCCTCAGACGTTCATCGTATGTTAGGCCTACCATTCCTGGGATCATCCGTGTGAATCTCCGCTGGACCCGCTCCAGTGCCAGTATGTCCATCCTGAGGTGTGGGGCCCAAAATTGCTCACAGTATTCTAAATGGGGCCTAACTAGTGCTTTATAAAGCCTCAGAAGTACATCCCTGCTTTTATATTCCAAGCCTCTTGAGATAAATGACAACATTATATTTGCTTTCTTAATTACGGACTCAACCTGCAAGTTTACCTTTAGAGAATCCTGGACTAGGACTCTCAAGTCCCTTTGCACTTTAGGATTATGAATTTTGTCACCGTTTAGAAAATAGTCCATGCCTCTATTCTTTTTCCCAAAGTGCAAGACCTCGCACTTGCCCACGTTGAATTTCATCAGCCACTTCTTGGACCATTCTCCTAAACTGTCTAAATCTTTCTGCAGCCTCCCCACCTCCTCAATACTACCTGCCCCTCCACCTATCTTTGTATCATAGGCAAACTTGGCCAGAATACCCCCAGTCCCGTCATCCAAATCGTTAATATATAAAGAGAACAGCTGTGGCCCCAACACTGAACCCTGCGGGACACCACTTGTCACCGGTTGCCATTCCGAAAAAGACCCTTTTATCCCAACTCTCTGTCTGACAGCCAATCGTCAATCCATGTTAGTACCTTGCCTCGAATACCATGGGCCCTTATTTTACTCAGCAGTCTCCCGTGAGGCACCTTGTCAAAGGCCTTTTGGAAGTCAAGATAGATAACATCCATTGGCTCTCCTTGGTCTAACCTATTTGTTATCTCTTCAAAGAACTCTAACAGGTTTGTCAGGCACGACCTCCCCTTTCTAAATCCATGCTGACTTGTCCGAATCCGACCCTGCACTTCCAAGAATTTAGAAATCTCATCCTTAACGATGGATTCTAGAATTTTGCCAACAACCGAGGTTAGGCTAATTGGCCTATAATTTTCCATCTTTTTTCGTGTTCCCTTCTTGAACAGAGGGGTTACAACAGCGATTTTCCAATCCTCTGGGACTTTCCCTGATTCCAGTGACTTTTGAAAGATCATAACTAACGCCTCCACTATTTCTTCAGCTATCTCCTTTAGAACTCTAGGATGTAGCCCATCTGGGCCCGGAGATTTATCAATTTTCAGACCTTTTAGTTTCTCTAGCACTTTCTCCTTTGTGATGGCAACCATATTCAACTCTGCCCCCTGACTTTCCTGAATTGTTGGGATATTACTCATGTCTTCTACTGTGAAGACTGGCGCAAAGTACTTATTAAGTTCCTCAGCTATTTCCTTGTCTCCCATCACTAGATTTCCTGCGTCATTTTGGAGCGGCCCAATGTCTACTTTTGCCTCCCGTTTGTTTTTAATGTATTTAAAGAAACTTTTACTATCATTCCTAATGTTACTGGCTAGCCTACCTTCATATTTGATCCTCTCCTTCCTTATTTCTCTCTTTGTTATCCTCTGTTTGTTTTTGTAACCTTCCCAATCTTCTGACTTCCCACTACTCTTTGCCACATTATAGGCTCTCTCTTTTGCCTTTATGCATTCCCTGACTTCCTTTGTCAGCCATGGCTGCCTAATCCTCCCTCTGATAACATTTCTTTTCTTTGGGATGAACCTCTGCACTGTGTCCTCAATTACTCCCAGAAACTCCTGCCATTGCTGTTCTACTGACTTTCCCACTAACCTCTGCTTCCAGTCGATTTTCGTCAGTTCCTCCCTCATGCGCCTGTAATTACCTTTATTTAACTGTAAAACCTTTACATCTGATTCTACCTTCCTTCTTTCAAATTGCAGACTGAATTCTACCATATTATGATCACTGCTTCCTAAGTGTTCCCTTACTTTAAGATCTTTTATCAATTCTGGCTCATTACATAACACTAAGTCCAGAATAGCCTGTTCCCTCGTGGGTTCCATCACAAGCTGTTCCAAAAAGCCATCCTGTAAACATTCAATGAATTCCCTTTCTTTGGGTCCACTGGCAACATTATTTACCCAGTCCACCTGCATATTGAAGTTCCCCATGATCACTGTGACCTTGCCTTTCTGACATGCCCTTTCTATTTCGCGGTGCATTTTGTGCCCCTGGTCCTGACCACTGTCAGGGGGCCTGTACATAACTCCCATTATGGTTTTTTTGCCTTTGTGATTCCTCAACTCTACCCACACAGACTCCACATCGTCAGACCCTATGTCGTTTAGTGCTATTGATTTAATTTCTTTTCTAATTAACAAGGCAACCCCGCCCCCTCTACCCACCTCTCTGTCTTTTCGATAGGTTGTAAATCCCTGGATGTTTAACTGCCAGTCCTGAACCCCCTGCAACCACGTCTCCGTGATGCCTACCACATCATACCTGCCAGTCACAATCTGGGCCACAAGCTCATCTACCTTGTTCCGTACAATGCGGGCATTTAAATATAGCACCTTTAGTTCCCTATTGACTGTCCCTTTTTGTTTTCTTGGTGTGGTGGTCCTTGGTTTACTGAGCCTTTCCATACACTGTGTCATATTTTGTGAGATGGGGACTATCGTAACCTCTCCTGAGCTCTGTCTTTTCGTGATTGTTTTGGAATTCTAAGCAGCTACGCTTCCCACTGATTCCTTCACCTCTTGGTTCCCTGACTTTCCCTTCCCCCCAATCTCTAGTTTAAAGTCCTATTGACCACCCTATTTACTCTTTTCGCCAGAAAACTGGTCCCAGCTCGGTTCAGGTGGAGACCATCCCAACGGTATAGGTCCCCCCTGTCCCAAAACTGATGCCAGTGTCCCATGAAAAGGAACCCCTCTTTCCCACACCACTCTTTCAGCCACGTGTTAACTTCCCTTATTCTTGCCTCCCTATGCCAATTTGCACGTGGCTCGGGCAGTAATCCGGAGATTATGACCCTTGAGGACCTGTTTTTTAATTTGAATCCTAGCTCTTTATAATCTCTAAACGGGTCCTCTTTCCTAGACTTGCCTATGTTGTTGGTACCGACATGGACCACAACAACTGGATCCTCCCCCTCCCTCTCCAATATCCTTTCAAGCCGGTCAGAGATGTCCCGCACCCTAGCACCGGGCAGGCAACATACCATGCGGGACCCTCTATCCTGCTCACAAAGGATACTATCTATCCCTCTGATAATAGAATCCACTACAACTACAACTTGCCTATTTACTTCCTCCCCTTGAATGGCCTGCTGAACCATGGTGCCTTGGTCAGCTGACTCATCCTTCCTGCAGCCCTGTTCGCCATCCACACACGGAGCAAGTGCCTCGTACCTGTTGGACAGGGTCAAGGGCTGAGGCTCCTGAGTTCCTGACTGCTGGTTCCCTTTACCTGCCTGACCTGCAGTCACACCCTGCTGTCCCTGGCCACTGGCAGGATTTAAACTATTTACTCTGACAGGTGTGACTGCCTCCTGAAACAAAGTGTCCAGGTAAGCCTCCCCCTCCCGGATGTGCCTCAGTGTGTGAAGCTCAGACTCCAGCTGATCAACTCTGAGCCGGAGTTCTTCGAGCAGCCAACACTTACTGCAGATGTGGTCGCTGCAGCTCGCAATTGGATCTGCCAGCTCCCACATCAAGCAGCTTAAGCACATCACCTGACCAGCCATCTCTAATTAATTAATTTGTTTAATTTAAGTTTACGAGTTTTAAATTTGGGGCAGATTGTTTATCAACCAATTTGTTGCTGCTGAAAAGCGTATTTCATCCGAAGGCGAGATGCAGCTAGCGAAATCGGTGGAGTGACGGATAAGAACATAGAACATAATATAAGAACATAAGAACTAGGAGCAGGAGTAGGCCATCTGGCCCCTCGAGCCTGCTCCGCCATTCAATTAGATCATGGCTGATCTTTTGTGGACTCAGCTCCACTTTCCAGACCGAACACCATAAACCTTAATCCCTTTATTCTTCAAAACACTATCTATCTTTACCTTAAAAACATGTAATGAAGGAGCCTCAACTGCTTCACTGGGCAAGCAATTCCATAGATTCACAACCCTTTGGGTGAAGAAGTTCCTCCTAAACTCAGTCCTAAATCTACTTCCCTTTATTTTGAGGCTATGTCCCCTAGTTCTGCTGTCACCCGCAAGTGGAAACAACCTGCCCGCATCTATCCTATCTATTCCCTTCATAATTTTAAATGTTTCTATAAGATCCCCCCTCATCCTTCTAAATTCCAACGAGTACAGTCCCAGTCTACTCAACCTCTCCTCATAATGCAACCCCTTCAGCTCTGGGATTAACCTAGTGAATCTCCTCTGCACACCCTCCAGCGCCAGTACTTCCTTTATCAAGTAAGGAGACCAAAACTGAACACAATATTCCAGGTGTGGCCGCACTAACACCTTATACAATTGCAACATAACCTCCCTAGTCTTAAACTCCATCCCTCTAGCAATGAAGGACAAAATTCCATTTGCCTTCTTAATCTCCTGTTGCACTTGTAAACCAACCTTCTGTGACTCATGCACACCCAAGTCTCTCTGAACAGCGGCATGCTTTAATATTTTATCGTTTAAATAATAATCCCGTTTGCTGTTATTCCTACCAAAATGGATAACCTCACATTTGTCAACATTGTATTCCATCTGCCAGACTCTAGCCCATTCACTTAACCTATCCAAATCCGTCTGCAGACTTCCAGTATCCTCTGCACTTTTCGCTTTACCACTCATCTTGGTGTCATCTGCAAACTTGGACACATTGCCCTTTGTCCCCAACTCCAAATTATCTATGTAAATTGGGAACAGTTATGGGCCCAACACGGATCCCTGAGGGACACCACTAGCTACTGATTGCCAACCAGAGAAATACCCATTTATCCCAACTCTTTGCTTTCTATTAATTAACCAATCCTCTATCCATGCTACTACTTTACCCTTAATGCCATGCATCTTTATCTTATGCAGCAACCTTTTGTGAGGCACCTTGTCAAAGGCTTTCTGGAAATCCAGATATACCACATCCATCGGCTTCCCGTAATCTACTGCACTGGTAATGTCCTCAAAAAATTCCACTAAATTAGTTAGGCATGACCTGCACTTTACGAAACCATGCTGCGTCTGCCCAATGGGACAATTCCTATCCAGATGCCTCGCAATTTCTTCCTTGATGATAGATTCCAGCACCTTCCCTACTACCGAAGTTAAGCTCACTGGCCAATAATTTCCTGCTTTCTGCCTACCTCCTTTTTTAAACAGTGGCGTCACGTTTGCTAATTTCCAATCCACCGGGACCACCACAGAGTCTAGTGAATTTCGGTAAATTATCACTAGTGCATCTGCAATTTCCTTAGCCATCTCTTTTAGCACTCTGGGATGCATTCCATCAGGGCCAGGAGACTTGTCTACCTTTAGCCTCATTAGCTTGCCCATCACTCCCTCCTTAGTGATAACTATCCTCTCAAGGTCCTCACCTGTCATAGCCTCATTTCTATCAGTCGCTGGCATGTTATTTGTGTCTTCCACTGTGAAGACCGACCCAAAAAACCTGTTCAGTTCCTCAGCCATTTCCTCATTTCACATTATTAAAACTCCCTTCTCATCCTCTAAAGGACCAATATTTACCTTAGCCACTCTTTTTTGTCTTATATATTTGTAAAAACTTTTACTGTCTGTTTTTATATTCTGAGCAAGTTTACTCTCATACTCTATCTTACTCTTCTTTGTGGCTTTTTTAGTAGCTTTCTGTTGCCCCCTAAATATTTCACAGTCCTCTAATCTCCTAGCAATCTTTGCCGCTTTATATGCTTTTTCCTTCAATTTGATACTCTCCCTTATTTCTTTAGATATCCATGGTCGATTTTCCCTCTTTCTTCTGTCCTTCCTTCTTGTTGGTATAAACCTTTGCTTTGCACTGTGAAAAATCGCTTGGACGGTTCTCCACTGTTCCTCAACTGTTCCACCATAAAGTTTTTGCTCCCAGTCTACCTTAGCTAGTTCTTATCTCATCCCCTTGTAATCTCCTTTGTTTAAACACAAAACACTAGTATTTGATTTTACTTTCTCACCCTCCATCTGTATTTTAAATTCCACTATATTGTGATCGCTCCTTCCGAGAGGATCCCTAACTATGAGATCATGAATCAATCCTGTCTCATTACACAGGACAAGATCTAGGGCCGCTTGTTCCCTCGTAGGTTCCATTACATACAGTTCTAGGAAACTATCGCGTATACATTCTATAAACTCCTCCTCAAGTTTGCCTTGACCGACCTGGTTAAACCAATCGACATGTAGATTAAAATCCCCCATGATAACTGCTGTACAATTTCTACATGCATCCGTTATTTCTTTGTTTATTGCCTGCCCCACCATAACGTTACTATTTGGTGGCCGATAGACTACTCCTATAAGTGACTTTTTCGCCTTACTATTCCTGATTTCCACCCAAATGGCTTCAACCTTGTCCTCCATAGCACCGATGTCATCCCTTACTATTGCCCGGATGTCATCCTTAAATAACAGAGCAACACCACCTCCCTTACCATCCACTCTGTCCTTCCGACTAGTTTGATACCCTCGGATATTTAACTCCCAGTCGTGACCATCCTTTAACCATGTTTCAGTAATGGCCACTAAATCATAGTCATTTACGATGATTTGTGCCATCAACTCATTTACTTTATTCCGAATACTACGAGCATTCAGGTAAAGTACACTTATGTTGGTTTTTTTACCTTTGTTTTGAATCTTAACATCTCCAGTCTTATTGCTTTTGTTATTACTGGGCTTATTCACCCCTCCCCAACAGCTCTAGAAAACAGCTCTAGGACATCGGTTCGAGTCCTGCCCAAGTGCAGACCCTCCGGTTTGTACTGGTCCCACCTCTCCCAGAACCGGTCGCAATGCCCCAGGAATTTGAATCCCTCCCTCTTGCACCATCTCTCGAGCCACGCATTCATCCTATCTATCCTGACATTCCTAATCTGACTGGCTCGTGGCACTGGTAGCAATCCTGAGATTACTACCTTTGAGGTCCTAATTTTTAGTTTAACACCTAACTCCGTGAATTCCGCTTGTAGGGCCTCATCCCGTTTTTTTTTACCTATATCGTCGGTGCCTATGTGCACCACGACAGCTGGCTGTTCACCCCCCCCCCCCCCAGAATGTCCTGCAGCCGCTCCGAGACATCCATGACTCTTGCACCATGGAGGCAACACACCATACTGGAGTCTCGATTGCGTCGACAGAACCGCCTGTCTATTCCCCTTACGATCGAGTCCCCTATCACTATAGCCCTGCCATTTTCCTTCCTGCCCTGCTGTGCAGCAGAGCCAGCCACGGTGCCATGACCCTGGCTGCTGCTGCCTTCCCCTGGTGAGCCATCTCCCTCAACAGTATCCAAAGCGGTATATCTGTTTTGCAGGGAGATGACCGCAGGGGACACCTGCACTGCCTTCCTGCTCTTGCTCTTTCTTTTGGTCACCCATTTTCTATCTCCCTCAGTAACCTTCACCTGCGGTGTGCCCAACTCGCTAAACGTGCTATCCACGACCTCCTCAGCATCGCGGATGCTCCAAAGTGAGTCCATCCGTAGCTCAAGAGTCGTCAAGCGGTCAAACAAGAGCTGCAACTGAACACACTTCTTGCACGTGAAGGAGGCAGGGACAGTGGACGTGTCCCTGAGCTCACACATCGCACACGAGGAGCATGCCACGGGTCTGGGATCTCCTGCCATGTCTTAAACCCTTGGTAAACTTAAACAACTAGAATTTCAAAATAAAAATAAATAAATTAGACAATGAAAAGAAAAAGAGAGAATTATTACCAGTCACTAAAAGGGTTAAAAAGCACCTCCTCACACTGCAGCGAATTACCTCACTGCACCAAATTACCAAGTTTCAATCCCACACACTGGATGAGTCTCATTCCGGATGAGTCTCCTGGAAATGTGCTCGCTTACTGTGTGCGCTGCCTGTCGTCTTTTATACAGACCTCAGCTAACCGAGAACTCAAAAAAATACCTTAACTTCAATGAGAAGAATACAATGTGCCCCTAAACAGGCCTCAGGTGATTGACATATAACTGCCTCTCAGCAATTAGGGTGGGGGCAGCTTCAACCAATCAGGCACTAAGCTCCACACTGCACGTTTAACTGAAAAACAGCAGAATTAGATTTTCCACTTACCTTTGCTGATTTACCTCACTGCACCAAATTACCAAGTTTCAATACCCCACTCTGGATAAGTCTCACTCCGGATGAGTCTCCTGTAAAAGTGCTCGCTTACTGTGTGCGCTGTCTGTCTGTCTTTTATACAGACCTCAGCTAACCGATAACTCAAAAAATACCTTAACTTCAAAGAGAAGAATACAATGTGCCCCTAAACAGGCCTCAGGTGATTGACATATAACTGCCTCTCAGCAATTAGGGTTGGGGCAGCTTCAACCAATCAGATTCTAAGCTCCACACTGCACTTTTAACTGAAAAACAGCAGATTTAGATTTTCCACCGATCTTTGCTGATTTACCTCACTGCACCAAATTACCAAGTTTCAATCCCCCACTCTGGATGAGTCTCACTCCGGATGAGTCTCCTGGAAAAGTGCTCGCATAGAACAGTACAGCACAGAACAGGCTCTTCGGCCCTCGATGTTGTGCCGATCAATGATCACCCTACTCAAACCCACGTATCCACCCTACACCCGTAACCCAACAACCCCCCCCTAACCTTATTTTTTAGGACACTACGGACAATTTAGCATGGCGAATCCACCTAACCCGCACATCTTTGGACTGTGGGAGGAAACCGGAGCACCTAGAGGAAACCCACGCACACACGGGGAGGACGTTCAGACTCCGCACAGACAGTGACCCAGCCGGGAACCGAACCTGGGACCCTGGAGCTATGAAGCATTTATGCTAACCACCATGCTACCGTGCTGCCCTGATAAGGGTGGGAATGTGGTGCAGAAGGGGGCAGTGGTAAACGGGGTCTTTAGGGACTTCTACGAGTAACTGTACCGGTCGGAGCCACCGATGTGGGTGGGGGGGATGGAGAGCTTCATGAACAGGCTATGTTTTCCAAAAGTTCAAGTGGAGCTGGTGGAGGGGCTGGGGGCGCCGATAGAGTTGGAGGAGATAGTCAGGGGGATTGGTCAAATACAGGCAGGTAAGGCGCCAGGGACGGATGGTTTCCCGGTGAAATTTTATAAAATGTATGCGGATCTGGTGGGCCCCCTGTTGGTGCTAGCCTTCAATGAGGCATGGGAGGGGGGGGGGGGCTTTGCTCCCGACGATGTCGCGGAAGCTGATCTCTCTGATCCTGAAGCGGGATAAGGACCCCTTGCAGTGTGGCTCATACACGCCTATATCGCTCCACAATGATGACGCTAAGTTGCTGGCGATGATCCTGGCCACCAGGATAGAGGACTGTGTGCCAGAGGTGATACACGAGGATGAGACAGGATTTGTCAAGGGACGGCAGTTCAACACAAATGTGCGGAGATTGCTAAATGTTATTATTATGCCGGCGGTGGAGGGGGACGCGGACATAGTGGTGGCACTGGATGCAGAGAAGGCATTTGATAGAGATGAGTGGGGGTACCTGTGGGAGGTGCTGGAGCGGTTCGGATTCGGGGAGGGGTTCATCAAATGGGTGAGGTTGCTCTACGAGGCCCCGATGGCGAGTGTAGTTACCAATGGAAGTTGATCGGAGTACTTCAGGCTCTGCCGTGGGACCAAGCAGGGGTGCCCCCAGTCCCCCTTGCTCTTTGCATTGGCGATAGAACCTTTTGCTTTGGCGCTGAGGGAGTCGGGGAGGTGGAGGGGCCAGGTACGGGGTGGGGAACAACATAGGGTATCGCTGTATGTGGATGACCTGCTGTTGTATGTGGCGGACCCAGAAGGGGGAATGCCGGGGGTGATGGAGCTTTTGGCGGAGTTTGCGAGCTTCTCGGGCTATAAGTTAAATCTGGCAAGAGTGAGGTAATTGTAGTACAGCGGGTGATCAGGAGGAGGGAATTGGGAGGCTCCAGTTTAAGAGGGCAGTGAAGAGTTTCAGATACCCGGGGGTGCAGGTGGCCAGGAGTTGGGGGACTCTACATAAGCTTAATTTTACCAGGCTTGTGGAGCAGATGGAGGAGGAATTCAAAAGGTGGGACACGGTGCCTCTATCGCTGGCGGGTAGAGTGCAGTCCGTCAAAATGACGGTTCTCCCGAGGTCATTGTTCCTTTTTCAGTGTTTTCCCATCTTTATCCCTAGGGCCTTATTTAGGAGGGTGACTAGCAGCATCATGAGCTTTGTTTGGGCGCATGGGACCCCGAGGGTGAAGTGGGTCTTCTTGGAGCGGGGTACAGATGGTCGGGGGCTGGCGTTACCCAATCTCTCGGGGTAATATTGGGCGGCCAATGTGTCGATGGTGCGCAAGTGGGTGATGGAGGGGGAGGGGGCAGCATGGAAACGGTTGGAGATGGCGTCCTGTGGAGACACAAGCCTGGGTGCCCTGGCAACGGCGCCATTGCCGCTCCCTTCTACGAGGTATACCACGAGTCCGGTGATGACGGCTACCCTCAGGATTTGGGGGCAGTGGAGACGACATAGGGGGGAAGTGGGGGGCTGGATATGAGGCTCCGCTGGGGGGGGGGACCATCGGTTCGTCCCGGGGAACATTGATGGGGGGTTCCAGGGTTGGCACAGAGCGGGCATCAGACAGCTGAGGGACCTGTTCATTGAGGGGAGATTTGCGAGCCTGGGGGAGTTGGAGGAGAAATTTGGGCTCCATTCGGGGAACATGTTCAGGTATCTGCAGGTAAAGGCGTTTGCTAGACGGCAGGTGGAGGGATTCCCTTTGCTTCCCGCGAGGGGGGAGAGGGACAAGGTGCTTTCGGGAGTCTGGGTCGGGGATGGGAAGATATCTGATAAACACAAGGTAATGCAGGAGGTGGAGGAGGCGTTATTAGAGGAGCTAAAGTCTAAGTGGGAGGGAGAACTGGGGGAGCGGATCGAAGATAGGACAGGGCTGATGCCCTGGAGAGGGTTAACTCTTCCTCCTCATGTGCGTGACTTACCTCATCCAATTTAAGGTGCAGCACCGGGCCCACATGTCCGGGTTTAGGATGAGTAGGTTCTTTGGGGGCGAAGACAGGTGTGTCAGGTGTTCGGGGAGTCCAGCGAACCATGCCCTTATGTTCTGGGCATGCCCGGTACTGGAGGAGTTCTGGAAGTGGGTGGCGAGGACGGTGTCGAGGGTGGTAGGATCCAGGGTCAAGCCAGGCTGGGGACTCGCGATTTTTGGGGATGTGGTGGAGCCGGTAGTGCAGGAGGCGAAAGAGGCCGGTGTTCTGGCCTTTGCATCCCTAGTAGCCCGGCGGAAGATCTTGATTGAGTGGAAGGATGCCAGACCCCCAAGCGTGGAGATCTGGATCAATGACATGGCGGGATTTATTAAGCTGGAGAAGGTCACATTTGCCATGAGAGGATCGGTACAAGTGTTCTTTAGCCGGTGGCAAACTTTCCTCGACTTTCTGGCTCAGCGATAGGGTACTGTGTCAGCAGCAGCAGCAACCCGCGGGGGAGGGGAAAATGTAAGTTTTTTTGTTGTTTACTGGGTTTGGGGGGGGGGGGTGGTGGGGTGGTGGTGGGCGAGATACATGCGCTGCTACGGTCTTGGGGGTCTTACAGTTATTATGGTGTTTTATTGTTGCTTTTGATTGTTTGTTGTTATATTTTCCGTAAAAAAGTTCAATAAAAATTATTTTTTTTAAAAAGTAGTAAGGTATTTTTAAATTGAAACAATAAACCACATGTCAACATAAGTATATGAACCCAAATATCAAATTTCTTACCTTTGTTTTCAAGAAGTTCTTCTACCTCTTCAATATAAACAGAAAGTCATCACGCTTTGTGCATTCACCTCAACATGCCTCTCTGGGATTTTATTTTCGGGAAATCAAGATAATTGATTCCAATGCGTTGCAGTCTCGCTGAATGACAGGTTGAAATACAATTCCATTTTGTTTCATGCAATTGACCATCAGCTGGAACATATAGGACGCTGTTGACTGATGGTTGCGTGGTGTGCTGTAACGCCGCAGATGCCATCAGTGCAACGTGCCCTCCATGACAATAGTTATTCTTTCCCTCATTTGTGGTTGGCTGATTCCATGGCAAAAAATTAAGTGAGGCGAGATACTTGTTTTTGTTTACTCACTCTCGCGTACACGCTGATCTTTCAGATCTGTGAATGTAATTTTGTTTTCAGATAAAAACAACCTGAAAAGCAAAGGTTATCGTATATTTTACACTAAAAGCTTTGTTTCCAAGCCGCCGGTTTTGAAAATGTTTTGATCTAATTTAACTTAATCATGATTAAATATCTGTTATATACAGAAACGGTTTTCAGTCATGCGCATTAACATTGGTGAGGTTAATACTAGGTATAAAATTGAACATTTTCCACTCAATATCTGCAGTCTATTACTACTCATTTCCAACAGATACATCGATGATGTCCACGAAGACGATCCGGCTGATCAGCACCTTATCATCACACCCGTTCGAAGAATTGTTACATCCCTGACAATCGAAATATGTATTGGAATTCAGAAATGTTCGTACTTTTCATGTTCAATTGTTTTTGGCGCAGCTATTTCCAGATATTTTTCAGAAGATGATAAAAAAGAGGAATATCGTCGTCCAATCGAGGCGGTAGAAGTGGATTCTCCAAAGAAGTAAACTCGGTCACCTCGACTGTATTGTGCGAAGCCGAAGAATTTATGTTAAAGAGCGGTTAAGTAATGAATCTCTCCAGCAACAAACGTTGGAAGGTCATCATCCAATAGAAGCGACAGACGGGGAATTTGGGAGAAGTCATCTTAGTCACCTCGACTGTTCTGTCGCGAGCCGATGAACTCCTCCAGTGACGAACAGGAGGTAGATCAATATCCAATCATGGACGCGGATTCTGGGAGAAGTTAACTCAGTCACCTCGACTGTATTGTGGGGAGCCAACGAACTGGGGTGAATGAGTGGTTAAGCCCAAAACATGGAGAAGTTAAATCAATCATTTCGACTGTGCAGGGGGTACCAGAAGAACATCTCCATTGACAATCAGAAGGAAGATAATCATCCAATCGAGGCGACAGAAGAGGATTCTGCCTGAATTCAACACATTCACGTTGACTGTACTGTGGATGGTCGAAAAACCAATCCAATGACAAACAGGATGAAGAGCAGATTCCAATAGATGCAGCAGAAGAGGCTTCTTGGAAAATCTAACTGAAGCCCCTCGATTTTTCCGTGGGTAGCCGAATAAACACTCCAGTGACAAGCAGAAAGAAGATCATCGTCAAATAGAGGCGGCAGAATAGCATTCTGGCAGAAGCCAACTCAGTCACCTCAACGGTACTGTGGGCAGCCATAAAAACACTCCAGTGACAATCAGAAATAATAGCATAATGTAATACAGGCGGTAGAAGATAATTCAGCGGGAAATCAACTCAGTCACCGCGACTTTACTGTGGGTGATCGAGAAAAACTGGCAGTGACAAACATGACACAGTTCATAGTCCATCAGCGGCGGAAAAAGAGGAGTCTGGGAAAAAGAACCTCAATCATCCCAACGGTATTTTGTGTACCGAAGGTGCCATCCAGTGACAATCAGGGGGACGGTTATGGTCCAATGGAGGCGACAGAAGTGGATTCTGGGAAACGTCAGCACAGTCACCTCGACTGTCCTCTGGGGAGCCAAAGAAGCACTCCAGTCACAATGAGAAGGAAGAGCATCCTCAAATAAAGGTGGTAGAAGAGAACTCTTGGAGAAGTAAAAAGAGTCACCTCACCTGTGGGGTACCGAATCACTGGTGCCGAAGAACGGTTAAGCCCGATACAGGGAAATGTAAATTAAGTCACCTCGACTTAGTGTTTGGCCGAAGAACCCCTTCAGTGACAAAAAGGAGGATGTTCACGGTTTAATGGATATAACAGTCGTGGATTCTGCAGAACTTCTCCAGTCACAAATAAGAGGAAGATGAGGCGGCAGAAGAGGATCCTTGGAGACGTCAACTTAGTGACCTCGACTCGACGATGTGGAGTCGAATAAACGCTCCAGTGACAACTGGAGAAAAGATCACCATCCAATAGAGGCAGCAGCAGCAGATTCTGGAATAAATATACTGAGTTACCTCGACTAGTCTGTGGGTAGCCGAATACACCGACCAGTGACACACAGGATGATAATGATCGTCAAATAGAGGCAGCATCAGAGGATTCTGGGAGAAGTAAAATGAGTTACCTGTACTGTGGATAGGCGCCGAATCACCGCAGTGACAAACATGAGGAAGGTCGTCGTCCAATTGAGATGGTGGAAGAGGTGTCTGGGAAGACTAAAGTCAGTGATCTCGACTGTACTGAAGGGAGCCGAAGAATTGGTGTCTAAGAGCGGCTGAGCACGAAACACGGAGAAGTAAACTCAGTGACCTCGTCTCAAGTGTTGTTGGCGATAGATCCTCTCCAGTGACAAACAGGAGGTAGATTTTCGTCCAATAGCGGCGGCAGACGCAGATTAGCGGTGATGTCTTCGACTGAACAAACAGGAGGAAAAATCATCGCCCAATAGAGGTGGCAAAGAAGGATTCTGTGAGAAGTCAACTCCGAATACTCGACTTTATTGTGGGAAGTCGACGAACGCCTCCAGTGACAAAAAGGTGGAAGATGATCGTAAATAGAAACAGCAGACTAGGATTCTGGGAGGTGACAACTCACTCACTTCGACTGTACTGTAGGTCTCCGAAGAACCCCTTCAGTGACATACAGGAGGATGTTCACCGTCCAATGGATATATCAGTAGTTGATTCTGCGAGAAAACAACGCAGTCAACTCGACTGCACTGTGTTTCGCCGAAGAACGTCTAAAGTGACAAACAAGAGGAAGACGATCAACGAAGGGAGGCGGCAAAAGAGGATTGTAGAAGAGGTCCAGGCAGTCACGTCGACTGTACTGTGGATAGCCGAAGAACTCATCCAGTGACAAGTAGGAGAAACGCGATCGTCCAATTGAGGCGATAAAAGACAGGTTACAGGTTAAATCAATTACCTTGACTGTATGGTGGGTAGCCAGTGAACCACTCCACTGACAATCAGAAGGAAGAAGATCGCCCAATAAAGCTGGCGAAAGAGATTTCTGGGCGATGTGAACTCAGTCACGTCGGATGACTTTGGGGAGCTGAAGAGCCGCTTCGGTGACAATAGGGAGGAAGATCATCTTCAGATAGAAGCAGCAGAAGGGAATTCTGGGAGAAGTCAACTCAGTCACATCGCCTGTACTGTGGATGTACCCGTCCAGTACAAACAGGAGGAAGAACATCGTATAATAGAAGCAGCTGAAGTGGATTTTTTGAAAGGGTAAGCCAGTCTGCTCGACTGTACTGTACCAAGCCGAATGGCCTCTCCAGAGGCAATCAGGAGGACGATCATCATTCAATGCTGCTGCAGACGAGGATTCCGGGAGAAGTAAACACATTCACCTCGACTGTACTGTGGGTAGATAACCTCTTCAGTGAACGGAGCAGATATCATCGTCCTGTTGAGGCGGAAAAATATAATTCTTTGAGAAAAAATCTCAGTCACGTCGACATTATTGTGGGTAGCCGGCGAGCGACTCCAGTGACAAACAGAAGAAAATGATCGTAAATAGAAGCAGCAGTAGAGGAGTCTGCGAGATATCAACGCCGTCACCTCGACTGTACTGTGGGCAGCCGAAGAAAGTCAACAGTGACAAACAGGAGGAAGATGATCGATAAAGATAGGTGGCAAGAGGGAATTCCGGAGAGGTCAACGCAATCACGTCGACTGTACGGTGGATAGCCAAAGAACCCTTCCAGGTGTTCGAGTTGAAGTGGCAGACGAGGATTCTGGAAGACATCAACACAGTTCACCTCGACTGCACTGTGAGGAGACGAAGAACCCCTCCAGTGACAAAGAGGAATATTATCGTCCAAAAGAGGCAGCAGAAGTAGATTCTGGGTGGAGTTAACTCAGTCACGTAGATTCTGGGAGGAGTCAACTCAGTCACGTCGGCTTCACTGTGGGTAACCGAAGAACATTCCAGTATCAAACAAGAGGAAGATGATCATCCAATAGAGGCTGCAGGAGAGGATTCTGAAAAGTCAGCTAAGTCCCCTCGACTGCACTGTGGGGAGCGCAGACGTGGAGGGCCTGCTCGTTTGAGTTTCAGGACTCATCTGTTGAAGGAACTGCGCTGGTCATGCTTGTAATTCCAGACAAACCTGCTGGACATTAGCCTATCGTTTTAAGACGTCGTACTGTGCCTACTCCATTGCAAAGCCGACTTATCCACAATCTGCCGAAAGGACTTTACATTCCATTGTTTTACGATTCTGTGTGTTTTTAACAGAATGACATTACTGCTGTATCTCTTCCATTGGACAAAGATGCCTACCTGAGTGCAATGTGAAGGCTTTAATAACAAGAAGGCAGGTAGTTGAATGAAAAGTTGCAAATAGAATATTAGCGAATTTATAACTTCCTTACCTTTATCGATCAGATCTTTTTTCAGTTTTGAAAGTTCTGCAGTCGATAACAATGGTTGTGAATATCTTGTTATTATTGTTCATATTATTCGAACATTTAAAATAGTGAGTTCCCAATAACACATGGAGAAAAACAAGCCTTCAATCTAAGACAGGCTGTGACCGTGTAAACAATTTGCAATCGCTGGCGGGTAGAGTTCATTCCGTCAAAATGACGGTGCTCCCGAGGTTCTTCTTCCTCTTTCAGTGTTTGCCGTTCTTTATCCCTAGGACCTTTTTTAGGAGAGTGAGTAGCAGCATCATGAGCTTTGTTTAGGCGCATGGGACCCCGACGTTGAAGAGGGTCTTCATGGAGTGGGGAGAGATGGCGGGGAGAGATGCCCCCCTGAGAGTGGGGCTAGCGTTACCCAATCTCTCGGGCAATTATTGGGCCGCCAATGTGTCGATGGTGCGCAAGTGGGTGATGGAGGGGGACGGGGCAGCATGGAAACGGATGGAGAGTGCGTCCTGTGGAGATACAAGCCTGGGGGCCCTGGTAACGGCGCCATGGCCGCTCCCTCCTACGAGGTATACCACGAGCCCGGTGGTGGAGGCTACCCTCAAGATTTTTGGGCAGTGGAGGTGACATAGGGGGGAAGTTGTGGGCTCGATGGAGGCTCCGTTAAGGGGGAACAATCGGTTCATCCCGGGGGGATGGATGGGGGGTTCCAGGGTTGGCACAGAGCGGCCATCAGACAGCTGAGGGACCTGCTCATTGATGGGAGGTTTGCGAGCCTGGGGGAGTTGGAGGAGAAATTTGTGCTCCCCGGGGAACATGTTCAGGTATCTGCAGGTGATGGCGTTTGCTAGGCGGCAGGTGGAGGGATTCCCTTCGCTTCCCGCGAGGGGGGTGAGTGACAGGGTTCTTTCTTTCTGACCAGAGCCTTATGCAGCCTCAGAAGTACATCCCTGGATCCCTGGTCTTGTATTGTATCACTCTTAACATGAACGCTAACATTGCAATTGCCTTCTTAACTGCCGATTGAAACTACACATGAACCTTAAGAGAATCATAAACAAGGACTCTCAAGCCCCATTGCGTTTCTGATTCCCTATGCATTTCCCATGTAGAAAATAGTCTAGTCCTAGATTCCTCCTTCGAAAGTGCATAGTTTGCAGGCCAGGTTCGATTTGTTGACCACCAGGAAGGCGGAGACACAGTGGAGGAGGGTGCAAGGCGCGGTATATGAGTATGGGGAGAAGGCGAGCAGTGTTCTCTCGGGGGTCTGGGTCCGGGAGGGGAAAGTATCTGATATCTACAAGGTAATGCAGAAGGTGGAGGAGGCATCAGTAGAGGAGCTGAAAGCTAAGTGGGAGGGGGAACTGGCGAAACAGATCGAAGACGGGACATGGGCTGATGCCCTGGAGAGGGTTAACTCTTCCTCCTCGTGTACGCGGCTTAGCTTCATCCAATTCAAGGTGCTGCACCGGGCCCACATGTCCGGGTCCAGGATGAGTAAGTTCTTTGGGGGTGAAGACAGGTGTATGAGGTGTTCGCGGAGTCCAGCGAACCATGCCCATATGTTCTGGGCATGCCAGGCACTGGAGGAGTTCTGGAAGGGGTGGCGAGGACGGTGTCGAGAGTGGTAGGATCCAGGGTCAAGCCAGGCTGGGGACTCGCGATTTTTGTTGTTCGGGTGGAGCCGGAAGTGCAGGAGGCGAAAGAAGCCTGTATGCTGGCCTTTGCGTCCCTAGTAGCCCGGCGGAGGGTCTTGCTACAGTGGAAGGATGCGAGACCCCCAAGCGTGGAGTACGGATTAATGACATCGCGGGTTTTATTAAGTTAGAGAAGGTCAAATTCGCCCTGAGAGGATCGGTACAAGGGTTCTTTCGGCGGTGGAAACCTTTCCTCGACTTTCTGGCTGAACGATAGGGTACTGGGTCAGCAGCAGCAGCAACCCAAGGGGGAGGGGGCGAAAGTGGGGGGGGGGGACGTTGACTATGTTTTCTTATTTAATTTTAATATATTTGTAAGTTTTCTTGTTGTTTACTAGGTTTGGGAGGGGTGGGGAGGGGGTGTGATACATGCGTTCATACGTTCTTGGGGGTGTTACAAGTATTATGGTGTTATATTGTTGCGTGTTATTGTTTATTGTTATATTTTCTGTAAAGAAATTCCAATAAAAATTATTTTTTAAAAAAGAAAGTGCATAACCTCACTTTTCCACATTGTATTACATTTGCTACTTCTTTGCCCACTCTCCTAGCTTGTCCATTTCCTTGTGCAACCCCCTTGCTTCCTTATACTACGTTCCCCTCTACAGGTCTTTTTATCATCTGAAAAATTAGCAACAGTGCCTTTAGTTCTTCCAGATCATTTATGTATATTGTGAAATGTTGTGGCCTCAGCACAGACGGCTGAGGCACACCACTCGTCACCGGCTGCCATCATGAAAAATGACTCCTTTATCCCCACGTTCTTCCTTTTGCCAGTCAGCCAATCCTCTATCCATGCTAGGATGTTACCCTTACACCATGGGCTTTTAACTTATTTGCCAGTTTCCGATGCGGAAACTTGTCAAAGGCCTTCCGGAATCTAAATAAATCACGTATCCCGGTTCTCCTTTGTGTAACCAGCTTGTTACTTCCTCAAAGACTGTAACAAATTTGTCAGACACGGCCTCCCTTTGACAAATCCGTGCTTACTCAGTCCTGTTTTACCATGCACTTCCGAGTACCTCCGATATCATCTTTCACAACAGATTCTAAAATATTACCAATGACCGACACGGGCTCACCGGACCATAATTTCCCGTCTTCTTCCCCCCTCCAGCCTTAAACAAGGGTTCTACATTAGCCACCCTCCAGTCTGCTGGGACCCTTCCTGCCTCCAGTGATTCCTGAAAGACAATCACCAATTCCTCTACAATTTCCTCATCTATCTCATTTAAGACCAAATGGTGTAGTCCAGCAGCCCAGGTGACTTATCCACCTTAAGACCTTTCGGTTTCCTCTGAACCTTCTCCTTAGTAATGGCCGCTGCACGCACCTCTTCCCCCGGTTCTCCTGGTGCTCTGGTATTCCACCGTGAAGACTGATGCAAAATAACTATTTAGTTATTCTGCCATTTCATTGGTTCCTACTATTACTTCTTCAGCCACATTTTGCAGCAGTCCAATGTCCAGTTTTGCGTCTTGCTGACCTCTTACATATTGGAAAATACTCTCCCTCTCTTCCTTTATATCACTAACTAGCTTGAACTCATACTTTAAATTCTAGTAATTGAACCCTCTACCCTGGGAAAAAGCCTCTGACTATCCACTTTGTCTATGCCCCTCATAATTTTGTAGAACTCTATCAGGTCGCCGCTCAACTTCCGTCGTGCCATTGAGAACAAACCGAGATTATTCAACCGCTCCTTATAGCTAATGCCCTCCGTACCAGTCAACATCCTGTTAAACCTCTTCTGCACCCTCTCTGAAGTCTCCAAATACTTCTGGTAGTGTGGCGACCAGAATTGAACGCTGTACTCCAAGTGTGGCCTAACTAATGTTCGAAACCGGTGTAACATGATTTCTCAATTCTTATACTCAATGGCCCGGCCAATGAAGGCAAGCATGCCATATACCTTCTTGACTACCTGGTCCACCTGTGTTGCCCCTTTCAGTGACCTGTGGACCTGTGCACCTAGAATTATCTGACTGTCAATACACTTGAGTGTTCTACCATTCACTGTATAATATCTACCTGCATTCGACCTTCCAAAATGCATTCCCTGACATTCGTCCGGATTAGCCTCCATCTGCCGTCACTCCGCCAAAGTCTCCAAATGATCTAAATCTTGCTGTATCCTCTGATATTCCTCATCGCTATCCATAATTCCACCAACCTTTGTGTCGTATGTAAAACGTACTAATCAGACCAGTTACATTTTCCTTCAAATCATTTATATATACTCCGAACAGCAAAGGTCCCTTCACTGATCCATGCGCAACACCACTAGGCACAGCCCTCCAATCAAAAAAGCACCATTCCATTGCTAGTCATTGCATTCTAAGACATGGCCAGTTCTGGATCCTTCTTGCCAGATGACCCCTGATCATATGTGACTTTACCTCTTGTGCCAGTCTGCCATGAGGGACCTTGTCAAAGTCCTTACTGACGTCCATATAGACTACATCCACTAACATAACTGCATCGATCATCTTTGGAACCTCTTGAAAAACTCTTCAAGTTAGTGATTCACGACCTTACCGTTCGGAAAACCATGCTGCCTCTCGCTCATACGTCTATTTGCTTCTAAAATGGAATAGATCATGTTTAGAAGAATTCTCTTCAGTAAATTCCCTACCACGGGCGTAAGGCTCACCACCTGTAGTTCCCTGGATTATCCCTGCTACCCTACTTAAACAAAGGAACAACTGTGGCCCTTCGCCAGTCATCCGGGACATTATTTGAAGATAGTGAGGATCCAAAGATGTCTGTTAAGGCCTCAACAATTTCTTCTCTTGACTCCTTCAGTATTTTGGGGTAGATACCATCAGGCCCTGGGGTCTTACCTACCTTAATATTTTTCAAGCCGCCCATCACCTCGTCTTTTCTCGATTGTGGTCTGTGGGTTAGGAAGTTCAGCATCCAGACACAGAGGGAGGAACCGAGTCCCGGGCCACCGAGTTTGGAGATGTGTTTCGCAGGAATAACATTGCTGAAGGGTGAGCTTTACTTAATAAATCGGCGTCTGGCATAGGTGTCGTTGTTATCAAGGTGTTCCACTGTTGCGTGCAGTGCCAGGTAGATGGCATCTGCTGTGGACCTTTTGCAGCGGTAGGAGAACTCTAGTGAAGCCAGGCAATCCTGGACGCTGGAGTTGTTTCGTGCCATTACTATGTTTTCGAAGCACTTCATACTATGTATGTCAGAGCCACAAAACTATCGTTATTGCGACATGCTGCTTGGCTTTTCCTTGGTACAGGATTGATGATCGTCTTCTTGAAACAGATAGAGACATAAGATGTCTGAGAATACCTCCGCCAGCTGATCCGCGCAAGACCTGAGCGCCCCTTCGGTTACCCCATCCGAGACAGTCGATTTCCGTTGTCTGATCTTCGAGAAGGTTGCTCTGACGTCTGAAATGGTGACCATGGATACAAGTTCATCCGAAGCTTCCAGGGTGGAGGTCTTGCTGAACTCTTGCTCAAAGCGGGGCAGAATGCGTTGAGATCATCAGGAAGGGGCCGTTGGAGTCGATGATTTTACATGCCGCCATGTTGTATACCGTTATGCCTTACAGACTTTTCCACTGTCGGCGGGGGTCCTTGTGGCTAGCCTGGGACTCGTCGTTGTTCCGATACTGTCTTTTAGCATCCCTGAATAATTTCGATATATAATATTTCTGCTTTCGTGTACATGTCACGGTTGCCGGACTTCAGCAAGCAGTGTCTATACCTGTTCATCCCGTGTTTCCAGTTGGGAAACCTCCCGCGGATTTGCTTCATTTGCAGGCAGTCTTCCACACACTTACTAGTGAAGTCAGATGCTGTAATGGCGTAGTCGTTCAGGACGGTCGCAGAGTTTTTAAATACTGAAGAGTGCATTGACACTAAGCAGTCCCGTAGGGGGTCATCCGATTCATCAGACCAATGTGGCAAACTTTCTTCTCCCGGAAAAGGAGCACCGTCTTGTTATCAGAATTGCCAAAGTGTGGGCGGGCGGTAGAGCGGTACGCATGTTTGATATTTGTGTAGCAGTAGTCCAGGATGTTTGGACCTCTGGTGTAACAGGTAACGTGTTGGTGGTAACTTGGTAGTACACTCTTTAGCTTGGCCTGACTGAACACGGTGGACAAGGCCTCGGGATAGTCCGTTTCAAGGCTATTTGTGATGGTGTATATATTGTATCTGGATCATACAAGCATATGTTTGGCTTCGTGAGCCTATAGTACCGACAACACTATTACAATTATTGGTGGAATATTGTCAGAGAGCAAATCGTCAACGTCAAACAAATGTCATCAGATTTTTGTTTTGTTCAGGTAGCCATTTTCTAACACTTTTGTACTGCAGAAGTAACGTGTTAATATGCTGACAAAGGCTGAATACTGGCGGTAATTTCTGCTGAGGTTCTCCGTTCGCGTGAACACTACATGGCGAAGTTCATAAATGAAACAACCAGCAATGGGACTAACTCGAAAACTAAAATCAGAATGTTTCGGATGCACGACTCAGAATGAAAAGGTAACATGCTGGGGAATTTCAACAGGTTTCGAGTCACCTGCAAAGTGAGAGTGATTGAACGTTTCTAATGCGTATGTTTATTCTTCAGCATACATGTAACAATGTTGCTTCACATTGTTGCAACACCTTGGCTGTTGGGAAATGAAGCTGCCTACCCATGTATGTGTACATGCGCAAATTACGGAAAAGTTAGGAGAGACAGAAACAGTGAGAAGAGGAACAGTAGGATGTCGGTCAGACCTTGCAACCTGAACATTTTTGCACCATTACCACAGTTAATCCTCTATCTGAGCACCGTTCTCTCTTACCCTCCCGAAGCCGCTTGACACCTTTGGTGACAGAGCATATATCAGTTTCCCTCTTAAGTAGATGCACTGGGTTCGCCTTCACAACCTCCTGTGGTTGCGAATTTCAGTTTCACCACCGTGTCTGTGAAGATATGTCTCCTCATTCAGTCATAAATGGTCTACGCCGCACGTGAAACCGTGATTCAATGTATAAAGCATCCGCCCTACTCCCGCCACCCACAGCGCACCAGAGAATCAGAGGAAAAATCATAACCGCATCCAGCCTGCTTATCGCTGTCATTACTGTACATATTTCAATTTGGTCACCACTCATTATTGTAAACAGTTTTGCATACAGGCCCATTCAATCCAAACCTGTCTTCATAGGCAAACGAACTGTCACATAAATTTACCTGGTTTTCTTTTGGTGCACTCTTTCAATCGCAACTGCATCGTTTCTGAGATACATGTTGAAAGCAGAGCACACCAAAATTAAGGAAGTATTCCTGAGTAAGACTTTTTTGTTCTTGTAAATTCGAGGATTCTTAACATTTACAGTAGATAAGGAGGCGATTCGGCCCATTGAGCCTCCACCGAACCTTGGAAAGAACACCCATCTTAAGCCGACGTCTCCAGCCTATCCCCGTAACCCAGTCAACCGACGAAAGCATTTGGACACTGATCGGTAATTTATCACAGCCAATGCACCTGACCTTCTATGGACTCTGGGAGGAAACTGAAGAACCCCTATGGAACCCACTTAGATACGGGGAAAAGTGCCAACTCCACACAGACAGGTCTTCGAGGCTGGGATTGAACTCGGAACCTGGTGCTGTGAAGCAACAGCGCTGAACAATGTGCCACCTTGTCGCCCTATTCAGGTATCCAGCTTCACTTCAAATACGCCCTGAGCATTTCGTCGAATGTATTCCGTTTTCCACATTTCAGACAATACTGAACTGCTTCATTAATTAATCAAGCTTTTCTTTGTTTGCAATCAGAAATTATACAGTTGCTATCAAGGGCCGACATTTGTCTTCACGGATAATTTATTTCTTTTGAACTACCGACAAAAGCTTTTAAAGCCCTATTTTATGTTAATCTCATGTTCATTCCCAGACCACTGTTTTGCTTTATAATCAATCTCTTCATCCTTATTCTGCTCAACTCATAATTGCTCCCAGTCCTCAGTCGTATGCATTTTATGCCAAATATACATGACTCCTCATAGAATCTGAGACATTTTCAGAAACTCGTTGATAATATTCAGTGTCTGCGACACGACAACATTGCCAAGAGATCCATCAAACCGTGGTATATTTTGCGTGGCAAAGGCATGACAAAAGGAGATTTAAAAATATGCGTTCCGTTCATTGGAGTCAGTTTAGAAAAATGTGCAGTGGCTGCAAAGAGAAGTTGTTTATTGTGCAATTTTGTGTTGACCTTTGAAGATGTTACGCAACAGTGAAAGTTGGTATTCCTCGTTATCAGTACTTCTGAGTCCATAGCTATTTGTGAACGCATTGATACATATCAAATAAGCAGCAACATTGTATGTGTTGCACATGTAACTCATTTTTGAACATTGTGTTAAATATAAGCTGCTTTTTCCATATCTTTGCAAATAATTTGATCATTTTTAGCCACACACGCAACATTTCCATACAGTTATCCAAAGACGGAGTTCCGCATTGGGTCAGAAATGCGGTTCCACGATTAGGACTTCATTGTTTATATTGTGATGATCTTGATTGAGGCCACGGGGTTGGGTATTTTGCTCTCTAGTCGATCACTGAGAAGTGCAAAAATTAGCAGCTGTGATTAGTCAACTTAGCGCTTACCGGTACAAAATGTGTATCAGTCGATGCCAAGGAGTAACATTCTGACAGCAGTTATTCACACTGGAATAATTGTTCTCGGGCCATTGATGTGACATTATTGCGTCAAAAGGAGAGTGTCGAATGTTCAAATAGAGTGTACTTTATTCGAATCACTGGCACCGAGGTAAGTGATTAATTGTTATTATTCAACGATTTCTGCAAATTATGTCAGTTGGCGATTTAAAATAAGATTTTTTTTTAATCTTCTGCATTGAGTACGTGATGACGTTTATGTTAAACATATACTTTTATTATTTGCCCATTTTACATCTCTGCTCACAATATTCATGGAGATAGCGCTTTGCAGATTAGTAAAGCCTGCTGAAGATCTCAAATCTCTTGTATTATTCAACGTCGATGACTGATTGTTCAGTGTTGGACTTTTTCAACAGGCATATCGATTGGAACATACAGCCAAGGTTGGAACATTAAAATCAAAGCCTGAGAACCTCTGGTGTTGTAAGAATTGAAGCAGCCCATGTGACCGGTGCAGCCAATACGTTATGACTGCGGCAATTAGTCACACACATTGAAGTTCAGGCATCCTGAGAAACAATCTGACATATTAAAAGTTGACATGGGGCTATGTTGCACTAACAAAGTTCCGAATTCAATGGAGAACTCGGTGAATAAAAGTGGCGCTGTGGGACTGTGGTGATGCCTCTTAAGTGGATGGCATACCTGCGGGAGGGTATAACTGGAGACGTGTGTGTGTTTGGGTAGTGGTTGGGGGTGGGGCGGTGCTGGGAGGTGTGTGGCTTAAGTATGTGTGCGTGTGGCGGGTGTTCAAACTTTCAATTTTGAAGAATTACTTTAGAAGTTAAACAGAAAATGAAATGGTGTGCATAGAAACGATGCCCTCTTGTCCATCGGACTCAACCATCTGTCCTCCTGATTGCAATACATCAAGCGTGGCTTACACATTCAATCATTCTCGTCGGTTTTTTGAGGCAGCAGAAGTCTACGCTTTAACATTTTGGTTGTGAAATTGACTTTCGCTCATATTCTAAATAATTATCCACCACAACAAGGAACCACAGCAGGAACATGCGGAGAAGAGACAAATAGTTAATTGTGCGTAACAGCCATTGATCCCCATATTGCATGGTGAGCAAGATTTAACCAAAGTAGGGCGCTTGTTTATCTCTAGAAGGACACCAATGATGTTTCAAAGGACGAAGCACATCGCCAGTGGAACTTTAATTCAAGAAAAATCGAGAAAAGCTGTGCTTGACGAGACAATGCTATACAGGCACCAACGGTATAAGTAAAAAAAAGGGATGAGGTCATCCAATCAGAATTTAGGGATTTAGGAGATAAGTTAAAAAGTAGGGCCTCAAAGGTAGTAATCTCAGGATTGCTACCAGTGCCACGGGACAGCCAGAATAGAAATGAAAGAATAGTCAGAATGGATACGCGGCTTGAGAAATGGTGCAGGAGGGAGGGGTTCAGATTTCTGGAACATTAGGAGCGGTTCTGGGGGTGGTGGGACAATTACAAACGGGATGGTCTACACCTGGGCAGAACTGGAACCAATGTCCTAGGGGGTGCTTTTGCTAACACTGTTGGCGAGGTTTTAAATTTATGTGGCAGGGGATGGGAACCAGATCAGGAAGTTAGAGGTCAGTAAAGAGGCAGCAACTAAAGCCAGTAAGGTACTAGATAATAAACTCGATGTAACTAAGGGGAAGAGTAGACATGGAGGAGATGATGAACGCAAAGGAACAGGTGGTCTGAGGTGAATTTGTTTCAATGCGAGAAGTGTAGCAGGTAAGGCAGGTGAATTTAGGGCTTGGATTAATACCTGGGAATATGATGTTATTGGTATTACTGAGACTTGGTTCAGGGAAGGGCAGGACTGGCAACTGAATATCCCAGGGTATAGATGCTTCAGGTGGAATAGAGAGGGAGGTAGAAGGGGTGGAGGAGTTGCATTACTAGTCAAAGATGATATCACAGATGTGATTAAGGAGGACACAATGGAGGATTTGAGCACTGAGGCAATATGGGTGGAGCTAAGAAATATGAACTGTGCAGTAACATTGTTGGGACTTTACTACAGTCCTCCCATAAGCGAGAATGACGTAGAGGTACAAATATGCAGACAGATTATCGAAAAATGTAGGAGCAATAGGGTGATTGCGATGGGATATTTTATCTTCCCCGACATTGAATGGGATTTGTGTAGTGTTGGAGGCGTAGATGGAGCACAGTTTGTAAGGAGCATCCAGGAGAGTTTGTTTTAGAGCAGTATGTAAATAGTCCAACTTGGGAAGGGGCCATATTGGACCTGGTATTGGGGAATGATCCCGGCCAGGTGGTAGAAGTTTCAGTCGGAGATTACTTTGGGAATAGCGATCACAATTCCGTAAGTTTTAGAATACTCATGGACAAGGACGAGAGTGGTCCTGAAGGAAGAGTGCTAAATAGGGGAAAACCGGAGTATAACAAAATTCGGCAGGAGCTAGGGAATGTGAATTGGGAACAGTTGTTTAAGGTTAAATCCACATTTGAAATGTGGGAGTCTTTTAAGGAAAGGTTGATTGGAGTGCAGGACAGACATGTCCCTGTGAAAATGAGGGATAGAAATGGCAAGATTAGTGAACCATGGATGACGGTGGAATTGTGAGACTAGCTCAGAGGAAAAAGGAAGCATACATAAATCGAGACAACTCAAAACTGATAAAGCTTTGGAGGAATATCGGTAAAGTAGGACGAATCTCAAACGAGCAATAAAGAGAACTAAAAGGGGTCATGAAATATATTTGGCTAACAGGGTTAAGGAAAATCCCAAAGCCTTTTATTCGTATGCAAGGAGTAATCGGGTAACTAGAGAAAGGATTGGCCCACTCAAAGACACAAAAGGGAATTTATGCGTGGAGTCAGAGGAAATGGGTGAGATTCATAATGAGTTCTTTGCATAGGTATTCACCAAGTAGAGGGACAGGACCGAGGTTGATGCGAGCGATGGATGTTTAAATACTCTAGGTCAAGTTGTCATACGGAAGGGGGACGTTTTAGGTATTCAAAAATAAATTAAGGTGGACAAGTCCCCAGGTCCGTGTGGGATCTACCCCTGGTTACTGAGGGAAGCGAGGGTCGAAATAGATGGGGCCTTAACAACTATCTTTGCAGCACGCTTGAGCACATGTGGGGTCCCGCAGGACTGGAGAATTGCTAATGTTGTCCATTTGTTTTAGAACGGTAGCAGCGATACTCCAGGGAATTATAGACGTGTGAGCTTGACGTCAGTGGTAGGCAAACTGTTGGAGAAATACTGAGGGATAGAATCTATTCACATCTGGAAGAAAATAGACTTATCGGTGACAGGCAGCATGGTTTTGTGCAGGGAAGGTCATGTCTTACAAACCTAATAGAATTATTTCAGGAAGTGACAAAGTTAATTGATGAGGGAAGGGCTGTAGATGTCGTATACATGGACTTTAGTAAGGCGTTTGATAAGGTTTTCCATGGTAAATTGATAGAAAAAGTGAAGTCGTATGGGGTTGAGAGTATACAACCTAGATGGATAAATAACTGGCTGAGCAAAAGGAAACAGAGAGTAATGGTGGAAGGTGGTGTCTCAAAATGGAGAAGGGTGACTAGTGGTGTTCCACAGGGATCCGTGCTCGGACCACTGTTGTTTGTGATGTACATAAATGACCCGGAGGAAGGGATAGGTGGTCTGATTAGCAAGTTTGCAGATTATACTAAGATTGGTGGAGTTGGTGGAAGTGGTCTGTCGGAAAATACAGCAAAATATAGATAGATTTGAGAGTTGGGCAGAGAAATGGCAGATGGAGTTCAATCCAGGCAAATGCGAGGTGATGCATTTTAGAAGATCAAATTCAAGAGCGGACTATATGGTCAATGGAAGAGTCCAGGGGAAAATTGATGTCCAGCGAGATCTGGGGGTTCAGGTCCATTGTACCCTGACGGGGGCAACGAAGGTTGATTGAGTGGTCAAGAAAGCATACAGCATGCTTGCCTTCATTGGACTGGGTATTGAGTACAAGAGTCGGCATGTCATGTTACAGTTGTATAGGACTTTGGTTAAGCCACATTTGGAATACTGCGTGCAGTTCTGGTCGCCACATTAACAGAAGGATGTGGATGCTTTCGAGAGGGTTCAGAGGAGGTTCACCAGGACGTTGCGTGGTATGGAGGGTTGCTAGCTATGAAGAAAGGATGAGTAGATTAGGATTGTTTTCGTTGGCAAGACGGAGGTTGAGGGTGGTCCTGATTGAGGTCCACAAAATTATGAGAGGTATGGACAGGGTGGATAGCAACACGCTTTTTCTAAGATAGAGGGTGTCAATTACAAAGGGTCACGATATCAAAGTGAGAAGGGGAACGTTTAAGGGAGATGTGCGTGGAAAGTTTTTTACGCAGAGGGTGGTGGGTGCCTGGAACGCTTTGCCAGCGGAGGTGGTAGGGGCGGGCAAAATAGCATCATTTAAGATGACTCTTGACAGATATGTGAACGGGTGGGGAACAGAGGGATGTAGACCTTGGAAAATAGGAGACAGGTTTAGATAAAGGATCTGGATCGGCGCAGGCTGGGAGAGCCGAAGGGCCTTTTTCAGTGCTGTACTTTTCTTTGTTCTTTGTTTTGTCAATGGAGAACAGCGCGTCAAGTTGCTGCCGAATCGGCTGTTCGCCAGGCTTAGGGTCGAAATAAGAAAGATTAACATATGATTAACATAACAGATTAACATAACCTAGGGGCAGCAGGGTAGCATGGTGGTTAGCATAAATGCTTCACAGCTCCAGGGTCCCAGGTTCGATTCCCGGCTGGGTCACTGTCTGTGTGGAGTCTGCACGTCCTCCCCCTGTGTGCGTGGGTTTCCTCCGGGTGCTCCGGTTTCCTCCCACAGTCCAAAGATGTGCGGGTTAGGTGGATTGGCCATGCTAAATTGCCCGTAGTGGCCTAATAAAAGTAAGGTTAAGGGGGGGTTGTTGGGTTACAGGTATAGGGTGGATACGTGGGTTTGAGTAGGGTGATCATGGCTCGGCACAACATTGAGGGCCGAAGGGCCTGTTCTGTGCTGTACTGTTCTATGACAACGCAGCGAAGCAGCTGGGTGATTACTTGATGATTATCCAATAATACTATTTATTCATCTTCAATAGAATTAGATTAACAGTATTTGAAAGATTTTATGAGATGTTACATTGTAAGCAATAATAATAATAAATAGGAGGTGTTGGGTGCATTTCGTGAACACATATGTACGTTTAATAAATAAGTTCGTATGCAGCTCCGTGTTGCGACTGAATAATATGTTAATTAGTGGAATTCTGTGTCATCCAGGTAAAAAACTGCTTGTGGTGGCGTCGACATATTCGGTTGTCATTGAGTTGGCTAGAAGGGCGGAGGGTGCCTCGAACGTGGATGTTGAGAACACTCCATTCCTTTCACTTATTCAGAAGGACAGAGGCGCTTGTAGTTTACATCTCTAGATGCGGATGTTGCAAATCAGAAGTGATAACTTATATATCCAGCATTTTAAAGCAAGCAGTTGAAGCAATATGATATATTTCCAAGTTCACGGAATTAACAGTGCAGAAGGAGGCCATTCGGCCACAGAGTCCGCCCCTTAGAAACAACACCATACCGAACGCCACATCCCCACCCTCATTTACAATACTAAGGACAATTTAGCATGGCCAATCCACTCGACTGCACAACTTTGGACAACGGGAGGAAACCGGATGACCACGAGAAAACCCACGCAGACACGGGAGAAAGTGCGCACTCCGTACCACAGTGGCCGAGCCATGAATCGAATTCAGTGGTCTTTGTGGGCATCGCCATGCTTGTAGACATTCTGCGGCTGGCAGCATTACTCAGGCTTTCCAAGGAGCCTGGCTGGTATCACGATTCGATACATTTTTTTGGACTGGAGGGGAAAATAAAGTGGGAGGGATGTGAACTATTTGTCTCCGTTCGCTTCTTGAAAACTGTATTGAACTGTTTTCAGAAAAAACTGTTCTCCTAAGCCATCGTCAGCAGCTACCGGCTGTTTTTACAAAATAAAAAAAACCCAAAATCTAATAAATTCTAACCTGACCAGAAATAAAATTGTTATTAAGAATTATTGGGAATACGGTAACTAGATTAATGGTTAGTTCAAAGTATGCTATGGGAATAATGAGTTAAATTCACTGACGCAGTGCCAGCAGCGTGGCGGAGGTAGCGGGCTTCACGTTGTCCAAAGTTTTGGCTAATCATGGAACTAGGCAGGAAACAGGTTATATTCAAATAAGCACTGGAATGGTGAAGAAGAACCTTTTCACTAAAGATGAAGGAACCAAAGCGAAACAACAAGGCTGGAGAGCCGTCAAGTAAAATGGCAGAACACACCGAGAGTAGGTCCAGAATAGTTTGAAATAACTTCTTGAAGAGTACAAGACAGATACATCACTACATTGTGGGGAAAAAACAACAGAAAATTGTCTTTTCGTGGGTTCGTTCACTCACTCCCCCAAAGCGGACAAATCATTTGCACACGTGGAAGTATATAGAAATAAACTAATATGCGCACAGAAATATGATCGCAAGGTGGCGAAGGTCGGGCCCTGAATATTTCCGCGTAGTAGCTATTCGTAAAATACAGGAACCTATGAAAAGTTGCTCGTGCAGTCAGATAATTTAATAATAGCATGAGTATATTTATGATAGCTTATCAGAGCAGGCTAGTGAAATGGGAAGAGTTAATTTCCGTAGATTTAAGAAATGTAAAAAAAAATGCGGCATGCATTTGACCAGATTTGCGCCCCTGAAAGTTTGTGCACCTTAGTACAGAATATGCAGTAATGTTCATTTGCACAGTGTAGGATTATTAGTAACGTCACAATTATTTGCGACTGTAATGTACATGCATATTGGGAATTGACCTGGAAAATTATTTTAGTTGAGTGTTAGTTTTGGATGTCATTACAGAAACAAATCTGGACCGTATTTCTGACAGTGATATCTGGTCGTGGACAAAACGACACAATTAATGCATGGTCGCGCCGGAAAGGAAAGAACAAGAAGCATATGATCTTAGGATTTGATTTCAGTTCGTTGGGGTGGGCGGATGTCTGTCTGAAACCAGGGTTGTTTCGGAACATACAGTTAAAGCAAATGAAGAAAAATTACCTCGCAACCATTGAGTTCAAGTGCACACTTCTCTGAAGGTGGCTCGGCAAAATTAAACAGCTATTAAGAAGGCTTAGCAGATCTTGGTTTATAAAGAGAGTCATTGGAGTTTGCACATTCTCCCTGTTTTTGCGTGGGTTTCGCCCCCACAACCCAAAGATGAGCAAGCTAGGTGGATTGGCCACGCTAAATTGCCCCTTAATTGGAAAAAAATGAATTGGGTACACTAAATTCATTGTTTTAAAAAATGAGAGTCATAAAAGCAAGGATATGATGCTGCAAATCTACACGTCATTGGCCGGACCACATTTGGAGTATTGTGTTCAATTCTGGTCACCTTAGTTACGGAAGGCTGTTCGAGCTCTGGAGAGGGCGCAGAGGAGATCTGCAGAGGAGACGCAGAGTGGTATGATTGCAGAATGAGGACTTTCAGTAAAAGAAAATATTGTAGAAAATGCAGTAAACATTGTTTTCGTTCACCTTAGACCAGAGACAATAAATAAGTGACCTTATTGAGATGTTCAAAACGATGAGCATATTTGACAGAATAAAGATATGTATTCTGTTTCTCCTAGCTGTAAGTGACTTGTAGTCGCAATATCTCTCAAGAGCTTGGAGTGAGATGAGGAAAAACGTCTTTACACAGAGGGTTGCTGTGGTTTCGAATGTGCTGCCTGTGAGATGAGTGGATGTGGATTACATAGGAAGTTTGAAATTAGTGTTGGACAGATATTTGAAGACGATAAATTTAGAGGGCTACAGAGAAAGGGCTGGAGAATGGGATTAGCTGGGTTGCTCTTCTGCGTGCCATTACGAGCACGATGAGTCATGTCGCCTCATTATGTTCTGTAGAGAACAAAGATAGCTGTGCCCGCGCAACTGAACTGGTAAGCCACATAAACAGATAGATTAGGAAAAATCAGTGGTTGACTTTTAAGGAGACATTCAATAACTGTAAGCAAAAGTGTATCCCTGCTGGAAGGATAGACATTTTAAAAAGCATACAGCATCGGTGGTTGAGGAAAAACAATCATAATTGTTCAAAAGTGAAAGACGTCTGAGAATGATGCCATGTCATTGAACGATCTGCCAGAATTCGACAACCAGACATTAATTACTGACATTATAAATATACTGAAAATATATCTGAATTTAATTCTGTTTTCTGACTAGAGAGTTCTCCGTCTCATAATTAGATAATTTCACCCGTCTTCCCGATTCTCTCTCTGTATGCCCAATTCCTTTGTTCTTCCACGTGATCTTCATACTTTCATTGAAAACTGCCTTTGCGATCTCGGCAACCTCAGTTTCTGTGTTATGATCCCACGAAAATTATTATCTTCTTTTTCAAATTCCAGCTCTGACCTGGCTATCAGACCAGCCGACAAGGCGCAGCTGTCTAAAGGGCTGATATTTACCTCTCATGCTCTGAGCGCCAAATTACAGACGTGTCTCCAACCTACCCTGGATCAACAACCCAGGAATGTAACACCAATACATCGAACTTTTCTCCATAGCTTCTAACGTCATACTCACCGAACCCCGCACAACACACTTCGATCTGCTTCACGATATCGAAATTCAGGATTCCCCACGTCCATCCACCGTCTCAGCATTTTTTACCGCCAAACTGAAATAATTTCTTCCTGTCAAGAAGCCATTCCCTCCACCCTTTTATCACAGGGTCCAAACAACATTACTCGATTTCTCTGGTGCTCTGCGCCACATCAACAATACCCAGTTTTCCGGCCCGAAGGGCGGCACTTTACTATGGACGACCAATCCCTCACCACGATGGCCTGAGGGCTCACGCATGTTGTTCGTGCAGAAGCCTGTGCAGTCCCCACGACCAGCCTACCCTACCGATGTAAATGTATTCTGTTACTAACAACTTTAACTTTTGTCACTTCCTAAAAATAAAATGTGTGTTTATTTGTCCTGCCATGTATGTGTACTAGTTGCTGTAATATGCCTATTTGTAGATTATGTGGGCTATCATTGTACGAATCATACCCAGGCATTATTCGACTAGTCTCTCTCCTTTATATCGAATACTATATTGGTGCCGCCTCATGCTTTTGTCTGGACAAGGTAAAATCTATCGATTTGATTTTAATTTCTACTGCTCTCCCGCCGTCACATCTCCGACAAATCCCTTCCCTTCTCATTATTGTCTGATCACAGGGCAGCACGGTGGCATAGTGGTTAGCACACGGCGCTGAGGTCCCAGGTTCGATCCCGGCACTGGGTCACTGTCAGTGTGGAGTTTGCACATTCTCCCCGTGTCTGCGTGGGTTTCGCCCACGCAACCCGAAAACGTGCAAGCTCGGTGGATTGGCCACGCTAAATTGCCCCTTAATTGGAAAAATGATTGGGTACACTAAATTTATTTTTTAAAAATGTTTTTGTCTGATCACTGATATTCATCAAGAAGCCGCCAGCGCCCACAGCTATAGTGGCAATCCATCTTCATTCGCTGCTCCCTATAATGGCTGCATCTTGCTCTCCAAGTACCTGCGACTCAGAGCACCAGTTCCAATGATGTCACCTTAGAAAACAGTGCTTCAGTCTTTTCTGGTTCAAATAAAGTTACTACGGATGATGGAATATAAAACCGAAAGTGAAAATCCTGGAAAATCTCAGCAGGTCTGGCAGCATCTGTAGAGACAGGAAATAGTTAACGTTTCTAGAACCAGATGACGCTTTATCAAAGCAAAACGATTTATGAAGTGGGAGATATTTATACTACAGGGTATAGGAATGAAAAATGAGTTATAGTCACTAAAACCAAGGGAGAAAGCATTCTCATGGCAGTCCCCAGGAAGAGTAAAAGTAGTGAAAGGCTAAACAGCAGACAAACTTTCAGATGTTTATGTTGGGGGGGGGAGGGGGAGATAGGTAATATGAGAAAAATGTGGTAAGGGGTTTGCAAAGACGAGAAACGGTAAGGAATTGGGAGTATAAGATAGGAAAAGAGTGGGACGGGGAGGGAAATTGGCATTCAGAAAGGCAAGAAAAAAATGAAAGGTATCAGACAGATAAAAGGAACTGGAATGAAAAAGTGATCGGGGCGGAGCAGAGCTAATCATGTGAAGTTGTTGAATTCACTGTTCAGGCCGGAAGGCTGCATCGTGCCGAACCCAAATATGAGACGCCCTTCCTCCAGTTTGCATTGTGCTTCACTGGAACATTGCCGCACGCCAAGAACAGACATGTGGTCATACGAGCAGGGTCTTGTGTTAAAATGGCAAGCAACGGGCGTCCAGGGTTCAGAATACGCACAGAGGGAAGGTGCTTAGCAAAAAGAGCATCCAGTCTACGTTTGGTCTCTCCATACGGAGGATGGTGGCATGAATTATATGAACCAAAATGACGTTGTTCTTGTTCTGGGTCGGAGGGGATGGGAGAGTGGAGCGGCGCGGGAGATGGACCGCTTGCTGTAGAGGGCCCTGTAAACAAATGTAGGTTGGACATGATGGTTGAGAAATAATGGACACTCATGTGAAGCACCACTTTGGAAAGTGGCATCACCGGAACAAATGCGATTGAGGCGAAGGGGCTTTGAGAAAGGCATGGAGTCCTTGCAGAATGTAGGGTTCGATGAGTTATAACCAAGAAAGCTCAGGGAGTCAGTGGACATGTAATGGATTGTGGAAGATAGTCTTATCGCACCCTGCACCCTGTGAGACGCTCTCACTTTCTCTCATCTTGTTTGAAAATGAAAGGAGATGAAAATAGTTTATTGTCACGAGTAGGCTCCAATTAAGTTACTGTGAAAAGCCCCTAGTTGCCACATTCCGGTGCCTGACGGGCAGACTGGTACGGAAATCGAACTGTGCTGCTGGCCTGCTTGGTCTGTTTTAAAAGCCAGCGATGTAGCGCAGTAAGCTAAATCAGCCCCATGCTCGCAATTGTTCCGATGATGCCACTTTCGAAAGTGATGCTTCGAACATGTGTTCCTTCTTCCTCACCGTCATCACCCATCTCGAGTTGTTGACAGGGCACTAAACAGCATGCGGTCCATATACCGTGGCAATACACACTCCCCTTTCTCTCCCTCCCAGGACAGGAGAGGGTCCCTCTCGTTCTCACTTCTTATGCAATGCATAATCCTCCCACATTTTCGCAAAATTCAGGAAGATCCCATCACGAAACACATCTTCCCTTCACTCCCTCTGTCAGCATTCCACAGAGACCGCTCCCTCTGGGATTATCTAATCGACTCATCCACCATATCCAACACCTCTCCCACCAACCATGGAACATTCCCGTGCAATCGCAAAAGGTCTAACACCTCAACATCATCCATGCTTAATATTCCAGCCCAAACCATTCTTTGCAGGTTAAGCATAATTCTACTTGCATCTCTTAGAAATTGGTCTCTTGCATTCGCTGCTGCAGACACGGTCTCCTCTGCCTTGGAGATACAAAAGGTAGAGTGGATGATAGCTTTGCTGAGCACACTCGGTCTGTGCGCACTCAGAACCGTGACCTTCCCGTTGCTAACCATCTTAATACATGACCATTCTCCCATGTCCAATCTTTGCCCTTGCCCAGCTGCAAAATTCCAGTGATGCTCAACGCAAACTGGAGGTACAGCATCTCATCTTCCAGTTAGGCACGCTACAGCCTTCCGGTGTCATCATTGAAGAAAACAACTTCAGATTATTAGCACTACCCCATCCTGAACACTTTAGTTGCATTCCATTTCATTTTTACTGCCTTTTTCCTTTTCTTTCTTTCTTGTCTTCCTTTATATATATTTCTGCCAGCACGCTTTCCCCCTTACCTATGCCATCCCCTTGCCTTTTCTCCCCATTACTTCCCCATCCCTCCCTTTTATCATTTTACCTATCTCCCACACACGTCTACCCTTTCCACAAATCTAGAACTGTCACAGTTTACCCTCTGATTTTAATTTCTCTGGTGTTTGGCCTTCCGCACCTTTTATTATCTATGGAGGCTGTCATTATCACTCTGTTCCGTTGGTTTCTATAATTCCCTCAACTTACTGTATGAATATCTCTCAAATTCCATGCTTTTAACTTTGTCAAAGGGACATCCGGACTCTAAATGTTAGCTATTTTGTCTCTTTCCAGATGCTGCCATGCTTGCTTAGTTTTGCGGCATTTTTACATTTGGTTTAAGTCCTTTCTGACGTATTTTTGGACTGAGTATCCCCCGCCATCCGGACGCACATCATTCCGCCGCATGCCCCCATCCCACGTCACTGTCGTTCATAGGTCACTCGACAGTCTTCCACCCATCTGCGGGAGGTGAGCCCTTTGAACGGCCCACCAGTCACATATCTCAGAACCATGACTTTGCATCTCGTGTTCTGGTTTTTCACCCTACTGCGAGCGGAATGTCAGAACCGTGGTTCCGCCGTAACAACTATGTCCTAAACGATGCAACCACTAAAGATTTCAACGCACACCCCTCCAGCAACCTTTAACAGCCGCAAGGAGCTGTCAAGGACCGTCTGCAGCGCAAGGAGAGGGGCTTCCGTAGCGGCGGAGAACAGGGAAGGGAAGGAAAAGGACGTGCACCCAACCCCCCCCCCCCCCCCCCACAACAAACCGGTCATCGGACGATCCTCGGCGGCAGCAGGAGAGGTGCGGAGGCAGGAGAGGTGCGGAGGCAGGAGAGGCTCAAGCGGTGAAGGCAGGAGAGGCCCAGCGGCGGCAGGTCCACCCCGCCCCCCAGGCCAGGAGCGGAGCGGAGCGGCGACTACACAGCCCCCCCCCGGAGTGGAGCGGCGACTACACCCTCCCACCAAGCCCGGACACTCCAGGCCCGGAGTGGAGCGGCGACTACCCCCTCCCACCAAGCCCGGAGCGGAGCGGCGACTACACCCACCCACCCCCTCAAGGCCCGGAGCGGAGTCTCCACACCCCCCCCCCCAAACCGGCAGCGACCACCACGTGGCAAGAACAAAGGACTGGACAAAATCCTCTCTCTCTCTCTCTCCTGCGTGAGAGAGGAAGGGGGAAAGTGGGGAAAAAAAAAGAAGAGGACTTTTATTTTAAAAAGAAAACTGTTAAAGAGAAAGGGGGAGGGATATATATATTATTTTCTCTCTTTCTACACCCACTCCCATCAAAGTAAGCCCACCTGAGAGGAGTTGCATAAAAGGGGGGGGGGGAAATAGTTAACAAACAAACAAATAAATAAAATAAAAATGGGGCGCGGACAAAAGGGGGAAATGAAAAACAAGGGGAGAAGAAAAGATGACAGGGAAGGGGGAGAAAAAAGCGCCAGAAGGGAGCCAAGGGAAAGGGGGCACCATCAGCAGACGGGACAAAGGGCAAACCAGCTCAGGCGGGCGGATTAGCACACAAAGCGGTGGGACGGATGTATCACCGCATCAAAAAGAGCCGGACAGACAGGTACCCTCTCCCCCGGGGATAGAGGGGGGATGGAATAGGAAGGAAGCCTTTACTGGGGTGGTGAGGGAGCAGCTGCAGGCAATCAAGGCAGAGGTGAAAGCAGACGCAGAGGCTGCAGCACAGGCAGCAGTGGCCAGGGCCATGTCAGGGGTGCAGCAGGCTCTGACCAGATTGGAGGAGAAAGTGGATGCACAAGGGAAGAAACTGGAAGCTCAAGGGGGGAAACTGGAAGCCCATGAGGCAACCATTAAGGAGCTGGAGAGGTGCGGAGGCAGGAGAGGCTCAAGCGGTGAAGGCAGCGACAGACATGAGCGACCGGGTCACGGCCCTGGAGAGGGAAGTGGCGAGACTGGGCGCAACACAGGGGAGCCTGAAGGGCAGGGTAGAATACCAGGAAAACAGCTCGAGATGGCAAAATGTTAGGATAGTGGGCCTGCCAGAGGGGACCGAGGGTAAAAACCCCAAAGCATACGTGGCTGCAATGCTGGGCAACTTAGTGGGGAGGAAAGCTTTCCCCAACCCACCGGATTTGGACAGAGCACATCGGTCGCTGCACCTGAAGCCCAAGGCAGGGGAACAACCAAGAGCAGTCGTAGCCAAACTGCGCCAGTACCGGGATAGGGAGAAAATCCTGCGCTGGGCCATGGAAAATAGAGCCTGCAAATGGGAAGGGCACACCATCCGAATTTATGAAGATCTTGGAGTGTATATATCTAAGAAACGGGCTGAGTTTAACAGAGCGAAAGCAGCTCTCTACAGGAGCAAAGTGCGTTTTGGTATGCTGTACCCAGCGAAACTCTGGGTCACATACCAAAACAAGGAACATTTCTGTACAGCCCCTGCTGAGGCGAATAGGTTCGTCGAGGATCACGGGCTGGAAGAACAGCAGGGGAGGTAGGGACGAGGGGCCCCTGGCAAGGAGCAACGGCATGCCAACGGGTAGGATGGGGGAAGAGCGGGAAGAAAACCGGAGAGGCCAGGTAGAGGAGAAGCGAGACAACAGCCTCCGAGAGGGGAGCCACCGTACTAGCAGGAAAGCTAGCACCGGGGGCACGCAACAAAGCAGGGCCGCAGCGCACCCCCAACAGGGGGGAAGGCGCCAGGCAGGGGAGGGGGCAGATCACCCACCAAAGTCGGGAGAGCAAAGGGGGACCGGAATAGGGTATAGAGGGGCAAAGGAGGGGTATACAGGGGAGGATGGTAGAGGGAGAGACCAGGGGGGGCACAGAGAGAAGGAGAGACCAGGGAGGGGAAAGGTAGGGACAAAGTGACAAAAGAGGCCAGAAAAGGAACAGGGCTACAAAGTACCACAACCAAGGGCTCGGAACAAGGAACCGCTGCAAGCACCCACCCAGTACGGTCTGTGGGCAAAGGGCCCCCCTAGAGTGCAGGGGACTACCCGCGTGGCGGACACACAGTGGACTGCCATGGCGGGTGCCCCCAGGACAAGGGGAAACCCCGGAGCGCAGAGACACGACCGCATGGGGAGAGCAGTGGTAGCGGCCATCCTGGACGGCCCCCTAACAAAGGGAAACCCCGGAGGGCAGGGGCTCGTCCACCAGACAAACATGGTTAATCCCACAGGAACGAGGGGGCATAAGCTTCCCACCAGGATAATCACCTGGAACGAAAGGGGACTTAACGGCCCAGTGAAGAGATCTAGAGTCCTCACCCACCTCAGAAACATTAGGGCCGACATAGCCTTCCTCCAAGAGACGCATCTGAGGGAGCAGGACCAACTGTGGGTAAGAAAGGGCTGGGTGGGACAAACCTACCATTCCTGCTATGGGACAAGGGCCAGGGGGGTGGCGATACTGATCGGCAAGAGGACAATGTGTAGGGCGACAAAGACGGTTACAGACCCAGGGGCACGGTATGTCATGGTCAGCTGGGCCCTGGAGGGGGCGCCAGTAGTCCTAGTCAACGTGTACGCGCCCAACTGGGACGACACAAGCTTCATCAAAAAGACCATGGCAGAAATTTCGGACATAGCAACGCATCAACTAATCATGGGGGGGACTTCAACTGTGTACAGGACCCAAAGACGGACAGATCAAACCTCAAAACGGGGAAAACCTCAAACATGGCAAGGGAACTCGGTCACTTTATGGAGCAGATGGCAGCTGTGGACCCCTGGAGGTTTGCCCACCAAGGGGAGAAATAATTCTCCTTCTTCTCCCCAGTACACAACGTGTTCACCAGAATTGACTTCTTTGTGGTGGGGAAAACGGTGCTTCCAGGGATAGACAAAGTGGAATACTCCACAATTGTGATATCAGACCATGCCCCACACTACATGGACGTGCGGCTGGAGACGGGAAGGGCCCAGCGCCCCACATGGAGGTTGGCCGGTGCCTTCCTAGCTGACAAGGCCTTCAGCGAAAGGATAGCATGGGCCATAGCGGAGTACACGGAGAACAACCAAAACGGGAAGGTATCATCCTCCATGTTCTGGGAAGCGCTTAAGGCCGTACAAAGAGGGGAAATCATTGCCTTCAAAGCGCAAAGAGATAGGGAGGAAAGGGTGGCTGTGCAGAAGCTGGTCGACTCCATACTGGAGGTAGACCGTAAATACTCCGAGGCCCTGACCGTAGAGCTCCTGGCGGAGAGAAAAGAAATACAAAGGAACTTTGGCCTGCTCTCCACCAGGGAAGCAGTGCACCAGGCGCGCGTGACCCTGTACGAACATGGAGACAAAGCCAGCCGCCTGTTGGCACACCAGCTGAGAAAGCAGGCAGCCACCAGAGAAATTGCGCAATTCAGGGTTACCAGAGGCATGTTGGAAACAGAACCAGAGAGGATTAACAAAACCTTCAAGGCCTTCTACCAAGAGCTGTACACCTCAGAGCCCCCAACGGCGAAGGCTGGGATGAACCGGTTCCTTGATGGACTGGACATACCAGTCGTGGGAGAGGGCAGGAAACGGGACCTGGAAGCACCACTAGCACTGGGAGAGATCATGGACAGCATCAGCTCCATGCAGACGGGGAAGGCGCCGGGACCGGACGGATTCCCGGCGGACTTCTACAAAAAGTTTGCGACAGCGCTGGCCCCGCACCTGCGGTAGATATTCACAGACTCGCTAGCTAGGGGCACACTGCCGCCCACGTTAGCACAGGCCTCAATCTCGCTAATACCTAAGAAAGACAACGGAATGTGGGTCATACAGACCCAAATCTCTGCTGAACGCAGACGCCAAAATACCGGCCAAAGTCCTAGCCAAAAGGCTAGAAGACTGTGTACCTGAGGTGGTCACAGAGGACCAGACGGGCTTTGTCAAAGGTAGAAAGCTCACCTAGAACATCAGGCACCTGCTGAACGTGATAATGACCCCCTCCGGGGAGAGAACACAAGAGGTGATCGTCTCCCTGGACGCAGAAAAGGCCTTCGACAGAGTCGAATGGAAATACCTCATAGAGGTACTGGAGCGGTTCGGGCTTGGAACAGGGTTCACCGCTTGGGTAAAGCTCCTATACAACGCTCCCATGGCGAGTGTACGGACCGACAATACCAACTCCAAATACTTCCAGCTGCACAGGGGCACCAGACAAGGATGCCCACTGTCCCCGCTGCTGTTCGCACTAGCAATCGAACCGCTAGCAATCGCGCTCAGGGCAGCAAAAAATTGGAGGGGAATCCGAAGGGGAGACAGAGAGCACAGAGGCTCACTCTATGCAGATGATCTGCTCCTCTACATCTCGGACCCACAAAGCAGCATGGACGGAATCATCGCGCTCCTGAAAGAGTTTGGAGACTTCTCGGGCTACAAACGCAACATGAGCAAAAGCGAGATCTTCCCAGTACACCAGCAAGGTGGGGGGGGGGGGCAGCACTAAAGGGGCTGCCGTTCAAACAAGCCCGATATAAATTCCGCTACCTGCGGATCCAAATAGCCCATGACTGGAAAGGGATACACAAATGGAACCTCACCAGCCAGGCGGAGGAAGTAAAAAAGGACCTGCAAAGATGGAACACACTCCCACTCTCCCTCGCGGGGAGAGTCCAGACGATTAAAATGAACGTACTGCCCAGGTTCCTCTTCCTGTTTAGATCCATTCCGATCTACATCCCAAGGCCTTCTTCAAAGTGCTGGACAAACTTATCATGGCGTTCGTATGTGGGGGGGGGGGGGGGTACAAATGCTAGGATCCCAAAGAAGGTCCTACAAAAAAACAAAATCCAGGGGGGGGCTAGCTCTCCCGAATCTACAATTGTACCACCCGGCGGCAACAGCCGAGGGAGAAAGGGGATGGATCCAGGAGCCAGAAGCCGTGTGGGTGCGTGCGGAGGAGGCCTCCTGCATGGGGACCTCCCTCAGGGCCCTCGCCACAGCAGCACTCCCATCCCCACTCAAAAAACACTCCAGCAGCCCAGTGGTGACAGCCCCCTCCAATTCTGGAACCAACTGTGGCAGCAATTTGGCCTGACCAAAATGTCGGACAAGGCTCCCATCTGGAACAACTATAGGTTCACACCAGCACTGACTGACGCCACCTTCAAAAGGTGGAGACAGGACGGGGGGACACTGACAATCATGGACCTATACACGGACGACAGGATCGCAAGACTGGACGAACTGACAGAGAAATTTCGGCCAGCTGGGGGGAACGAGCTGCGGTACCTCCAGCTCAAAAACTTCCTACGAAAGGAGACAAGGATGTACCCACAACCGCCACGACAGACACTACTGGAAGACCTACTGGACGCAAGTATCCTAGAGAAAGGGAACTGTAGCGACTTGTATGACCGATTGGTAGAAAGGGACGACACCGTACTGGACGCAACAAGAAGGAAATGGGAGGACGACCTGGGGATGGATATAGGGTGGGGACTCTGGAGCGAAGCACTACATAGGGTCAACTCCACCTCCACGTGCGCAAGGCTCAGCCTGACGCAACTAAAAGTGGTACATAGAGCCCACTTAACAAGAAACCGTTTGAGCAGGTTCTTCCCGGAGGTGGAGGACAGATGAGAACGGTGCCAAAGAGGCCCGACCAACCACGCCCACATGTCCTGGTCCTGCCCCAGACTGGTGGAGTACTGGACAGCCTTCTTCGAGGCTATGTCCAAAGTGGTGGGGGTGAGGGTGGAGCCATGCCCGATAGTGGCTGTCTTCGGTGTTTCAGACCAGCCAGATCTATTCCTGGGGAAGAGGGCGGACGCCCTTGCCTTTGCCTCCCTGATCGCCCGGCATAGAATCCTTTTTGGCTGGCGGTTAGCAGCACCACCCAGAGCTGCAGACTGGCTGTCAGACCTCTCGGAATCTCTCCAAATGGAGAAAATCAAATTCGCCATCCGAGGGTCGGACGATGGCTTCCACAGAACGTGGGAGCCATTCATGCAATTGTTCCGGCATCTGTTTGTGGCCAACATACAAGAGGAAGAATAGTCGGGTGGCCAAGTATCAGGGGAAAATGGATGGGAATCGGGGGAAGGTAGCGGGGGGGGGGGGGGGGGGCGCTACCGGTTCGTTATGGGGGTTTGATGGCTAGCTAAGGCCCAAAACCAAACTGTAAATAAGTGCCAATAAACATGCGCCTCGGCCATATTGGGGAATGTAAAATATGTATGCCGGCTAAAGGGGGGAGGCCACAGTTAGTATTACGAAGATGCTTACCTGTAAATATATATTGTCATTTTTGCGTGTCTTTTTAAATTTATTTTTGATTTGTTTGTTTATATATTTATTTTTTCTCTTCTCTCTCTCTAACAATTTGTGATTTGTTCAATATAAAACATGAAAACTGAATAAAAAACATTTATTAAAAAAAAGGACGGTCTGCAAAGCCATGCTGCCCTGGACTCCATCAAATATAGCCATCCCAATGTACTTTCTCACGCCTTTTCCCGGATGCTGCAACAACAACTCCATTTCCTCCTGCTCCTGTCTGTGCACCAGCCCACGCACTACGTTTCGATGATTTAACAGTTCACTTGCACTGCCTTCAAATTAATTTATTACACACGCCAGCCCCAATTCCCTAAAATCGAATACAATACAAAAACAGGATGCCTGTGTTGCAAAATGCATTCCGTCTTTCGGGATCCATGGTTTCAAACTGAATTTTAGATTAGCGCCTTGCAACTATGCCTACACGTCCATCCTAGACCTGCAGCACTGCTCCAATTAAATGTTGTGCAAAAAATTGATTTAGTTTTTTTTAATAGATAATGAATACGGAAATACAGAATTTAGCAAATGTCCGACGCTGGCTGATATGTTGGTTCATATTTCTGATACGGATGTTGTGACACCGGTCGTATTTAAGATTCGATGAAACGTTCACATTCTTCCGACTGTAATGGTTGCTGAAATACAGATTTTTTATGGATAATTTTTTTTCGCCCTGCATGTATTTCAGACATAATTCCAGTAACCACAATGCAAAAGTGCATCACTGTGAAATAATCGATATTTGTGATTCGCTGAAACAGCACTGTTTTCGGTGTTGTTTCTTCGTTGTTCGTAAATACAAATCCAACAGCAATGCCGATTCGGCAGGCACACGGATATAACAGTGCAATATTATCGTACCCCTTGCCAGTTAGCAGTTGATACTGTTACTGCATAATGGAAATTTCTGTTGAATGTGCTAACTACATTTTAGTTGGAAATATAATGACGAAATCACATTAATTATTCCTAGTTATTACAGCTGTCATGTTGGCCATTGATGTTGCAAGCATGTCCAATCGAGAAATCACTGCAAATCCAGGTCCGGACGGAAAGCATGGCGGAGGAGCACGGCCTGTTGGTTCTTTGTACGGTCAGAGCACGGTTGCACCCTACTTGGACTTACTTTATCAAAGGGTGTTAATCTGGAATTGTAAATTTGATTGCTGATCTTCAAATCATTTCCGCTGTCATATTTCCCCTGAAAGGGGATATTTTCTGACTGGCATACCTGCTAAGGAACAGACTAGAGAAACTGCAATTGATAACGAATGTCGAAATGGGCAATGTGGTTATCTCATAGTTTGACCAGAATTGTTTATAATTCCCGAGACTTGTCGGATGAGCACTCATGCAGTAAATGAAATCTATTCTATAAAACGGCGGCATGTGCTTTGTAGTTTCTGGCCAGTACGTTTGGACGTTTGAGGTGTTTTGATTTTGTAAGATTGACTTATGCACTGCCACATTTGATCTATATGAATTTACTCGCAAGGGAAACCTTACTATATTTAAGGTGGAAAGCTGTTGAGGAATTGAACAAACGAATGTGATATAAAATAGTTCGTTAAAATATTAGTTACAAGAATTTTATGTGAGCCAGTCTGATAGTAGAGAGTCCACAAAGTAAGGGCAACTGGATTCAGAAAGTATGGCAAGGAAGGGGGAGGGGTGCCTCGTGGAGGATGGGGAAAAGGGTGCTGGGTTGCAAGAGGCCCAGGGTTGAGGAATGCGAAGTGAGCCAATCAGGATATATGGCCAGGTCAGGAGGTGTGTACACCTAGGATGCCCTATGGGAATCTTGTATGTGAACATTGATGCCATTTGAATGAGATTTGCAGATATTTCTTTGTCTCCGATTTCACTCGGTTCTGGAGCTTCAGAAGACCGCCTGTGTGTTCTGAACCTCTGTGGGGCGAGTCAGCCTTGCAAGTTGGTTAAAAATAAATAACGCTATGCCTACAAATCGATGTCGAATTTTATTGAGTCCGGATGATGGGTGAAGAACTCAATATTGTCATTTGGTGCCGAAAACCCGGGGTTTCTGCAGACGGTCACCGGCCAGCTGCGAAATCAGAATTAGTCTGATGTTGGATAAGGAAAGTGGAAATTGACCCACAATGTGAGTAGCTGGAAAATTACCATATTGATTTTCCCCTTTTCTCATGGTCTGATTGGTCTGGTCACTCGCGTTTGGTACGGAAATATCGTCTCGACGAAATCAAAGGTCAGTCTGTGGATTAGAAAATTTAAAAGTTCAGTCGATGTAGGTACGACTGAGGGTTGAAAAAGACTGATGGGATATCATATATTGATAGTTCAGTTAGGGGTTGATTACGGAATTGATGGGACGTCGGAAGGGCGGTTCAATTCCACGTGTGTTTTGGAAACTATAGTTGATAAAGCTAAAATTGTACACTTGGACTGTAGTGGCGAACAACGCAGTCTTGAGGACTAGTTCTAGATTATGGGGAATTGCTTGGATAACACGAGTGATACAAACAGTTCATTGCAAATATTATGTGATATTTATCCAGATAAAGCGAGAGATTTTAGAAAAATGTCAGCAACGTTAAGGAAGAAATGAGGTGACGAATGGCCACTAGGGGGCCCAAAAGATCTGGAGATTATTTAAAAAGTTCAGGGTAAAATCTGGAAGAAACACCAAAGTATACTGGCCAAAGAGTTGATTGGATTATGGAGACAATATTGTCAAGAGGAGAGGGATAAGATCATGTTATCATGTTGGCAAGAAAATGCCGTTAACATTGGGATTCCAATTAGTGAGGGGGGGGGGGACCAGACAGCTCTGGCGATCTTGAAATAGGAGTTTTCTTTCAAAAACGTGCAAGTAAAGAGAGGGAAACACCTAGCGGGGCAGACAAGAGTAAAAAAAAAATGTGCTACGTAGTTCAATGTCTGTCCTTGCATTAACAGAGGCAGATGATGACCGAGAGAATTGGACCATGTCGGGTAGAGTCCCGACTACACCAGTAGCATTGTCTGCACTAATACCAGAACCACAAGAGTATCATAATTTATATCCAGTCACTGCTTCCCAGATGCAAATCATGCCAGCCTCTCCAGTCCCTTCAGTTGATAGTTTGGGTCCTATTTCTGCACCTTCTCCGTCTGTAAGACATGGGGAGCTCTGTTCCAGAAGCTCATTTAGCTCTGGGACCCGATCTTGGACAATGAGAGAGGGGACTGATCCTATCCAGAAACAAGTACGCATACCACGTAGATCCCTTAAGGCCGATATGGTAGGACAGAAAAGTATGAGAACAAAGAAAGAGGACTGGAATGGTTCTGAGTGGCCGGAGCTCCCCCTATCGGAGGGGAAGGACGTCGAAGTCTTTGAAGAGTCAGAGGAATCCGCTAAAGCTGAGACAGTTGCCGATTAGGAAAATACCCAACCCTGATGCTGCAACAGCAGAAGCCAAGCCCACGATAGACGTTTATTTTCCATGTAGACCCAATGAGATGATTGCTATTCTGGCTGCAATCTCCTGCTTTCGTGGACGATCTGAGAACTACCATCTCAGTTTATCAAGCTTATTCTAGGGACCTCTGTGCCCTAGTCCAGCAGGTTTTAACACCCAGCAGAGTACCGCTGTCACCTCATCCACTTGAATTATGCTAGCCACGCCGCACTTCAGCACGCCCATGCCTTGGACGATGATAGACGGGCACAAATCCTGACTGCGTTGAATGCCACATTTCAAAAGCCCATCAACATATCTGCTGTCTTAGACCTCAAACCTATAAAGAATGAGGAGCCAGAGGAATTTCTGGAACGCTTTAATGAAATCTACCGTGGGCTGTCACGCGTTTTGCTGCACCAAAATGTTCAGAATTCCCCTCAATGTTGTGCTATGTAAATGCATTGCCTACCACCTTCCGTGGCTAATGCAGTGAATTGTAATAACATGAATTGGACAGAAAACGACCCTCCCCATATGGCCCGGGCAGTCATATTTTATTGGAAGGAGGTTGTAGGCCAGGAAGGAGGCTCAGTTACAAACATTAAGACTGAGTATGTAATGAAAAAGGATGATCTGAGACCCCAACCAGCTGCAGATACAGTGGCTTACCATCTGGAACCCCAATATTGTGACCTTGGGTGGGTGGATCAACACGGCGGAGGATATCAAAACCACTCAAATGGAGCCTCAGCCCCTCTTTATGGCCCACCGTATGCACCCACAGCTTTACAACTGCCGCCCCCTCTGAGGGGCCATTGGTCTACTGGGAAGAGAGGACGGGGCAGATATAGAGGGAACAATGCATGTTTAATTGTGGGCCGTACAGATCACTGGCATCAGGAATCCCCCTTTAAAATACGAGCAGCAGAAGGAAACTACCCGAACCAAAGGAGTGGGTACCCACCAAGGGGAGGGCAGACGAGGTACACCGAAATCTCCCAGGCAAACCGTTTCCCAACACAAGGTTGACGAGCTAATTATTCATACGGACTCTCCAATTGGACAGGGGACCCATTATCTCTCTGCGGATAGGAGATCAAAATTACCCATTTGTAATCGACACTGGAGCAGCCATGTCTTCGGTGCAATCAGAACTTCAACGACCACTATCCGACCACACCCAGCATTTGTCGGGTTTCCAAGGATAGGTGTGTGAGTATCCTATAAATGAACCTGTGACAGTCACTTATGAGAATAAGTCTACAGATCATCAGTATGTGGTGACTACTGGATTGGACTGTAACTTGTTGGCCCGAAAATTACTGTGTATATTCCAGCTAGAGCTACAGTGCGGAGACGAAGGGGTAACGGTTCAATCAATGAGGATGAGACAACAGTGCTATATTTCTATTACACCCCAGTGGTGGACGTTAGACATTGAACATTCACTGCACCACGTTACCCTGGCCAATGACAGAACCGGACAGAACCGAGAGTTGGAGGACAAATACCGGCCGTTAATTGGGACCGAATCGCCAGTCACGTTTACAGCCACAGTCACGGGAAAATAAGGTACAGCCGATTTTCTTACAATACCACCACATTTATGGCCACATTCAGCTTCTGTAGGCCTTCATATTACACGTCACGTCCTCGACCAATACCATGCCAAGGATCTGGGGCCTATGGCAAGGAGGGCAGTGGATCATTCAGATCGAACAGAGTGTGCACTTCAAGTCATGCCAGGCGGCACTTCCATAAAATATTTTGAGGTCCCTGAAACGATTAACACTCGACTTCGGCATCACCTGGGACGTGACGTTTTGGAATATGTCAACCCATAGGTCTGGGCAGAATACCCATCACAAGTGGACCTGCAGGACGCTTTATTTGTCCTTCCACTCGCATCTGAAATCCAATATTTGTTTGCCTTCACTTACAATCGACAGCAGTATACCTGGACTCGACCGCCTCAGGGGTTCTTAAACTCACCTACGCTCTTTTCCAGATGTCTACAGACCCAACAGCAGGCCTTCATATTGGAGCGTGGTTCTACTCGAGTGCTGTATGTAGATGACCTATTGGTAGCGAGTCCCGACGAGCCCAGTAACAGGGAAGATGTGATCCAATTATTGAACCACCTATCCTCGTTGGGTTACGTTGATTCACTACCAAAGGTCCTGGCGGCTCAGACAAAGGTCAAGTTCTTAGGGGTTTTACTGACGGCCACATACGGAAGTCTCAAACCCAGTAGAATTGAACCCACTTGCCAGTACCCCGCCCCAACCACAGCCAAGGGGGTCCGTCATTGGCTGGGTATGGTGAATTATTGTATGCAGTGGATACCAAACATCGCTGCCTGTACAAAGCTGCTGACGCATTACACTAGAGAAGGGTGTAATTTTACTCTAACCACCGAGGCACTCGAAGGCTTCCGTTGCCTGAGGCAGGCCTTGCTACAAGCACCGGCCCTCGGTAGGCCGCTGTCCGACCGACCGTCCCAGATATACTGTACTGTTCTGAAAGGGTGTTCAACAGCGGTACTCACCCAGCAACATGAGAATAAGGACCGACCCGTGTCACATTACTCTTCCAAACTTGATCTAGTGTCGTTGGGCCACCCTCTTTGCGCCCAGATCCTGGCAGCGATATACAGTAGTTTGCAGGCTGCTGCCAATATAACTGTCCAACAGGACATTACGGTGCATAGCTCCCACTCGGTCATCGCACTACTGGGGCAACTGCAGACTCAGCATCTTACCGCAGCTCGTCAGAATAGGTATGAAATATACCTTTTAAACAATCCACGTCTGAAATGTAAATATTGTACCACTATCAATCCAGCCTGTTTTCTTAGCGGTCCTCCTGACCATGAAGAGGCAACTGGCCACGACTGTCTAGCCTTGTTTCAGGAAGCTACCACAATAAGGGAGGATCGGACCGACATTCTGTTAGATCAACCTGACATGATTATGTATGTTGATGACAATGCATTAATAAGCCCCACTGGCCGGAACTGGCCGGTTACGCCATCGTGGATCAGGATGGCCTGACCCGAGAAGCGGCCGCTTTTCAGACCCCTTATTCAGCCCAACAAGCCGAACGTTTTGCCCTTACCCATGCATGTATACTTGGGGCCTTCGGGGTAGTCCATGACTTCGGATAACTCTGGAAGAATCGGGGATTCCTTACCTCGGTGGGCACGGCGATATCCCGCCGGGGTTTAGTTAATGACCTGTTGCATGCCCTCCTTTTGCCCGCGCATATTTCCGTCATTAAATGTACTGCCCATACGAATGGTAAGACCCCAGTTCACGTTGGTAATGAACGAGCAGATTGTGCAGCGCGGACAGCCGCGCAAACTCAGCAAGTGATGGTGCCTAAAATGTTAAGTCAGACTAAACGTTCAGCAATAAATAGGTCTGCCTCTGACAAGCCGATGCCCACCATGCATGACGTCATAGCGTTACAGGAGGACGCTCCTGAGAGTGATAAACAAATGTGGAAACGTTTGCACATATGATTCTGTTTCTTCTTTATGGACCACGCCAGCACATCAGACTTGTATGTCTGATGTACTTGCTTTATGGGTCATCGAATGTGTACACTTTGCATCTCATTGTGGGGCTCGGGGGACTAGTGATTTGTTACTGGACACTTGGCGGCACCCTAACACGCAGGGCTGGCCCAGAGTATCAGTAATCGGTGTTTGATTTGGCGGCAGTATAACACCGGCAGAGGTATCCTTTGTGGTATGGGGAAAACCCCGTTGCCCAGTGGTCCCATTGAGACACTTCAAACGGATTAAATTGAGTTGGAAAGGTGGCAATGTCATAAATATGTTTTGGTCATTGTGGATGTGTTCAGCAGATGGGTTGAGGTGTATGCGACTACCGATAATAAAGCTGCTACTGTGCGTAAAGTTCTGATGCGGGAAATCATTTCCCGGTACGGCATAACAGCTGAGTTAAGTTCTGATAACGGGCCTCATTTTATTGGACAGATTAACACGGAGTTCTGCTCCTAGTTCGGCATACGCTGGCAGTTACACTGTGCATACAGACCGCAAGCGGCCGGGTTGTTTGAGAGACACAATCGCACCCTAAAAACTAAATTGGCTAAATTAAGAGCAGACACGGGACTGACATGGCTGACGTTGCTCCCCGTTGCCCTCTTCCAGCCCTCTAACAACTGCGGGACCGGCCCGGCTCTCTCCTGCCGACATCCTTTATGGCAGGCCCCTTAGAACTCCCTGGAACCTGCATTTTCCCAGACTAGTTCAATGTCACCATATGACTGCAGAAATCATTACCTATGTTCTAGCCCTCAGTAAGGTCCTCAAGAAGCTCCAGGGCCAGGTCCGCGCTGCTCACCCGTCACCGTCCACATTACATAGCTCACTGTCAATGCCGCCTGGTAGTTATGTCATGGTCAAAAATTGGACTCGGAAAGGGTCAGAGTCACGATGGGAGGGGCCCTTACAAGTTCTCCTTACCACCCACACTGCAGTTAAAGTGGAGGGGCGGCGTGATTGTGTCCACCTCCACCACTGTAAAAAGATCGGTCACTAATCTGCCTCCCTTCCCCAGCGCTGTTTAACAGGTGTGGAGCATGATGGGGTGGCTACGCACCGCCTGTGTAATCTTCGGCCGAGCTTCACTTGGAGTGACATCGGCGGCGGAAATGGAAAAGGGAAATATGATCTACATCTGAAACCCCAACCAAACTACAAGGACATTTCACTTATGCAGAGGGGTCGTTCTTCGCTGCCCCCATATAGGAGGACATGGTATCGTCTCATGGAAGGTCATCAGGTTAACGGACAAAGCAGGAAACATTTGCACCGGTCCCGGCGATGGGAAGGGAACATTGCATGGACATTGCCTTGTTTTTGGAGTGCATGTAAATTTGATTTTGAATGTGTTAAAATTGGTGCCATAAAGGTAAAGTCAGACAGTGCGGAGACGGTAGGATGAGGTTGTGAGAGAGACAGGGGGACGAGAGAGAGGACGGAGCCTGTGAGAAGGGGAGTACAACTAGGCTATCAGGAGATATACTTAATTCATTTAGGACGTACAATGAGGGAAACCTGGGCAGTATGAATCTCTTCTACCAGATCTACCACCGTTTATATGGCCAGGGTCTGGTTGTCTGCTACCAGAACCCCGCATCGGTGTCTAGGTTATTTTCTGTTTCACCGCTTTGTGGCACTCCACAAACTGTTGTTCATTGTCAGCGTTCCGAGCCACCGCCCGAGCAATCACTCTTCCTTACGATCCGGGTTCAGCATCACCGGCTATTTTCCTTCCCCTTCCTGGGGATAATTCCCTCTGACAGTATGATAAGCTTCAAAGGTGAAGAGCGTATATACCTAGCCACTTCACTCCCAATAGAGACTCCTGTCGTACGATAATTGTTTCAGTAGTGAGGGATACCGCTGTTTACTCTTAAAGGTGGAATCGAATATAACATGTCTGTTTCCCACTTGTGCAGACAGGAGGCGTTACGTCACTCAGGCCTCCTGCCAATGCGTCTGTTACAACATCACCTGCGTTCCATTGAACGTCGGTCTACAGCTCCTTTGTTGCTGGGCGAATGTCTCTGATATCACTGTTGGGACTAGAGCTTTCCTCGTTGCTAGGAGGCCCGAATGAGCGTTCCAAAGCTGGATAAACTGGGCTACTGAGGGATCCCTGCTCAACCAATATACTGATTGTGACGCCAGCCTGTCCACGGAGCAAGGATACTACTTTTTTTTAATGACACAGCGACCAATGTGTTGTCACCCCCATTACCCCGCCAAATTGCTATCGGGATTTTATTCCCTACCGCAGTCCCCTGCCCCTCTGCCTGGATATTGCACAAACAGGTGGCACGCTGGGCAGTCTCAGACGAATTCTGCGAGAACTGGAAAAAACCTTGGGTTCCAGCACCCAACAGGGGCCACTCAGCCAGATGGAGAATTCTGAGCGTCTTAACATTGGGAGGTGTGGGGGGTTCCTTGGCGGTCAGCGATAGGAATTATTTTATTTGTGGCCTTACCATCCTGGGAAACGAATCCTTCTGAGCCCTCGGGGCAATAACCAAGGAATTGTCTCAGCTGCTGTTGTTTGCCATGCAGAGCCAGTATGCTCTTGAACTGTAAGAGTGGGTAATGCGCCATGGTGCTGGGCAAGTGTATCATAGGATTTCAAGACTTAACCGCTAACATCACTAATGTATGGATCGCTTTCGGGATCACCTGGACGGTATGCAGGAATCTGGCTCTTGGATTAACTGCGGATTCGTAGGTTGGAAGGACTGGTTGATAAATATGGCCATGTATTTAGCAGTGGCACTCGGTTGCATCTTTGTGGGCCTGGCCATCCTTAAATGCGTGATGGGTAAAATGCAGGGTTCACTGGAACAGATAGACGCCCCTAGAATCTTGAATGTTAGGATCCACGAGGGTGAAGCGGATGACGGTGTGCTGCAACAAGAATTCGAAATGCAGCGGCGAATCTTCTTAGATGAGGGGCCGTAGCTACGGATTGGATTGATAGGTTATCATGAAATGATAAAAGGAAGGAATGAGGAATTTAACAAACGATTGTGATATAAAGGAGTTAAAATATTAGTTACAATAATGTAAATGTGAGCCAGTCTGATAGTAGTGAGTTCACAAACAAAGGACAAAGGGATTCAGAAAGCATGGCAAGGAAGGTGGAGGGCTGCCTCGTGGAGGATGGGGGAACGGATGCTGGGTAACAAGAGGCCAAGGTTTGGGGAATGCGAACTGAGGCAATCAGGATATATGGCCAGGTCAGGTGGTGTATAGGATGACCTATGGAAATCTTGTATGTGAAACTTGATGCCATTTGAATGATATTTGCAGAGATTGGGGCAGCAGGGTAGCATGGTGGTTAGCATAAATGCTTCACAGCTCCAGGGTCCCAGGTTCGATTCCCGGCTGGGTCACTGTCTGTGTGGAGTCTGCACGTCCTCCCCCTGTGTGCGTGGGTTTCCTCCGGGTGCTCCGGTTTCCTCCCACAGTCTAAAGATGTGCGGGTTAGGTGGATTGGCCATTCTAAATTGCCCGTAGTGTCCTAATAAAAGTAAGGTTAAGGGGGGGGGTTTTGGGTTACGGGTATAGGGTGTATACGTGGGTTTGAGTAGGGTGATCATGGCTCGGCACAGCATTGAGGGCCGAAGGGCCTGTTCTGTGCTGTACTGTTCTAGATGTATTTGTCTCCGATTTCACTCGGCCCGGAGCTTCAGAAGACCGCCTGTGTGTTCTGAACCTCTGTGGAGCGAATCAGCCTTGCAAGTTGGTTGAAAATAAATTATACTTTACCTACAATTCCATCTCGAGTTTTATTGAGGCCGACCTGATGGGTAAAAAACACAATATTGTCACTGTATGGCGATAAGTCGTAGAACGTTTCAACAGTGATGGGTTTTGCTTGTCCGTCTGCGCTTTTCAGGGTGGCTTGGGATATCTTTAATAGGAAAAGCCACAGACAAAAAGCGGGAAAAGAAAATCCAGCCGTCAATAAATGGTGCTCCGCTCAAAAACACGCAGCTGGGACGATAGAAGCCAGTCAGGTTATTCAGAATGTTGTTCCTTGAACACAACGTTTTCTTGAAATTCTATGCTGCCAAGGTAACTTGTTGTTGACCAGAGAATTTTAAATGGGGACAAATACGGCTTCGGTAAATGATAAATAGTTGACTGCCCACAGTTAAGCAGCAGTCCATTCGATTTCATCCGCATTCAAAAAGTCTCAGTAAGAATACCTCACCTCGTCGCACTCCACTACAGTTTCATCAAATGTTTCCATTTTACTTTGACAATTATTTTGTTATCTTCAGTAAGCTCGTCCCAATTTTCCTCCATCACTTTTTCAGTATCTGGATGAGAGATAATGTAAAACGTTGCTTAATGATTGATGAAATGAGGACGAGTTTTTAACCAGTCCGTCACATTTTGTGATAAGCTCTGGAAGATTACGGGCTCCTTATGGAGCAACTCAACTTAATTTATTTTGTAGCGTGGCAGGCATTGATGAAATAAGTGAAGATTAATTGATCCGGTGAGTGCAGTGAAGAATCTCTGGGATTGATGCAACTTTTGAAAATATATAGGCCTAGCACATTTGACCATGGCAGAAACGACTAAACTTCAGCAGTGTAAACCACATTGTCCCGTCGTCGGTGTGTCTCAACCAGCATATGCATTACACGTTGATTTTCAGTGAATTGAACTCACGTGCTGCCTTGATATAACGGGCAAGACATGGTTGGAATTCTGCATTTTTATTTATAATATGACCAGAGATATTTTAGAAAGAAACACGAGTGTACCTTGATAAGGAGGCTCCTCTTTAGTACGTATGCCTTCATGTTCGATTGCACCCTGGATCATCCATTAATGATATCGGTTAATTTGTCTAATAATTCCGCTGTGGATAAAGAAAATGACAAAGTAGTGTGTGGCGTAATCGATAATTGCATATTTTACCCTAGGTTTAGAAATGTAAGACATGTCTGCTTTTATTTAGAGATTAATTTGCGTGCCATTTTCTGGCACGTCTGCACCACTGAGTGTACAGATATATCTTTAGTGATCCGTCACAAACAATGCATGGTAAAGAAACAATATAAAACCTGTAGAGGGAAGGCAATAATTAGAATGTATTAACAATAGTCTATTTGGATAATTATCTATATTCCCTCAATGAAGTGTACAACAGGATAGTAAATCAATTACATAAGGATGTCACCTAAAATCTGACGTGGGAGCTTCTTTAGCAGTAAGAATAAGAATAAAATAATGCATTCGACGTAAACCATTTTCAGCGACGTCAAGCTGTTCCATTTTGTAAGACACACTCTGCAACTGCCAGCATAAACATTAAGAGACATGTCTTTATATCACCATCTAAAGACACCGCTGTCAGAACTGGAACCAAGTGGGAAGATTAGCGTGATTTCGGAGGGATCCGTAGACAGATGAAATGCAGAGTAAATCACACTTGTTTCATGGAAAATGTAAATCAGACATGGCCAAATGTAAACAATATTCTTTCCTGTGTCGCTACACTCTGTGACGCATCTGCAAACTCTGTTTCAATGCTACCTGATTATTTACCATGGTCGACTTCGGCCCGTTGTTTTATCACTGGAGCTGTGCTCTCCCAATCGTTTGATCAAGAAACCATCATTTTCTACCCGATTATTTGTCCAAGAGAGAAGAGTCCATAATAAAGTGAAAGGAAATATTTTGGTGTCCCGCGACAGTGGTCCAGAGACAGACGTAGATACGACCAGTCAGAGAGAAAGAGCGACACAGAATGTTTTCAAGTATGTGTGTGCACCATGTAATTGATAATATCGAAAGATGACATTTGAGACAAGGGTGTCTGGCAATATCTGATCTGGGAGAAAAATGAGAGAATGTAGGGAACGATCCCACGAATGTTTAATTGCAGCTGCAAAGAGCAGAATAATTAAGTGCAGATTCCTTCTCCCAAACATGATTTTTGTATGAAGCTGCAAACAACAGTTCACACCTTCATTGAAATTATCTATCTCAGTCAGCATCTGGAAAAGCATGGATGAGGGTTTCAGTTGAGTTAAGTGATCAATGTATCATTTCAAGTTATAAACAAGTGGATTTTTATCATACAGCTAAAAGCAATGTTTCACACTTGCATCGAAATTAAGCACCTTGAAAGGGAAGGGTGAGGTTCAATTGAATTTGGTGAAAATTCTAGGTGTGAAGCTCTGCAGAAATCAGGCAAATTAAAGGAAATTGAAGACTATAAGTCGAAGACAAACATAATTTAAAGCCAAAAGCAAAGTCAAAATTATGAGCTGTGTGAACAATTGGAAAATAAAACGATGGAAAATACAGGAACCACGATTCCCACCCCTATTAAAACCAAAGCATTTTTCAATATCACAAATGTACTTTGAACATCACAAAGAAACAATGTAATCAGAGAGCTGAGAGGTGAGGGCATGTCAAAATGAATACTTAGTTGTATTATAATCTTTAGAACAAATATACTTTTTACAATCAAAGTGAAATAAAGGTGACTTTACAATAAAGTCATAAAAACATATTAACTGTTAGAAAGAGAATATAATTCCAGAGACCAGAGCAGGACCTACCAGTACTAGAGGGGAGAGAGAGAGAGAAGCAGGGAAGGAAAAAGATAAGTAAGCAGAGTCAGCTCTCAGTCAGTTAGGTCATGGGAAAGATAAGACATAGCAGCCGAGCTAAAACAACTAATACATATAAGGAAGACTAGAATTTAAAGGCGAGACAGAGTCAGCTCAGAGATAACCAGCAAAGTCAGCTCTCACAGCTTGGTACATGGGAAAGATAAGACATGGCAGCCGAGCTAAACCAGCTAATATATCTAAGGAAGACTATAATTTGAAGAAGAGGCCGAGTCAGCTCAGAGTTAGCTCAGAGATAGCCAGCAGAGTCAGCTCTCACAGCTCGGTACATGGGAAAAATAGGACATTGCAACCGAGCGCACCCCCGAATACATCCAAAGAAGACCAGATTTTAAAATGAAGTTTGATTGTCAATTTGGGCGTGAAGGTCCATTCAACCAAACAGAATGACCCAGAAGCAAGATATTTTTACCTTTCTGTAAATAAAGTGATTGCAGCTTTTACAAGAAAAATAGTAATAAAATATCTTGATTTAACCTGAAACAATGGTTCTTCCAGAATCTACTTTACTTACTTAGCATTGCGGGACCCAGGATCGATGCTGCTCAGTGGTAAGTAGATGATATCTTCGGTGAAGGTATGGGTTATACCGGGGGATAACTTGAAAATATAGTTTGCCCTGAATAGCACCCACTGAAGCCTGCATCGGAGTCAGGGAGTGAGAATCCCTGATCACCATTTACGATATCGACCCTTTTTGTTATAGGAGGACATTTAAGAATAGTGCTGAGTTTTCAACAACAACCCAGATCCAGGTAGAACGCATAAATATCTCCAACAATAAGTACTAACAAGCTGCTGGGGAACTGCATTTCACGAACACATTTGTATGCTCCAAATGAGACATCATATTTAGTTGAACGTCTCATCTTCGGGTGTCACAGTGAGACAGAGGAATCGAGACCGAACATCTGGCGAGAGTTCTGAATCCCGCCGGAAGATGTTGTGAGAATATTATACAAGAAGCACTCCACTATTTCGAGTGATTTCCTCTTCAGTGAAATAGTGAGTTAAAGATCGACTTAGTGTATATGAGAATTTGTTGCAAAGTATTATTTCAGTGCACAGAGTCAAATAGGTAAATATAAAAGTTCAAAGCAAGAAAAGGCAATTAAATATCGTATTGACATATGGGAAATAACGAGTTTTACAAAGGTAAGGAGACAGTTGCTAGCTTCACTTTCGCTTTGTAACTTCTTGTCTTCAGTATGTGATGTTGAACTGCTAAACGAAAAGACTGTAGTTATTTCGTCATGATCTGGTATGTATGGTTTTTCCTATTCCTCACATTAAAATAGGTCTGCAGCTCTTCGATAATTGTTTGTCAATGTTTAGTTGCCATCACATATAAATAAAAAGTAAAACATGTCATTGAAAAATATAAGAACACGATGTGCTATGAGGCACTAATTGTCGTAGTACAGACGATGCAAACGGCTGCAGCTTATGGGAACTTGTGGTTGATTAGTTAATCCAGGCGGAAATGGTCTATATCAGGGGTGGGCAAAATTTTCCGTGCAAGGGCCACATTCATAGTATATTAAGTAAAATAATTACTTCACCCGGTTATGATTCTGGGCGCCTCATATAGAACATAGAACAGTACAGCACAGAACAGGCCCTTCGGCCCTCGACGTTGTGCCGAGCAATGATCACCCTACTCAAGTCAACGTATCCACCCTATACCAGTAAGTAACCCAATAGCCCCCCCCCCCAATTAACCTTAAAAAATTTTTTTTTTTTTTTTTTGAATCTTTTTTTTTTAATGACTTGGTGGGCCGCAGAAATACCTTTGGCGGGCCGTAGTTTGCCCACCCCTGGTCTAGATGGAGTGTTTAAAATGCCTGAATACTCCGGTTGTTGGGAATTTTGTTTTTTCCGGCTGGTAGCACAACCTCATTCACCGGTTTTCGTCGAGTGACTAATGTCTTAAATGGAAAATCCCATTGAAAAACTATGAGAAGGTCGAATCCTGCCGGCAGCAAACGATGCGCTTCCGAAACACGTGTGGAAGGTGACTGGAGAGCCCAGTCCGTGATCTCAAAGTGAGCATATGTGCAGACAAATTCGATGTAACAAGAATTCCAGACACATAGTTGCGTATTGACAAGCATTGGGAAGTGATTTGTGATGGCTAAAGGGAATCCATCGAACAAATGTCGTGTGATTGCAATTCCCATTAATTATGACATTTTGATAGTATATGGAGTACATAAAACATACAGTGAAGAAGAAGGCCATTCGGCACACCGAGTCTGCATCGGCCCTTGAAAAGAGCACCCGACCTCAGCCCGTATCCCCACCCCTTCCCCGCAACCCAGTAACCCCACCAAACGTCTTTGGACACTAAGGGAAATATAACATAGCCCATCCACCTAAACCTGCATATCTTGGGACTGTGGGAGGAAACTGGAGCACGCGCTGGAAACCCACGCATACAGGGGAAGAAAGTGCACACTCCACACACATACTGTACCAAGCCGGGAATAGAACCTGTGATCCTGGTGCTGTGAAGCAAGTGTCCTAACGATTCTGCTACCATTTCCAGTATCTATTGTTTGCAACAGAAAACAATGACTTAATATCAGCAATCGCGGATGTGTGTTTGGGAGGGATCAGAAATGCTGAGGGTCAGAATTTCCTTGGGTGAGTCGTGTACAAGATCGGTCATTGTAAACAAATGGTGGGGTGCAGCTAAGTGATATAAATAATTGACGATTTTCAGAGAGATACAGCTTTGGACAAGATGGATTTCAATTTATGTATAGATCTGAAACGTCAGATGATCAAACTTCGTCCTTCTGAATGAGTCAGTGAAAGCTTTCGGATTGTTTTGTTGAACAGCATGTTCCGGAGAAAAGCAGAGAACAAACCTGCTACATATGTCTTCCGCAACAAAACTGAGGTAATTCAAGATTCTACATCGAAGAAGCCCACAGAAATCAAAAGCCATAATGTAATTGATAGGACATTTGTTTGAGGAAGAGGTAACCAACTGGGAAACTCCATGTTTTAGGTAAATGGAAAGTAATTAAGATGACATCAAATTTGAGCACCCTCAGTGGAAAAATTATGTTATGATGTTGGTCAGTTGTGATGCTATGGAAAGCGTTAAATATAGGTTACCTAAAGATTGAATAGAATAAGTACAGACCAATAGTAAGTAAAAGCCCGATGGCAGTAGTGACATTGAGGCATAACGAGAAATGTTAAAGAGACATTAAACTTAAAGATCAAACCTACAATTTGATTATACATAGTGATACATTTGAATATTGTGCAGAGTACAAGAAACAGCAAAGCTTGGCTAAAATACTAACACAGAGTAAAATTAGCGAATAAGAGAAAAAAGAGTGAGATCTATATATTGATTATAAAACGTATTGAAACATAATAATTAAAGATTGGATCGTGTCCTAATTGGTCATTGAATTCAAGTCGCTGGCAGGTAAATTGATCAGCCATTTTCATCAGTTTCTATTATAGGTGATGAGAAGTACATTCCAGGATGAGACTAACGCCAGGACATAGAAGGGAGTAAATGAAAAAGGAAAATTACTGATTCGATACATGTGACATATACACATTGCCAGATGAATGCACTGACAATGGTATGAGTCCAATTTCCCAGGTGCTTATAAGATGTGTATAGTGATGTTATCTGTGCATCGCTCTTAAAATTCTGAAACACGCTAGATTTAGGTGAGATACCATTGTTTTGAACTAAGCGAATGTAATTTCAGTACGCAACAAGAAAGTGGGACAATAAGTATGAAACTTAAGAAAAATGGGATTCAGATCCGTTCCAGAAAAATGTTAGAATCTACAGACCTGTTTTGTTCTCGACTTGCTGAATGTGTTTCGCTGTGCCTGCACCACTAAGTCATCTATCAGTCGTACCCAATGCTATCGAAAATTTATACCAGTTCCCTGATTCTAATGCGAATACAAAATGTGTTACGTCAGCATGAGTCAGACATGCACATGTTTTATTACTATTTTGAAATACATAGGGCTGGATTCGCCGTATCCCGACGCCCAAATCGCGATCGCCGTTCGGTAGGAGTACCCCTGCAAGTCTGAACCCTCCAAACATTAGCCGCACGTCATTTTATGTCACTACCTGGTCAACGGCTAGTCCACCCACGATGCTGGCCCCCGACCGGGCTGCCTGGGGTCCCACGTGTGTCGCCTGACGGCTGCCTGCATTGGCCGGCAACGCCAGACTCGGCCAGAACCCGTGCCGCTGGCATGGGATCGGCTTCTGCAAGGGCTGGGAAGACTGGTGGGGTGGCCAGTGGGTTAACAGGGTGTTGGTAACGGGGTCGCGGTTGGCGGGTTGAGTTCGCGCACGTGCGAAGCCATGTTGTCGAGCCCGGTCGGTGCAGGCCGTCAGTCTGCGCAAACGGGACCCGGTCAATCTGAGGCCGTTTTCAGCGCAACCCTCGGGCATTTTACTCGGTGCCACTTACTGGCACCAGATTTGTTGAGTGATTTGCGCCGAAGGTGTCCACACATAGACTCAAAAACTGAGAATCCGCCCACAGTCTTCGCCTCCGAAAATCGAACTTTTTTTCCAATGCTTGTCCCATGGTGCACCGTTTCTGTAGCACGGACTCAGGTAATGCGGGTACAATATGTTCACGTTACAGATCACATTGAGAATTTACCCTGAGCCAAATTGCATGGAGCGTAATCCTCGCAGTGGAAGCTAAAATCGAAATATCCAGTTCTTACATCAGGAAAGTGCTTATGATGAAATGTAGGCAAGCTTAATATCTCATATTCATTATCAGACGTGCTATCTGTCACTGCTCAAAAAAAATTATCGTGCTGAGTCTCGGACAGAGTCAGTGTTTCATTTTTCTGCTGCAATGCACTTTGTGCATCTGTGGGTTTGATGGCAACGCCTCTCGAGCGTCCAGCTTACAACAGAGCTTTGCAGAAAGGGAAATGACTTGCATAATTCAGGCCGGCCTTTTAGGAGATCGAGGCAATTTAAACACTGGACATATTGACAGCGTAAACCTCATGGCGCCGAGGTCCCAGGTTTGATACTGGCTCTGGGTCACTGTCTGTGTAGAGTTTCTACATAGTTTGAGTTTTAGTGAGTTTAGCCCGCACAACCAAAATATGTTCAGGGTACGTGGATTGGCCACGCTAAATTATCCCTTAACTGGAAACGAAATTTATTTAAAAAAATATATTGACTGCGTAAAATAATCCATGTTGGGAAAAAATTGTAACAACTACTTCTGAATTGAAACAAAGACTTAAATGTGATGTATAACATTCTTGGTGGGATGCTCCGTCTCCCCAGACGACTGATGAAGTTTCGCATTTTGGTCAGCCCAGACCCCCAAACCTTGCTCGGCGTCGTAGAGTTCACGGCGCATCAGCGAATCCCGATAGGGAGAATCCACACCATCGACTTACACAAGGATCAAACTGATATTTGACGTTTCCAATGCTGTTCATGTCAAAACAGCAGTTATAAGGGGGTTTAAATTAAATACGAAAACGGGAACAGTACATAATTCCACTTCCTTCATACACAGACATGGACACATAATTGCGACAGTCATTAATTGTTCTGCTTCTGCAAATGATGGAGGGAAATAACTTTCTGAAGTACTCCAAAATGACAAAATATTTGTTGCTTCCCTCAGTCGCCCAATAATCCATCACAAAATCTCAAATCCTAAATTGAAGGACTTGATTCATCCGAAAGCAAGTCATTAAGCTCCAGCCAGGCGTACAGTTCGGTTTTGTGGGGCTCAATATTGCCGGAAGAGGAAAGCAATTATTTAAAAATTGATAATAGTAATTCGAAGATCAGAAATTGAGTAAGTCCAGCAATGGCAAGATGATCCAAAAACAATATTGAAGAGTAATGCTGAAACTTGAAATACGCCGTTGGTATTTTAGCAATTTCGACAACCGACAGTGACTGCTAATTTGTGCATAATTCGGTGCAAGGAAATTAAACGCAATTCAGTTTTCACAACTTTAGTGTTTGCTGACAGAATATTGGAACGCCAGACCATACGTGCACAATAACCGTTGTTTTTCTAAATTTGCTAATGCGAGTCAAATGTTTTATTGAGCCAGACCGAGCGCAAGCAGGAATATAAATTCTCATGGAAACCTGCCCTATCAATTTTGAATGATTTTCATGAAAGTAAAATGTAGGCAAGCCTGCTGAGCACGTTGGACGATTAATCCCATCACAGCGCCCACAAAACGCTGATTTATTAACAGGTGCTACCTTTTGGCATCACACCGCAATTGGAATACCAATTGAACAACAAGTGAAAAAGGAGCACGTTAATTACCTCGTACAAATAAGACGAATGAAGCATATCATCAATGGAAACCATCAAATTATGCGCATAACTAAACCATCTAAGATTGTGTCGAGCTGAGACTCAGAACTCTGAACTTTACAGCATGCAATTCCATCGTGGATCTATCAGAATTCTGCCCCTCATGTTGTTTATGTTTCCAAAAATGCACTGCTCTGAGAAATCGTATGAGCTGCAGGATAAGAACGCACATGTGAAGGTGAGTCCCCATCATGCACTGAGATTCAGGCACCCATGGAAATTGCAATGGATGCTTCAATCAATCAGTGTAAGATCATCAAAAATTGAGAGAAGTTCCATCACTGGGACACATGGCAGTCACTTTCCGATGCATTACCTAACTTGATAACTGCAGATGAATTACATTATGGACTTCACTGACACAGTGATTACATGCATGACTGCGTCGAGATTGGCCATTTTAGGGGAACGATGACGCAAAATTGAAAGAACACTTTTGGAATGGTGTTTCTTACACAGGAAGCAAAACAGCAGAAACTGAAATACAGAGACTCGATTGAGCGGCGACGTGATCAGTTGAATGCAAATCGGCGTTAAACTGCATTGCTTTTCAGAAGACATGTAGAATTAGTATTCTGCAGTCAAGGGGAAATATATTTCGCCAATCGTTAGTCATGTGAATTCCCAGGAGTGCAAAATGTGCTAATGAAAGCGCACGAAATAATCGCCCCCCGCGCGCCAAACACCCCCAACCGCAATCCCAAACCGGCTCCCGCAGTAACCTATTGTGCCGATGGAAAAGGAGTAACGTTTTGCTGAGAATTCAACTCAGCCCCTTTCACACACGCGGAGAGGTAAAGTCATGAAAACTAATACATAAAAGTACAGTAAATAAGCAAATAACTTACGTCAACAATGATTTATAAATGTATCAAGGGTGGCCGGTGACCGACGGGTCGGTAACTAGTTACGAACATTGCGACACTGACGGCAGGATGCGATTGACGATTTTAATTTGCAGAAACGGATACAACCGTTATAATTATTTCTTATGTTCAGCAAATTGGCCATTGACAGAAGTTTATGTCAGCAGTTCAATCACATTGGGACCGACAGCTGATTGATAGCCACTGCGACTTACAAAAATGTTTAAGTTATTTCGAATAGTTCCGCTGAAAGTGTGCGTTGCAGGATGGATGGACTGATTGGCTGTGGCAGCTTTTTTCAAGCAGGATGCGAGAGAGTCAAGGACAGTGGATTGAGAGGGGTTGACAGTATTAGATGTAGCATGGAGTGACAGGCAAGACGACTCGGTCGTCTGTCCAGTGACATGGTTGTGGACATTCTAACAAGCCTGCAGTGACATTGGCAGTGGAGTAGGAGGACACAGTTTTCTTGCTGCACGTCTGCGTGTCCCAGCATACGATTCGGTAAAGTTGTGAATTTGTCACCAAACGCAAACATATTCCCAGACAAATGATGTGCAAAGTCTTGCCACTCTCCTGAATTCCAGTTACATTCAATATGTCAGCCTACTTGATAGATTGACATTTTTATTTACTTTTGTTTTCAAGGGGTTCTTTTAGTAGAGGAATGAATCATGACTGTTTTCCGATCTGTAATTCACTTCTTTTGCATGAAGCAAAATGGTTGTTTTTGATATTGGAAGACTGTTCTTGGTGATTTGTTGAATTTATTTAGAATTTTACCTGTTAGCCACCGGTATATCTGTGACCAGTGTGCCATTTTCTCACTGTCTGTCGGATAGCTTATATTTCTATATTCACTTTGTACATGGTTCCGACTGCACACAAAATAAGAATACAAAATAATTTAATAGGTTTGACCGTAATAGATAGATAGATAGATAGAGAAATATAGCACAGAACTGGCCCTTCGGCCCACGATGTTGTGTCGAACTTTTGTTCTAGGTTAATCATAGAATTTTGGAAACTAAGGGCAATTTATCATGGCCAATCCACCCAACCTGCACATCTTTGGACTGTGGGAGGAAACCGGAGTACTCGGAGGAAACCCACGCACACACGGGGAGGATGTGCAGACTCCAGACAAACAGTGAACCAAGTCGAAATCGATTTTGGGACCCTGGAGCTGTCAAGCAATTGTGCTATCCACAATGCTACCGTGCTGCCCTTAATAAAAAATTAATCTACACTCCATTATTCTACCCTAATCCATGTACCTATCCAATAGCCGCTTGAAGGTCCCTAACGTTTCCGGCTCTATTACTTCCACAGGCAGTGCATTCCATGGCCCCATTACTCTCTGGGTAAAGAACCTACCTCTGACATCCCCCCGATATCTTCCACCATTTACCTTGAATTTATGTTCCCTTGTAATGGTTTGTTCCACCCGGGGAAAAAGTCTCTGACTGTCTATTCTATCTTTTCCCCTCTTATAAACCTCTATCAAGTCGCCCCTCATCCTTCTCCGTTCTAATGAGAAAAGGCCTAGCACCCTGGACCTTTCCTCGTAAGACCTACTCTCCATTCCAGGCAATATCCTGGTAAATCTCCTTTGCACCTTTTGCAAAGCTTCCACATCCTTCCTAAAATGAGGTGACCAGAACTGCACACAGTACTCCAAATGTGGCCTGACCAAGGTTTTGTACAACTGCATCATCACCTCACGGCTCTTAAATTCAATCCCTCTGCTAATGAACGCTAGCACACCATAGGCCTTCTTCACAGCCCTATCCACTTGAGTGGCAACTTTCAAAGATCTATGAACATAGACCCCAAGATCTCTCTGGTCCACTACATTACCAAGAACCCTACCGTTAACCCTGTATTCCGCATTCATATTTGTCCTTCCAAAATGGACAAACTCACAGTTGACAGGGTTAAACTCCATCTGCCACTTCTCAGCCCAGCTCTGCATCCTATCTATGTTTCTTTGACGCCGACAACAGCCCTCCTCACTATCCACATCTCCACCAATCTTCGTATCATCTGTAAATTTACTGACTCACCCTTCAACTCCCTCATCCAAGTCGTTAATGAAAATCACAAACAGCAGAGGACACATAACTGATCCCTGCGGTACGCCACTGGTAACTGGGCTCCAGGCTGAATATTTGCCAACCACCACCACTCTCTGTCTTCTATCGGTTCGCCAGTTCGTTATCCAACTGGCCAAATTTCCCTCTATCCCATGCCTCCTTAATTTCTGCATAAACCTACCATGGGGAACCTTATCAAATGCCTTACTAAAATCCATGTACACTACATCCACTGCTTTATCTTCATCCACATGCTTGGTGACCTCCTGAAATAAGTCAATAAAACTTGTAAGGCAAGACCTACCCCTCACAAATCCTTGCTGACTATCCCTAATCAAACTGTCTTTCCAGATGCTCAGAAATCCTATCCCTCAGTACCCTTTCCATTACTTTGAACAGGGGCACAACATTCGCCACTCTCCAATCCTCTGGTACCACCCCTGTCGACAGCGAGGACGAAAAGATCATTGCCAACGGCTCTGCAATTTCATTTCTTGCCTCCCATAGAATCCTTGGATATATCCCGTCATGCCTGGGGGACTTGTCTATCCTCAAGCTTTTCAAAACGCCCAACACATCTTCGTTCCTAACAAGTATCTCCTCGAGCTTACCAGTCTGTTTCCCACTGTCCTCTCCAATAATATGGCCCCTCTCGTTTGTAAATACTGAAGAAATATACTTGTTCAAGACCTCTCCTATCTCTTCAGACTCAATACACAATCTCCCGCTGCTGTCCTTGATCGGACCTACCCTCGCGCTAGTCAATCCCATAAGTCTCACATATGTGTAAAAGGCCTTGGGGTTCTCCTTTATCCTACCCGCCAAATATTTTTCATGCACTCTCTTAGTTTTCCTAATCCCTTTCTTCAGTTCCCTCCTGGCTATCTTGTATCCCTCTAGCGCCCTGTCTGAACCTTGTTTCCTCAGCCTTACATAAGTCTCCTTCAACCTCTCAACAAGACATTCAACCTCTCTTGTCAACCATGGTTCCCTCACTCGACCATCTCTTCCCTGCCTGACAGGGACATACATATCAAAAACACGGAGCAGCTGTTCCTTGAACAAGTTCCATATTTCACTTGTGTCATTCCCTGACAGCCTATGTTCCCAACTTATGCACATCAATTCTTGTCTAACAGCATTTTATTTACCCTTCTCCCAATTGTAAACCTTGCTCTGTTGCACGCACCTATCCCTCTCCATTACTAAAGTGAAAGTCACAGAATTGTGGTCACTACCTCCAAAATGCTCCCCCACTAACAAATCTATCAACTGCCCTGGTTCATTACCAAGTACCAAATCCAATATGGCCTCCCCTCTGGTCGGACAATCTACATACTGTGTTAGAAAAGCTTCCTGGAAACACTGCACAAACACTACCTCATCCAAACTATTTGATCTAAAGAGTTTCCATTCAATGTTTGGGAAGTTGAAGTCACCCATGACTACTACCTTGTGACATCTGCACCTTTCCAAAATTTGTTTCCCAATCTGTTCCTCCACATCTCTGCTACTATTGGGGGGCCTATAGAAAACTCCCAACAAGGTGACTGCTCCTTTCCTATTTCTGACTTCAACCCATGTTACCTCAGTAGGCACATCCCCCTCGAACTGCGTTTCTGCAGCTGTAATACTATCTCTAATTAAGAATGCCACCACCCCATCGTACATAATCTTGTTGAAACATCTATAACCAGGACCTCCAACAACCATTTCTGCCCCTCTTCTATCCAAATTTCCGTGACGGCCACCACATCGTAGTCCCAAGTACCGATCTATGCCTCAAGTTCACCCACCTTATTCTTGCATTGAAGTATACACACTTCAAACCATCTCCTTGCCTGCAAGTACTCTCTTTTGTCAGTGTTACCATCCCCACTGCATCAGTACGTGCTTTGGCGTCCTGAATATCCGCTGAGTAATGGCAATATGTTGAAAAGCATGGAAGCATGATTTACATGCACTGAAAATGGTGCAGCTGTGAAACCAAAGGAATAGGTACACATTAACAATCATTCTGCACATTGATTCGAACATCAATATAGCAGTTCACTGCATTGTGCTCAACACATGCTGTAAGATGTGTTTTTTATTTCATGTGGCACACATTTTAGGATTCAATAAAGGAATAATTGGCTTTCTTTTTCTTCAGTAACTTGATCCTCGGATGACTTTTGCTAAGAAACGTGCAGCCTTACATGCGAGCCCATTTTATGAATGATTTACTCCTCGTCGGAAAGTGCTAAATGTTTCGCATTTGCTTGTGGCATAATGAATGAAATGAAAATGAAAATCGCTTATTGTCACCAGTAGGCTTCAATGAATTTACTGTGAAAATCCCCTAGTCGCCACATTCAGGCGCCTGTCCGGGGAGGCTGGTACCTGCTTGGTCTGCTTTAAAAGTCAGCGATTTAGCCTGGTGAGCCAAACCAGACTTTGGTCTGGATACTTTGGTGCCAAAATACAGAAAACCGTCAACAGTTTCAGGTAAAGCCATATCGACGTTTTTAATCCAAGCATTTAGAGAGGACTAGAGTTCCCCTATCCTGCAGATAGAGCTTCTGGTTCTCAAGTCGTTCACGTTTCAAAAGGGCATTTCTTGCGCGAGTTCACAAAGTTCACGGTCTGGGAAATGATTCATCTCCGAACCGTGATTACCAGAAAAAAATAGATTTAGTAGATAGATACATTAACATGAATAATAATGTCTACACATGAGTCATTGCCTTCTTATCTGAGGTTTTGCCCATGTAAGGTGCATGCGTTATCTTGTAGCATGATGTCCTCAGTGGGCCCTGCGCCTCAGATAATTTGTGCGGATATCCTCACCATTCCACACACCAATTTCAAAGCGGCACTAAATTCAGTTTATTTTTCAAATGCTTCTCATGTATACTTTTTAATTTAGCACGTGATAGTTTATCGTTTACCTTTACACCAGGGTTAGTTTTTACCTCAAGCTGTCACATGTTTTTTTGGATTATCGACTGAATATCCATGTCGACCTGGGCATAAACAATGTATCTCCCTGCTCTTCTGCTTGTTAGTTTGGGAAGTGTATTTATTTCCATTGAACCTTCTCAATATGGTTTCTGTTCATTGGACATCCAGTGACTTCCTTTAAACATCAGCCAATGAGAATTTCTTCAAATTTATTTTGGTTACTTTTGCAAATATGTAACTTCCGTACAACTTGTTTTATCTTCGTTAAACATTACTTGACCTACTGGCTCCTTTGGGATATTTTTAATTCCTCCGTCCTCTCCATAGCTGCAGCAATTACTTTGCCTTCCTGTTTTTATAATTTAATTGACCATCTTGACTCACTGATCAGAACGCAATGCTTATAGCCTAATCACTGCTAATCAGTCGGCCCACACATTGCGTCAGTAACCTCTGCAATCACGGTGTCAGTGAGCATCCAATCAGTTAGTAAAACGCTAATAAGAAAATATTCAGGCTTTTGCCCGTGGGCTCCCTTTGGGCGATTCTGTTATGGACTGATCCGATTGCTGTCACACCCCTTTCCAATATATTGTTTTCTTTCATATTGTTCGTGGTATCTGAACTATCATTCCGCATAGTAGAAGATCTGCGCTATCCTATAGGAGGGCCTGTTAGTTGTATTGCCATAAGCCATGAAAACATTTTTTAAAAAATTCTCTAATATAATTGTTCGGAGCTAAATTTGACTGATATTTTTGCTTCGCAGCACAGGCTTACAAATGTTCGTGGCTGCCGTCATTAATTGCACTATTGCGCCTCCTTTGTTTTGCCAACAGAATTTCAATATGCCACCGTACACTGTGAGACTGTGTGCTTTGTAAACAAACGTGCCGTGCATTTTTGGTTGAACATACTGGTTCGGTTTATGAAAATTTGACTTCTTGACATCTTTTCAATCCCTGCACTATATTTGCCAACACTATTTTCCGTATTCCACTCCGCCTGTCGTTCACGTCTGTGAACGGTGCAACACATTTAGATCAGGACTGGCGTTCCATGTCATTGTCTTCTTCAATGATAGTTTCTTCACTTATGTCAATCTTTGCCGCAGCACGTGAGTTATCCGGTCGGTGGGATTCTCTACTCGGGCCGGTAGTGTCCAACTCGTGGGTTTCCTGCTGGCATGGGCTTGCTTCAATTGAAAATGATGTGGAGACGCCGGCGTTGATCGTTGAGCACACGAAGAAGTCTCACACCACCATGTTAAAGTCCAAAAGGCTTTTTTCAAATCACTAGCATTCGGAGTACTGCTCCTTCTTGGGGACAATGGAGAGATAGGTTCCCGAAACAAACATGTGGACAACGCCAAGGATGCAAGACGATAATTTGAATGTAGCATTTGCAGGTAATTAAGACTTTACAGGTCCAGAGAACGGGGTAATCCCACGTTAAAGAGTTGCGAATTGTCTCAAGCAAGGATAGTTGGTAGGATTTCGCAAGCCCTGGCCAGATGGTGGCGGGGGAGGGGGGGGGGGTACATGTAATGTGACATGAATCCAAGGTCCTGGTTAAGGCCATACGTATGTGTGAGGAACTTTGCTATATGTTTCTGCTCGGCGATTTAACGTTGTTGCGAATGCTGAAGATTGGCTTGGAGAACGCTGACCCGAAAATCTGAGGGTGAATGCCCTTGACTGCTGAAGTGTTCCCCGGCTGGAAGGAAGCATTCCTGCCTCGCGATTACCGTGCGATTTCCGTTCACTGTCGCAGCGTCTGCATGGTGTCGCCAATGTACCACGCTTCGGGACATCCTGTCCGACAGCATATGAGGTAGACAACATTGGCCGAATCGCACAAACATGTACCACGTACATGGTGTGTGGTGTTCTCAGAGGGCAGTAGAGTGGAGCTAATGATTGGCTGTTCCGGGTAAATTTGCAAACGTGCAGTGCGGTCAGCATAATTTGAAGGTGTACCTTTGCAAGAGACCCGAGGTGTTCAAGTGAAGGCAGGCATCCAGCAGAGGGCAGTAAAGTGGAGTTACTGATTGGCTGTTCCGGGGTAATTTGCATATTTGCAGTGCGGTCAGCGTAATTTGAAGCTGATTTGTGGAGGGGCTGTTGTCAGGTGACAGTTCAACACGAAACATTTCCTCAGTCTTTCCCCCACTACCCCTTCCTCTAACCAAAAAAAACTGCGGTTGATGGCAAGCAGGAGCGGCCTCCGGAGTTTCGGAGGGAGCAGGGGCCTGTTGTGATGGTGAGTGAGTGCCTTTAAATTTGCTTACCTTTCAGCGGGAGCAGCCTCCGGATTTTCAGCCGGAGCAGGGACCTGTCGGTAAGGTGAGTACCTGTATACATGTCGGGTGGTTGCTAAACCCGACGCACTACACTTGCAATGTCCCGCACCCTTTCACCTGCTCTAACCAAAGGGGTTGAGGGAATAACATATAAGCTCTTCCTTTCTTTTTCTTGTGTATTGTCTAGAGGGAAAGGCACCCGAAGGCAGTACAATGCTCCTCCTGCAGAATGTTTGAGGTGAGGGACGCCGTCAGTGTCCCTGCTGATTTCATCTGTGGGAAGTGCATCCGACTCCAGCTCCTCAAAAAGCGTGTTAGGGAACTGAAGCTGGAGGTGGATGCACTTTGGATCATTCGGGAGGCAGAGGTGGCCATAGAAAGAAGCTTCAGGGAGGTAATGACGCCAAAGAATAATGATAGATGGGTGACGGTGAGAGGGGCGGGGGGGGGGGGGGTGAAGTAGACAGTACAGGGATCCACTGTGGCCGTTCCCTTTGTAACAGGTATACCGCTTTGGGTACTGTTGGGGGGAGGGGACTGACCAGAGGACAGCCATGGGGTAGTGGTCTCTGGCACAGTGTCTGTCCCTGTTGCTCAGGAGGGAAGGGGGAAGAGGAGAAGAAGATTAGTCATTGGAGACTCCATAGTTAGGAGGCTAGATAGGAGATTCTGTGGGAACGAGAGAGAGACGCGGATGGTGTGTTGCCTCCCAGGTGCCAGGACTGCAATGTCTCGTATCGTGTTTTCGGGATCCTTAATGGAGAGGGGGAGCAGGCCCAAGTCGTGGTCCACATAGGTACCAACGACATAGGTAGGGAAATGGATAGGGGTGTAAGGAAGGATTTCAGGGAGCTAGGGTGGAAACTTAGATCATGGACAAACAGAGTTATTATCTCTGGGTTGTTACCCGTGCCACGTGCTAGCGAGTCAAGGAATATGGAGAGAGAGCAGTTGAATAGCGATGGGGCAGGAGGGAGGGTTTCAGATTCCTGGACAATTGGGGCTCATTCTAGTGTAGGTGGGACCTCTACAAACGGGATTGTCTACACCTGGACCAGATGGGTACTAATATCCTGAGGGGGGGGGGGGGGAGGGGGGGTTTGCTAATGCTCTCCGGGAGGGTTGAACCTTGTTCAGCAGGGGATTGGGAACCTGAATTGTAGCTCCATTACAGAAGAAGCTGAGAGTAGTGAGGTCATGAGTAAGGATTCAAAGTTGCAGGAGTGTACCGGCAGGAAGGAAGGTGGTTTAAAGTGTGTCTACTTCAATGCCAGGAACATCCAGAATAAGGTGGGTGAGCATGCCGCATGGGTTACTACCTGGTACTTCGATGTTATGGCCATTTCGGAGACATGGATAGAGCAGGGCGAGGAATGGTTGTTGCAGGTGCCGTGGTTTAGATATTTAAGTAAGCTCAGGGAAGGTGGTAAGAGAGGGGGAGGGGTGGCATTGTTCGTCAAGGACAGTATTACGGTGGCTGAGAGGACATTTGATGAGGACTCGAATACTGAGGTATGGGCTGAGTTGAGAAACAGGAAAGGAGAGGTCACCCTGTTAGGGCTTTTCTACAGGCTTCCGAAAAGTTCCAGAGATGTAGAGGAAAGGATTACAAAGATGATTCTGGATAGGAGCGAAAGTAATAGGGTAGTTGTTATTGGGGACTTGAACTTTCCAAATATTGACTGGAAACACTATAGTTCTAGTCCTTTAGATGGGTCCCTTTATGTCAAATGTGTGCAGGAGGGGTTCCTGATGCAGGTTGTAGACAGGCCGGAGAGAGGCGAGGCCGTATTTGATTTGGTACTGGGTAATGGACCAGGACAGGTGTTAGATTGGGAGGTAGGTGAGCACTTTGGTGATAGTGACCGCAATTCGATTACGTTTACTTTAGCGATGGAAAACGATAGGTATACACCGCAGGGCAAGAGTTATAGCTTTGGGAAGGGCAATTATGATGCGATGAGGCAAGACTTAGGATGCGTCAGCTGGAGAGTAAAACTGCAGGGGTTGGGCACAATGGATATGTGGAGCATGTTCAAGGAACAGCTACTGCGTGTCCATGATAAGTATGTACCTGGTAGGCAGGGAGGAAGTTGTGAACCGAGGGAACCATCGGTTACTAAAGCAGTTGAAACACTTGCCAAGAGGAAGAAGGAGGCGTATGTAAAGATGAGACGTGATGGTTCAGTTAGGGCGCTTGAGTGTTACAAGTTAGCTCGGAAGGCTCTAAAGAGAGAGATAAGAAGAGCCAGGAGAGGACATGAGAAGTATTTGGCAGATAGGATCAAGGATAACCCTAAAGCTTTCTATAGAGATGTCAGGAATAAAAGAATATCTAAGGTAATAGTAGGGCCAGTCAGGGACAGTAGTGGGAATTAGTGCGTGGAGTCCGAGGAGATAGGAGAGGTGCTAAATGACAATTTTTCGTCTGTATTCACACAGGAAAAAGACAACGTTGTCGAGGAGAATCCTGTGATACAGGCTACTAGACTAGACGGGCTTCGGGTTCAAAACAAGGAGGTGTTAACGACTCTGGAAAGTGTGAAAATAGGAAAGGACCCTGTGCCGGATCGGATTTATCCTAGCATTCTCTGGGAAGCGAGGGAGGAGATTGCTGAGCCTTTGGCTTTGATATTTAAGTCGTCTTTGTCTACAGGAATAGTGCCAGAAAACTGGAGGATAGCAAATGTTGTCCCCTTCTTGAAGAAGGGGAGTAGAGATAACCCCGCTAACTATAGACCAGTGAGCCTTACTTCTGTTTTGGGAAAAGTCTTGGAAAGGTTTATAAGAGATAGGATGTGTAATGATTTGGAAAGGAATAATTTGATTAGAGATAGTCAACATGGTTTTGTGCCTCACAAACCTCATTGAGTTTTTCGAGAAGGTGACCAAACAGGTGGGTGAGGGTAAAGCAGTTGAAGTGGTGTATACGGATTTCAGTAAAGCGTTTGATAGGTTTGCCCACGGTAGGCTATTACAGAAAATACAGAGGCATGGGACTCAGGGTGATTTAGCAGTTTGGATCAGACATTGGCTAGCTCATAAGAGACAAAGTGTGTTGGTTGATGGGAAATGTTCTGACTGGCATCCAGTTACTTGTGGTGTACCAAAATGGTCTGTTTTGGGGCCGCTGCTGTTTGTCATTTTTATAAATGACCTGCAGGAGGGCGTAGAAGGATGGGTGAGTAAATTTGCAGATGACACTAAAGTCGCTGGAGTTGTGGACTGTGCAGAAGGATGTTACAAGTTACAGAGGGACATAGATAAGCGGCAGAGCCGGGCTGACAGGTGGCAAATGGAGTTTTGTGCAGAAAAGCCTGAGGTGATTCATTTTGGAAGGAATAACAGGAAGACAAAATACTGGGCTAATTGTAAGATTATTGGTAGTGTAGAAGAGCAGAGATATCTCGGTGTCCATGTCCGTAGATCCCTGAAAGTTTCCACCCAGGTTGTGAGGGTTATTAAGATTGCGTACGGCGTGTTAGCTTTTATTGATAGAGGAATTGAGCTTCGGAGCAATGAGGGCATGTTGCAGTTGTACAAAACTCTGGTGAGGCTGCATATGGAGTATTGCGTGCAGTTCTGGTCGCCACATTACAGGAAGGAGGTGGAAGCATTGAAAATGGTACAGGGGAGATTTACCAGGATGTTGCCTGATATGGAGGGACGATCTTTTACGGAAAGGCTGAAGGACTTGAGGCTGTTTTCGTTAGAGAGAAGGAGGTCAAGAGGTGACTTAATTGAGGCATACACGATGATCAGAGGATTAGTTAGGGTGGATATTGAGAGCTTTTTGCCTAGGATGGTGATGTCCAGCACGCGGTGACAGGGGCCTCACGGTAGCATGGTGGTTAGCATCAATGCTTCACAGCTCCAGGGTCCCAGGTTCGATTCCCGGCTGGATCACTGTCTGTGTGGAGTCTGCACGTCCTCCCCGTGTGTGCGTGGGTTTCCTCCGGGTGCTCCGGTTTCCTCCCACAGTCCAAAAGATGTGCGGGTTAGGTGGATTGGCCATGCTAAATTGCCCGTAGTATAAGGTTAATGGGGGGATTGTTGGGTTACGGGTATACGGGTTACGTGGGTTTAGGTAGGGTGATCATTGCTCGGCACAACATCGAGGGCCGAAGGGCCTGTTCTGTGCTGTACTGTTCTAAAAAAAATAGCTTTAAATTGAGAGGAGATAGATATAGGACAGATGTCAGAGGTAGGTTCTTTACTCAGAGAGTAGTAAGGGCGTGGAATGCCCTGCCTGCAACAGTAGTAGTCTCACCAAAACTCAATGCATTCAAATGGTCATTGGATAGGCATATGGATGATAAGGGAATAGTGTAGAGGGACTTTAGAGGGGTTCCCAGGGTGGCGCGACATCAAGGACCGAAGGGCCTGTACTGCGCTGTTAGTTTTTATGTTCTGTGTTCTATGTAATGGTGGTACTGATGTCAATGATCTGGCACGTCTTGCAGAGATTGCCATGGCAGGGTTGTGTGGTGACGTGGTTGCTGTTCTGGCGGCTGGGTAGGTTCCAGCAAACAATGGTTTGTTTAATCTTGCGCGGATGTTTGAAGGCAAGTAGTGGGGATGTGGGGTGACTTTGGAAAGATGTTCATCTTCATGGATGATGTGCTGAAGGCTGCGAAGAAGATGTCGTAGATTATCCGCTCCCGGGAAGACATGGACGACGAAGGGTCCTCTGTCGGTTGTGTCCCGTGTTTGTCTTCTCAGGAGATCGCTGTGGTGTTTTGCTGTGACGCGGTGGAACTGTCGATCGATGAGTCGAGCGCCATATCCCATTCGTACAAGGGAGTCTTTCAGTGTCTGTAGATGTCTGTTGCGCTCCTCCTTGTCTGAGCAGATCTTGAGTATACAGAGGGCTTGGCCAGAGTGGACGGCTTTTTAAATGTGTTTAGGGGGATATCTGGAGAAGTGGAGCATCGTGAGGTCATCCGTGGCTTTGCTGTATAGCAAAGTGCTGAGGTAACCATCCTTGATGGAGATGAGTGTGTTCAAAATTGCAAGCGATTTCCGAGAGTAGTCCATGGTGAGTCTGCTAGTGGGATGGAACTTATTGATGTTATCTTGAAGTCGTTTCAGTGATTCCTCGCCGTGGGTCCAAAGAAAAAATATGTCATCGATATATCTGGTCGGTTGAATGTCCTGAGTGGTGAGGCGGCCTTATTCAAAGTTGTGCATTAAGATGTTTGCATATTGAAGTACGAATTTGGTCCCCATGGCTCATCCGTGTGTTTGAATGAAGAACATGTTGTCGTAGGTGAAGACGTCGTTATCCAGAATGAAGCAGATGAGTTGCAGAATTTATTCTGGAGATTGGCAGTTGTTGGTGAGGCTGTTGCAGCAATCTATTCGTCATGGAAATGCTGGTGCAGAGTGCCGATGCGTCTATTGTGACGAGAAGGTTCCTGGTTCAACTGGTCCATGGGTGCTGAGATTCTGTAAGAAGCACGTCACGTCGCGACAGAAGCTGTGTTTTCCTTGTGAAACACTGAAAGATGATCTCCTCCGAACGGGAAATGGCACTCGACTGATCGATTGACAGTTTCAATGTGCCACAGTAAACAAATCACACCAACTTCTTCAGAAGACAAACACGGGACACAACAGACCGAGTAATCTTCGTCGCCCATTACTTCCCTGGAGCGGAGAAACTGCAACATCTTCTTTGCAGCCTTCAATGCTTCATCGATGAAGATGAATATCTTGACAATTTCTTCTCCACACCACCACGACTTGCCTTCAAATAATCACGCAACCTCAAACAAACCATTGTTTTCAGCAAACAAACCAGCCGTCCCCTGTTTCAGGGAGATTTGCATGCGTGCAGTGCGGTCAGCGTAATTTGAAGGTGGTTTGTGGAGGGGCTGTTGTCAAGTGACAGTTAAACCCGAAACACTTCCACAGTGTTTCTCTCCCTACCGCCTCCTCTAACCAAAAAAAAAACAACCGTGGTTGTCAGGAAGGTAAGTTTAACTCTTTAAAAACTTACCTTGGGGCAGCACGGTGGCCTAGTGGTTAGCACAACCGCCTCACGGCGCTGAGGTCCCAGGTTCGATCTCGGCTCTGGGTCACTGTCTGTGTGGAGTTTGCACATTCTCCCCGTGTCTGCGTGGGTTTCGCCCCCACAACCCAAAAATGTGCAGAGTAGGTGGATTGGCCACGCTAAATTGCCCATTAATTGGAAAAATAATTGGGTAATCTAAATTTATTAAAAATAAAAAAATTAAAATATTAAAAACTTACCTTGAAGGGTGACAGCACAGCAAAGCAGTGACCTGATTGTCTGGTAAGGAAAGTGCTCCAAATAGCAGTTGCTGGGAGAAATGTAACTCTTCGTGTGTTGGTGAGTATTGTGATTTTTAAGCAAAATTTAATTCTTTTCACTTATTAGTTATTTGCTACTATATTTGTAATCACTTTAGGTAAAGGGTAAAATGGCAGGAGATCCCAGACCTGTGTTATGATCCTCTTGCGCAATCTGAGAGTTGAGGGACGCGGCCGATGCCCTTGACTCCTTCATTTGCGGGAAGTGTGCCCAGCTGTAGTTCCTGTTAGACAGCATGACGGCTCTGGAGCTGCGGATGGACTCACTTTGGAGCATCCGCGATGCTGAGGACGTCGTGGATAGCACGTTTAGTGAGTAGGTCACACCACAGATTAGAATTGGTTACGGAGACTGGAAATGGGTGACCAAAAGGCAGAGAAAGAGCAGGAAGGCAGTGCAGGTGCCCCCTGCGGTCATCTCCGTCCAACACAGGTATTCTGTTTTGGATACTGTTGGGGGAGATGACTCACCAGGGGAAGGCAGTAGTAGCCAGGCTCATAGCACCGTGACTGGCTCGGCAACACAGAAGGGCGGGAAAACGACTGGCAAGGCTATAGTCATAGGGGATTCAATCGTAACACAGGCGTTTCTGTGGTCGAATACTAGACTCCCGAATGGTATGTTGCCTCACGGGTGCTCGTGTCAGGCATGTCTCCGATCGGCTGCAGGACATGCTGAAGGGGGAGGCTGAACAGCCAGTTGTCGTGGTGCATATCGGCACCAACGATATAGAAAAAAATGGATGAGGCCCTACAATCAGAAAATCGGGAGTTAGGAGATACGTTACAAAGTAGGACCTTGAAGGTAGTAATCTCAGTATTGCTACCAGTGCCACGGGGCAGTCAGAGTAGAAATTCAAGAATAGTCAGAATGAATATGTGGCTCGAGAGATGGTGCTGGAGGGAGGGGTTCAGATTTTTGGGACATTGGAACCGGTTCTTGGAGCGTTGGGACCATTACAAACCGGATGGTCTACACCTGGGAAGGACTGGAACCAATACCCTAGGGGATACTTTTGCTAAAACTGTTGGGGAGGTTTTAAACTTATGTGGCAGGGGGATGGGAACCAGATTAGGAAGTTAGAGGTCAGTAAAGAAGTAGCAACCAAAGCCAGTAAGGTACGAGACAATAAACTCAATGTGACTAAGGGGAAGAGTAGACAGGGAAGAGATGATGAACGCAAAGGGAAAGGGGGTCTGAGGTGAATATGTTTCAATGCGAGAAATGTAGCAGGTAAGGCAGGTGAATTTAGGGCTTGGATTAATACCTGGGAATATGATGTTATTGGTATTACTGAGACTTGGTTGAGGGAAGGGCAGGACTGATAACTGAATATCCCAGGTTATAGGTGCTTCAGGAGGGATAGAGAGGGAGGTAGAAGGGGTGGAGGAGTTGCATTGCTCGACAGAGATGGTATCACAGCTGTGATTAAGCAGGGCTCGATGGAGGATTCGAACACTGAGGCAATATGGGTGGAACTGAGAAATAGGAAGGGTGCAGTAACATTGTTGGGACATTACTACAGGCCTCCCAAATGCGAGCATGAAGTAGAGGGACAAATATGCAGACAGATGATAGAAAAATGTAGGGGCAATAGGGTGGTTGTGATGGGAGATTTTAACTTCGCCAACATTGAATGGGATTTGTGTCGTGTTGGAGGCGCAGATGGAGCAGAGTTTGTATGGAGCATTCAGGAGAGTTTTTTTAGAGCAGTATGTAAATAGTCCAACTCGGGAAGGGACCAAACTGGACCTGGTATTGGGGAATGATCTCGGCCAGGTGGTTGATGTTTCAGTTGATGATTACTTTGGGAATAGCGATCACAATTCCTTAAGTTTAAGAATACTCATGGACAAGGTCAAGTGTAGTCCGAAAGGAAGAGTACTAAATTGGGGAAAGGCAGAGTATAACAGAATTCAGCAGGAGCACGGTATGTGGATTGGGAGCAAGAGTTTAAGGGTAAATCCACATTTGAAATGTGGGAGTCTTTTAAGAAAACGTTGATTAGAGTCCAGGACAGACATGTGCCAGTGAAAATGAAAGATAGAAATGGCACGATTAGGGAACCATGGATGACGGGTGAAATTGTGAGACTAGCTAAGATGCAAAAGGAAGCCAACATAGGATCGAGGCGTCTCAAAACTGATGAAGCTTTGAAGGAATATCGGGAACGTAGGACGAATCTCAAACGCGCAATAAAGAGGGCTAAAAGGGGTCATGAAATATCTTTGGCTAACAGGGTTAAGGAAAATCCCAAAGCCTTTTAGTCGTATGTGAGGAGCAAGAGGGTAACTAGAGAAATGATTGGCCCTCTCAAAGACAAAAGAGGGAATTTATGCGTGGACTCAGAGGAAATGGGTGAGATTCTTAACGAGTACTTTGCATCTGTATTCACAAAGGAGAGGGACAAGACGGATGTTGAGGCTAGGGATGGATGTTTAAATACTCTAGGTCAACTTGTCATACGGAAGGGGGAAGTTTTGGGTATTCTAAAAGACATTAAGTTGGACATCCCAGGGCCGGATGGGATCTATCCCAGGTTACTGAGGGAAGCGAGGATCGAAATAGCTGGGGCTTTAACAGATATCTTTGCAGCATCCTTGAGCACGTGTGAGGTCCCAGAGGACTGGAAAATTGCTAATGTTGTCCTTTTGGTTCAGTAGGGTAGCAGAGATAATCCAGGGAATTATAGACCTGTGAGCTTGACGTCAGTGGGAGGCAAACTGTTGGAGAAGATACTGGCGGACAGGATCTATTCACATCTGGAAGAAAATAGACTTATCAGTGATAAGCAGCATGGTTTTGTGCAGGGAATGTAATGTCTTACAAACTAATAGAATTCTTTGAGTAAGTGGCAACGTTAATTGATGAGGGAAAGGCTGTAGATGTCATAAACATGGACTTTAGTAAGACGTTTGATAAGCTTTCCCATGGCAGGTTGATGGAAAAAGTGAAGTCGTATGGGGTTCAGGGTGTACTATCTAGATGGATAAAGAACTGTCTGGGCAACAGGAGACAGAGAGTAGTGGTGGAAGGGAGTGTCACAAAATGGAGAAGGGTGACTAGCGGTGTTCCACAGGGATCCATGCTCGGACCACTGTTGTGATATACAAATGACCTGGAGGAAGGTATAGGTGGTCTGATTACCAAGTTTGCAGATTATACTAAGATTGGTGGATTTGCAGATAGCGAGGAGGACTATCAGAGAATACAACAAAATATAGATAGATCGGAGAGTTGGGCAGAGAAATGGCAGATGGAGTTCAATCCAGGCAAATGCGAGGTAATGCATTTTGGAAGATCAATTTAAAGAGCGGAATATGTGGCCAATGGAAAGGTCTTGGGGGAAATTGATGTACAGAGAGATCTGGGAGGTCTGGTCCATTGTACCTGAAGGAGGCAACGCAGGTGGATAGAGTGGTCAAGACGGCATACATCATGCTTGCCTTCATCGGAAAGGGTACTGAGTGCAAGAGTTGGCAGCTCATGTTTCAGATGTATAGGACTTTGCTTCCGTCACATTTGGAATACTGCGTGCAGTTCTGGTCGCCACATTACCAGAAGGATTTGGATGCTTTGTGGAGGGTGCAGAGGAGGTTCACCAGGATGTTGCCTGGTATGGAGGGTGCTAGCAATGAAGAAAGGTTGAGTAGATTAGGATTGCTTTCATTGGAAAGACGGAGGTTGAGGGGTGGCCTGACTGAGGTCTACATAATTATGAGATGTATGGACAGGGTGGATAGCAACAAGCTTTTCCCAAGAGTGGGGGTGTCAGTTTCAAGGGGTCACGATTTCAAGGTGAGAGGGGGACTGTTTAAGGGAGATGTGCGTGAAAAGTGTATTACGCATAGGGTGGTGGGTGCCTGGAACGCTTTACCAGCGGAGTGGTAGAGGCGGGTACGATAGCATCATTTAAGATGCATCTGTGCAGGTATATGAACGGGCGGGGAACAGAGAGAAGCAGACCTTGGAAAATCGGAGACAGGTTTAGATGAAGGATTCGGATCGGCGCAGGCTGGGAGGGCCGAAGGGCCTGTTCCTGTGTTGTAATGTTCTTTGTTCTTTGTTCACGACAAGACAAAGCCTTGCCATGCCGATCTCTGGATGACGTGCCATATTATCGGCTTGTTACCACAATTACACGTGAGAATACCAACCACCAGTTACAGTGAACATCCTCGTCTGACTCGGCCAAAGTTGTGTTCCTCATACGCTGCAGAAAAGAATGTCCTGAAGCATGGTACATTGGTGAGACCAAGCAGACGCTACGACAATGGATGAACCGCCATCCGGCGACAATCGCCAGGCAGGAATGTTCCCTTCCAATCGCGGAACACTTCGGCCATCAAGGGCACTCTGCCTCTTATCTTCGTGTAAGCGCTCTCTAAGGCAGCTGTGAAGACTCACGAAAACGTTCAATCGCCGAGCAGAAACTTGTAGCCAAGTTCCGCACACGTGAGTGAGGGCGCAACTCGTCCTTGGATTCATGACGCATTACATTAACCAACGGAACGGGGGCAAAACACGGGGCCACGCAAAAGCGGAATCCATCGCCATTTGTTTGACTTCGTTGGATCGCATGCCGCATCCTTCGCCACAAAGTTCAGGAATGATTTGCAAATGTGAAGAACATGCAAGGAACACGGAGGAAAAAGAACCAGGAGTTCACCACCTGTCCTTGGCTTGCGAAATTTTCCCAACTGTCCTGGCTACAGGCAATTCACATCTCTTCGACGTGGGATCACCACTCCCTCTCGATCTGTAAAGACTTAAAGACCTAAATGCAAGTGCTCGCATTTAAATATCGCTTTGTCTGTTTAACTTCGTCTATATACATGTTCCCGGTACCTATATCTTTATACATCTGAGGAAGCAGCAGTTCTTTGAAAGCTAGTGACCTGAAACAGACATATTGGACTTTACCCTTGGGATGTAAAATTTCTAACTGTGCTGAATTCAAAATGGCATTGACAAGCGGCGAGAAGATAGAACGCAACCAGCGAACGGAACGGGGGCGACACACGGGTCTAGGGAAAAGCGGAATGCATCGCCATTTTGTTTGAATTCGTCGGATCGCGTGCCGCATCCTTCGCCACACAGGTCAGGAATGATTTGCAAATGTGAAGAACATGCAGGGAACACTGAGGAAAAAGAACCAGGAGTTCACCAAGCGAGGCAAGTGGAACCGATCCTCTTAAACCATATCACTTTAGAACAGAGGTTTATTGAGTCACAGGGCACTGGTATCACAGACAAATCTTGTTTCGTCAGCCATGCGCGTGTTTTCACTTTCCAGCCGATATGGTCTCAGCCAATGCATTCTGTCCTTAGTATTCAGTGACGTTCCCCCTCGACATCAGATCAATAAGAGGTTTCCGTTTGACATGGGAGACTGAACTTCCGTCCATTTTAAGATCGGAAAGGACATTTCGTCATGTTAATTGTATGTAATGCAAAGGACAGTGAAGCCGCTGCTTCATTCAACAACCAATTGAATTCAGCATCTTCAAGTACTCGACAGTACTTGTTAGCATCAATGCTTCACAGCTCCAGGGTCCCAGGTTCGATTCCCGGCTGGGTCACTGTCTGTGTGGAGTCTGCACGTCCTCCCTGTGTGTGCGTGGGTTTCCTCCGGGTGCTCCGGTTTCCTCCCACAGTCCAAAGATGTGCGGGTTAGGTGGATTGGCCATGCTAAATTGCCCGTAGTGTAAGGTTAATGGGGGATTGTTGGGTTACGGGTATAGGGTGGATACGTGGGTTTAAGTAGGGTGATCATTGCTCGGCACAACATCGAGGGCCGAAGGGCCTGTTCTGTGCTGTACTGTTCTAAATAACACGTCTAAAGTACCTTTAATAGGAAATGATTTTTTTCAAGACCCATTTCCCAGCATCCTGTGGTTCTGCAATCTCCTGTCTCAATTCAATCAACCATCTATTCTATAATGTAAACGCAGTATTGTTTAGCACTGCTGTCACTCAGCTCCAGGGGCCCGGGTTTAATAACGGTCTCGGGTCTGTGTGGAGTTTGCCCTTTCTCCTTTGTCTGCGTGGGATTTGCCAGGTGTTTCAGTTTCCTCGCACAGTCCAAAGATGTGCACGGAAGGTGGATTGGTCATGCTAAATTTCCCCTTCGTGTCCAGAGGGTCGAGTGGGGTTACTGTGTTACGAAGATAGAACATAAGCGTGGGCGTCAATCGGGTGCGCTGTGTGAGGGCCATGCCCACTATACGGGCCGAATGGCCTTCCTTTTCACTGCAAGCTGGATGATTCTAGCTCTTCAATTATCTCTTAAGCCCTTCAGAACGTTTCCGCTAAACACTCTATTGTCTCAAATGTCTTCCAAAATATTTATGTAAGGAAATGGACAGAGCACTTTCTGCCGAACCAGTGTTCCATAACGTTCGCTGGGATTGTTTCACACTGGATTGCAACATCAAAGATCTAGAGCAGTGGAAATCATGGTGAACGAACGGATAATCCGTGGAAAACATCTGTGCTCTCCCTCACACCGCACCGCAAGAACGGCCCAGGAGGTTCCCCGATATAGACTGCCCGTCTGTCGACTTGGAATTGCAAACTTGCACGTTCATCCTGCATTGGAAACCAGATGAAAATGAAACACAAATTCTTTCGTGTCACAAAAAAACAAAATCGAAATGTAGCTCTCCAAAATTAACTAGATCTAGAGAACCATCATGCCCATTGCACCCGATTTGATCCTCCGGTCTCCTGCCACAGTCCAAAATATGAAGGTGATGTCCATATGACATGCTAAATTTCCCCTCAGTGCTGAAGGAATTATGTAGGGGGACACAGTGGGCGCCGGGGCCCCATGTTCGAATCTGGCTCTGGGTCTCGGACTTTTCGCATTCTCCCCGTGTTAGCGTGGGTTCGCCCCTACAATCCAAATATGTGCAGGGTAGGTGAATTAAACATTCTAAAGTGCCTCTTAATTCGAATAAATTAATTGGGTACTCTAAATTTATAAAGCAAAACGTTTACGTAGGGTTGCGGGAATCGAGTGGAGCCCTGGACCTAAATAGGGTAATCTTTCCATAGGCCCATTAAGACTCGATGTGCCCAATTGCTTCCTTCAACACCGCAGGGATTTTATTATTAATAGATTTGATGCTTTCCCCCCATGAAATTGTTCTCAAATGTTTTGAAGATAAATAAAAAATAGAAAGCGCATGGAAAATACGCAACTCTGCTGCCAATTTATCGGTCTCATATAGGTACAGAACGCCGACTTTGCAGAAGGATGCTATCCGATCCTGTGCGTCTGAACGAAACATCAGAATTAGCATCCTACATAAACACAATCCCCCAGTCTATACAAGCAATCCCACCTAATCCTTCGAAACGTCCGAAAATTCGCATGTCCGATCCACCTGAGTTCCGCATTTATGGACTGTGGAGGGAACCAATTTCGCTGGAGGAAACCTTCGGAGACGGAGAGAATGTGGAAGTTCGACACAATCATCCTTGTATGGAATTTATCTCTTGACACAGTAATCATGTCAATAACTTATAAAACACGAGCTTTTTACAAGTGGTGGAATTGAAAGATAACTTGATAGCAGTATTGTGAAAAGTACCATTGTGCCAAATTAAAATCTAAACTGAACAGGAGGGCAAGTTCTAGACAAATATATGTTATCCAATTATTGCAATTTGTATTCCGCATAATGATCTTGAAAGAAAATGTTTCAAGCCATCTATGGCTTCAGTATTATAACCGGAAATGGGGATACAGAAATGAGACGCTGGTCATGAATGTCAAACTAGAACAATCTCCTGAAGAAAGCATTTCAGTGAATCATAAAGTCATAGAACTCTAACAGTCTTCAATGAGACCATTCAGCCTCTTCGAGTGTGCACCTACCATCTGAAAGAGCACACGCTGGAGGCCCACTTCTGCGCCTCAACACCCCACAACCCCACCCCCTAATCTGTACATGTTTAAGCATGTGAGCATGACCATCCACTTACCTTGACGATTTTTGCGCTGTGGGATGAAATTGGAGCTCGGAGGAAACACACGCAGACATAGCGTGTCAGTGAAAGATCCACACAGGCACACACGCATGGACGAAATGGTACCTGGGTCAGTTGGGCTGTGAAGCAGCAGTGCTTGTGTTCCTCCCACCTAGCTGCCCAATTATGAGGATTCGCATGTTACAACAGTCATGCGTGCTTTGCAAACCGTAAGTAAGATTTAATGCTTCGTGCCAAATAGAGGCAAGAAGCAGAAATAACATGCAGGCCGAAAATTGGTAAACATTGCGATATAATTAGGCCAGGAGTCTAGTCGTCAACATTAAGTTGGCGAGTCACGAAAGGATTGAATTCGTAAAGTACAGAAATTTCAGATTTTAGAGAAGGTACTGTGGACAATGGCCAATAATTTTCTGCACGATTCATGAATCTGGGGCGCCCGTGCTCCGCAAATGCTCGACAAAACAACTGATGTGGGAGGATTCAGGCATGCTCTGAAGGCTGGCCAAGTTTAATGTCCAGGCCGCCCCCCCCCCCCCCCCCCGCCCACCGCTTCAAGCTCCGCTCTGTTGAATGAAAAATGCAGCTGCAGCGCTACCTTGGGCCACTTAGCCTGATACTTGGTGAGTTTTAACACGTTTTCGTTTACAAGACATTTTTCAATCTTGCAGAGGCACGAGAAATCGGGAGACTTTATAGGGGAGGTTAAAGTTATATATCATCAGTGCTTCGCGTGCATGCATATGCTTAAAATGGAAATATAATTAAAGGGATCGATATTTTAATCTTTTCTTTATGTTGATTTGTCATAACGATTTTAACTCTATGAAAGTAACTACAGTGGACAGAACTGGAATGGACAGGTGACCACTCGCTAACGTGTATGATTCTTCACCTAAGATACTCTGTGTTACCGCCCATGTATTCTGTGTGTCATTGAAAGACTGAAAAGCGTGACAGTTGAGCCACAGCTCTTATCCATCACTTGCAGGAGTTTCCAAAATGTCGTATTTGTCGCCGGTTACCATTTTCCAGTCCTCCTCTAAGCTTCAGGTGTTTCCGAAGAGTTGTGACCCTTCAATCAGGGTTTTCCACAAAATACGTTTATTTTCAGCGTTTGACAACTATGTTCCATATCACGAGATAAGTCTACAACGTGTCTTTGACGATTTCCTTTTGTATTTCTCTAGTTTGGGATCCTTCCTTGTGCTGGATGCAGAAGATTTTCTTTGCAACCAGCACTGTCAAACATACTGTCATCCAAAGTCAAAAGTTGACATCCTAAGCATATCGGACGCCCAAAGGACTTCAAGGCCTCGATGCTGGTGCTATTTAGTTCTTCATTGACACTGCTGACAGAATGAATGTCCTCCCAGGTGATTCAAAGCTACAGTGAAATGTGATTTTGCAAGTTCTTTTCAGATGAGTTTTTTTGCCAGTCTCCCTTCATCCTTAGAAGCTTCAGTGATTAAATAAAATATGTTAACAACGTTTAATGCTTTAGTTGATACATGTGAGCCACCTGAAAGCTGATGTGAGATATCTGCGTGACAGATATTGCAGCCAATTAATCAACCACCATTAACTGTGTACTGCGAAAGAACACCCAGAAATGATATCAGAGGGGATGTGTGCCAGGACACTGCACTTCAGCTCCTGCTGCATTCCGATGTTGAGGTGGTCAATTAATAATTTGGGAAAATCCTCCCCTCAAGGTTCCCCCCCTACCTCCTAACCCCACCCCACCCCACCTTCCATCCCGTTTACAAATCCAGCACACCGGTGTTTGTAAGTGCGAAACATATTTAATTGCAATAAATTTGTGATAAAATGAGATAGTTTCTTCTTCATTGTTCAGCTGATGAAGCTAAACGTTAAGTTAAATATTAACTGCTTTCAGACAATTATTTTTTTTGGGCGATGTTTAACATTGAACGTTAAATGCTCCCACAAATATCGCCCTGCAATATCAGAACACAACATTTAATTGTGATAGTTATAAATGAATAATATAATTGAAGGAAACAAAGCGGAATCATATTGAACAAAATGTCCAGTAATTAGTACTGCTTTCTCACAACGCCAGTAACCTGTGTTGAATTCAGACCTTGGGTGACTGTGTGGCATTTGTCCATCCTCCTCGGGTCTGCAAGGATTACGGAGAACTGTGAATCAGAATCATACAATTACGACAGCGCAGATGGCGACAATTAAATTTATCAAGTATACACTGACAGTCTGAAAAAGTACCATGCCTGGGTCCACTACCCCGTACTATGACCGGAAGCTACCCTGCACATCCCAGGACACGAAGCTCCAACTTATCAAGATCAATCCCCCTTACCTGCACATCATTGGTCTGTGGGAGGGAACCCACACAGATGTGGGGGGCAACCTACAAATTCGAAAGAGACTGTCATGCAAGTTCGGAATTGAACCAGGGTCCCTGGCTGAGTGAGGGAGCAGTGGTAACCGCTATGCAATCGTGCTATGCCTTTTCCTCCGGGTTCTTCGGTTTCCCTCCAGGATGCAAAGATGTGCAGATTAGGTAGTTTCCCCTTCCTAAATAGTCCGCCGTGTCCAAAGGTTTGGTGGGTATAGCGAATAGTGCATTGACATTAGTGGTATACTCTTTCGGAGTGTCAGCGTAAATTTCCTGTGCCGAATAGATGTCTTCTGGACTGAAGTCTTTGTATAAACTGCAACCGAAAAATAATCAGGCGTTACAAGGATATTGACACCAAAAAGCCCTCCAACGCTTTTAAAATATTATGCCCATAATCAAATTTAAACAGACAATCATTTTGAAGTAAGCCACCCGTTACATTATGCAATGAATACTCATAATGCAAATAGATAAAGAGATTTAAAACGTGTAAACAAACCTTTGTTCACATAAATGATCCACTTCCATCACTGAAGATAAATAAATCATAAAATCAACAAGAAATGTAATGCATGACAAATAGAAAGAGAAAAGAGCTGTTTTAAAATGTCGTCTAATCTTGAAAACACTTGCAACAACGATTCCTCTTGTTTTTGATCTTAATTTTTGCTTTGTAAATTTATGGACGACACGAAGGTGGTGATGGAAAATTTGCGACTGACACGATGGTTGGTGGAATTCGGATAGCGATGAGGACTCTCAGAGGATACAGAAGGATACAGACGTGTTAAGGGCTTTGGAAGATCAATGGCAGATACAGTTTACGCGTACACATGGCGACCAGAATTGAACACGATTCGACAAGTGTGGCCAAATTAAGGTTATAAACAGCTGCAACATGACTTGCCAATTTTGTTACGCAATGTCCCGTCACTGGGTGAACGCCGCCGAGAAACCAGTTTTCGAAGGCCTTATATCAATTGTAAATATACAGTAAATTATAGAATAATTTGTACTACTGGAAGGAAATGGGGCCTCGGTGAAAACATCCCCAAGAAACTGAAACTGGCAACAGAAGTGTGTAAATTAGCTAAAAAGGCAAACAAAATGCTAGCCTTCTTCGGGCAGGGAACTGACTTTTCAAAATGCCAAAGTAATAGACGTTAATAGGCCACACGTGGAACATAGTGTTTACTTTTAGTCAACCAAACTACTAGAATGAAGTGGAGGCTCTGGAGGGGGGGGGGCGTTTCTACAGAAGAGGATTGGCAGGATTGTGCCTGGTATAGAGGGCATTGTGTTTGAGAAGAGAAAGGATAAGCTTGCTATGTTCTCAGTGGATCGTCGGAAGGATGGATTGGTCTGATGGATGTGAACAAAATGATGAGTGGCGAGGTAGAAGCTTATTATCTGTGTGGAATGATCAATTAATAGGTGCCAGAGATTTAACATGGGAAGGGAAATGTTTACAGGAGATGTGAAAGGGACGTTTTATAGACAAAGGTGTGCAGGTGCTTTACACGGGTTGCCGGACGAGGTGGTGGAAGCAAGTACGAGAGTAACGTTTTAGGGCCTTCTTGACAAATACAGGAATGCAACGAGAATGGAGGGATATGGACCCTGGAAGTGTCGAATGTTTCTGGATGGATGGGCAACATGGGCGGCGCAGGCTTGGAGATCCGAAGGACCTTTTCTGATGATGTACCGTTCCAGGGATTTTTATATTTTTCCATTTCTTGCAATTCTAAGACCCAAAACCGGTCTTCCAGGTTGCCGTTCCCAAATGTCTGACAATAAGCGATTTCCATTTAATTTCATTTCAAAAAGTGCTATTCAACTTCTGACTGTCCCAGGTCTGAAATGTACTGCATCTTCTTACTGTTCCAGTCGTGTGAAAGTATGCATAGACATTTTTTACAACGCTTTGGGCTTTGCCACCTTTTACCTTATTCTTTTTTTTCGATTAAACAACTTTAGGAAATGCTCAATTGGTAAAATTCACTGCCTACAAATTCCCGTCTAATTGTTTGCTAAGATCGAACATTCGATTGTGTGACATTTACCCTGACAAAATCTGTTCATTGTAAGGTTAAATTATGAACAATACAAGCTAATTATTTTCTTCAGCTATAATTTTTTATATATTCTTTTAATGTTCACTTCAGCTCATTTAATTTATATCGGCTTCACTTCAGACAAAGTTCCACACACCCCGCCCATGCCCATTTATGTGTCTATCCAGATTGAACGGGAATCTAGAGACGCAACTGGCCCCTTTTAATCCCCCATGTGATCAGTTCATTCGAAGTTTGCTCGAACCCTGGTTACGTAATTTTATAGTTTTTCAGTGACAGTTAATACATCAATATAGATTTGAGCAACGCAGGAACATTGTGCGATTTTCGCTGGACTCTGAATCCAGAGGCGCAGGACAATATTCTGGAGTCCAGGGTTTCAATCTTGCAACGGCGGATGGTAAAATTTGCATTCACTAATCAACTGCAATTAAAATATTCCTGATGACCAAAAAGCTATTGTCGATTATCACACAATATTATCTTTTAAATAGGTAAGGAAATGTGTAGCCCTCGCGTGGCTGGAATTTGTGTATCTTAAGATGCTCAGAAAGGTGTTGAACAACCAGAACGGTGGCGCAGTCCGTTCGCCTTGCTGCCTCACGTCGCGGAGCTCCCAGGATTTCTCCGGGCACTGGTACACGGTCCATGTGGAGTTTCCACATTCTCCCCGTGCTTGCGTGTGGTTCGCCCCCACAACCCAAAGGTGTCTAGGCTAGTTGGATAGGTCACGCTAAATTGTCCCTTAATTGCAAAACAAATAATTGGGTTCTCTAAATAAAAAACGAAAACGTGTTTGACTATGTATCCACTCAGGGATGTGCAATAAATGCTCTCCCAGCGAAGGTAGACATGTGGCACAATGGTTAGCACTGCTGTCTACGCCACTGAGGACCTGGATTCGAATCCATGCCTTGGGTCACTGTGTGCCTGGATTACAGACCCACAACCCAGAGAAATGCAGGTTAGGTGGATTGGCCATGTTATATTGGCCCTTAATTTGGAAAAACATTTTTGGTTTGTCTAATTTAATAAATAGAAAAAAATTATGTCCCAGCCTGCGATACCAATATTCCATCAAGGAATGTTCAATGGTTGACCGTATTTAATTTCGACTGTAGCTTCATTCCGCACTCTAAGTTGAATTGATGCTCGCGTTTGACTCCTTTTCAATTGATCTTGTTATGTTTCTACTTTACCGTTACCAATATTACGTTCATCTGAATTTAGCTATCCCGCTGTTGCCATCCACTTGTTAAGGCAACACATTACTCCCAAAGAGAAATGGCAAATTTGTTTCACAAGAATAATGCTCGTCAGGCCAAGGTGTCCATCATTTACTGGTCCAACGAATTTCGGAATGTTCCCAAATATGCAGAAACCAAAGACACCACCACTTGCAGCAATTCTCCAAATAACTGTTGAAACCCATGTTTCTCTTCATGTGTTGATCATCATGTGCCACTCAGCACAAACCTAGGGATACCACTTTTGAGCTCTTGCATTTTATGTTCCTGACCAACATACCGAAAATCCCCTTTCAGGACCCCATCCAATTTAATAAATATGCATCAGCTGAAATGCTGAACACAATCTGTCGCTGCTTATTCTCCCACAACAGAATAATTAATCGCCAGTCTCACTCGTGTATGATTCAGCATTGCAAAAGAGAGACAGGCCGCCATCATGTTTTACGTCCACTGTTACAAAAATGGCTTCCTGAACAAATGATTGTAAAATTCTGTGTCACTATTTGTCCGCCGACCCGAAGAAACTTTCACACTCAAATTGCATGTGCATTTCACTGGGTGCACGTCGTCGAGAAATCAATGACATTAACAGTATCGAAATTGATTTTTTTTTTGGCAAGCAAGCTACACTCAGTTAGCACAAAAACTACATGCCTGTTTCTCTTATGCAGCTAGGTGGTTACCCATTCACGGATTTACTGTATGCTCATCAACTGCGTTCTGACCAACACCCTGAACTTTCTGTCCAATTGTACCTCTACATCACGATTCACAATTTTGAGTCCAGGGCTCCTTGATTTGTATTACCGGTAGGTCAAGTTTTTGCAGGAAGTCTCAACTTATGCCGTGTTTTCCCCATTTTCTTTCCATATGCACCTCAATGAGCAGAGAATTTGTCACGGTCTCTTCATATATCCTGACAGCGATCAAGAAGTTGACCAAGCTCCAGGAATCAGCAGGTATCACGGAATTTTTTTTATCATCCTCATTTTTATATAAAATCAATCATCGGACACAGTGAGCAAAATAAATTAATATGGCGTCAATAAGCATAAAAGATGTATGAGAATAATTGAGCGTTACATAAATTTCATACGATAAACAGTCGCGAGTTCTCAACAGCGTCGGATAGGAGTGTATTGAAGACATTGGGATAGCGGTAACAATTAAACAAATGCTCAGAAAAAGGTAATGTTTCCGGGTTCCAGATCACTCCATTCCCATCCTATTCAGGTATTTTTCAAGTTGCCCTTAAACGTCACTCTGGTTCCTGCTTGCACCACGTCCTCCGGCAATGAGTTCCAGGCACCCACTTGCATCTGTGAAAAACAAAAACTGCCTCGAAACTCTCCTCTTAACCTTTCCCCTTGCATCTTAAACCTTAAACCTATTCCCCCTAGTTATTGACCTCTCTGCCCTGGGAAAAAGTCTCTGACGACCCACTTGTCTTTGCCCTCAATTTTGTAGACCTCGATGATGTCGTTCCTGAACCTCCCTCGTTCCAGTGAGAACAAACGGAGTGTATTCAACATCACCTTATAACTAATGCCCTCCATAACAGGCAGCATCCAGGTAAAGATCGTCTGCACCCGCTCTAAAGTCTCCACATCCTTTGGGGCAGCACGGTAGCATGGTGGTTAGCATAAATGCTTCACAGCTCCAGGGTCCCAGGTTCGATTCCCGGCTGGGTCACTGTCTGTGCGGAGTCTGCACGTTCTCCCCGTGTGTGCGTGGGTTTCCTCCGGGTGCTCCGGTTTCCTCCCACAGTCCAAAGATGTGCGGGTTAGGTGGATTGGCCATGCTAAATTGCCCGTAGTGTTCTAAAAATGTAAGGTTAAGGGGGGGTTGTTGGGTTACGGGTATAGGGTGGATACGTGGGTTTGAGTAGGGTGATCATTGCTCGGCACAACATCGAGGGCTGAAGGGCCTGTTCTGTGCTGTACTGTTCTATGTTCTATGTCTATGTCTATCCTTCTGGTAGTGTGGCGACCAGAATTGAACACTTTTCGACAAGTGTGGCCAAATTCAGGTTATAAACAGCTGCAACATGACTTGCCAATTTTATTACTCAATGCCACGGCCAATGAAGGCAAGCATGCCGTATGCCTTCTTGACAATCTTCTCAACTTGTGTTGCCTCTTTCAGTTACCTGTGGAGATATACACCTCGATATTTCTCACTGCCAATACTCTTGAGATTTCTAACATTCGCTGTATATACCCAATCTTTATTAGACCTTCCAAAATGAATTACCTCACATTTGGCCGGATTAAACTCCATCTGCCGTCTCTCCGCCTATGTCCCCAAATGATCTAAATCCTGCTGTATCCTCGGACAATCCTCATCGCTGTCTGAAATTCCACCAAACTGTGTGTGGTCGGCAAACGTACTAATCTACCAGTTGCATTTTCTTACAAATCATTTACATATACTCCGAAGAGCGAACGTCCCAGCAATGATCCATGCAGAACACCACTAGTCACAGTCCACCAATCAGAAAAGCACCCTTCCATTGCCATTCTCTGCCTTCTATGACCTGGCCAGTTCTGTATCCATCTTGCCAGCTCAACTCTGATCCCGTGTGATTTCACCTTTTGTACCAGTCTGCCATGAGGCACCTTGTCAATGGCCTTACTAAAGTCCATATAGACAAAATCCACTGCCCTACTTCCAGCAATCATTTTTGACCTCCTCGAAAAACTGTATGAAGTTATTGAGACACGACGTCCCCTTCACAAAACCGTGCTACCTCTCGCTAAGACGTCAATTTGCTTCTAACTGGGAACAGATCCTGTCTCGAAAAATTATCTCCAGTAATGTCCCTACCACTGACCTAAGCCTCATCTGTAGTTCCCTGGATTATCTTTGCTACCCTTCTTCGACAAAGGAAAAACATTGGCTATTATCCAGTCCTCCGGGACATCAGCTGAGAATTATGAGGATCCAAATATTTTTGTCAAGACCTCAGCACTTTCCTCTCTTGTCTCCTTAATATTCTGCGGTAGCTCCCACTAGGCCCTGGGGACTTACCACCTTAATATATTTCCAGACGCCCAACACTGCGGCTTCCTGGATCTCAGTGTGACCCAGGCTATCTACACACCCTTCTTCAGAGTCAACATCCTCCAATACCTTCTCTTTGGTGAATACTGATGCAATGTATTCATTTGGTACCTTGCCCATTTCCTCTGGCTCCACATATACAACCGGCCCCCTGTCCTTCAGTTGGAAAACCCTTTCCCTGTCTACCCTCTTGCTTTTCATGTAAGGATTTTCCATCACGCTCCTTAACCCTGCTTGCTAATGACTTTTCGTGACCTCTTTTAGCCCTCCTAACTCCTTTCTTAAGTTCGTTCCTACATTCCATATATTAAATTCAGGTGTCCTCTGATCGAGCATTCTAGCCCTGACAAATGCCTCCTTTTTTCTATTTGACGAGACCTACAATATTTCTCGTTATCCAAAGTTCCCGAAATTTGCCATATGTAACCTTCTTCCTCACAGGAACATGCAGGTCCTGATTTCCTTTCAACTGACATTTGAAAGCCTCCAACATGTCAGATGTTGATGTACCCTCAAATACCTGCCCTCAATCTCGGTTCTTCTGTCCCCTCCTAAATTGTTAGTTACCCTTCCCCAAAATAAGAACATTCACCCTAGGTCAACTCCTATCCTTGTCAACCAACACTTTGAAACTTACTGAATTGAGGTCACTGTTCTCGAAATGCTTCCCGACTGTCACTTCGACCACCTGGCCGGGCTCATTGTCCCATTCCAAGTCCAGTATAGCCCCTTCCCTTGATAGACTGTCTACATATTGTTTTACGCCAGACTGTATGCTCCTTACAAACTCTGCCATGTTAAGTCTCTCCGCACTAAGTGAGTCCCAGTCAATATTGTGGAAGTTAAAGTCTCCCATCACAATACCCTGTTGCTTTTACTCCTTTCCAAAATCTGTCTACATATCTGCTCCTCTGTCTCCCGCTGGCTGTTGCTAGGATTGTAGTAAACTCCCAACACTGTGACTGTACCCTTCTATTTCCTGATATCTACGCATATAGACTCGCTGCAATATGTGTTCTCCTCCCGCAGTACATAGAGAACAAAGAACAAAGAAAAATTACAGCACAGGAACCGGCCCTTCGGCCCTCCAAGCCTGCGCCCATCCAGATCCTCTATCTAAAATTGTCGCCTATTTTCTAAGGATCTGGATCCCTCTGCTGACTGCCCATTCATGTATCTGTCTGGATAGATCTTAAATTACGCTATTGTGCCCGCCTCTACCACCTCCGCCGGAAATGTGTTCCAGGCACGCACTACGCTCTGTGTAAATAACTTTAACGCATATCTCCCTTAAGCTTTTCCCCCTCACCTTGAACTCGTGACGCCTCGTAATTGAGCCCCCAACTCTGGGAAAAGCTTCTTGCTATCCAATCTGTCTAAAGTTGACATGATTTTGTGGTCCAACTTCTTCAGGATGTCTGCTACCCGTTCTGAGACATCCTGGACCCTTGCACCAGAAAGACAACATCCTGGAATCTGCATCACGTCCACTGAAGCGCCTATCTGTGCCCCTGACTATAGAGTCCCCTATGACTGTAACTCTTCTGCACTTTGACCAACCATGTTTGACGATGTCAAATTGTACATGTGCAGGAAAGCATTGAACGCCTTGTTTAGTATTTTTTGGAATATGAACATAAGAACATAAGAACTAGGAGCAGGAGTAGGCCATCTGGCCCCTCGAGCCTGCTCCGCCATTCAATTAGATCATGGCTGATCTTTTGTGGACTCAGCTCCACTTTCCGGCCCGAACACCATAACCCTTAATCCCTTTATTCTTCAAAAAACTATCTATCTTTACCTTAAAAACATGTAATGAAGGAGCCTCAACTGCTTCACTGGGCAAGGAATTCCATAGATTCACAACCCTTTGGGTGAAGAAGTTCCTCCTAAACTCAGTCCTAAATCTACTTCCCCTTATTTTGAGGCTATGCCCCCTAGTTCTGCTGTCACCCGCCAGTGGAAACAACCTGCCCGCATCTATCCTATCTATTCCCTTCATAATTTTAAATGTTTCCATAAGATCCCCCCTCATCCTTCTAAATTCCAACGAGAATAACCTATGTCAAAGATAAAATTATTAATGAAAATGCATCATTGATTTCAAAGGGATAAATCGTCCTTGACCAGACATTTTCCTTTTTTCTGGGAAGTAAAATAGAGAGTGTGCAATAACTACTATTTATTTAATTTATTCTGGATTTTAATCGATCTTGGATGAGGTGTAATACAAAATGTTCATACATATGTTCAGATAATCTGTTGGCAGCGGATAAGTGGTAATAGAACAAAGCGTTCTTTTTTTGAAGTAAGCGGAGCGAGAACACGGCCAAATTGTCTAGCATTGAATAGGCCTCAATGATTTGTTTCTGGAACCAATTTTGCTCAAGATTTGCATTGAGGATTTGGACATTGGAATGAAGAGCACAGAACACAAATTATGGAATGCTATAAAACCACGGAGTAGTTTCATGGTGCGCAAGGAAACACATTTTTAGGATGAGTTGATTAAACGCTTTAGAATTGATAATTTATTTGTGAAATAATGATCTGCGCAGTTAATTGTAATTTGGAAACTTGAGAAGGAGTGAACTTTACCCTTCAAGGTGGAAGTCAAGGTGAGCGAAAGGCATAAGTGTACAACAGAATCTAAATGCAACGAACAGTAAATTGTGCTTCAGGGTCTAATTTCAAGACTTGGAAGCTATACCTAACAACACCAATGTTGTTCGAAACACAGATTGAGTAATGCATGCGATTACGTACTTCATTCCAAAGGACTGGGGCGCTAAAGTGTAAAATTCATTCTGCTCCGTGAGCAGATGTCGGCGCCTCCTGCAAGCTTGACAATTCATTACTATCATGGTTATGGTTATGGTTCGCCGCCTTTTTCAACTGCTGCAATCTATCGGGTGCTGATATATCCATGCAGATCATGGGAAATATGTTCAGGGAATTAAATTTGCTGCAGTGAAAATAATCATTTGCCCCGCCTGCTGACGTTTCTTTGTTATAGTGTTAGGCGAAGCAGTTTAATGCGTATTGCTGTTCATCTGTAGTACACGCAATATTGTAGCTGGCTTCATCAGGAACGTGACGTCACATTTTGGGAGGCAGAAAAAGGATGCTCACTCTGTCTAATTTGTGTAAGAAAACATCGCAGGACACAGCAGTGGAACGTAAGCTTCGCTATGCATTAGTTGTCCGAATGGCATGTCCCTGAATCATTTCCCTATTTCATGAACTGTCCTTGGGGCAACTGCAAATTCAGATATCGTATAGTTAATCACAGACGGATGTGCTTGCTCGTGTCTTTCTGAAAATTAAACAAAAGAGCATTTTTAAAACCAGGAATCCAATATTTTGAAAGAGCCAGTTTGAGATTATTGGTTGATCACTTTCGCAGGACTATACTTCTGTGGCGATAGTTATTACTACTTAACCGCAACCAGCAGTATAAATGACAAGAACAAGATTACACTATTACATGGTGGAATGGTCGTTGTTGAACAGGTCACGGACAGATTACTTACTATGTAATGTTTTGACAACCATTCTTAAACGTATAATTTAACATTGGGGCGACGAATCTGTGTGCCGGAATTGTACCATCAGAGTGTGAGAAGTTCATACAGGAAAGGCATGATGGAAAGTTCATGGTTCTTACTCAAAGCAACGGAAAGCATAAACGTTATCTGTTTGTTAACCTGGAATAATAGCGTTATTGTAGGTAATAACAGCAATAATCTTCACTGTCATATGGAGGCTGGCATTAACATTGTAAATAACTTACTGTGAAATGCCCCGAGTCGCTATATTCCGGCGCCTGTTCGGCTATTCAGTGAGATAATTCAGAATTTCCAAATTAACTATCAGAACATCTATCGCGACTTGTGGGACGAAACCGGAGCACCCGTCTGAAACGCACGCAGACAGGAGGAGTAGACGCATACTCCACACAGAATATGACCCAAGCTGGCAATCGAACCTTGAACCTTCAATCTGTGAAGCAACAGTGCTAATCCCGGTGCTTTCCGAATGGGGAAAATCCCAAAATACTTAACTATAAGTAAAGCAATTAATTCCACAATGCAATGCGCGAAATCGCCGTGCACTCAAAATGAAGTTGGAACGTGAATATAAAGTGAATAGGACCTTTGATCTCGGATGGAGCATTTGTTTAAGCATTTGTCCTTCAATACGGGTTTTAGAGTACAGAGAATGGTGCAACTGCAGATGGTTCAGCTGCCGTCACTGGTTAAATATACGCTCGACCGACTCATTGCCCGCTTACAATACTAATTCATAGCAATGTGCAGTGTCTGTTGGTATTGTTACCTAGTACCTACAGTGGTTAGCATCGTTGCTTCACAGCGCCAGTGTCCAGTTTCTCTTCACGACTGGGGCACTGTCTGTGCGGAGTGTTTTCCCTGTGACTGCGTGGCTTGACGACGGGATCTCCGATTTCCTCACACAAGTCCCGAAATATGAGCTGTTATGTAATTTCGACATTCTGATTTCTACCTCTGCGAGCTCGAACAGGCGCCAGGATGTGGCGACTGGAGGCTTTCTACACTAACATTATTGCAGTGGTAATATAAGCCTACTAGTGACAGTAAAGATTATGAGATTAAATGTTACGAGATTAGATTAAACTATTTTGACAGAGAACCGAATTGCAAAGAACTGACCGAGATTTGAAAAATATGCTTCGATATTGGCAGAGTTTAACACAATATCTTTCCCACACCAGTTGCACATTTTGTATTTCAAGGAAGCAAGTACATTTTGGGTCGTTTGGAGAACATTGAGCTGTAACGAATAATTCTCGAAACCAGACAGACACTTTGTGAATCATAATATCCACGAAGGCCGTTTGACCGTATTGAAAACACTTTTTTGCCAATGTCATAGGTTGAAAAAGGAAGGTTGTGAAATCTCGCCAGCGTTTTTCAGTATGTTGGGATAGATAACCATGATAAATCTGTCCCAAACATGTTTAGAATTTGATCTTTCAGAATTATGTAGGACGCGTCCACCCCTGAACTACTCGTTGTGCTTATTTCGCCCGTGTCTTTTCGAAAGGCGATGAACATTAACAGCAGATATTCGTTGCACATCGTTCTGGTAAAAGCATCTAATTTCACCTTAATTCTTTGCGAACAGGGTTGAGTGTGAATTCAAAGCTCCAATTAATGTAATTTTCCTCCGCATGAAGTGGAAATTAAATTAGAGTCGGAGTCTAAAGTATTAAACATGAGTGACGAAAATTTTCCCATATTTTCAAGGCAGTTTTGTTTTCAGAAAATCAATGGAAAATACATAATTTCACTAACTGTTTGGGTTTGCACATTCTCCCCATGTTTGCCTGGTTTTTGCCCCAAGAATACAAAGATGTACAGCGCAGTTGGGTTGGCCAAGACCTTGGAGAAATCAAATGAATTGTGTATTCCAAATTTTGAAGACAGGTAAACACACAATTTCATATCTATCGAAAACAAATATAGCTCCATCAAATAAAAAGAATATGGCCCAATGTCCTTAACAGTTTTGATAATATTGACATAGCGACTTTGAATCAAATTGAATATAAAACAATAATATTTCTTTACTTTCCTTTTATATATATATAGAAAGAACAATTAAACGTAAAGATGAAGGTGCCGTATATATGCCCTTTTTACGGATTTTCCTTTCGGAAATTTGGTACTTGAAGTAAAGCTTTCGGTGAAATCAAACTAGGAGACCAATAGTGTAGAACGAAATTAAGCAGACCCAAATAAAATAAATGTTAGATTAACGAAGACGGTCAGAATGACTATGTCTGCGTAATGTCTTGGAATTATCCGTACAGAACGTCTGACCACAGACAATGCTGACTGATAATGCCGTCAGGAGTTTTGCTTTTATATTTTTTTTCTGTTTCGCAATATGTGTTCCCAAAGCCGTTACATCTCCAAACATAGAAACATTAAGAATAGAACCAGAAGGAGATAATTCGGCCCTTGAAGCCTGCTCCAACATTCATTATGACCATTGCTTATTAAAAAGTGCCATACCCTGATTCTTTCTTCCCCTCATATCCCCGATTCCTTTCGCCCCAAAAATTATATCGAATTCCATCTTGAAATTAGGCAACATTTCGGCCTGCGCTACGTTCTGTGGTAGTGAACTTCACAGATTCACCACAGTCTGTGTGAAGACATTCTTCTTCTTCTGTGTCTTAAAAGGTTTACCCCTTAACATCAAATTATGGCCCATATATCTGGAGACGCCTTCCACCAGAAACATTCATTCACAATCTGCACTCTCTAATCTTGTCAGATTGTGAATGTTTCTATGCTCTGCTCTCTCACACTTTAAAACTCTAATGAATATAATCCTAACCGATTTAGGCTCTCCTCATATGACAGTTCTGCCATCCCTGGAAGCAGTCTGAGAATCCGCCGTTGCACTCACTCCAGAGCAAATCCTTCCATCCTTATATAGCCAGACTGCAAATATTACTTCAGGTGTAGTCTCAGCATTGCCCATTACAATTGTTGTAAATCATCTAGAGGTGATATCAGGGAAGGCAGTACAATGCTCCTCCTGCAGAATGTTTGAGGTGAGGGACGCCGTCAGTGTCCCTGCTGATTTCATCTGTGGGAAGTGCACCCAACTCCAGCTCCTCAAAAACCATGTTAGGGACCTGGAGCTTGAGCTGGATGAACTTCGGATCATTCGGGAGGCAGAGGGGGTCATATATGGGAGCTTCAGGGAAGTAGTTACACCAAAGACTGGAGATAGATGGGTAACTGTAAGAGGGACTGGGAAGAAGCACTCAGTGCAGGGATCCCCTGCGGTCGTTCCCCTGAGTAACAAGTATACCATTTTGGATACTTGTGGGGGGGGACGAATTACCAGGGGTAAGCCATGGGGTATGGGCCTCTGGCACGGAGTCTGTCCCTGTTGCTCAGAAGGGAAGGGGGCAAAGAAGTAGAACATTAGTAATTGGGGACTCAATAGTCAGGGGCACAGATAGGAGATTTTGTGGGAGCGAGAGAGACTCACGTTTGGTATGTTGCCTCCCAGGTGCAAGGGTAAGTGATGTCTCGGATCGTGTTTTCCGGGTCCTTAAGGGGGAGGGGGAGCAGCCCAAAGTCGTAGTCCACATTGGCACAAACGACATAGGTAGGAAAGGGGACAAGGATGTCAGGCAGGCCTTTAGGGAGCTAGGATGGAAGCTCAGAGCGAGAACAAACAGAGTTGTTATCTCTGGGTTGTTGCCCGTGCCACGTGATAGTGAGATGAGGAATAGGGAGAGAGAGCAATTAAACACGTGGCTAAAGGGATGGTGCAGGCGGGAGGGATTCAGATTTCTGGATAACTGGGGCTCTTTCTGGGGAAGGTGGGACCTCTATAGACAGGATGGTCTACATCTGAACCTGAGGGGCACCAATATCCTGGGGGGGAGATTTGTTAGTGCTCTTTGGGGGGGGGGGTTTAAACTAATTCAGCAGGGGCATGGGAACCTGGATTGTAGTTTTGGGGTACGGGAGATTGAGAGTATAGAGGTCAGGAGCACAGATTTGACTTCGCAGGAGGGCGCCAGTGTTCAGGTAGGTGGTTTGAAGTGTGTCTACTTCAATGCCAGGAGTATACGAAATAAGGTAGGGGAACTGGCAGCATGGGTGGGTACTTGGGACTTCGACGTTGTGGCCATTTCAAAGACATGGATAGAGCAGGGACAGGAATGGTTGTTGCAGGTTCCGGGGTTTAGGTGTTTTAGTAAGCTCAGAGAAGGGGGCAAAAGAGGGGGAGGTGTGGCGCTGCTAGTCAAGGACAGTATTACGGTGGCGGAAAGGATGCTAGATGGGGACTCTTCTTCTGAGGTAGTATGGGCTGAGGTTAGAAACAGGAAAGGAGAGGTCACCCTGTTGGGAGTTTTCTATAGGCCACCTAATAGTTCTAGGGATGTAGAGGAAAGGATGGCGAAGATGATTCTGGAAAAGAGCGAAAGTAACAGGGTAGTTGTTATGGGAGACTTTAACTTTCCAAATATTGACTGGAAAATATATAGTTCGAGTACATTAGATGGGTCGTTCTTTGTACAATGTGTGCAGGAGGGTTTCCTGACACAATATGTTGACAGGCCAGCAAGAGGCGAGGCCATATTGGATTTGGTTTTGGGTAATGAACCAGGCCAGGTGTTAGATCTGGAGGTAGGTGAGCACTTTGGAAACAGTGACCGCAATTCGGTGACATTTACGTTAGTGATGGAAAGGGATAAGTATACCCCGCTGGGCAAGAGTTATAGCTGGGGGAAGGGCAATTATGATGCCATTAGACATGACTTAGGATGTGTTGGTTGGAGAAGTAGGCTGCAAGGGTTGGGCACACTGGATATGTGGAGCTTGTTCAAAGAACAGCTATTGCATGTTCTTGATAAGTACATCTCAGTCAGGCAGGGAGGAAGGGGTCGAGCGAGGGAACCGTGGTTTACCAAAGAAGTGGAATCTATTGTTAAGAGGAAGAAGGAGGCCGATGTGAAGATGAGGCATGAAGTTTCAGTTGGGGCGCTTGATAGTTACAAGGAAGCGAGGAAGGATCTAAAGAGAGAGCTGAGACGAGCAAGGAGGGGACATGAGAAGTCTTTGGCAGGTAGGATCAAGGAAAACCCAAAAGCTTTCTATAGGTATGTCAGGAATAAAAGAATGACTAGGGTAAGAGTAGGGCCAGTCAAGGACAATGGTGGGAAGTTGTGTGTGGAGGCTGAGGAGATAAGCGAGATACTAAATGAATACTTTTCGTCAGTATTCACTCAAGAAAAAGATAATATTGTGGAGGAGAATGCAGAGAACCAGGCTATTAGAATAGATTGCATTGAGGTGCGTAGGGAAGAAGTGTTGGCAATTCTGGACAAGGTGAAAATAGATAAGTCCCCGGGGCCGGATGGGATTTATCCTAGGATTCTCTGGGAAGCCAGGGAAGAGATTGCTGAGCCTTTGGCTTTGATTTTTAGGTCATCATTGGCTACAGGAATAGTGCCAGAGGACTGGAGGATAGCAAATGTGGTCACTTTGTTCAAGAAGGGGAGTAGAGATAACCCCGGTAACTATAGGCCGGTGAGCCTAACGTCTGTGGTGGGTAAGGTCTTGGAGAGGATTATAAAAGATACGATTTATAATCATCTAGATAGGAATAATATGATTAGGGATAGTCAGCATGGTTTTGTGAAGGGTAGGTCATGCCTCACAAACCTTATCGAGTTCTTTGAGAAGGTGACTGAACAGGTAGACGAGGGTAGAGCAGTTGATGTGGTGTATATGGATTTCAGTAAAGCGTTTGATAAGGTTCCCCACGGTCGGCTATTGCAGAAAATACGGAGGCTGGGGATTGAGGGTGATTTAGAGATGTGGATCAGAAATTGGCTAGTTGAAAGAAGACAGAGAGTGGTAGTTGATGGGAAATGTTCAGAATGGAGTTCAGTTACGAGTGTTGTACCACAAGGATCTGTTCTGGGGCCGTTGCTGTTTGTCATTTTTATAAATGACCTAGAGGAGGGCGCTGAAGGATGGGTGAGTAAATTTGCAGACAACACTAAAGTCGGTGGAGTTGTAGACAGTGCGGAAGGATGTTGCAGGTTACAGAGGGACATAGATAAGCTGCAGAGCTGGGCTGAGAGGTGGCAAATGGAGTTTAATTTGGAGAAGTGTGAGGTGCTTCACTTTGGGAAAAATAACAGGAATGCGGAATATTTGGCTAATGGTAAAATTATTGGTAGTGTGGATGAGCAGAGGGATCTCGTTGTCCATGTACATAGATCCCTGAAAGTTGCCACCCAGGTTGATAGGGTTGTGAAGAAGGCCTATTGTGTGTTGGCCTTTATTAGTAGAGGGATTGAGTTCCGGAGCCATGAGGTCATGTTGCAGTTGTACAAAACCCTAGTACGGCCGCATTTGGAGTATTGCGTACAGTTCTGGTCGCCTCCTTATAGGAAGGACGTGGAAGCTTTGGAACGGGTGCAGAGGAGATTTACCAGGATGTTGCCTGGTATGGAGGGAAAATCTTATGAGGAAAGGCTGATGGACTTGAGGTTGTTTTCGTTAGGGAGAAGAAGGTTAAGAGGTGACTTAATAGAGGCATACAAAATGATCAGAGGGTTAGATAGGGTGGACAGCGAGAGCCTTCTCCCGCGGATGGGGGTGGCTAGCACGAGGGGACATAGCCTTAAATTGAGGGGTAATAGATATAGGACAGAGGTCAGAGGTGGGTTTTCTATGCAAAGAGTGGTGAGGCCGTGGAATGCCCTACCTGCAACAGTAGTGAACTCGCCAACATTGAGGGCATTTAAAAGTTTATTGGATAAGCATATGGATGATAAGGGCATAGTGTAGGTTAGATGGCCTTTAGTTTTTTTTTCATGTCGGTGCAACATCGAGGGCCGAAGGGCCTGTACTGCGCTGTATCGTTCTATGTTCTATGTTCTATATCTATCCCTGTACTCAAATCCTCTCAGTGCGACGGACAACACACCATTCGCCTTCTTTTCTGCCTGCCCACTTAATTCCAGCGATTGGTGCAGAAGGAAGCAATGCCTCGCTGAGTATCTACTTCTCTCAGTTTACATTAATCCAAATGATAATCTGCCTTCCAATTTTCCCTCTCGACGTGGATAAACCGCATGTATTCACATCGTAATACATTCGACATGCATTTGCCCGTTGTGTCAGCCTGAACAAATTACGCTGTGGCATATCTGCATTATTCTCAAAGCTCACCCTCCCACAACACATTGTCTTGCCTACAAAATAGAATTTAGTTCCTTCGTCTTATTATAATAATTAACAGTTGGAGGCCTTGCACAGATCACTACGGAGCCCGAATAGGCATTGCCTTCCAGTCAGAAAAAAATACAGTTATTCAAATGTCTGCTAACCAGCGTTTTTTCCATCTCGAGATACGACCCGTAATCCAATTCTCTTTACATATCAATCTGCTATGTTAGATTAATTCGAAAGCTTTCTGAAAGTCTGGAAATATAGCATCCGCCGGTTCTCTCAGATTAACTGTACCAGTTATGTCTTCACAGATTTATTGCAGATTTGTCAAGCATGATTTTCCTTTCGCAAATCCATGCTGATTTTGCCTAATTACATGACTGCATTCTAAATGCTGTGATACAACGGACGGTAGGCACACTAGTCGATAGTTCAGCACGGTAGCATGGTGGTTAGCACAATTGCTTCACAGCTCCAGGTCCCAGGTGCAATTCCCGGCTGGGTCACTGTCTGTGCGGAGTCTGCACGTCCTCCTCGTGTGGGCGTGGGTTTCCTCCGGGAGCTCCGGTTTTCCGCCACAGTCCAAAGATATGCGAGTTAGGTTGGTTGGCCATGCTAAATTGCCTTTAGTGTCCAAAAAAGCTAAGTGGCGGTTGCTGGGTTGCGGGGATAGGGTAGATACGTTGCCTTGAGTGGGTTGCTCTTTGTAAGGGACTGTGCAGACTCCATGGGCCGAATGGCCTCCTTCTGCACTGCACTGTAAATTCTATGATTTGTCTATGCATCCCTTTTTGAATATCGGATGACATTCAATACCTTAAACCGGTTGGAGCATGTCCACAGTCCGAGTAATTTTGGAAAATGACCAGCAATGAATCTGCTTTTTCCACAGCCACATCTTAGGTACTCTGGAATGAGGATCAGCAGACCTTGCAGATTTAGCCAACTTCAGTTCCTTTAATTACCCTCAAGTGATATATTTCATAAGATTATTTTCCTTCAGGCCCCCACCGATACCAGGGTTTTGCTAAAACTTCCGGTAAATTATCGACGTCTTTCTTGGTGAGATGCAAAGTGTGAAAGTAGTTCCGCAGCCATCATTTTGTTCACTGTCATGAATCACCCCGTTTCTTACTTTTCGGGGCCTAGATTCTTTTCATCACTCTTTGAGCGCAGTCAGTGTGTATGTTGACTGATAGTTTACTTCAAATTGTATTTTCCAGTTGTTCATCAAACCCTGTTCCTCCTTAGTTAAATTTTGACGTGTTCCCAATCCTCAGGGCTATCACATTTTCCTATTAATTTGACTGTTTCTTCTTTGTTTCCAATACGATCTATCATGTCCTTTCAAAGCCATTGTTTGACCACAATTCCCTTTCTCCTCGTGTGCCAAATAGGGTTACACAATTTTTGGAGTTCACCAAATTATTCATTGGGAACTTGTCATTGTCTATCCGCAGCCCTTCCTTTCAGTTATGTTTCTCTGTCCGTCATTGCTAGCTCATGCCTAATACCATCATAGTTACCTTTAATGTGGTTCAGTACCCTGATCTCAGAGTCAACAACTTAATTATTGACATTGATAATGAATTTCACCATGTTATGGTCACTCATTCCCAAACGTTTTATCGCAACTAGATTGCAAACTAATCGTTTATCAGTACACAACAACCTGTCCAATATGATCAGCTCCTTTGTTCGTTACTTAACATATTACTCCAGGAAACCATTCCCAATCAACTATTTAAATGCCTCCTCCATTATACTGTAACTAATTTGACTATATTCTTTATTTATATGAAGGTTAATGCAATTGCAGATAACTCTAAAAATTGCGTCCACGATTTTGATTAATTGTGTCACGACACAAATTTTATGCAGTTTTTAAAAAATTAAATAACGAGGTAGGCAGTTCATGAATTGACTTATCGTTACCCTCTGCCCATGATTTTGTTGGGCTTGTCTTTGTTTCTTGTTCCCTTGACCTCACTCCCCTCTCGCCCGTTCCCTTTGTGAAGCGGGGAAAATCCAGTGACATTCTTTCCCTGAGATACATTAAAAATAAGATATGCTACCCTCCGTTTGTGTGCACATTCAGAACTATACACGTAGCTTGATTTTCTCATTAAAAGCAGCATTTTAAAGTGACCGTTGCTTCAATTTATGAACTATCTCCCTCGTTAATTCATTCATGGAAGTAGTCTAGAGAAGGGCTCCAGAGGTAGTGGATCGCACTAAGTTACTACTTTTACGGAAATTAGCCTCTTCAGTTTGTAGAACGAATAGATGCGTCAAGATTCACAGGAATGTTATGAACGAGAGGTGGCTTAGCAGAGAATGTGGGAAGATAACTATATTTTTGTTGGCACCTTCGAGAACTCGAGGACAATGATCTCAGGTGGTTGATGACTGCAGCAACTGTCATTTGACGAACGCAATTTATGTGAATTTCGGCCAATATGTGAAGTGATCTGTCGAGATCATGTTGGCCGAAAACACCGTCATCACTGCCCAACTAAAATGTATTTTTTTTGTGAAGAGGGGAAAATTATTCATTGAGAACAAATGACAGAATGGCACTGGTTGAGTTCATTTGGCTGGAAGGAATTTGCAAAGGCACCGCGGGCTAAAATATTTTTGTATCTGATACCAACATCCTGTAAGTCAGCTAACCTCTTCTAAAAGTATAGTGTTAAGTAATATATTAATTCAACTTGCACTACTTTATAAAAAATATTTTTCATTGAGTTTTGGGTGAGCAAGATTGATATCCATACGAGCAAACAGTGGAGTTAATCAACATAACATGTCAGATAAATTAGAATTATTAACACAGAGATCGGTTTTGACACTTTTCATAAATACATCACAATCTCCCCTTCATTATCTTGTATTCCTCCCTTACAGTGTTTGCCATGGTGATTGTGGTGACTGTGGTCGCCTGCGTTTCGCTACACAAGTGTTTTCTGTTCGCATTTCTCCCTTTAGTTCAGGTTGTCCCCTCCCCTTGTTTCTCTTGGATGTTTTATTGGGCTGTCTTTGTTTCTTGTTCCCTTGACCTCACTCCCCACTCGCCAGTTCCCTTACTGTGTCATGGCCACACCTTCCTCATATTTGGCGTCCTAGTTATTGACGTAGGACTCGGATCAACCGAGTGAATGGCTCTCAAGTTTCGTGAACGCCTTCTTCCGACACTCGGGTGGCGAATTTGATTTACTTCATTTGAAGACATTCCAACAGGCCGGACAGCCAGTGTACAGCTTTCGGTGGTGCACCTCACCGCCACCCGAACAGGTGTCTGCAGCAGGCAATTAGTGAGGTAAAGGGAAGAGCGCCACCCTCATCTCCATGAATTGATCTGGCTGTTCTGATACCCTTAGACTGCCATCTAGAGCATGGCCCATCCTCACTCACCCCATCGCTTTGCATGTGGCCTCAAACAAGGCTGTCCAGTCTCCAGAAAGTCTGGGGCAAGACCATCACATATAGGCGTGGTTCGCCGGGAGTTCTCACCTTTCGCATCTGTGCTCCACCTGCACGATGAACTTACTCTTTCGGGTTCCAGTGAACTGGGCTCTGTGTACCACTTTTAGCTGCATTAGGCTCAGCCTTGGACGCATGAATGTGGAGTGAACCCTGTACAGTGCTTCCCTCCAGAGGCTCCACACTATTTCAAACTCAAGTCCTCCTCCCACTTCTAACATTTCTCATCCAATTGGATATTGCGCCCCCTAAAGTCGTCTGTACATGTCACGCTGTGTTTTCTTCCCCTAAGACATCCGCGTTCAACAGGTCTTCTGGTAGTGGCAGTCGGGAAGGTCGTGGCTACATCCTTACTTTTTTTCGGCGGATGTTTTGTAGGCACCTCGGTTCGTCTGACACCTCCACCTCTGCTGGGATCGTTCAGTCAGCTATTCGAGCGTTGTTACCCTGTTGTTGGTCCCTACCTGTCAACGTCCCCCCATCCTGATTCCTCGTTTTGAAGGAGGCGGCCATGGCCAGCGACGTTAAACCGGCGATATTGCAGATGGGGGCTTTATCGAACATATCAGTTAACTCGAAATGTTGTCACTGTTACTTCCACGACTGGACTGTTGCTACCACCAGTGGTCTCGTTGAACACTTATTTGGTGGGGATGGGAGTGCCGCCTTGGCTAGGGCCCGGGGAGATGAACCCCTGGAGGAATCCACCTCCTTGAGTACCCACTCAGATTCTTGCTCATTTATCCATCCTTTTGTTGTCTTTACTGTCGTTGCACAGTAGTAACATTGTAGATTTGGGAGAGCTAGGCCACCCCTGGATCTCGTTCTCCGCACTACTCTCTTTTGGATACTTGCCTTCTCCACTCACTCCCCTCACTCCCGACACAACCGCCATAATCAGTTTCTCAATTGAGTTCAATAAGGCCTTTGGGAAAGAGTTCCGGATCGATCTAAATAGGCAAGGGAAGCTGGTTAGTCCGCTCATTTTTGATCATCTGCGCCCCCGCCCGCAATCAAGGAGTGTGTTCCATCTCTGCATCACACTGGTCAGATTCGACTTACAAGTTCCGTTCTACTCGTGAGCGATCTGGAATCCCAGTTGGTGGAAATTGTACCGGGCCTGTTTAAGTGACAGCCCCTCGGCTGTGCTCTTACCCTTGCGCGTTCATCGATAAGATCGCACTTCTGCCCAGGTTATGTTTGTACCCCCAAAACGTTCCGAACTGTTTCAAGAACACCATGATTACTTCCATGCTGCTTCCACACTCTCTACCTCCTCTCCAGATCCCTTTCTAATTCTTAGCCGTCCAGAGCACAATCGCCAGTGGTTCGATGGATGAGGCCAACAGCTGCACGGATAATGTACATCCGTGCCTTGTGCCTCTAGGCAGATGGAAATTCTTTGAGATGGTGGTATATGTATGTACGCTCGCCCTGAAAGCATTGGACATGTGTTTCACATAGGCAGTAACCCTGTTCCATGACCGAACTGCTCCAGTACCTCAATGAGGTACTTCTATTTTACTCTTAGCAGGCGCCTGATGTTCCTCAAGACAAAGCCCATATGGTCTCCTGCAGCCACCTCTGGAACGTAATTATCCTGCCTTCAGGCCACGATATTGGCCAGCAATTTGGGTTCTACGTTAAGCACTGATATGTGTCTGGAAAAAATGCATTCTGTTGGATATTTGGCTTTTTAACGTATTCGCGTGATTTCCGCTTGTGCTAGTGTAGGCGGCAGTGTGCCACTCCCCCGCGAGTCTGTTAACAATGCCCACAAATTTGGGTCCAGCGGTTTTGCTAATTCTCTGCAGAAACCCGCTGAAAAACCATCTGGTCCCTGTGCCTTCCCCACCTGCATGGAGCTAATTCTCCTCATGACCACTCTCAGTGCTGACGGTGATTCCAGGAGCAGTTTCCTGTACCCATCCAGAACAGGCATGGACAGTCCATTAAGGAACTGCATTATTCTTGGTTACCAGACTGGTGGCTTAGAGGTGCACATCCCCTTGGAAAAGGATCAACACCTTGTCGTCCTTGTCCAAATCAACTACTAATGTGTGTCTGCTGTCCCTGAACTGTGCTATTTCCCTCGTGGCTGTCTACTTTCTCAGCTGGTGAGCGCGTCAGCGGCTAGACTTGTCTTTGTCTACGTCCATGGGCCCCCTTTGCTGGCGAAGTTGGTGCACTGCATTCCTCATCAAGAAGACATCAAAATCCTTCAAAAGTGTTTTCTTCTCCACCAGGAGCTCGGCGGACTCGTTCTCAGAATATAATTGGTCCACATCCAGCCTGAAGTCGACTAACCTCTGCGTAGTCGCCCTCTTTCCTGTACCTCCGTGCTTTAAAAGCGATAATTTCTCTTGTGATCAGAGCCTTCAGCGCCCCACAAGACCGTGGAGGTTGAGACCTCGCCGTTCTGCTTATTAGTAATGTACTCATCTATGGCCTGTGATATTTTCTCTTAAAAAGCCTTGTCACACAGGAGAGCCGTGTCCATCCTCCGGGGGAGGGTAAACTTCCGCATAGCCCGTCTCCAAACCCACATCCACATAATGTGGAGCATGCTCATATATTATGATCACGGACTCTTGGCCCTGAAGGCACCAATTTTCCCACTAAAAAGACGTCGTTTCGGGAATAGACGGTATATACTTTGAGGAGAAGGAAATTTCCTTTTCCCCTGGACAGGTGAATCGGTATGGGTCGCGGCCCTCATCTGCTCCACGAATAGGCTGTGCTCTTTTGCCATGCTGGAGGTCTTTCCCGCTTTCGGATTCGACTTCTCCGCCCGCTGGTCCTTTACATAGTAAAATCACCACCCATTCCACAAGTGCCATTGTCAGTAGTTGAAATGAACTGAAAATCGCTGTTTGTCACAACTAGGCTTCAAAAGAAGTTACTGTGAAACGCCCCTAGTCGCCACATTCCGGCGCCTGATCGGGGAGGTTGTTACGGGAATTGAACCGTGTTGCTAGCCTGCTTGGTCTGCTTTCAAAGCCAGAGATGTAGCCCTGTGCTAAATAGCCCCAGTTGAGTGTCTATGTAGAAAATGTACGCGGTTGTCTTCTGCATAAACCCTCCAACATTCCAGTTGGGAGCATACACATCACAATGGACAACCGGTATCCCATCTGTGACACTGATCACGAGGTTGTACCGTCTCTCTGGCTCAGTAACCACATATGTCGCCGTTAACATAGTTCTGTTATTTAAGAAAATCGCGACCACATAGTCGTTATTACGTAGCAGGCATGGTCTGTCCCGCCCACCCTTTCCTTACCCGTTGTCCATTCTTCTACCCCAGGTGCGTCTCTTGGAGGAAGACAATGTTGGCTTTCATGTATTTCAGGTTAGCGATGTCTCTGGATCTTTCACTGGGCCGTTAAGTCCCCCAACGTGCCAGGAGATTACCCTTGTGGGTTTCCTTTTCCTCCCCCCGTCCGCCCCGCTCCTGTGGTGTCAACCATACTTGCCTTTTGGACGCACCCCTGAACGCCGTGATTTCCCTTTGTTCGGTGGCTGTCGAAAATGATCGCAGTCGCTGTTCTCTCTGTGAAGTCCGGCCACTGCATCCCGTGGTTTTCCTTTTCCCAAGACTCATCCAACATGTCCGCCAACTGTTGTTGGCTGAGTGGATGAACCCCTGAATTGCGATATTTTTCTTTATCCAGGGTCATTCAGAAGTGATGGATTGCAGCGAATTGGTGTTAAAAGTGGCCACGTGCATCCGGTTATAGCCAGTCTAATGCATCCGTGATCACTTTTTATCCCGTATGGTGTCTTTCCCCGCGCCCAACCTTTGCTTTCCCAATCCCATAGCTACACACCATCCGCCTGTCTTCCACTGATTACACATTCATGTCCGCTATTGCCCCGTCCCTCTGCCAGGCACATTCCCCCTTGAGGGGGACGCGCCGCGGCTTCTATCTTCCACGTGAAGTCCAGTGCGAGCTAACTCGCAAGTATAGTTATCCCCCACTCGGAATTTGATGCAATGCCTTCCATTGCCCGACCTCTGAGCACTCTGCCCGCAATTTCTCCACGTTACCTTGTGCACAGCTATACTTCTATCTTCCTTCCTCCTGTTATCACACCCATCTCGAAATCCAGACAGTGTTCTCCCCGTAAAGTTGTCGTTGTAGTCATGGTCTAATGTGGGCGGTAAAGACTGTAAAAGGGGTAGAAACGTTTTTGTTGGAACTATGTGTTTTAAATGTCTAATTCTGCGGCCTCTTCATCGTTGGCCCTACTGCCAAATCTCCTGGCCGTCCTCTGCAACAAAGATGTCAGCGTCCGCAGGGAACATGAAAATGCGTTCCCTGACTTGATGCGTATTCAGGACCTTGGCTGGGTACAACATTCCGAATCCGATGCTGTTTCAACACAGTGGGTCTTTTGCTTTGTTAAATTCGACACGGAATTTGGCCAGTTCAGTCCCAATGTCCAGTTAGATCCGGATGTTGTGGCATTCACAGCTGCAGTTTTCGGACTCATTGCCCATCGGAGGATTCTACCACGGTCCTTGACCGGTTCATTTTTTGCAATTATAGCCCCTGGCTGTTCCCCAGGTTTTGGGCTTTGGACGGAGCGACTGGAGATCCCTCTGGATTTCTGGTGGGTTCTTGGAGCTGTCATTTCCCTCCACCTTACCCAGAATTTGGGCCACATGGTCTGTGGATTTCCTGACTTCCAGCCCGCTCGATAGGCGCACTATATGGAGGTTCGACAGCCCCGACCGGTTTTCCTCATCCTCAACCATTCCTCTGAAGTTGCCTTGTGTCGCAACCCGCCTTGCCAATCACTTTTTCCAGGGGGACGATCCGGTCACTCAGGTCTTTTGCAGCCCTTTCATATCTGTGTTTTTTTGCTCCTGGGTCTCCCGTCGCTTTTCAGATTTGTCCCGGGCTATTTGCATGTTTGCCAGAGCTTTCTCCAACGCAGACTTCACCCCTTTTTTGTCTGACTTTGTCGCATCTGAGTGATCCGTCAACTCTCTTGAGAGTAACGTCCTACTTTCATCCCCTGGTGTGGTGGTTGGGGGGGGGGGGGGTGGTGTGGTGGTGGGGACGTGGGCGCTTCTCTCGTGGCCGGTCAGTTCCTCTTGGTCTGGCAACGTCCGAGTTTCGCCGTCACATGTGCTGTTCAGTGCAGCAGATTGCAGTTTGAGCGGATGATTCCCACTCCAGGTCCCCGTGCGTCATCTGGAGTAGCTGTTGTTTGATCTTTGTCCTTATTTCTTCATTGAGTTAGTGGTGTGGAGATGGTTTGTGTACTTTGCCGACGTTTTTCTGTCAAAAAGTGCATATTCTTCAGATTCGCGGGAAGAGAGCCATCTTCTGAGCGACATCTCATCCACATCCCCGTCACAAGAAGCCCAGTTGCACCAGTTAATAATCAGTTAAGGGGCCTCACGGTAGCATGGTGGTTAGCATCAATGCTTCACAGCTCCAGGGTCCCAGGTTCGATTCCCGGCTAGGTCACTGTCTGTGTGGAGTCTGCACGTCCTCCCCGTGTGTGCGTGTGTTTCCCCCGGGTGCTCCGGTGTCCTCTCACAGTCCAAAGATGTGCGGGTTAGGTGGATTGGCCATGCTAAATTGCCCGTAGTGTAAGGTTAATGGGGGGATTGTTGGCTTATGGGTTTACGGGTATACGGGTTACGTGGGTTTAAGTAGGGTGATCTTTGCTTGGCACAACATCGAGGGCCGAAGGGCCTGTTCTGTTTTATCTTCTGGTCCATTTATGTGAGCATTTCACATTACGCCTTACCTGTGCTGAATAGCAAAACACGTAAATAAATCCAACTAAGTATTTTTAAATAAGACTCAAGATAAACGAGTTTATGGTGATCTCAATGCCTTTGGTTACGTACATATTTGTAGTATCCATCGGACATATTCTGTCATTTAAAACTGTTACATGGACTGATTTTGTTCCTTTTACAGAAAGCCGATACAAGCATTAATGTAGCGACAACTGCATTTCTGTGCTACAGCAGTATTACTATCCATAACTCAGTGTGCAATCCCCGGGTATCATTCTGCAAGAGTTCAGTGAAAAAAAAGTCCTCTTTATTTAATTTCTATTTTTCATGTGTAAAATCATGGCACAGTCGTTCTGAACATCTTATTTGTGAGAAAACTCCAGCCATGTCATGGGGCTTAAATACAGACGGTGGACAAAACTGAATTCATCTGGACTGACCGATATATAGTTATGTTTGTTGCCGTGGACATATTTCCAATTCTGGGAATCAAGTTTTGTGGCTGAAGCTGTGCTTTCCATTTATGTCATGTTGCTTGCACCACGTGTAGATGCGAGGTGTTATCTGATCCAAGATATCAATATTACCTTTGTTTGCCGCTTTCTATCTAACATGTGCCTCATGCGTCAATTAATGGACAATTTGTCACGGCCTCTTTATCTTTTCTAACAGTGATCGTGAAGTTGAGCCAGCTCCTCGAATCAGCAGGTACCACGAAACGATTGCTATTTTCCTTATTCTTCCATCTTAAAAGTAACAAAATTAAGTAGTACCAATTAATATAGCAAATACATGCGTTCAATTGAACATTGCAGAAATAGCCTGGAGCTTTAAAAAAATTAATAATTTTTATTGAAACAACAGTACAATAATAATAACAATAATAAACACCCCCGGAGCCGTAACAACGCATATAACGACCCCCCCCCCCCCAAACCCGATGAACAATAAAAGACATTGAAAATTAATTAAATTAACATAAACAATAAACCTCTGAACACCCCCCTCCCTTAACCCCGGGTTGCCGCTGCTGCCGACCTAGTCCCCGATCGTGGAGCCAGAAAGTCGATGAAAGGCTGCCACCGCCGAAAGAACCCGTACACCGACCCCCTCAGGGCGAATTTGACCTTCTGCAGCTTAATGAATCCCGCTATGTCATTTATCCAGGCCCCCACGCTTGGGGGTCTCGCATCTTTCGATTGCAACAAGATCCTCCGCCGGGCTACTAGGGACGCAAAGGCAAAAACACCGGCCTCTTTCACCCCCTGCGCTCCCGGCTCCACCCCAACCCCAAATATCGCGAGTCCCCAGCCTGGCTTGACCCTGGAACCTATTACCCTCGATACCGTCCTCGCCACCCCCTGCCAGAATTCCCCCAGTGCCAGGTATGCCCAAAACATGTGAACATGATTCGCTGGGCTCCCCGAGCACCTAATGAACCTGTCCTCACCCCCAAAAAACCTGCTCATCCTCGTCCCGGACATATGAGCCCTGTTCTGTTCCTTGAACTGGATGAGGCTAAGCCTCGCACATGAAGCAGCATGGTAGCATGGTGGTTAGCACAAATGCTTCACAGCTCCAGGGTCCCAGGTTCGATTCCCGGCTGGGTCACTGTCTGTGCGGAGTCTGCACGTCCCCCCCGTGTGTGTGGGTTTCCTCCGGGTGCTCCGGTTTCCTCCCACAGTCCAAAGGTGTGCGGGTTAGGTGGATTGGCCATGCTAAATTGCCCGTAGTGTCCTAAAAAGTAAGGTTAAGGTTAAGGGGGGAGTTGTTGGGTTACGGGTATTGGGTGGATACGCGGGTTTGAGTCGGGTGATCATGGCTCGGCACGACATCGAGGGCCGAAGGGCCTGTTCTGTGTTCTATGTTCTAAGAGGAGGAGTTCACCCTCTCCTGGGCGTTCGCCCTTGTCCCCTCCTCAACCTGCTCCCCCAGCTCCACTTCCCACTTAGCCTTCAGCTCCTCTACCGACGCCTCCTCCACCTCCTGCATCATCTGGTAGATATCAGACACCTTCCCATCCCCGACCCACACCCCCGAAAGCACCCTATCCCTGCCTATGCCGCGGGGGCAGCACTGGAACCCCTCCACCTGCTGCCTAGCAAACGCCTTGACCTTAAGGTACCTGATCATATTCCCGGGGGAGCTCAAACCTTTCCTTCAGCTCACCCAGGCTTGCAAACCTCCCGTCAATGAACAGATCTCCCAACTTCCTTATGCCCGTCAAATTCCACCCCAGGAACCCGCCATCAATATTCCCCGGGACAAACCGTTGGATCCCCCGCCGCGGGCCTCCACCGAGCCCCCCACCTCGCCCCTGTGTCGCCTCCACTGCCCCCAAATCTTGAGGGTAGCCGCCAACACCGGGCTTGTGATGTACCTCGTGGGAGGGAGCGGCAACGGCGCCGTTACCAGTGCGTTCAGTCTTGTGCCTCCGCAGGACGCCATCTCTATCCTTTTCCATGCTGCCCCCTCCCCATCCAGTACGCACTTGCGTACCATCGAGACATTAGAGGCGCAATAGTACCCAGAGAGGCTGGGCAGCGCCAGCTCCCTCCATCCCTGCCCCACTGCAAAACGCCCCTCCTCACCCTCGGAGTCCCATGCCCCAAACAAATCCCATGATGCTGCTATTCACCCTCCTAAAAAAGGCCCTCGGAATAAGGATGGTAAGGCACTGGAACAAAAACAAAAATCTCGGGAGCACCGTCATTTTAACGGACTGTACTCGACCCGCCAACGACAGTGGCAGCATGTCCCACTCCTGCATAAAGTGACACTTGGTGCTCCTCCCCACCCCGCACCAGACACCTTCACCTCCCCGACTCCCTTAGTGCCATGGCCAGAGGCTCAATTGCCAACGCAAAAAGCAAGGGGGACAGGGGGCACCCCTGCCTCATCCCACGGTAGAGCCTGAAGTACTCGGACCTCCACCCATTTGTCACTACACTCGCCATCGGAGCCCCGTACAGCAACCTCACCCATTTAATAAACCCCTCCCCAAACCCGAACCTCTCTAACACCTCCCACAAGTGCCCCCACTCAACCCTATCAAAGGCCTTCTCCACATCTAATGCCACCACAATCTCTGCCTCTCCTTCTTCCGCCAGCATCATTATTACTTTTAGCAGCCTTCGCACGTTAGTGTTCAGCTGCCTCCCCTTTAGAAATACCGTCTGATCTTCATGTATCACCCCTGGCACACAGTCATCTACTCTAGTGGCCAAGATCTTTGCCAGCAACTTGGCGTCCACGTTCAACAGTGAAATTGGCCTATCTGATCCACACTGCAGGGGGTCCTTACCTCGCTTCAGGATCAGGGAAATCAGCGCCCGTGACATCGTCGGGGGGCAAAACTCGCCCCTCCCATGCCTCGTTAAAGGTACGAACCAACAGGGGGCCCAACAGGTCCGCATATTTTTTATAAAATTCAACCGCGAATCCATCCGGTCCCGGCACCTTCCCCGACTGCATGTGACCAATTCCTCTAACCATCTCCTCCAACTCGTCCGGCGCCCCCAGTCCCTCCACCTGCTTCTTCTGCACCCTTGGAAATTGCTGCCTGTTCAAAATGCTCTCCATCCCCCCCCCCCTCAACCAACGGTGGCTCCGACCGGTACAGTTCCCTGTAGAAGTCCCTGAAGACTCCTTCAACCTCTACCCCCTTCCACACCACATTCACACCCCTATCCTTCACTCGATCAATCTGTCTCGCCGCGTCCCACTTGCAGAGCTCATGCGTCAGCACCCTGCTTGCCTTCTCCACGTATTCGTAGACCACTCCCTGCGCCTTCCTCCACTGTGTCTCCGCCTTTCTGGTGGTCAGTAAATCAAACTTTGCCTGCAGGCTATGCCGCTTCCCCAACAATCCCTCCTCCGGGGCCTCTGCATTCCTCCTATCTACACTCAGCTGCTCCCCCTTCCGTCTCTCCCTCTCCCTCCTCGTGCCCTCTCCCTATGGGCTCGGATGGAAATGAGCTCCCCCTCATCACTGCCTTCAGAGCCTCCCAAACCATCCCCACCCGGACCTCACCAATATCATTGGCCTCGAGGTACCTCTCAATACATCCCCTGGCCCTCCTACACACCTCCTCATCAGCCAACAACCCACTGTTAAACGCCAGAGAGGGCGCTGGTCCCTCACCTCCCCCATCTCCATGTCCACCCAGTGCAGAGCATGGGCCGAAATCGCTATAGCTGAATATTTGGTATCCTCCACCCTCGGGACCAGCCCGCTACTCAGGACAAAAAAATCAATACGGGAATAAACCCTGTGCACGTGGGAGAAAAACAGTACTCCCAAGCTCTTGGCCTCCCAAACCTCCAGGGATCCCATCTGGTCGATAAACCCAGTCAACACCTTGGCCGCCGCCGGCCTCCTGCCCATCCTAGAACTAGAAAAATTCAGTGGGGGACCCAGCACCACATTGAAGTCCCACTCCCATGATCAGGCCCGCTGCCTCCAGGTCAGGAATGCGGTCCAACATACGCCTTATGAAACCACCACCATCCCAATTTGGGGCATATACATTTACCAGCACCACCCTCTCCCCCTGCAGCTTACCGCTCACCATCACATATCTGCCGCAACTATCAGCCACCTCCTCAGACGCCTCAAACGCCACCCTCTTTCCCACCAGGATCGCCCCCCTCCCGGTTTTTCGCGTCGAGCCCTGAATGGAAAACTTGCCCCACCCACCACTTCCTCAGACGAACCTGGTCCAGGTGAGTCTCCTGAAGCATGGCCACGTCCGCCTTCAGCCCCTTCAGATGCGAAAAAACCCGGGCCCGCTTAACCAGCCCATTCAGCCCCCTGACGTTCCACGTGATCAGCCGGATCAGGGGGTCCCCGCCCCCCTCCCCCGCCGACGAGCCATAGCCCCTCGACTGCCCGCCCCTAGCCAGCACCACCCCCGCGGCCCGTTTCCCATGGCGATAGAACCTCACCCCGACCCCCCCCCCCCCCAGACCTGCACCAGCTCCTCCCTGGCCATTCCAGCAGCAACCCGGTATTCTCCCCCCCCCCCAACACCCAATCAATAACCCCTCCTAGCCGCGACACTCCCTCCATAGTACTCCCATCAGCAAGCTGACTTAGAACAGTACAGCACAGAACAGGCCCTTGGGCCCTCAATGTTGTGCCGAGCCATGATCACCCTACTCAAACCCACATATCCACCCTATACCCGTAACCCAACAAGCCCCCCCTTAACCTTACTTTTATTAGGACACTACGGGCAATTTAGCATGGCCAATCCACCTAACCCGCACATCTTTGGACTGTGGGAGGAAACCGGAGCACCCGGAGGAAACCCACGCACACAGGGGGAGGACGTGCAGACTCCACACAGACAGTGACCCAGCCGGGAATCGAACCTGGGACCCTGGAGCTGTGAAGCATTTATGCTAACCACCATGCTACCCTGCTGCCCCTAAAGACTTCTGCTGACACCGGCAGCTCACGCCCTAACTCCGACCCCTCCCGATATGGGGTCATCCCTACCCTGCAGCAGCTCCTTGGCACCGCTCCAGCGCGGGAAAACGGAACTGATTTCCACCCTCCCCCCTGCCTCCAGCTCCACACCCCGCGTCCCGCGGCTCGGAAAACCAGGTGAAATCCCGCATTTTCACACTGCCCCACCCCACCCCCCCTAACGTAGCTCCCAAATAGCAGTCCCAACCCATCCACCAACCCCGTCCAAAAAATAGACCCCAACACCCCCCTTAAAACACAAAACCATAACCAACACCATCCGAAAGCAGAAAAAAAACAGAATAGCCAGCAACAGCATTAGCAGTATACAAAAAAACCCACAGTCCCCAATCCCTAGTTCGAGTCCAACCTTTCAGACACCACAAAGGCCCACACCTCCTCCGGGGACTCAAAATAGTGATGCCGGACCTTGTAGGTGACCCACAAGTGCGCAGGCGGCAGCATGCCGAATTTCACCTGCCTGCTGTGGAGCACCGCCTTTGTCGAGTTGAACCCGGCACTCCACTTAGCCACCTCTGCACTCCAGTCCTGGTAGATGCGCACTACCGAATTCTCCCACTTGCTGCTCCTCACCTTCTTGGCCCATCGCAGCACACACTCCCGGTCACTGAACCGATGGAACCGCACCAGCTCCGCCCGCGGGGGTTCATTCACCTTAGGCCTCCTGGCTAGTACTCTGTGGGCCCCCTCCAGCTCCAAGGGCAGAGAGAAAGATCCTTCCCCCACCAGCGGGTTCAGCATCACGGCCACATAAGCCGGCAGGTCCGACCCCTCCATCCCCTCTGCGAGGCCCAGGATCCGCAAGTTCTTCCTCCTTGACCGAAACTAAATCTCCTCAAAACAATCTTGCCACCTTTTGTGGAGCGCCTCGTGCATCTCCACCTTCCCCACGAGGGCCGAGAACTCATCCTCGCGCTCAGAGGCCTGCTGCTGCAGCTCACGGATCGCTGCACCCTGGGTTGTCTGGGTCTCCAGCAGCTTACTTGGAGTAACTTTCAAAGAGTCCAGCAACTCCACTTTCAGCTCCGTAAAGTAGCGCAGAAGGGTCGCCTGCTGCTCCTGTGCCCACTGCCTCCACTCCTCGGGGGCTCCACCGGCCGCCATTTTGATCACCTGCCCCCGCTTTTCTAGGGGAGCTGCTGCCGTTTTTTTCCTCGCCCTACTCCGGGTCAGCACCATAAATCCCGCGGGCTATTACTCCAGACACCTTCACACACCGGGAATCATTGCACCAGCGCCGTTTGGTGCCCTTAAAAGAGCCCATACGTCCTACGGTAGGGGGATCTGTCGAACGTGTGCCTTAGCTCCGCATTGCCGCCACCGGAAGTCCTCGAAATATCCTGGACTTAACATACAGACTTCTGAAGTGGGTCGAAAAGGTGGTAAATCGGAGACATTGGGCAGGATTCCATAATTATGCAATTGCAGAGGATATTATTGACAAGCAAATCAGACTATTGTTGTGTCGTGTCAGGGACCTCTTGAGAACTGTGATCCTGAAATGGAGTCTAATATGTTCTATGGAACATTAGGCGTTAAACATGATGAAATAAAAGACTGCTTTCATTACACTCAGAGGAATAGGCTTGCATCCATCTTTTCCCGCTTTACCAAGGATTTCCCGATTGAGACAAGATGATTTACGAAAGATAAATATCTTTCGGGATTATCTTGTTTGACCAGCAATAAGCCCACCATAGAGTCTGATAACATATTTACTTGTCAGTGGAATGCTAGTTGCAGGTACATGGCATTGTCCGTTTGTATAAAAGACGTTGACAATCAGACATAATAACGATAATTCATTTAGTGGCAGACAGCTCATTGCAGAACGTTTGCTTGAGGAGCTGATCAGAGTGTAGAACGAGAGAAACAATAAATGCTGATTTGGAAATTTACAGAGTGAAATCTACCTGCGAGGTTAGTAAAATTGCTAGGTGTAGAATTTTAAAAGAAACCTGAACAAATGTCCCGAACCGAATAAAAGATTGACTTGACAAGTATTATCTTTGCCTATTCATGCAAGCGGAACAAGGGATTTAATTACATGTGCAATCTGGTTTCATCGAACTCGTGTATGAATCTGAAGGAACTGTTTGTAACCAGATTTTTTCGGCTGTCGTAAAAGTGGAAACATTGTCTTATTTTCATTTGCCTCAATGAAATATGATTTTAAATTAATCAATACTTTTATAATATTTTTCTCCTGGAATACATCGATTTTTCTGCTCAGTTTAAAACTGTTTAAAAGTCTGGATAAGCATGTTAGGTATTGTTGAGGCCTGACCAGGCGCCTAAGCAAATTGAGTGCTTATGCTCTGGATTCCTTGGTATAGTTTCTTATTTGGCTTGGGGTTATCGATCTCTAAGACAGGGGATGTTTATGGGTACACAGCCTTTTCTCCGCGTCGAAATATTGCAAAGTGGGTGACGTAAAATGCTGCATTCAGTTCAAAAGAGGTCCTGGAGTGGAGGAAATCACTCGGCATTATGTGAATGGAAATCGAAAGCAAAGCATTTGAATGTGGCAGAAAAACCGCAGTTAGTCTTTCCAACAAGGGTCAAAGATGAAGCGATAATGGAATAATAGTTCAAGAATACAACTGACGAGCAACACAGACCAACTGAATAGAATTCGAACAGATTCAATAATTGGAAAATTTCCTGATGACACAAATATTTTCCAAATTGCAGACAGTGGTTTGGCAGTTAACCTCGCCTAAATGCTATAGATTCTGGCGTGGTTGGTAAAGTCGAAGATGGTATTTAACACAGAAACGTGTGAGGTCATGCATTGATGAAGGCCAAATGGTTTTAGTGAATACAAAGTAAATGGGAATATCTTAAAGTAAGAGATCGTGGTGTACAAGTACACAGGTCACAAAAGGTTCAATCCTCCAAGGTTCTAAAGAAAGCAGAGCTAATGTTCAAGATTGTTGACAGGGATACAAAATCTAAAAGTAAGAATATAATAGTGCAATTGTAAAAAAAACACTGGTGAGGCCACATCTGGAACATTATTACGTGCAGATCAGGTCCCCGCATTCCAGGACGAATATAATTGCTGTGGGAAAGTCGCAACCGGAGCATAAACATTGTTGTTCAGTCGTTGACCGACTGGATTTCTTCGAGTTCATGATGTGTAGTTGATGAAACAGTGTATTCAGGTATTGTATAGATCATCATCGTCTGGTGATCTTGCTCGTGCCTTGTTTTAGTAAAGAAAAACTGAAATGTTGAACACGAGGACACGAACGTTATTTTTAGTGGGCCAGTTGGAAACTATCGCTTGATAACTTTTCCAGAACTAGATATCGAGAATGGTCTATAACTGGCTCCATCATGAATTCGCGACAGTAATTAGGTCGAAAGTCTTGAACTATATTGCTGTATTACATGTTGGAATCGTCATTTGGCATGTTTGGGCAATCATCTTTAAAGGGATAATTGACACCACGGTGACCGATAACTGTACAGGCAGCATGTTAGAAAAAAATTGAGAAATCCAAATAGGAAAGACATGATAAATATTTCATCCTCCTTGCAAAATGCAATGCGGATCATGAATATCGACTTTATATTGACTTGGCATAAACGGAATTAACACGTCCCTGAATTGGTGAACTGCCAAAACATAAGGGCATAAGTACAACATAATTACAATTTCATCCTCAACTTAACACAGGAAAAATGCATGCGCTCAATATATGACTGAAACGTGGACATTTCTACATTCTAGATTCCAACAGCAACAACTGAATTCCAGGTACATTCCGTCAATATAGGTTTGGACACAGAATTTTGCTCTGTTCGTTTGAAAAGGTACAATGGCAAATGGGTCAACCGCCGTTCCTGCTGAAATATACGCTGGAGCTACCTCGACGCCCGTCTGACGTATTAATTCACGGCAATTTTCAGCGGCTGATTCAATTCCTGCCAAGAGCTGGTTTTGTTATGCTCTTGAAGTAGCATAAGGTGCTTCCTTGATGTGCACTCTGACAAAAGAAGGTTCAGACTTAAAATAGCTCTAACTCATTTATTAAACTGTTAACGATTCTCCTACTTGGATTCGACTCTCCTATTAATCCTGTATCTACTCAGAAATGAAATGAAAATCGCTTATTGTCACGAGTAGGCTTCAATGAAGTTACTATGACAAGCACCTCGTCGCCACATTCCGGAGCCTGTCCGCGGAGGCTGGTACTGGAATGGAACCGTGCTGCTGTCCTGATTGGTCTGATTCAAAGGCCAGCGATTTCGCCCAGTGAGCTAAACCAGCCCAGTTTGCTACAATCCAGGTGGTTGGTGTAATGTCTCAATCAACCCTGCGTACTCACTAAGTGTCTCCACTGGAAAGAGGAAGAGCATGTGTGCTGTGTCCTTTTATAGGGGTTGGTGCCGTGCCCTTCTGTGTTCGTGTCACCTCGGTATGTGTCATGAATGGCCATTGGTCGTGTCCTATCTAACTGGCCTATTGGTTGTATGTCTGTGTGTGAAATCTCTGGTGCTCCATCTAGTGTATGTCTAGTCTACGTATATTTACATTAACCCGTCGCGTATTTCCAGTGATGCATATCACCGCATAACCCTTTTTTCGTGTCACATATTTTCTGTACAGTGTGAAAATAAATTGAACAAACTAGGTAGATAAGTGATACTATGTACAAGTTATGGTGACTGTTTAGACTATACAATAGTATACAAGACTAAATAATAGATGTGATGACTGTGAGGATAAGACAATACAAAATAAATGTTATGAGTCCAATAGTTCATGAATTTATATGATCTAAAATGGACGTGTCAATGGTGACATTGTCAGTCCCTTGTGAACGCCGTCAGTATCCTGGTGTTTGGTCATCAGGAGGTGTTCAGGTATTCAAATCACTTCATTGACTGATTGGGATGGCTGTGTCTTGTTTTAGATGCTTATAGTATCAATTCTTGATGGCTTCTGTCCTGAAAGCCAGTTTGCATGTTGGTAGTGCAGCAAAAGCCAATTGTTCAGATGCATCGTCCTGCCACGGTCCATTATTGTATTTAGTTGAGCAGTAACAGTGTCCCGCATTTGCAGAATTGTACCATATCGTACCAGCCGTAGTATCATTGGTGTTGATTTTGCCGTGCTTGTTGTCAATGTAGCCGTGGTACGTTTCTTGTTATTGTCTTTGATGTTGTTGTTGTGTTGGTCGGTTCTGTTGTCATGTTTGTTGCGCTCAAGGACAACACTATATGGATAATACGAGTCCTTCACACAGTTACTAGTGTTCGCGTTCTTTGTGGCATCTGTTGTTTCCTTGATGGTGCCGCCATTGAATTTGCGGTGCTTCCCATCTGGAGTCGTGTCCGACTTACTTGAATCAGCTTTGGCTTGTGGATGCTTCCCGTCTGGATTCTGGTCTGTTTCACCTGATTCCGTTTTGGCTTCTCTATGCTCCCCCTCTGGAGCCCCTTCTGGTTCACCTGAGTCAGCTGAGGTTTCGAGATGCTCCCTGAACGGAGTCAAAACGTTGAGGAATGCGTTTACTTGTGGAAATGTTCGAGCAAATGAGGTTTTCAGTAACGTTGTGTCACCTCAGTCACCAGTCGTCTCACTGTGATTGTTGTGTCCCTCTGTACACACAAGCTGAGGGCTGTCATGTTGCACATCTGGTATGGGAAGTGGGATGCCATTGTCACTTGCCCGGCAAACAGTGTGTCGAGCGTCAGTGTCTTCTTGTCGTTCACATGAGCGGGCTAGACTGTCATAGTCTTCTTCTGGTGGCTCATGTAATCTGGATTGACTGTCATAGTCGCTTTTTTGTTCACGTGAGCGTGGCAGACGTCCACTGTCTGCTGGTGGTTGCTCAGAGGAGGTTGCTGGGCCTTCATGGTATTGCTCATCCAAGGACTGCGCTCTGAAAACTTGTGTTCCTCCCATCGTGGAGTAAGTCCACGAGCTCGCTGTGGAGGCTTGTGTCATTCCCGATGTGAAGTCTTGCAGCTTCTTGCAGCTTGCCCTGTGTAGAATCGTACGTTGGTCTCGCTGTGGAGATTGTCATCACTTTCTGTGTAGATGCTGAGACACTTAGTAGTGCGTGGACCACTCTCTGTGTGGAGTCGGGGCACTTTGCGGTTCCCGGACCACTCTGTGTGGCAGCAGGCCGCTCTCTGCGCACATGTAGCGCTCTCTGTCTCTTGGAGTCAGACCGCAGCATAATCCTGCACTCACGAGTCGGGATGTTCTATATGCTTGGCTGAGGATTTTCCAATCCGAAGAACCCGTCGTCGGGGTCTTCAATGGACAACATTTCTGGTTGAGGTTAGGATTTGGTACAGGGATAGCCAACTCCCAAGAAGAACTCTTCGTTTGAGTGCTTGTCCACAAAAAAACTGATAATCTTCTAGGGCTCTGCTAACTGCTTTTTTCAGAGTTCTGCGGATGTTACATTCAGCTACTGGTCGAATTTCAGGCATTGTGTTGTAGTTCCGGGGAAAGAATCGGGTTTTATGGCGTTAAAAGTTTTTTTTCGTGTTTTGGGACATTTCCCCTTTACGTAGGCGTGGTCCGGGGCATCTGAAGTCATGGCACTTGTGACGTAGGGCACAGGAATGGTTTGCGCATTGGCATATTGCTGTTCCTTTACGTGGGTCCTTTTTTTGCAATCGCACATCTGAGGCTTATCATGCATGCGCAAACGGACCATCCCGTTCTGTGCGCTCTTTGCAAAGTTGCTCATGTGCAGCAGATTTTCCAAGTTGGCTGCAACTCAAAATTGCCTTTTGTTGCTGCAAGCCTACCTCGTGGTGAGTTTTGGCGCCTCTTTTACCGTTTTCTCCTGTCTGCTCTCCTCAGAATTCATGTGATTTATCGATGACTGCCTGGAAGTCGCTCTTGCTTTGCCCATTTGAGTATTTGATGGTCTGGAAGATTTCACTGCTCTTCGACCCGCAATGGTAAGTAGAAGTTTTATTTTTCCTGCATCCGCCACACCATCTAAGGCTGAACGCATGCCAATTTTCATTGAGATTGCCTTCGTACCTCAGCTGCTGTGGAACCGGAATCTCCAAAATTATCTTGCATGGCTGCCGTGGCTGGATGTCACTGTTTGCTGAGTTGTAACGAAACGGATTTAAACAGTGCGCTCACTGGTACCATGTTTTGTTATGCTCTTGATGTTGCATAACCTGCTTCCTTTGTTAATTCCTGGTTAATTTGCTGTCAGTCTAGATTCAATAAAATCTGAGATGGATTTGCAGGTATCATATCATTTATTAATAATTAACTTGCAAGGCTGGCTTACTGGTATAACTCCAGAACACACAGCCGCCTCCTGTGAGTTCCACAACAAGAGAGATCGTACAAAAAGAAGCTTCTCCTGATATATTCAAAATCACAGAAAGATTCACATATAAGCTTCCCATTGGTCATTCTATACACCTCCTGACCTGGCCCTCTATCCTAATTGGTCACTTTGCATGGTAACCCAGCATCCTTTTCAGCATGCTCACCACAAGGTTACCATCCCCCCGAGCCATGCTGTGCTCTGCTCTTTCTCCTTTGTTCTCTGTCTGTGAATACATCTGTGAATACATTACACTCAGGGTCCTACGGTCCACCCTCTTCGTTTGATCGCTTCCTCATTCCCTCCTTTTATCATTTCATGATACCCCATCATTCCTAGTGTAGTTATGGCCCTTCAACTAAGAAAACTTGTTGCTGCATTTCTAAATCCTACTGCAGCCCGTCATCGGCCGCTGCATGCTCGTGGAGCCTAACAGTCAAGACTCTAGGGACGGCTATCTGTTCCACCGCACACTGCATTTTACCCATCATGCATTTAAGGATGGCCATGCCCACAAAGATGCAGGTGAGATAGTCAAGAGCATACAGGTTCTGCATGGCAAACAACCTGAGTTGAGATAATTCCCTGGTTATTGACCCAAGGGCCCCCATGGTCTCATTTCCCAGGATGGTAAGGCCACAAATAAAATAATTCTGATCGTTGACCGCCAAGGAACGCCCCATACCCCAGTGTCAAGGCGCACAGAAGTCCCCATCCGGCTGAGTGGCACCGGTTTTGTGCTAGGACCTGAGGTTTCTTCCAGCCTTCGCAGAATTCGGCTGAGACTGACCGGCGCGCCAATTTATGGTGCAGTATCCACTCAGTGGGGCAGGGGACTGTGGTGGGGACTAGAGTCCCGATAGCAATTTGGCGGGGAAATGGGGGTGACAAAACATTGGTGGCTGTAAAATTAAAGAAAAAGTAGTATCCTTGCTCCGTGTACAGGCCAGCATCACAATCAGTATCCCATTTCATCAAGCTTTGGAACGCCCATTCGGGCCTCATAGCAATGCGGAACACCCTGGACCCAACAGTGATATGAGAGTCATTCGCCCAGCCACAAAGGAGCTGGATGCCTAGCGTCAGTGGGACACAAGTGGCATTGTAACAGGCACATTGACCTGATGTCAGGTTTATGCAACACTTTGGATCAGTACAAGTGGAGAACAGACATGTTATATTCATCTTCATCTCTACCAGCAAACAGCCGTACCTCTCACTGCTGAAACAATTGTTGTACGACCGGGAGTCTCTGTTGGGACTGAAGGGGCTAGGTATATATGCCCTCCACCGTTGAAGCTGATCCTGCTGTGAGTGGGAATTATCCCGAGGAAGCGGAAGGCAAATAGCCGGTGGGGCAGAACCCGGATCGTAAGGAAGAGTAACTTGCTCGGGCGGTGGCTCGGAACTCTGACAATGAACCACAGTTTGGGGAGTGCCCCAAAGCGGTGAAACAGAAAATAACCTAGACACCGATGTGGGGTTTGAGTAGCAGAGAACCCTCCCCTGGCCATACAAGCGGTGGTAGATCTAGTAGAAAAGATTCATACGGTCCAGGATTCCCTCATTCCGGGTCCTAAATAAATTAAGTACATCTCCTGATAACCTGCGTCTAGTTGTACCTCCCCCCTTACTCAACCCTTCCTCTGTCTAGTCCCTCTCTCTCTCACAACCTCTTCCTCCCCCTCCTCACAGTCTGATTTTACCTGTTCGGCACCAAGGTTAACACATCCAAAATGAAATTTACATATACTCCAAAAACAAGGCAATGTCCATCCAGTCTTCCCTTCCCATCGTTGGGACCGGTGCAATTGCGTCATAAGTCCTGCATGGTCCGTTAACCGGATGACCTTCCATGAGTTGATACCACGTCCTCGTACATGGGGGCAGCGAAAACGACACCTTTGCAGAGGTGGAATGTCCGGGTACTTCGGTTGGGGTTACAGATGTAGATGATATTCCCCTGTTCCATTCCCGCCGCCGATGTCACTCGAAGCGAGGCGATGCCGAAGATCACACAGGCGGCGTTTAGCCACCCCATCATGCTTCACACTTGTAAAATAGCGCTGGGGAAGGGAGGCAGGTTAGTGACCGACCGTTTACAGTGGTGGAGGTGGACCCAGCACTCCACCCCTCCATTTTAACTGCAGTGGGGGTGGTAAGGAGAACTTGGAAAGGCCCCTCCCATCGTGGCTCTGACCCTTTCCGAGTCCAATTTTTTTGACCATGCCATAACTACCAGGCTGCACTGAGAGCAAGCTATGTGATAGGGATGGTGACGAGTGAGCTACGCGGACCTGACCATGGAGCTCCTGGAGGGCGTTAGTGAGGGCTAGAACATAGTTAGTCCTTTTTTTAGTCAGATGGTGAAACTGGACCAATCCGGGAACAGGCAGGTTCCAGGATGTTCTAATGGGCCTGCCGTAAAAGACTCGGCAGGAGAGAGCCAGGCCGATCCTGCAGGCGTGACCTACAACTGAATGAGGGCAACGGGGAGCAACTTAAGCCATGTCGGCCCGTGTCCATTCTTAATTGAGCCAATTTAGTTTTGAGGGTCTGATCGTGTCTCTCAACCAACCCGGCCGCCTGCAGTCTGTCCGCACAGTCTAACTGCTGGTGTATGCCCCACTGGGAGCAGAACTCCTTGTTAATCTGTCCAATAAAATGAGGCCAGTTATCAAAACTTAACTGAGACGGTATTCCGTACATAAACACCTCATCACATTTTTACAGCCTTTGGCTCTCCGTCCTCTTCGGTCTGGTGTGATGGTCACCAGTAACGAGATGTCATCTTTGGTGAATAGTGATGGGCAGCGTCCGAGCCCTAGCCAGCGTACAGCACATATTAAGGCAGCCAAAGATTGTGCAGTACACAATTATAATAACAAGTATTATCAATCCATGCATCAAGTAAAACCCCATGACCAAGCTATGAGAGATAACCCCGAGCCGAATCCGACCAGATAGATAGCCATCCTCAATACTACCGTGTTGTCCTTAGGATTTATATCCTTCGTATATTTATATTGACTAGCAACTATCCCTCAGCCTTGTCATTCGTATTTACATGTCATGATTTGTAAACTGTGCAGGAAAATCAATGGTAAATGCATCCATCTCGCAGACCAGTGTCGATAGACCCTTTGTGATGTGCTTTCCTCAAGTCCAATCACTGTGAACCATAGCTGGCGCCGCTCAGGAAGGTAAGACAATAGCCATTCGGTTGTTCCACTACCTCCAAGGCATCTGACTACCTCGGGGTAGTAGCACCATAAAAGCTTCCTTATGTCCCTTAGAAGCAGCACACAACTCAGTCCATCAGCCACCAAAAGGTCCTTATCCCTCACTGGGTTTTTTTTTGTAGGAAGTGCTTTCCGTTTCCCATAGGAATGGTAACTGATGATATTGTGTATCATGCACTGATTATCTTGCTTTATTAATTGCAGGAGCTTCAACCAATCCTGTTTCTATTCCTGACTTCCTGACTCTGACGTCGAACATTGTACTGAATCATGTAGCCTGCCAGCCCTGGCTTACTTGAGACAATAGCTCCGTTTTCTTCAACCCCCTGTTGTCTGTTATCATTTTCCTTACCGCATGGAGTGTATACTTGCCATTATTTGTTTGTTTTTTTTAAACATCACTCACACACTTAGTACAGTTAACTTCTTGTGGTTACAACCCAATTGTATTTTTACATAACAGCCCCTAACAACTTACAGGACATTTAGTCTGTAATAACTGTTATACTCTCCAATGCTATATTGGTTACAAATTTCCCCTCGCGGCAGCAAGCTGCCAATATTCTAGACCAGTGCCTCTCATAGTGTGGTACGCGAACGTATCGGTGCCGGTACTTGGAGTGTTTCCAGAAAAGAAAGAGACAGTAATCCTGGATTGGCTTGTTTCGCTCACCAGTCCATGGCACATTGGAAAATACTGCCGGTACGCCACATCATATAGTTTGAGATGCACAGTTCCAGACTACTGTCATTTAAAATACGGGGGTTCCTCGTCAGTTGCTGCTGTCTGCCGAACCCTTAATAACTCCTCCGCGCAATACGTCCCTCCTGGAGACCACAGATCACCCATCAGCTAACGTCCCGTTAGAGATGTCTGACTGGAGGTTTCAGTATTCAGTAATAATTTGATATTTTGATTTGTTGCTAACCCGTAAGGTTTTTCTTCTGGGCTCTATCATTCAATTCCGTCAAACATGTAGCCAATTGTATCATTAGTTTTTTTTCCATACTGTCTGAAACATTCTTCTGCAGAGTGTTGTTCAGGTTCTTCATCTGTATTATCGTTGCTTCATCTGAAACTAAAATGAACAGGTCAAAGGCGGAGAGGGCCCTATTTCTTAATTTGTATCTTCCTATCCGTGCATGGATATTCCAGAAGTACCATCTAGCATAGCCCACGTACTGCCTCACAAATCGATACCATAAGTCTGTCACTTGTCTACAAGCTTGCACAGCCTTTTAGAGTCACATTGTTGTCGGCCAAATTATCCTTGCGGTAATTGCACGTTGTCATTAATCTATCCCACTTACACTTACACTTAGGTAGCATGGTGGTTAGCATAAATGCTTCACAGCTCCAGGATCCCAGGCTCGAATCCCGGCTGGGTCACTGTCTGTGCGGAGTCTGCACGTCCTCCCCGTGTGTGCGTGGGTCTCCTCCCACAGTCCAAAGATGTGCGGGGTTAGGTGGATTGGCCATGCTAAATTGCCCGTAGTGTCCTAATAGTAAGGTGAAGGGCGGGAGTTGTTGGGTTACGGGTATAGGGTCGATATGTGGGTTTGAGTGGGGTGATAATTGCTCGGCACAACATCGAGGGGCGAAGGGCCTTCCCTGTGCTGCACTGCTCCACGCTCCATGCTCTTGGATTCAAAATACCCCCTGTGGTCACAAACCTCAATCATTAAAGTTGTCTGATATTCCACAAAACAATCATGACAAACCTGAATGCCCCAAATCTCCCTGGGGGCTGCAGCATCCCATCGCTGTCTTTGAAAATGCATTATCAATTCTCCTGAATACTCAGTATCTGACCGTCTCCTGGGTTTCATATGACTACTACCAGTCCAAACAACCGGGCTACAGAATGCCCCACAATCCTGACTTGTGGTTTCCCGATGCTCACTGTAAACCATTTTAAACCGAGGGCCATTAAGCACCGCCCTTGTTCTATCATTCCATACATTTAAATCTTTACTGATTACATTCCTACGCTCATTGCCCGTAGGCTGCTGATGGAGTATTACAATTCTTCTGCATTTGTTCAATGTGACCAGATTTTTAAATTCTGACATAATTTCTTTTTGAACCTTTTTATTTTCCTTATCATTGATGTACAGCATAAAATTAAGGCCTGTTAAGCCTCCTCCTTCTTTTATTGCACGCCTGAGTGAGATGCGAAGAATCTCAACCTCCTACTCTTTTGCTCACCCAGTGATCCAATCTAGTCAAAACATTCCCCTGATACATTCCTGATAGTGGTACTGCATTTACTTTAATTACTTTATTTTGATGACGACCGGATTTTTATGAAAGTAAGATCCAAACATGACATTTGAACTTTATCATCCGTCCAATCAATGCTGCTAACAGGTTTTAATTCACTGCCCCCCCCCCCCACAATTATTGGATCATATGTTTTAATTGCGATACAATTTATTTTGCTCCAGACACCATGCTTCTCTAATTCAACTGCAGGTGTACCCAGAATCTGAACAATCTTGTCTTTACATTACATTTTACAGCTTCACGGATTATTTTCCCTGCAGCCTTAGTTGGTAGCTTCACCCAAACTTCTTCTGTATTATCAATTGATTTTAATATCTTAATTTTTCTGCATCAGTTTTATTAAATATTTTCCTGCAATCAGATTCTCATTTCCTGATACTGCAATTAATGCTCTTAATCTAACTTCTAGTCAAATATCTTTATTATCCAAAGCTCCTTCTTCAACGTATATAACATTCTAAACATCATTATGTCTGCAAGGGACTTTTATGATCGACGGGCACTAGGACCCTGCGGAGCTATGCAGTGCCAATTTCAAAGCAGCAGCTTCAAAATCTGCAGCAGCTGACTACTGCCTAGTAAAAACATCTGTATCTGTTTATTCTGAGACCAATTTAGTTCTGAACATACCGATTTACGATCCTATAATACTGATCACATTTCTACCTGCCATTTATAACTGCCAATTTATGTGAAACTATTTTATTACTTGTTTTCGTTTCGCCAAGACTATGCCGAGTTGCAACTAATCATTTACAAATCCCAATCTATACATTTTGATTTCAATTTTTGGTTTCTTCCTGAGAATTATGTACTAATTAACTCCCACAATGTTAAGCATTATTACTAAGTTACTGAAGAACTTTCAAATACTTACCTCGTTTTAAATCTCACTTTAATACCTCCTAAAACACAACATTTCACAAAACTATGAACAGAGGATATCACATTCTTCTCAAACAGACTCATTCATTCATTGGAGATCTCCATTCAGACAAAAGGAAATCAAATACTTATACGTTCATTCATCAACACACAAGTCATTTATAACCCAATTTTGTTTCATTCCAACAACCCATATCTTGAACGGAATTCAACTGTCCGCAAACATTCCATCAGCGGTCGTTGACTGAACTGTTTCGCAACATCACATCAACCCGGTACAGACCTTAACCAATTTTAACCAATTTTGAATTGAACGGAATTGAATTGCCCGCAAACATTCCATCAGTGGTCCTTCGCTGAACTGTTTTGCGACATCACATCAATCCGTTAAAGACCTTAACCGAATTAAAGTATAATTTAATAGAACCAATTTTTAATTTGCTACTCACGTGCAACTGAGTGACCAGACAACATCCCATCAGACTCCATCTGAACTGTCTCCCTCATTCACATGCAACTGAGTGACCAGACAACATCCTATCAGACTCCATCTGAACTGTTTCCCTCATTCCAAAACTTAGCCGTACCTGCAATGACTGAAATAAAATCTTTGAATCCATCAGACTGACCTTTGATTTCGTCGAGTTAATCTCACCTCATCAAATGCGAGTGATTAGACTGTTAGCAGAATACGAGACAGAGGAAAATCGATATTGCAAGATTTTCAGCCATATCGTGGGCCCATTTCCTCCCTCCCCTTCCGAGAGCAGTCCAATTCTGATTTCGCAGATGAAAGGCAAGATTCTCGAGAAACCCGGATTTCGGCACCAAATGTTAATTCCTGGTTAATTTGCTGTCAGTCTAGATTCAATAAAATCTGAGATGGATTTGCAGGTATCATATCATTTAATAATAACTAACTTGCAAGGCTGGCTTACTGGTAGAACTCCAGAACACACAGCCGCCTCCTGTGAGTTCCACAGCAAGAGAGATCGTATACAAAGAAGCTTCTGCTGATATATTCAAAATCACAGTAAGATTCACATATAAGCTTTCCATTGGTCATTCTATACACCTCCTGACCTGGCCCTATATCCTAATTGGTCACTTTGCATGGTAACCCAGCATCCTTTTCAGCATGCTCACCACGAGGTTACCATCCCCCCCCCCCAGCCATGCTGTGCTCTGCTCTCTCTCCTTTGTTCTCTGTCTGTGAATACATCTGTGAATACATTACCCTCAGGATCCTGCGGTCCACCCTCTTCGTTTGTTCGCTTCCTCACCTTGATGTGCACTTTGACAAAGGAAGGTTCAGACTTGTAGACAGCTTTAACACGTTTACCAAACTGTTTACGATTCTCCAACTTGGATTCGACTCTCGTGTTAATTCTGCTATAGCTACTCAGACTGAAGAATCAGTCTGCTCCAGGTGGTGGGTGTGATGTGTTTCAATAAACCCTGCGTACTCACTAAGTGTCTCCACTGGAAAGAAGAAGTGCATGTGTGCTGTGTCCTTTTGTATCGATTGGTGTAATGCCCTCCTGTGGTAGTGTCACATCTGTGGGTGTCGTGAATGCCCATTGGTCGTGTCCTATCTTACATGCCAATTGGTTGAATGTCTGTGTGTCATGTCTTTGGTGCTCCCTCAAGTGTCTATCTAGTCTTTGTGCGTTTCCATTAAACGCTTGTGTATTTACCGTGATGCATATCGCCATAGAACTTGCATTCGGATGGAGAACCTAATGGTAACGAGAAGGCCAATATCGAAAAAGTGTATCTTGATGTTTGCAGCGCTTCGAGCAACATTTTACCACACCAGCTCTGAGTTTGTATGAAAGTGAAGCAAGTAAGATTAGAATAGTTTTGAGAATGTGTATCTCTCAAAAGTATTTTCCGAATCCTGATAGACACCGCAATGTGCACCATTTTGTCTATGAACGCATTCTGAGCTGGGGAAAGACTATCCTTGCCAATGCCGTCGGTTGCAAAATAAATTTAGTGATATCTCACCGTGCATATCTTCGCATATGGAGATGGATAAACAGTTGACTTATTTGGACTTGGACCATCTGGAATTCTGTGGGATGCGTAAAATATTCCCTATGCTTCTTTCATCCGTGCCGCATCAAAACATGGACATTCCCGGGAGATACACATTGCATGTCATTCTGACAAAATAGTCGAGTTCAACCTTAATTCTGGTCAACAGTGCATCAGGGGTTCATTCGGGGTTCCGAAGAACATGATCTTCCGCCGAATGAATGAAAATTAAATTAATGAGGGTGTTTAATGTATTAACCAGGCGTAACCTCATATTTTACCATCTTTGAAAGGCAATTTAGTTTTCATGAAATAAAGTTAAAAATCCACCATTCCACAGGCATCCGAAGCGAAAATGCATCCCTCAGTTTTGAGGAGATTGATAAGATTGACGAAGAGAATTGATTCAAATGACATCGAAAATAACAACTAAGTTGTATTCCTGCTCTGTATAGAAAGAATAATTGAGCAGAAAGGTGATGGTATGGTCTATATTATATATTTTCCTTTCAGAGAACTGGCCATGAAAGCAAAGAATTCTGTTAAAACACAATTGTCAGACAACAGTGCTTAACGAAATGAAACACACACATACGAAAGAACTGTTATATTACAAGAGGCCTCCAGAAGGATTGATTGTCTGTAACTTTAACCAATTACAGGTACACATATTCTGCCCATAAAATATGCTTAGAGATAATGCCTGCAGATGTTCGAAAATTAGATTTTCTCTTTCGCAATATGTTTTCCCAAGCTACCTCCATTTTCATCTTGTGCAATGAAATATTATCACTTAAAATCTAAATTACATAGAACTATGAAAATTACATATGGACATTTCTTTGTGCAGAAACAAAGGTTGTGCATATGAAAAAACGTTTATGCATTTGGTTAACGTGATTGTAGGAGCCATTCAGTTCTGATGTCCCTTTATGTGCAAAATGCGTTCCTCTCCTAATATTCTTAGTTACTTCACTGCTGATTGGCTTATTTCCGAATTTATTCTCATTGCAGTTATGATTTTTAAACCCAGGGATATATTTTCCAATTGAGTGCTAATTTACCAGCCCTGCACATATTTTTGAGTTCTACGCTCGAACCCCACGCAGCCACATTTTGAATGTGCAAGTACCAACCGGACAGTAATTGGGCTTGGGGTCGAACACCGGTTCTTTGTGCAAGGAAGTGTCAGTATTAACCACAGCGCCACCGTGCCGCACCGAGCCATGACTATGAAATTGACACATTGCTTTAAGATGAGCAGAGGATGCCAGGAGTCAAAAGTTGGAAAATCCTATATTGTACCCCGAAGATGTAGATTTATTTTCACTGAAAATCTCAGACTAGCTTCCAGCTGAGAAATCGGAGGGATTAGTATCTATTGCTTGCCTGGTGGACAATGGATTGGACAAAACCATTATTCTGCTTGGAAACAAGCAGCGATTCGTGTAAGTCAGGTAAAAGATATTCACTGCAACCCGAAAAGAAAGTGAAACGTCTTGAACGCCGACGGAAGAAGCTCTGAGTTGCCATCTCTCTTGCTTTTGCTACTAAATTGGTTCTGTGCCTCCTTTTTCTAAATCTACAGATAAAACTTGAGATGTAGACGAATCAACAATGAAACCAGCAAATAAAGACTTTTAACCATTATCTCTTCGTTAGATGTTTCGTTCCACCGCTCCTTGCCCTCAGTCTATGCCCCGTGTTTGAATAAAGTCTGCGACTAACTAAAGGTGTGGGAGGAGATGACGTAAGACATTAGATAATTTTCTACACATTGGCATTAGCTGCCTATTGAATTACAGTTTCAGTTCTTCATTAAAGGTACATTTACAAGCATAGTGACTGCAGCTGTTGGACTTAGGGAGTTTTCTGAGAATGAGTTGCTAATTTCAATTCTGTCGTCACTCTGTGCGAATTCGGGCTGAACGTCTTCACGCATTAACCCAGGATGTGGAAGAAACACCCCTGTCATATTTCTATTACCATAAATTGTATTGTTCTTATTATTCCAGTGACCCCGAGATTAGCTTGTCTGTCATGAGCGTGAGCCTTCGGTTCGAGTTTATGTAGGCCGCACGTCGTTCACGAGCGGCCGGATTCTACCTTCTCGCTGATTGTCCGCGGGATTGTCCATCGGCGCCACACCACACTGTCGAGAATCCAGCGGGAACCGTACCGCTGCAAGCAGAAAAACATAATCCAAGCGGTCAGAGCATTCCAGAATGTGTATCGAAAAGAAATATCATGACCGAAATTATTCTCATTAAATGAGTTGAATACGTTACATACCAACTTTTCAAATTGCAGTGGACTCCAACCTTTTCCTCAATCTTTACAGCCAGAAAGATTGAGGATGTACTGCCCAGTGGAACAGACGCAGGAATACACGGAGTGACAGGAAGGAATACAATTCTATTGCACAATACCACAAATCTACAACTCCTCAACCCGAACGGCCACCCTTCCCGACCTGAACAGAGGTCACTTTTTTTCTACTAAGAAGGTCCCCATTCTTAAGTGCAAACACTGAACCCCAAATAAAGGGCGATGTCATACGCTTAGGGGTAAGGAATAATCGTATAGAGCATTGTCCATGAAACCGAAGAGGTCGTAACATTTTAGCACACACCTCCGCAAGTCTACAGAAACGTCCATGACATCAAATGAAGTCTTCATTGCCGTTGGTGAGTAAACAATGTTACGGCGTCGATCAGACAAGTCCTGGAGTACTGTAGCGGACGAGGGACCGTCTTTTGCGAGTGGAGCTTCAAGGCAGACGTGGTGGCGTCTTTCAAAGGGTTGTTGTCGGACCCGGCTGGACGAGTACATCGGACGGTCCTTTGCCCAGAGCGGACTCGGTATTGGAGGTTTAGAAGGAGGCTTTGGGAGTGTCAGCCCCCTGGGTCTCGACAGGCGGAACTGACGGCGATAGGGTTGGCGCACTGGGCGTAACTCTGGGCGATCAAGCGAACGGTGAAGACCGCATACGGACACAGATTGGCGCTCTGAACAAGGAATGGAGGCGGTGGATGACGTCCAGTCGTGGTTGGCTTCATGACCCTGTGTCTGGACCGAATAGGAAAACGGACCAGTCGAGCAGAACACCACGCCTGGCTTCCAAGTGGCGCCATCGGCAAAATTACCAACGAACATTGCTTCTCCTGACTTAAGGTCATGAATCGCACCTGCCGAATACTGTCTGTCACGGAGCGGACTTGTGGCTGGCTCTTCCAAGCACATATGTTCAGAATGATGAGGCCGAGCAGAATCCTGAGCCAACGTATCATCAGCAGCTTCGCCGATGTCACTCCTGAGGTGGCATGTGTATTCATCTGCTGACTGAAATGGAATTGGGCCAATTGCATATCCTAATATTGGTGGTCTGTCTCTTCATGACGCTTTTGAATTTTGGAAATTCCCGGTCGGCCAACACATTTGAGGCCGGGAGCTATGGGGCAGTCTGCAGGCGATGATTTCAATTCGAGGTAACTAACTACTTAATCTGCCTGCTTGTGAACGCTACGCAATTAGTGGACACAAGCACGCCGGATATTCCTTGGGTATTGAAAATGTACTGCAGTCTATCCATGGTTGTCATTTTGCTTGCGCTCTGCACCTTCGATATCTCGACTACTTTGAGTGGGCGTCCGCCATGGCGGGGAAGGCCTCTCCCTGGATTCCGCCAATGGCTTCACGGTGGACGTGCGACTAACGTCCCTCAGGCCAAAGGTCCCAAAGGTCCATCGGAGCAGCAGTCTTCTGGTTTTCCTGGCAACAGCCAAGCGCTGGATCCTCTTCTCGATTTTCGAGTCCACCATCTGCCACCAACTCGAGCTGAGGACAAGCATCTACATCTTAGATGCCTCCAGGTGTGGACGTCTTGTAGTGCCAGAGATGGTCACGTTCTGCGATGACAACTCGAGCCCCCACGACAAAACACCGTCCTCTACATTATGCTCCAAATGGTTTGTCGTATAGGTCCGCAAATCGCCCTTCAGTGCTCTGCGGTTGCTCTTGTGCTGAACCGTTTGTCGGACTCGGGTAACTTCCGGTTCTCATGTGCCCATTCTTCAATGCGAGCTACCTTAACCGGGAAAGACACTATGAATAGGACCGCCGCTATTTACTCTGTGGTGTTGTGGAGGGACAGGGTGATCAATGTGTTAGCAATCGGAATCAGCATGCTCGGGTAGTGTTCTAGTGTGTTTGTGTCCGCTAATAGGAGGGAAGACCACGGCGACACCCCGGCGGATGCGATCGGGGGTATCACCTGATCCTCTACCAACAGCCCGAACACACGCTTGTGGTCGGAAATACACTGAATGCGTGACCGTACACACACTGGTGGAACATCCTCACATTAAATCTGCGAGCCAGGCGCAACCTTTCGCTTTGGCCACAGTTACGTTCTGTGGCGAGACATGAAAATGATTGGTAACTCCGAACCGTCGGCAGCCGCTGTACGAGAGTGGCCACAACACCATAATTGGAAGCTATGTGCGTTAAACTATAATTGATTTCTAGGTCGAAGTGTGTCAGGTAGCATCTCAGATAACATCTGTGGCTTGTCCTTTTGGATCACCTTCTGCTGTAGTATTGGGAGCGCGAGGGACGACGTTGGGATATACAGACTGGTGTCCTTTATTCAACAATTTCTGCAGCTGGCTGCGCAGCGTGGTTCAGTTGGGGATGCACTTCCCCAATGAACTTATGAGCCGAAAGAAAGAGTTGAGCTCGATCGTACCTACAGGTGTATGAGGCTTCTGGTTTCTCGGCACTTTGTCGTCCACATAGTGAAGACTGTTACTGTCGCGCCCGTCCGCTAAACATGTGAATTCAGTGGCTTTGAAAATGAATTTCTCTCTGAGGAAGCGGATGCCAGCCTGTTCAAAACGCCTGTTGACGTTGGTCAGGTTTTGCGAAACCCGGTGTAGTCCCGCAAGCTGTTTTCCATCAGCCGTTCGAAAATTGCACAAGTTATGGAACTAGGAATGCTTTTGTGAAATCATGTGTGGTTGATCACAAATCGAAACTTCGACTGCCTTGATCTGGGACCAGCTGAATATATATTGTCCCAATCTAAAATAGTGAACCTTCATCCAACGCTGACTTTGACGTTCAGATCCTCGATATGGGGGACTGGGAAGTCGTTGGCGGACAAGTCAGACGTCGCTGTTCACGCAGAATGAGGCTCCGGACCACCGAGCCCTGCAACTCTTGCAATCCGAGGTCCATGCTCTCCTTGTTATGGGCATTATCTACTGCCCGCTGGATGATTAAGTGAACTTTCATGTTGAGTTCCGTCTGGCTGTCAGCGTCTGGATGTCGGTGGATGAAATGGTCCCGTAGAGATACTGGAAATGCGGCCCCGAACTCAGGTGAGTGGCAAGCGTCCTTTAGTACGCCAAAATATCGCTTACGGAGTCCCCTTGTGCCTGCCAAGCTGTGTGAAAACGGAACCAGCAGGTCATTATCAGCGGCTGGGGGTTAAGATGTGCGTTGTTCAGGGCCGCCAAGTCAGAAAAGGAATTAGAGCCTCGCCTGTCCGGTTGGGTGCATCTTTTGATGAGCACATAAATGGGTTCCTCGAATGTGGTCAATAGGATAACGGTTTGTATCTCATTTACATCAATTGCATCACACTGTAAATATACAGTACCCACTCGGCGTTCTGGATTCAGTCATCGATACAGGCATCAAACTGTTCAAACGACCCAATGTGCAGCATCTCAGCATTAAGAGTGGACGCATCGGTTGGCATGGATTAATTCGGCTGGCGGCAGATTGCACAATGCCTTTTGGCGGCTCCACTTTGCCCTCGTCCGCAGTGCAATTTCCATCGGAAAAGAGGCAGAAACGCATGGTGTACTGGATAAAACAAAGGTGTATTGGGCAGCACGGTAGCATTGTGGATAGCACAATTGCTTCACAGTTCCAGGGTCCCAGGTTCGATACCGGCTTGGGTCACTGTCTGTGCGGATTCTGCACATCCTCCGCGTGTGTGCGGGGGTTTCCCCGGGTGCTCCGGTTTCCTCCCACAGTCCAACGATATGCATGTTAGTTGGATTGGCCATGATAAATTGCCCTTAGTGTCCAAAATTTCCCTTAGTGTTGGGTGGGGTTACTGGTTTATGGGGATAGGGTGGAGGTGTTGACCTTGGGTCGGGTGCTCTTTCCAAGAGCCGGTGCAGACTCGATGGGCCGAATGGCCTCCTTCTGCACTGTAAATTCTATTATAATCTATGATTATTGCTCGGAACACAAAATCACAACGCCAGTGAGTTTCTCCCTGAAGGGACACCCTTCCTGACTTGACATAGATCATAATTTTTATACTGACTGGTTCCCCCTTGTTGAAGGGAAACCCTGCCGTCAAATACCGGTGTAATCAATCTTTGAGGCAAAAATGGTGAATGGAAGGGAACATAGTCCTTGGCAACCATGGGCGTCGGGACACGACCTATTTGACCATATTTAACTTTCATAACCTGACGGTGAAACGCAAGCAGTCAGAATTGAATCTGGACAATATTATTCTGTTTTAACTTCAAAGGCAATGACGATGCAACAGGTCAGAGCGACCATTGAAAGAGATTCAATGAATAATACTACCAATAATAATATTTTATTATTGTCAGCAGTAGGTTTAAATTAACACAATAATTAAGTTACAGTGAAAAGCTCATAGTCGCCACACTCCGGCGCCTCTTCGGGTACACCGATGACAAGTTAATATGTGGACGTAAATGCAAGTAATCGTCATAGTAATATTCTTTACTACAGTTAAATGAACACTGCAATGAACGTCAACGCCGATTCGTGTACACTGAGGGAGAATTCGCCAAACAAATACGCCTTTCAATGTCTCTGGGAGGAAATTGGAGCACTGGAAGGAAACCCAAGCAGACATGGAGAGAACGTGCAGATCCGCACAGACAGTGACCCAAGCCGGAATCGAACCTGAGATCCTGGTCCTATGAAGGAACAGTGCTAATCACTGTGCTACCGTTTCGCCTTCACATTTGGGGGAAGCAGGTATATTCACCTGTTATTTATTGGAGAAAATCTGGCGAGCTGATTAAACAGGAGAAAAATCTTTCATCATGTTATCATAAATTATGCTCAGCAAGCCATTTTTCACAATTATCGGAGGTGGAGCATTTCATTTTTTCAAATTGACGACGAACGAAGTGTATTTTGTTGCCCTTGATAAAATGGTGAATGAAAAGACGGGAAATTGAAGGGAATAAATTGTATCAGAGTTCCACCATAAGCTACGTTGCATTGGGTTGTCGAGATTTGAATTGATCAGGTAAGGGGTGAAATGACATGAAATGAAAATCGCTTATTGCCACAGGTAGCCTTCAAATGAAGTTACTGTGAAAAGCCCCTGGTCTCCACATTCCGGCGCCTGTTCGGGGAGGCTGGCTTGAGAATTGAATCGTGCTGCTGACCTGCCTTGCTCTGCTTTCAAAGCCAGCGATTTAGCCCAGTGCGAAACGACACCCTGATCTGCAGCGTGTATGCGTGTGAGTATGTCCCATTCTGCGTATGCGTGCAAGTGTGCGTGGATGCTCCATTCGGTTGCTGACATTCAAAATATAACATTTCCAAACATTAAATTGCATTAATTTTGCGATTCATTTCTAGCAAGTTTCATGCATATACGAAAACGCTTATTCATTTAATCCCTTTTTGTATGCCAACAGACACCAGCATTTTCTACGTATGTCCATACCCACTCCTCATAATTTCCTATGTGCCTTGTGTTAAAATCAATTACCACGAGGACTTTCTTAATTTGTTTTCTAAACTTCCTTCTGCACTACCATCAAATGAAAACAATTTTCATGTGCACTTTGACATCGTCATTTCAATGAAAATGGCCCGAAAGCGAATGATTCAGTATTTCACCTCTATTATTGACCTTTAATGGACTATTTTTTAAAAGCCCATGGATACAGAAAAAAAACGTGTTTGTGTTGCAACCTGCTCATGGCGGAACTCAAAGCGAGCGCTGCTAATAATAAAAAAACTGCAGCGGATCTTGGTAGCGGCACTTTATATTTAATCGAAACTGATCTAAATTCTCTGTCGCCATTCACATCTCATCATTATCCTGATCTCCATTAAGATTTTATGACAGGCCCAACCGATGAGCATTGAATAATGCTCCAATCTACTAAAAAAAACATTAACCGTGGAAAGACTCAGCATTTCTGGTAATCTCTGTTGTCCAGGAATAGAAGGCATATATATCTGCGAAACGGATACCTCCATTTCACGATCAAAAATTAGGCCAGACTGTTTGCGTTTTTCGTACTTGAAATGTTAATTCTGCCTTTCATGCATTGCAAACGCTTGCATTTATTTTAAGTCCGGTTATCCAATTGTAATGATTTTTACAACATTTATCGAACTTTCTGTAGAGTTCTAATGTAATCAGATAAAAGAAGCTGAACGAGGAATACCTGCAGAAAAGTATCAGAAAGATAAGACACGAAGCATCTGATTACACCCATCGGAATATATTAACAGACAGTTGTTCTTTGGCCATGTTTCACGAAATCCCAGGCGAGTGCGAGGTCCAATTCCAATCCTTAATTACCCGGATATGCAAAAAAGGCCACAAATTAAGATTTATATAATAACTGAGATTCTTGGTCGGGGCAATTAAACTACAGAGACAACATTTGTAACTTGCGAACACAAGTAATATTTTCTTTTATAAACATAGGATCTGGGCAGTACGATGGCGCAAGCGGTTAGCACGTCTGCCTCACAGCGTTGACGTCCCAAGTTCGATCCCGGATCCGGGTCACTCTCCGTGAGGAGTATGCACATTATCCCCATGTTTGCGTGGTGTTCGCAGCTACAACCCTACAGATGTACAGGGTTGGTGGATTGGCCACGCTAAATTGTCCATTAATTGGAAAAAGAGAATTGCGTACTCAAAATTAAAAGAAATAAATATATAGAGGGTCAGAAAATATAATTCACTTATCCTATCCATTTTCAACCTCTGCACTCCTGTCCCCCTTTCTAACTGGCCCCGCTCTCTCAATACGCACATGCAGAAAAGCAACAGGGGGAAGAGTGTTGTTAAGCAACAGATAAGATGAATAAAGCTAAAAGTGTACCGACCTACGATGCAACACAGAAATTACAATGACAGTATTTGTATGGTTCTTTTGTATCGTCAATCTGTTATCTTAATGAAGACACCAAACCATTTCTTAAAATGGCCAACACCTTTATCAATATAGATGGGAAGTTTTAGAATGTGTGTTGAGGCGTTTGCATTAACACGGCCATTTACAAGCGTTGTACCGTTTTCTGCTTAACTGCTGCTGGAGGTCACAGTCACCTCATTCTTTAAAAGTATGAATGTAATTTGCTGATATCGGTACCGTTCCCCAGAACATGGGGCTTGGCTAAAACAGAAATACCAGGACGACATAATGTCTTCCTGAAGTGCCAGCTTTCGTTTTCTTCCGCCTGCCTTCTTGGCATGTGAGTGCTTTCTTTGGCAAGATTCCCTACCTTCTCTGCAGACTCAACCTGATTTCAGTTTCTCAGCCAGGTGTGGGTCAGGAACTCAGTGATTTCTGATCAATAGACATGTATTACTTTCTGTAAGCAGGAAAAATTTAAACCGTTCCTTTCATGACTAAGTTCTAAACACTCCTGCCTAGTTCGCTAACTAATCATCAATTACTGACCGTTGTCTGCCAGAACATTGCCCCGGCTAACCCAACGCTTGCGAGTTAACTTATCGAATTGACTTCAGATAGAGTTCAGTGGGTCAGTGAGCCCCTTGAGCCGATCTTGCCATTTAATGAAACGATAATTGATCTGTGAATTAACTCCATATTCATGCCTTTGGCTTAAATCCCTTATGTGGTTGCTGAAAGAAAAATACCTCACAGCTCCAAAACATGCAACTAACCTCGATTTAATTGTTGCTTGTGAGAGAGCGTTCAAGCATCTACCAACCTTTGAGTGAAGACATTCTTCCTCACATCTCTCCTGAAAGGTTTGGCGCTAATTTTAGACGAAGATCATGGTTTTGGAGTCTCCAATAAGTGGACATAATTTATCTTTATCAAACCTGCCCTTCAGTGTGCATATCTTGATAGGTCGATCAGATCACATCTTAACCTTCTCATTGTTGTACCCACACCACAGTGTGTCTTTAACTCACATACTACCGACAAATAACCACACGTTGTTTCAAAAAATAAATTTTGATTTGTTTATTGTCACGTGTACCAATGGACAGTGAGAAGTATTTTTCTGCGAGCAGCTCAAAAAGATAATTTAGCACGTGAAAAGTACATAAAATAAACAGAAAATAAATAAAAGGGCAGCACAAGATTCACAATGCACATAGACATCAGCATCGGGTGAAACATAGAGGGGAGTTGTTTTAGTCAGGTCAGTTCATTAGAGTGTCGTTTAGGAGTTTGGTAACAGCGGGGAAGAAACTTTTAAAAATCTGTTTGTTTGTTCTCAGACTTCTGTCTGTCACACAATGTTAAGGTTATGTAAATCAAACACAGATACGTTCAACTGTAAAGCTATTAGGTACTAGACCTTACCTTTACTTTCACGTTGCTGGCAAGTACCGGAAACATGTGCCCTTATCTGGAGTCCCCTGTCTGGCAGTTTATAGTCTGTTGCTGGTCATCGTTGTCCTTGGCTCTCGCCCTTCCGTCAATGCCGTGGATTGGTTTTCTCTTGCGCAGCACTTTTTAGCCCCGGGAGTTGCACGCCTTTCTGGTCGGTCGCAGGAGAACGTCCAATCGCTCAATCAGAACTCGATCAGTCACATCGATTATGCCCAATCAAGTCAAAACAACCTTGATGACGGGGAGTGTCCTCAGAAGCCATGGGCGTTGGTAACCGAAGGACGTAGGCATTTCCAAAAAAAGTAAACTGACGTCACCAAGTCTTCTCCACTATATAGATTTGCATGTTAATCCCATTTTCCCGGGAAGGCCTCTTTCTGGCACTTTTTCCACTACAGGATAGAAAGTTCGGGCTGGACCTTTTTGTTTATTTGAGTGCTACAGCTTGTTTGTCCCTGAACTTGACTATTTTTCCCAGCGTCCTCTGCCAAACGCCTCTTTAGGTGGACACACAATTGCCTTACTCAACTGCCGATTCTTATGATCCATATGGTGTCTGTTAGGCTGGCTTTTCCACTCCAAAATTCAACACCTGCTGATGAAGGTTCTTGACAATCAGCCTGTCTCAGCTTTGTGCCTTAAATGCAGTTCCCGATTTTGGGCCCATGAACAAAATTAAGTTACTACCATCTTTAAAATTTGGAAGAGATACAGACCGATAAAAATTGATGGGATTTGCATCACGACTGGTCCTTTCCCAAAGTAGTTGTAAAGCGCTTATGTGGCACGGATAAAATAAAATGGGGTCATCAGCCGATGCGTCTAAATTTAAAATGTGTTAAAATCTGAAACTCGCTGATACACTGCCTTTGGTTCCAATTGTTTCGATTCAGTTACTTGGAATGTATTGAACACGTTGACCGAGAAAATAAAAACATATTTGTGAGCAAAATCGCTGGTTTTCATCAGTTGGTGCAAAACGCTGACAATTTGGGCTGTCTCCATAGTCACTATTTTCAGTTGCTAAATTAGTTGAATTGTTTTAATCGTGCTCACAGTGAAACAACAATTGAATAGACTTGTTGAAAGAATCAGTGAAAAGAAAATCGTTAAATCGCATATCATCATGTCAGTTATGGATATAGATGAGAAATTAAAATTCTATTCGCAACTAATTGAATCAAGGAAAGGGCAATCTATAATTTCTAAACACATATTCAGAAAGCAAGTTAGAATAAACCAGACATATAATTAATATTTGCCGCATCTGATGCCTATCACCAATCGTTCTAATCGATGCACCTCAAATCGTCAGAGGCATCTCACGCCGAGGCCTCGGGGACTTTGGAGAACAGGTAGCTTCTGCATGTGGCTGTATCGAGCCTTCTAAGAGGCACTATTTAGAATATGTATCACAAATTCCGATCTGTAGTTTGCTTCAAACTCAATTGTTCAGTGCATGAAGCGCTTTGAACAGTCAAAAATAGCATTTGTGCGCGGTATCAAATAACCAGATAGTGCATCCATTTGACATGACCAAACATATTGGTGGTCTAGGCAAATGCCGCATAGGAAAAACTCGTTTCCACATATTTCAATAGAGAATGCAAAAAAGTCGTTGAGCATATCGGATATGGCAGGCGAAATGCGATACTCATAATCGCGATCAGTAATGATTGGAACTCAGGCATTTACATTGCAACCTAGAACATGGAACATAGCACAGTAGAGCAAAGAACAGGTCCTTCGACCTTCGATGTTGTGCCTAGCATTGCCCGAAACCAAGCGATACAATTGGGAATCGGGGATAAAGCATACAGGATAGAACATAGAACATAGAACAGTACAGCACAGAACAGGCCCTTCGGCCCTCAATGTTGTGCCGAGCAATGATCACCCTACTCAAACCCACGTATCCACCCTATACCCCCAACAACCCCCCCCCCCCCCTTAACCTTACTTTTTAGGACACTACGGGCAATTTAGCATGGCCAATCCACCTAATCCGCACATCTTTGGACTGTGGGAGGAAACCGGAGCACCCGGAGGAAACCCACGCACACACGGGGAGGACGTGCAGACTCCGCACAGACAGTGACCCAGCCGGGAATCGAACCTGGGGCCCTGGAGCTGTGAAGCATTTATGCTAACCACTATGCTACCGTGCTGCCCTCATGTGAATTCATTGATGAAAAGTAACAGACACAAGGATCACTTCTTAAATGTTATATTTGTGCTTTAATATGCGTGACATAGTGCAGCACAGTGGCACCGTGGGTTAGCCCTGCAGCCTCACGGCGCCGAGGTCCCAGGTTCGATCCCGGCTCTGGGTCACTGTCGGTGTGGAGTTTGCACATTCTCCCCGTGTCTGCGTGGTTTTCGTCCCCACAACCCAAAACGATGTGCAGGTTTGGTGGTTGGCCACGCTAAATTGCCCCTTAATTGGAAAAAATGAAATGCTGAAATAATATGCGTGACATGACGTGGGCTGATGGAACTTTATTTGATCAATTAAAGCTGAAAAATTACGTCAGAGACAAAATCAGGACAGATAAAATAATATGTGTAAAATTAACTTTAGTGTAAAAGTTATGGGTATTTATTAGATGGGATGTACACGGGTGGAGGGAGCGTCCACGAGTTAACGTTAATTCAATGTACGTACCAGACGCAATTTAACTACATTCTTGGATGGCGATGACGTGCACTCTAGATACTTGCAAAAATATGAAATATTAAAGTATGGAATATGCGCATAAATATATGCAAACTTGGCAATCCGGACCTGAGGAGAACGTGGACCTCTGATAAATTACAATAAGGAGCATGAAGGGGGATACAAATTCAATAAGAAAACTGTCAGTTTGGATCAGCATGGGGGAGCCATCATTGCTGGCTGAAATAATAATCGGTGCGTGTGAACGAGGCACTGTATTCCAATAACTATTTGTTTACCTGTTTAAATTTAACAAATACTATCAGATTTCTTTCATTCATTGTGATTTCTCGTGACTTGCCATCAGCTGGTGAAACCACCGATGGCGTGATTTAACCTCTTGTTCCGTAAAATGACGTTCGGTTTGCTGATCTGACGTTAGGGCAGCACGGTAGCATGGTGGTTAGTGTAAATGCTTCACAGCTCCCGGGTCCCAGGTTCGATTCCCGGCTGGGTCACTGTCTGTGTGGAGTCTGCACGTCCTCCCCGTGTGTGCGTGGGTCTCCTCCGGGTGCTCCGGTTTCCTTCCAAAGACGTGCGGGTTAGGTGGATGGTTCAATATGTTGAACGAAGTTCAGAATCGCCATGCGCATACGAAAAAAGTTAACATTGTAAATATGAAACAAATGAGACGCATGTGCCAAAATATGACTACTGTGGAGGTTATGATAATCAAAATAGAGACTAAGATTTGATTGGATTGGATTTGTTTATTATCACGTGTACCGATGTACAGTGACAATCATTTTTCTGCGAGCAGCTCAACAGATCATTACATACATGGGAAGAAAAGGGAATAAAAGAAAATACTTAATAGGACAACAAAAGATACAAAATGTAACTACATAAGCACTGGCATCGGATGAAGTATACAGGGTGTAGTGTTAATGAGGTCAGTCCATAAGAGGCTTATTTACGAGTCAGGTGACAGTGGGAATGAAGCTGTTTTTGTGTCAGTTTGTGCGTGTTCTCAGACTTCTGTATCTGCTGCCCAATGGAAGAAGTTGGAAGAGTGAGTAAGCCGGGTGGGAGGGATATTTGATTATGCTGCCTGCGAGACTTCCAGTTGCAGTGATGCGGAACTAACCCGCACGTTCGGTAGCTCCCGCTATTTCTGGACTTTCGGACTCTTTTAAGGTCCCGCAGCGGTGCTGGTTGAACTTTTGCCCGGGTGGAAACACATCCACTGTGCTAAAATGCCGGTGGATGGACTGGACCAGGAGCGGAGTGGTCAGAAAATCGGCTTTGGAGCTGAGAAAGATGCGAGGCAGGACAAACAAGATGGCAGCGGGTGGGGAACTGGCAGCGTGGCAACAGAGGGCGCAGGAGCAGCAGGAGCTGCTCCATCGCTGCTTCTGAGAGCTGAAAGCTGAGATCCTGGAACAGTTTACGTCCTCACTAGACAAGCTCATGGCGACTCAGGCGGCTCAGGGTGCAGAGATCCGAGAGCTACAGCAAAAGGCCTCTGAGAGCGAGGATGAACTCCTGGGCATTGCAGTGAAGGTGGAGTCGCACGACGCGCTTCACACAAAATGGCTGGCAAGGATGGAGGAGATGGAGAGCCGCTCCCGTCGGAAGAACCTGCGGATTCTGGGCCTGCCAGAGGGGCTGGAAGATTCGGATTTAGGGGCCTACGTGGTTGTGATGCTGAACTCGTTAATGGGCGCAGGGCCGTTCCGAGGACCCTTGGAGCTGGAGGGGGCCCATCGAGTGCTGTTGAGGAAGCCCAGGCCGAACAAGCCGCCAAAGGCGGTGCTGGTCCGTTTTCACCTCTTCGTTGACCGTGAGTGTACGCTGAGATGGGCAAAGAAGGAAAGAAACAGCAAGTGGAGGAATGCACAGATCGGGATCTATCAATACTGGAGCGCGGAGGTGGAAGAAGAGAGGGCTGGTTTCAATTGGGCGAAGGGAGTGCTTCACAGGAAAGGGTTGAAGTTTGGCCTGCTACAGACGGCTCGCCTCTAGGTCACTTAGAAGGACCGCCAGATCTACTTTGAACAAAGAACAAAGAAAATTACAGGACAGGAGCAGGCCCTTCGGCCAACCCAGCCTGCGCCGATCCAAATCCTTTCTCTAAACCTGTCTCCTTTTTTCCAAGGTCTACTTCCCTCTGTTCCCGCCCGTTCATATACCTGTCTAGATGCCTCTTAAATTATGCTATCGTGCCCGCCTCTACCACCTCCGCTGCTAAAGCGTTCCAGGCACCCACCACCCTCTGCATAAATAACTTTCCACGCACATCGCCCTTAAACATTCCCCCTCTCACCTTGAAATCGTGACCCATTGTAACTGAAACCCCCACTCTTGCGAAAAACTTGTTGCTATCCACCCTGTCCATATCTCTCATAATTTTGTAGACCTCAATCAGGTCCCCCTCCACCTCCGTCTTTCCAAGGAAAACAATCCTAATCTACTCAACCTTTCTTCATAGCTAGCACCCTCCATACCAGGCAACATCCTGGTGAACCTCCTCTGCAAACTCTCCAAAGCATCCATATACTTCTGGTAATGTGGCGACCAGAACTGCACGCAGTATTCCAAATGAGGCCGAACAAAAGTCCTATACAACTGTAACCTGACCTGCCAACTCTTGTTCTCAATACCCCGTCCGATGAAGGCAAGCATGCTGTATGCATTCTTGACCACTCTATCAACCTGCGTTGCCACCTTCAGGGTACAATGGACCTGAACACCCAGATCTTTCTGTTCATCAGCTTTGCCCAAGACCGTTCCATTGACCATATATTCCGCTCTTGAATTTGATCTTCCAAAATGCATGACCTCGCATTTGCCTGGATTGATCTCCATCTGCCATCTACCTGCCCAATTCTCCAATCTATTTGTATTTTGTTGTATTCTCTGCCAGTCCTCTTCGCTATCTACAACTCCACCAATCTTAGTATCATCTGCAAACTTGCTAATCAGACCACCTATACCTTCCGCCAGGCCATTTATGTAGATCACAAACAGCAGTGGTCGGAGCACGGATCCCTGTGGAACACCACTAGTCACACTTCTCCATTTTGAGACACTCCCTTCCGCCACTACTCCCTGTCTCCTGTTGCCCAGCCAGTTCTTTATCCATCTAGCTAGTACACCCTGAACCCCATACAACTTCACTTTGTCCATCAATCTGCCATGGGAAAACTTATCAAACGCCTTACTAAAGTCCATGTATATGACATCCACAGCCCTTCCCTCATCAATTAAATTTGTCACTTCCTCAAAGATTTCTATTATGTTTGTGAGACATGACCTTCCCTGCACAAAGCCATGCTGCCTATCACTGATATGTCTATTTTTTTACAGATGTGAATAGATCCTATCCCTCAGTATCTTTTCCAACAGTTTGCCTAACACTGACGTCAAAATCACAGGTCTATAATTCCCTCGATTATCCCTGCTACCCTTCTTAAACAAAGGGACAACATTAGCAATTTTCCAGTCCTCCGGGACTTCACCCGTGCTCAAGGATGCTGCAAAGATGTCTGTTAAGGCCCCAGCTATTTCAACCCTCGCTTCCCTCATTAACCTGGGATAGATCCCATCCGGTCCTGGGGACTTGTCCACCGTAATGTCTTTTTGAATACTGACAACTTCCCCCTTCCATATGACAACTTGACCTAGAGTATTTAAACATCCATCCCTAGCCTCAACATCCGTCTTGTCCCGCTCCTTTGTGAATACCGATGCAAAGTACTCATTAAGAATCTCACCCATTTCTTCTGAGCCCACGCATCAATTCCTACTTTCGTCTTTGAGTGTGACAATCCTTTCTCTAGTAACCCTCTTGCTCCTTGCATACGAATAAAACGCTTTGGGATTTTCCTTAACCTGTTAGCCAAAGATATGTCATGACCCCTTTTAGCCCTCTTTATTGCGATTCGTCCTACTTTCCCGATATTCCTCCAAACCTTCATCAGTTTTGAGTTGCCTCGATCCTATGTATACTTCCTTTTGCATCTTAGCTAGTCTCACAATTTCACCCGTCATCCATGTTTCCCTAATATTGCCATTTCTAGCTTTCATTTTCACAGGAAAATGTCTGTCCTGCACTCTAATCAACCTTTCCTAAAAAGACTCCCACATTTCAAATGTGGATTTACCCTTAAACAGCTGCTCCCAATCCACATTCCCTAGCTCCTGCCGAATTTTGTTATACTCTGCCTTTCCCCAATTAAGTACTCTTCCTTTCGGAACACGTTTGTCCTTGTCTATGAGTATTCTAAAACTTACGAAATTGTGATCGCTATTCCCAAAGTAATCACCGACTCAAACACCAACCACCTGGCCGGGGTCATTCCCCAATACCAGGTCCAGTATGGTTCCTTCCCGAGTTGCACTATTTACATACTGCTGTAAACAAAAACTCTCCTGGATGCTCCTTACAAACACTGCTCCACCTACGCCTCCAACTCTACACGAATCCCATTCAATGTTGGGGAAGTTAAAATCTCCCGTCACAAACACCCTATTGCTCCTACATTTGTCTATAATCTGTCCTGATATTTGTACCTCTACTTCATTTTCGCTTTTGGGTGGTCTGTAGTCAAGTCCCAACAATGTTACTGCACCCTTCCTATTTCTCAGCTCCACCCATATTGCCTCAGTGCTCGAATCCTCCATCGTGCCCTCCTTAATCGCAGCTGTGATATCATCTCTGACGAGTAATGCAACTCCTCCACCCCGTCTACCTCCCTGCATTTCCCTTCTGAAGCATCTATACTCTGGGATATTCAGTTGCCAGTCCTGCCCTTCCCGCAACCAAGTCACAGTAATACCAATAATACCACATTCCCAGGTACTCTTTCCCTTGGTCACATTGAGTTTAATGTCACGTGCCTTACTGGCTTTAGTTGCTGCTTCTTTACTGACCTCTAACTTCCTAATCTGGTTCCCATCCCCCTGCCACATTAGTTTAAAACCTCCCCAACAGCGTTAGCAAATTCGGGGTGAATTAGGACATTTGTTCCAGTCCTGCCCAGGTGTAGACCATCCGGTTTGTAATGGTCCCACCGCCCCCAGAACCGGTTCCAATGTCCCAGAAATCTGAACTTCTCCCTCCTGCACCTTTTCTCAAGCCACGTATTCATTCTGACTATTCTTGATTTTCTACTCTGACTGTCCCGTGGCACTGGTCGCAATCCTGAGATTATTACCTGTGAGGTCCTATTTTTAACTTATCTCCTCACTCCCTAAATTCTGATTGTAGGACCTCATCCCTTTTTAAAATCTATATCATTGGTGCCAATATGCACCACGACAACTGGCTGTTCACCCTCCGACTTTAGTATGTCTTACAGCCGATCGGAGATATCCCTGACCCGAGCACCCGGGAGGCAACATACCATTCGGGAGTCTCGTTTTCAACCACAGAAACGCCTGTCTACTCCCCTTACAATTGAATCCCCTATGACTATAGCCCTGCCAGACTTTTTCCCGCCCTTCTGTGCAGCAGAGCCAGCCAGGGTGCCATGAGCCCGGCGACTAGTGCCTTCCCCTGGTGAGTCATCTCCCCCAACAGTATCCAAAACGGTATACCTGTTTTGGAGTGAGATGTCCGCAAGGGACACCTGCACTGCCTTCCTTCTCTTTCTCTGCCTTTTGGTCACCCATTCTCTGTCTCCATCACCAATTCTAATCTGCGGTGTGACCAACTCACTAAACGTGCTATCCACGACCTCCTCAGCATCACGGATGCTCCAAAGTGAGTCCATCCGCAGCTCCAATGCCGTCATGCGGTCTAACAGGAACTGCAGCTGGATACACTTCCCGCACATGAAGGAGTTAGGGGCATCGGCCACGTCCCTGAACTCCCACATTGCACACTAGGAGCATAACATGGGTCTGGGAAGTAGGACCCGAACTGAGGACTGGGTGGGGCTGGGGAATTATGTACATAGTCCGGAATCTCTGTCCTCCTTGGTATCCTTTCGTTTTTATTGGCTGTGTTTGATGTTGCCATTTTGCTGTTCTACTTTATCGCTTTTTGGGGTTGCTATTTATTTATTCGGGTGCTTTTTCGTTTTTTCACTGGTGGATGGTTGGGGAGCTGTTCGCGGTCCCGCTGTTGGGTCGGGGTCGGGGTTTGAGATGGAAGCGCGGGCTTTTTTTCCCGCGCTGGAGAAGCAGGGCGCGGGGCCGCCACTGAGAGTGGGGAATGGTGGTTGTATTGCATCGGAGCGGGATCGTCGGGATTGCGGGTGCAGCCGGGGACAGCAAGAGTCGGCTGACGTATGGAAGTAGAACGGTAGGGGTTACGCAGCGAGGGGGTCTAGCTTGGGGGGTGGGGGTTGCGGGGGGAAGTAAGGTTGGTACCGGGTTGCTGCTGCAGGGGCCGTAGGGGAATGGCTGGTGAAGGGGAGGCTGAGGGGGAGGTCTGCCAATGTGGGGAACGGGCCTGGGGGGTTCACTGGGCACGTGGTGAGCCGAGGGATAGCAGTGGCTGACCAGCGCAGAGGGAGGGGGAGCACCCCACAGATTCGGCTGGTCACATGGAACGTGAGCGTGCTGAATGGACCGGTGAAGCTGTTCCGGGTCTTGGCACACCAGACGGGGCTGCGAGCGGACGTTTCTCTGCTCCATGCGACGCAACTTAAGGTGGCAGATCTGGTGAGGATGAGAAGAGGCTGGTTGGGGCAGGTGTTTCACTCGGGGCTTCATGCGAAGAATCGAGGGTTGGCGATCTTAATTGGCAAGAGCTTATCGTTTGTTGCGTTGAATGTGGTAGCGGTCAGTGCAGTTAGATACGTAATGGTGATTGGTAGAGTTCAGGGGGAGCGGGTGGTTCTGGTCAATGTGTACGCTCCCAACTGGGACGATGCGGGCTTCATGCGGTGATTGTCGAGCCGGAACCCGGACCTGGAGACGGGGGGTTTGATCTTGGGAGGGGGTTTTAATACTGTGTTGGACCTGGCTCTGGATCATTCGAAGTCTAGGACGGGTAAGAGGCCAGCGGCAGCCTCGGTTCTGAGGGATTTCATGGACCAGATGGGAGGGTAGACTCTTGGAGGTTTTTGAAGCCGGGGGTAGGGAGTTCGCCTTGTCCACATGTTCACAAGTCTTATACCCGGATCGCCTTTTTTGTTCTCAGCAGGGCGCTACTTCCGAGAGTGGTGGGGCGGAGTATTCGGCGATAGCCATGTCTGACCATGCTCAGCATTCGGTGGGCCTAGAGCTGGGGGAGGGGAAGGATCAGCGCCCGCTGTGGATTTTAGATGTGGATCTTCTGGCAGAGGAGGAATTATGCAGGCAGGTCCGTAGGGGTACAGAGGGGTGTCTGGAAGCCAACGATAACGGGGAGGTGCAAGTTGGGGTGGTTTGGGAAGCACTGAAGGCAGTGGTTAGAGGGGACCTGATATCCATTCGCGTGCATAGGGAGAGAGGGGAGAGGGTCGAGAGGGAGAGACTGGTGGAAGAAATGGTATGGGCGGACAGGAGGTATGCGGATGTCACGGAAGAGGGGCTTTTGAGGAAGTGTCGCAGTCTCCAAGCAGAGTTTGATATACTGGCCACCCGCAAGACGGTGGTGCAGTGGAGAAGGGCGCAGGGGGCAGTATATGAGTATGGGGAGATGGCAAGTCGGATGCTGGCCCACCAGCTCCGGAAGCGGGAGGCAGAGAGAAATAGTGCGAGTCACAGATGCAGGAGGGAACTTGGTGCGGGGTGGCAGGGACATTAATAAGGTGTTCAGATCCTTTTACGAGTGGCTGGACCGGGCGGTGCCCCCAAGGGAAGTGGGTGGGGTGGACCTCTTTCTGGATAGGCTGGAGTTCCCAAGAGTAGAAGATGAGCGTATGGAGGGTATGGTTGCCCCAATCGAGTTGGAGGAGCTGATGGAGGCGCTGGGGAGCATGCAGACAGGGAAAGCACGGGGACCTGACGGGTTCCCGGTGGAGTTTTATAAGAATTTTTCAGATCTGCTGGGCACGCTGCTTGTGAGAACCCTGATTGAGGCGAGGGAAGGGGGGGGGGAGAGCTTTGCCCACGACGATGTCTAGAGCAATAATCTCGCTGATACTGAAGCGCGATAAGGACCCCCTCCAGTCTGGGTCTTTCAGGCCGATTTCGCTCCTCAACGTGGATATAAAGTTGTTAGCTAATGTACTGTCCAGAGGTGTGGAAGATGCGGTTCCGATGGTTATCCATGAGGACCAAACGGCGTTTGTGAAGGGGAGACAGCTGCATGTCAATGTACGGCGGCTTCCTAATGTTATGATCATGGCGTCGGCAGCTGGGGAGGTGGAAATAGTAGCAGAGATGGATGGGGAGAAAGCTTTTGACCGGGTGAAGTGGAGCTACCTATGGGAAGTGCTGAGAAGGTTTGGGTTTGGTTAGGGATCATCAGCTGGGTGCGGTTGCTATACAGCTCCCCGGTAGCGAGTGTGGTGCCGAATGGGAGGAGGTCAGAGGACTTTCGCCTTTCCCAGGGGATGAGGCAGGGATGTCCCTTGTCTCCCCTGCTCTTCGCTTTTGCGATTGAGCCCTTGGCCATGGCGCTGAGGGAGTTGAGGAACTGGAGGGGGATTGTGCGAGCGGGGGGGGGGGGGGGGGGTAGAGGAGCACCGGTTGTCGCTGTACGCAGATGATTTACTATTGTACATTGCGGATCCGGCGGGGGTGGGGGTGGATGCCAGAGGTGTTGAAGATACTTGAGGAGTTTGGGTACTTTTCGGGCTACAAGCTCAACGTGGGGAAGAGTGATCTGTTTGTTCTGCACCTGGGGACCAGGTGAGGGAGATAGGAGAGCTCCGGTTGAAGAGGGCGGAGAGGAGCTTTAGGTACCTTGGGGCCCCGATAGCTAGGAGCTGGGGGCCCTGCAAAGGCTAAACCTTTCGAGGCTGGTGGAACAGATGGTGGAGGAGTTCAGGAGGTGGGACGTGCTGCCACTCTTTGAGCAGGTTCTTTGGGGGAAAGGACAGGTGTGTGAGGTGTTCAGGAGTCCCAGCGAACCACACCCACATGTTCTGGGCATGTCCGGCGTTGGAGGGTTATTGGAAGTGGGTGGCGGGGACTTGGTCCAAGGTGGTCGGGTCCAGAGTGGAGCCGGGCTCGGGGCTCACGATCTTTGGGGTAGCATCGGAGCCGGGAGTGCAGGAGGCGCGAGAGACCGGTACCCTGGCCTTCATGTCTCCAGTAGCCCGGCGTAGGATTCTGTTACAGTGGAGGGACTCGAAGCCCCCTAGCCCGGAGGCCTGGATTAACGACATGTCCGGGTTCATCAGGCTGGAGAAGGTTAATTTTGCGCTGGGGGGTCGGGGGGGGGGGGGGGGGTCGGTACAAGGGTTCTTACGGCGGTGGCAGCCCTTTCTCGATTTCCGGCGGAGGGTTAGAGGGTGGTGAAACTCAGCAGCAACCCAGGGGTGGAGGTTAAGGGGGGTGGGCTCGGGGTTTTTTAAGGGGGTTTGTTTTTGCGACGGTATGTTTGCTATTTTCTTCTTTTTTTATTTGTATTAAGTTATTAATTTATCACTTTGTACTGGGGGGGGGGGAGAGATTCTTTCCTTTTTCTGTTTAGTTCTACATCTTGTTTACTTTACTGTTGTGAGAAAATTTGTTGTTGAAAAATTTGAATAAAAATTATTTAAAAAAAAAGATTAAGCTGCCCTCTTTTCCCTGGCAATGGGAGGTGCAGATGGGAGGCAGGTTCGTGTGTTGGACTGGGTGGAATTCACGACTCTCTAAAGTTTCTTGCGTTCCTGGGCTGAGCAGTTGCCATACCAGGCTCTGATGCCTCCCAATAGGATGCTTTCTATGATGCATCGGTAAACGTTGGCTCGAGTAATCTGGACATACCCAATTTTCTTAATTTCCTGAGGAAGTATAGGCGCTACTATGCATTCTTGGCGGTCGCGTCGACGTGGGTGAACCAGGACAGATTTTTGGAGATGTGCACTCCTGAGTCTTCTGAACAGAACACCATTTTTCGTCAGCAAAAATGTGCCCTATAGCCATTTCGAGATGAATTCAGCGTAAGTATAAAAAGGAGGAATATTTTTTGGCGTCTTCAATGTAATTTTCCTATTTGGAACAGTTAAATATGAATACCGGTTAACAAGTAAAACACCAATATATGAAAACAGGAACAGGAAAATCTCGTTCTACCATCGAACCAGTACAAGCATTGCATAGAATTGTGGTCAGTACGTCTCTTCGCCATCTTAATTTGGTCGCTCTGAAACGCTTACATTACAGAAATAAATACAAGTTTCGCTTCAACTTCTCGCATTAATCAAGTTCAAATGAATTCACGTTCCAAGCTATCCGAAGTTCCACGAACGATACTATTGATGAGTCCTTGCTTTGGAAAGCCCTGAACGGACCAGTTGCATTTTGAAAGTAATAATCCATTCGGTGTGGAGCAATGGCTGCGGTGTCGCTTTCCTGTAAGCAGATATTTCGTATGCAATTTAATATTGTGCGATATTGCTATATTTAAGGGAGTACAAAGTTTGTCGACCGCAACTCAATTATCACAGAGTCCAGGAGCCTTCACAATGCAGAAAGACCCTGCGGTGGGTCTCTTAAAGAACACTCGATTATTCACGCTGCTTTCTCCGGTAATCTTGCATTTTCTTTATTTTCATATGGCAGGCTAGATCGCGTTAGAATGGCTCATTTGAACTATCATGCAGAATAATCTCTAGGTTAAATTCACCTTTTGCCTGAAAAAATAATTATTCCACATCACGGTTTTACTGTTGTTGCCACTTTTTCTGCATCTGCCCTCTTTAGTTATTTGTGGTATCCAGAATTCTAAAAGTCATTAATTACCCTCTCCAGAACAATGCAAGTATTTAATGCCATCATCAAACTCGTTCCACGCTTCTTTTATCGAACTAAAACGTAATAGACTTATCGATTTTTCTTCTCATTTGAACTTTGTTTTGATCCCTGGAGGCGTTCGTGGGAAACTACCTTTCACCCTATCCAATGTCTGCACAACCTTACTCAAATATAGCCCCAAAACTGGACACTGCTCTTTATGAAGACTGTAAAAGTATGTAATGGCAGTCCAACATGACCTATTTTTTCTGGCATTGCCCCTCTTAGTATGTACTGACATTTATTTTGTTTTATGGACAGCTCTCGCAATAGTCCCTGCCTCGTGAATCCCATGCGCTCAGGGACGCTAGTATCCATTTTAAAATTCAACTTCGATAGCATTGCTCCCTTCGTAGTGCAGTATCTCTATTTCAATCATGCCAAAATGAATCTCCGTGCATTTGTCTTCACTGGACTTTATATTCCAATTGTCTTTCTTTTGAAGTTTACGACTGTCCTCATTAATGTTGACAAGTTTTAGAAACGTGATATCAGCTGCAACCTTTGAATTTAGCTCCTGTAAAAAAACACAACTTTTGAAAGTAATATATATGACTCAGAGCAAGTGTGTCAATAACAAGTACTGTGAACCAGAAATATAATTCGCCCACCAATCTGTAGAAAAATAAAAGGTTTATCCATATTCGCTGTTTTATGAAACTCGTCCAATTATCCAAGTGTACATTTTTCAATGGTTCGAGGAGCTACAATTTGCTCACTGCTTGTTGTGTGACACTGAATAGACATCTAAAATCCATACACAGCACATCAACAGTGCCGTTGTCAACAATCTCCTCTGCTACTTCATGAAAAACATCCTGACAGATATATAAAAACCATGTTAAATAAAAAATCCATGCGGTTTCCTCAGTTCTGAAGTAATTTATACAGAACATCTGAGCTACGTGTTGTCCAGAATTTTATATTTCGGAAGTTTCACCAACACTGAAGTCACGAGTGAATCAACAATGTGCACTCTTTCTTGTCTGATCTACTAGTATATTTAATCCGATGTCAGCAACGTCTTCTCTTTCGGGCGCGATTGCCCGTCCCACCAGGCCAGTATTCTGCCACGGTGCGCTCCCGCCGGCGGGGGGGGGGGGGGGGGGGGGGCGAATGCTCCATCTCAGCAGCCGGGCAATTGGAGTGGGTGGGATTTCCTATTTTGGCCAGACTCACGCCGTCGGGAAATTCCGCGGGCTTCATTACGTTGCGTGCGAAGAGCAGGATTCTGTCGACGGAAAATCCGTAATTGCAATTTCCTCTAGTAGCTAGTTGCGTCTTCTCTCGCCTTGATAAAGAAGGATGCAAAGAGACCGCATATTGCCTTTGTTGAACGTCATGAACCAAAGTCACCTTTGCGTCACTGTTCGGCCATAATCTTTATGTCACCAAATTTGCATTATATATCCGCTATTCGAATGCATAGGTTTTCCTTTTTATGGAAGCTGCTCCCATATTTTCATGTTGTTGCCCTGTATTTCATATATTCCTTTTTTATTATTATTTCCCTTCCAGTCGTTCGCCCTTAAGCTCAGTTCCTGATTGTATTTCGACCTGAATATCCACGCCGATTCCTGCTCTATTTTTTCCTGTTCCCACTGTTATGCGATCCGTCTCTAACTTATTTTGGGTGTGTGCATGGCAGATGTTTTGGTTGAAGCTGGTCTAATCGTCAATCATTTATCTTTTTCTCAAATTTGACCCCACCCTCCTCAACTCTGTTATAATCTCGTTAATTCGAAGATATCTTTCCACAAATTTCATATCGTTGCTTTTTATTGTTTTTCCTTTTTATCATTCCCAGACTAAACAGTGTGGTACGATTTCCATTGTTCATGTATACACTCGCACTTACATTTAATCCACTTGCAACATCTCGATCCCCAGAAACATGACGTAGTGTCTCACTCTCGCTGGACTAGAAACAGACTGATGGAGGAAATTATTTTGACAATATTGCAATACATTTCCTCTTTGTTACTCGCTCTGAACAATTCGTACCACAGAGTGTGTGTTTAAATTTGAAATTAACCAGTTGGATTGGTTCCCAATATTGCACGTCTCTGGAAATTACTTGCAGATTGTATCTGTACCCACCTTGGCAGGAAAAAATGGCAACTTATTTTCTTATATAGAGAATCGCTGCAGAATTCCAAGCTGCAGAGTGTACGACGTTTTCGGACCTGAGCCACCAGAAATTGAATGCAAGCCAATCACGAAAAGAAAATGAGTTTTAAAATAATCTTCTTTGCCTGGAGTTCAACTGACTACAACGTTCAGGATGTAATGTTTGAATTCTCCTGCGCTTTGGTGTACCCAATTCTGAACACTCTGTGCAGCTGTGGCGTTCCTGTTTTGCAATGAATGTGCAGTCATTGACGGTTGTTCTTTGAACTTTTATTGATTGTGGTCTTGGACAATGCTTTTGCGTTATGGAGGAACATTAAGCAGATCGTGCTTGTTTCCAACTGTATTTATCAGATCGAGGGGTGACCCGATGGGACTGAAAACTCGATGGGCCCGATTGTTGTTGAACATGTGACTGGAAAAATATATTTCATACTGTGGCAGAGTCCAGAAATAAGGCGAACGAATTAAAATGTAGGATTCACCATTTTAGATTAAGCCTTAGGATGTTTGATTTACTTTGAGAATAGTGCGACTTTGGAATTCTCACCAGGAGAAAACGGCGGAGATGTGGTCATTGGATGTTTTGAACGCGAGATGGAGAAATTTTGATCGGCAAAATAATCAATGGTTTCCGGCTTGGATTGCGGTGCACAACTTGAAAGATGGCCAGATGATCTAATTTAATCACAGTGCAGACTCGAGCCGCCTCGTGGCCAACTTCTGCTCCGATTCCGTCTACTTCGTATGTTACATTAGTTGTTGGTCAACACACCACACTGATGAACATTTTGTGCCGGTTCAATTCATTTCCTGTATTCAGAAATATTTTGACTTTGATTTATCTATATAATTTTCCTCTCCACTTCAGGAAAGTCATATTTGAATTAACACTGCCAATCAACCTCATCACACTTCTTATTGTCCTGTCTTACTTAAAATACACTTTTATCAACGATTATGTACTGGCCAGACCTCCACATCTTCGTGCAAAGGTTAAGGTTACAACTATACTCTCACGATTCCGTCTGGTAAAATCTGCCAGAGCATTAGCAATGATGTGAACCACAGTATGTTCGGACTAATAGGTGCAACTTAGCCCTGAGTTATGTTTCCTTTAATGTCCCCTTTCCCTGACTTCATTTAACGCCTTTCTATTTCCCAACTCAACTACATAAACGATCAATTATCTTATTATCTTTTGACATTATAATCTGACATATCTTCCTGGGATGGTTTAGTACAGGGGTTGGTTTAGCACAGGGCTAAGTCGCTGTCTTTGAAAGCAGACGAAGGCAGGCAAGCAGCACGGTTCAGTTCCCGTACCAACATCCCCGAACAGGCACCGGAATTTGGCGACTCGGGGCTTCTCAAAGTAACTTCATTTGAAGCCTCCTGGTAACAATAAGTGATTTTCATTTCATTTTCATTTTCTTATCAATGACTAATTTTGTACTTCCCGTAGCCATGATTCTCCTCTGAACTGTCAGTATGCCTGCAAGTACCCCTTTCCATCGGAATTTAATTTAACGCTCTCGGACAGCACCGTTTCACCTTGTGATGTCTTCACCAACAGGCAATTTCAACACATGTTAAAATCCAGAATTCGAAATTCATCGTAGTTCATTCAGTTTTGCTTGTGGCACATTCTGGAAATCCCTGTGTAACAGTACTTTCACTGTACCAATTCCACAGAACTTGCAGCGGTCCAGTAAAGCAGCTCACCACAATCTCAGGACCAACTGGGAAAGGCAGATAAATTCCTGTCTGGGGAGAATGTCCAATATCCTCTCTGTGAATAAAGCTCACCCGCGTGGGCATTAAATACAGCACTGCAAGTTTAGAACGAATGCTACTTTGTCGAACCAAAAATGCTCCAACTGCCTTACAAATCAATATCAAGACTCACACTTCATTTCTCAAGATGCGTGTTTGATAAGTAGAGTTCCCACAATGTAATTGGATGTAATTCGGCCTATCTGGTTTCTCCGATCCTCTGAAAGGGAAATCGGACGAGTCCCATTACACCGCCCTATCCCCACAGCGTTGGACACCAATGAGCACTTTACCATGATTAATATGCCTAACGTGCACATTTTCTGAATGCAGGAGGAATATTTAGTACCCGGAGATAACACACGCAACAGCACGGCGAAAGTCCAACTTCCAGAGAAGCATTAACCCATGGCTGGAAAAGAAGCCAGATCTCAGGCGCTGTGAGACTGCAGTGAAAACCACTGTTGTACTATTCCGTTATTATTCTCATGAGCATGTGGCACCGGGAGACAACGTACGATTACTGCACCGGAGGCAGCGACAGATTTGTCGGCTAGCATTTATAACTGATGCTAACTTGTGCAACACCGAGTGGGCAACTGATGCAACTTGGAACTGTGGTACACTGAAATCAGTGCTTCAGCGCAAATGGGACATGGAAAGTGTTAACTTGAGTTCTCGCACAATTAATCCAACGGTACCACTTAAAGTCACGCCAGAATGAAAACAAAAGAAAAATCATACAATGTGGCGAGGATAAGTTGGGAAGCAAGAAGTATTGGGAAAGCTGTAAACGCGAACAGCAGACTACTCAAAAAGCTATAACGGGAGGAGGATACTAAATATGAGTTTCAGCTGACTCGTCATATAATAGAAGATAGGAGGCGTGTTTTAAACATATAAAAGTTAAGAGAGAGGCAAAAATAGGCTTCGGGCCATTGGCAAATGAGGATGGAGAAGTTATAAACGAAACAACGAAATGACAGAGGAACTGAATAGTTCCTTTGCACATGTCTTCACGTTAGAAGGCACCATGGAATGCAAGAGCTACAAGAGAATCGGGTGCACAGGTGAGTGTGGTGGCCATCACTAAGGAAAATGTCCTGGGAAACGGAAACTTCTAAACGTGTGTACATCACCTGGACCGGATTGACTGCGCTCCACGTTTGTGAACAAGATAGATGAGGAGATTGTGGGGACATTAGTGTTAATCTTTCAAAATCCCTGGAGGCAGGGAAGGTCTCAGAGGACTGGAAAGTGGCAAATGTAATACCGCTGTTTACGACAGGAAGAAGGAAGAAGACGGGATATTATAGGCTGGTTAGCCTGACTTCGGTCATTGGCAAAATTTTAGAGTCCATTATTAACGACGAGGTTGTGGATTACTAGGACGTGCATGATAACATAGGACTGAGACAGCACCGTTTAGTCAAGTCTGACAAACCTGTTGGTTCGTCGAGATACTAACAACGAATTTAGACAAAGGAGAACCAGTGGACCTGATTTATTTAGATTGACAGAAAGCCTTTGACAAATTGCCGCATAGGAGACTATGAAATTCGTTACGAGCTCCTGGTGTTAAGGGTAAAATCCAGGCGTAGATAGAGGATTTGCTGACTGGCAGAAGCCAGAGAGTGAGGAAAAAGTTGTATTTTTCAGGATAGCAGACGGCAAATATTGGTGTGCTGAAGGTATCGCTGCTGTGACCACAAACGTTCGCAATACACATCAACGATCTGGAGCAAGGAACTGAAGACAATATTGCAAGTTTGCTGATGCTGAAAATATATGTACAGGGACAGGTAGCATTGTGGAAACAGGGAGGCTGCTGAAGGACTTGGACTGGCTCGGAGAATGGGCAAATAAGAGGCACATGGAATTCATTGTGGAACAGTGTGCGGTTATGCCCTTTGGAATGAGGAATGGAGGCACAGACTGCATTCTGAATGGGAAATGCTGAGGACATCAGAAGCACAAGGGGACTTGGGAGTCAATGTTCAGGATCTTCTTAAGGTTAACGTGCAGGTTTACTCGGCAGTGAAGAACCCAAATGCAATGTTAGCATTCATTTCGATAGGGCTAGAATACAAGAGCAGGGATGTACTTATGAGGCTGTATAATGCTCCTGCCAAACCCTATTTTTGGGGTATTGCGAGAATGTTTACGCCCTATACATACGGAAATATGTGCTGGCTTTAGAAATAGTCCAGAGGAGATTCGCATGAATGATCGTTCGAATGAAGAGTCTGTCCTATAAAGAACAGCTGAGGATTCTCGGGTTGTACTCGTTGGAGTTTTGAAGGATGAGGAGGGTCGTATTGAAACTTATAGGATACTGAGAGGCCTGGATCGAGTGAACGTCGTGAGGATAATTCCCCTTGTAGGAAACAGTAGAACCAGTGGTCAAAATCTCAGTCTAAAGGGTCAATCCTTTAAGACTGAGATTAGGAGGCTTTGCCACAGAAGGCTGTCGAGGACAAATCACTGAGTTCCTAGAAGACAGTGATAGATCGGCTCTTGATTATTTTTTCTAAATTCATATTTTCTTTTAAGTTAGAATATCCGATTAATTGTTTTCCAATTAAGGGGGAATTAAGCATGTCCAACACACGTTCCCTGCACACCATCGTGTTCTGGAGGCGAGACCCACGCAAATAGGGGGAGAATGTGCAAACTCCACACGGACAGTGACCCTTAACCGGGATCGAACCTGGAACCTCAGCATCGTGAGGCAGCATTGATAACCGTTAAGCTAATGTGCTGCCAGGTTATTCATTAATAAGGGGATCAGAAGTTATGGGAAGAAGGCAGGAGAATGGGGTTGATAAAAATATCAGCCATAATGGAATTGCAGGGATACTCGATTGGCCATGTGGTCTAATTCTGCTCCTTTGTATTATGGTCCTATGGTCGAATGCCATTCGAGCAACGTCCACATCTTTCACATGATTGTTGTCATAAATTTCCGATGACATTAAGAAAAGCAGCATTTAAGCTAAAGTTTGATTCTATGTGCTACTCACTAATATTGATAACAGCCAATGTATTCATTTTTATTTGCGAAAATGCTGGCAATCGCTGGTGCGCGGCCAACTATTTGATCTATTAATTTCAAGCCAGCGTGCTTTAGCAAGATTCCCAGAGCATCGCCCTATTCCCATTAATCCCCTCAGTTTCAGCTCCTGTCTATCTAACATAATGTATCATTAATTTGGTTCAGAATGATACTTACTTACAGCATGCAATAGCTACAGGATAAAACTTACTGTATTTCTTTGGCGGCTAGATGGCCCTGTAGTTAGCACAGGGAACCGAGGACAGCACAGTGGCGCAGTGGTTAACATTGCTCTCTCACGGCGCGGAGGACCCAAGTTCAATCTCGGCTCTGGTCACTGTCCGTGTGGAGTTTGCACATTCTCCCCGTGGTTGCGTGGGTTTCGCCCCCACAAACCAAAGATGTGCCGAGTGGGTGGATTGGCCCAGTTAAATTTCCCCTCAATTGGAAAAAAATAGTTAGGTACTCTTAATTTATAAAGGAAAAAAAAAGCACAGGAACCGGGTTCAATTTTTGTCTTTGATTACAGGCAGAGTAGAATTTGCACGTTTATCACGTGTTTGTATCGGTTTCCTCCGGGTGCTCCGATTTCTTCCACAGTATAAAATGTACAGATTAGGTCCATTTGCCAGGATAAAATTGTCCTTAATATCCAATGATAAGCAGGCTAGGTAATGAGGTTGATTGGATGAGTGAATAGACATGGATAGAGTGTTCTTTCGAAGTGTCGGTGCAGACTCGATAACAGAATTGACTTCTTATGCACTGGAGGTATTCTATGGCTCTGTGCAAAAAAAAATCCCAATTATCGTCTAAATAGCTACGACATTCATATGATTATTGAAGTGTTATTTTTCGTTCTTAATTAATTCTTAGATGGTTCCACATCCACTGCAGGGGCGATGAAGTACATTTAGCGTCTTAATAGGACTTGGGCATCAATACACTTTGCACACCAGATACTTAGTACTGTAAACATTGATTAAATCAGATCTCACAGGAAATTGGGCAGGGCAAAATAGAGACACAGTGGTGGAATATCGTTTGTGTTTTTTTTCCCTTTTGAAATTTCACTCACATTTCGAATTCATTCCCGATCCACATATTTGATTATTTTAGGGTAATTTCCAATCACTACCTGCAACACACAATGCATAATCGACACAACTCAGACAAGAGGGAGCAGTTAGTATGGTCTGTAATGTTTCAATTAAGTGACACACTATCGAAAGCGTATATGTTATTTATAGTATTTCTGTTCTGAGCCTTTGGACCACAGCAACGGAATCAATCTGTGGTTCACAACTCCCTAACCAACTTCTCCTATTGCTGAGTATAATCGCAGGTCTTTTCGAGATAGCCAATTATCACATTTGACCTCTCCTATCCTCAACAATATTTTTAACCTCAATGCTCTTGTTATTTGTCAGTAGCCAGTCAGCAATAACTTGCTTTAAATGAATCACATTTCTAACGATCGTGATTCAGACAAAATGTCACCTCCATCAAATGTTAGCTCTCTTTGAGTGACCAAGACGATTGGCTGAAATGCCGGAAATTTGCATACTTTATTTAACTTGAAGTAATGTTTCTACTTTGTTTTTCTGGATTTCTATTTAGAAACAATTTGACTTTGTGGCAGAGGAGAACTGGTATTTGCGTCAAGCAACTAGATTAACCAGGAAACGAAGGTTGCATGATTGAGCGTGGATTTTCCAGTTCATCGTTTTCCAACAGTGGAAACATGAACGTGACCGCCTGACGCATGCCATAAAGCCTCAACGAGTTTCATTTTTAATTGCTCTCACTACCTTATTAATTCAGCTGACAGACAGATGGATCCTTCTAAATTGATTACATTCTCTTGAGTTTAATCGATTTACTGACGAGATCAACCAGTTTGTTTCGTGACGCACACACCATTGTTTAAACAGTACCATGGGAGCCAGTTACTTCAGTCGGTTCGCACGGCCTTTGTATTGCTGTTGCATATTCAACTCTGCAGAAATACTGCAGTAGACATTGACGTCATCTGATCTCCCCCCACCCCCCATTGTATCGGAATGGTGCCTTTGTCTCTGTCGAAGCAACCTGAAAGGCTAAGCAATTATCAACGTAGTTTTTTTTTGTGAATAAAGATTTATACGTCCCTCATGTTCCGCTGAGTGTGCCTGTTGTGACCCTTGATTCCAGTCGCCTCTCTCCTTGTTGCAAGTAAAATAGTTTAACTTTTTACTGCGTTGTTATCTGCTCCACTTCTTTCAGTCCAAATGTGTTACTCGGATGTCAAAGATTTCGACAGTAATTTGAACGTTAAACCGAGATCGCTTATTTTGACCCCAGATGGAGCGGCCATAGGTAACTGTTTGGTGGACGGCTGAGTGGAAAACCAAAGTGGCAACAAGTATGTTTTTATATTTTGGGATATTTCCAGCGTTTCCCTTAGTCAAGCACATTCTGCTCCCACAGATACTGCGATCAATAAGACTACGTACTCCAGGACGCGGTTATTTAAAAAAAAAACATTTCCTCTTGTAGATTAAAAACAAGAGAGTAGGGTTTTTGAAAACACAGGTCCTGAAAGTAATTCCACAGTTAAAAAGGGTAAAAACCTTCATAGCGGAGAATCTACACATCACGGACGTGAACAAGATAAAAGTTAAAAGTGCAAAAGGCTTTGTCGCGGACAGCCTACATGTCGCGGACGTGCAGAATAGAAAATTTTAAAAGTGCAAGAGGCTATTTCGTGGACAGCGTGCACGTCGAGGACGTGAAAGGGAGAAAAAATTGAAAGCTAAAAGGCTCTGCCGCGGGCATCATTGCGGACTGCAACACGTGTTGGCAACATGTTCAAATGTGGCAGTATTTGTGCTGAGGGTTGTCGGAGACACCCGAGAAGATATGGCCATAAGTTTAAAAGTATAAAAGGCTCTGCAGCAGGGAGCCTGCACCATGAAGAGAGAAAAATGTAAAAGGTGAAAGGCTCTGCCGCGTGCAACCTCGCGGACTGCAACACGTTTTGGGAACACATCCAAAGTTGGCAGTATTTGCACTGACCGTTGTCCGTGACACCCAAGAGGAATTTGACCTTACGTTTACATCAGTTAGAAGTATATAAGTAAAGACTCTGTCGATGAAGCCAACAACCTAGATCCAGAATTGATCGAAGAATTAGTTAAAGCATAAGCATTTGTAAGTTTCATGTATATCTAAGAGCTATGCAAACTCATTTTATTTGAGATGTGGAGATGCCGGCGTTGGACTGGGGTGAGCACAGTAAGAAGTCTTACAACACCAGGTTAAAGTCCAACAGGTTTGTTTCAAACACGAGCTTTCGGAGCACGGCTCCTTCTTTGAACCTGAAGAAGGAGCCGTGCTCCGAAAGCTCGTGTTTGAAACAAACCTGTTGGACTTTAACCTGGTGTTGTAAGACTTCTTACTGTGCATTTTATTTGAAACAGCGTGGATAAATGGATAGTGACACCAGAGTTTAAACGACCTATCACCCAAGGTCGAAACAATGGGAACCGAATCAAGTAAAGAATCACCGAAGGGTACGTCAGCCTATTTCATGCACCAGAAATGTCGCCAGTGATCTGTAGGCAGCTTATAAAATTGGTAAAATGGTCACGAGGGAGGAATATGCCATTACCGCCCTAAGGGTCATTTAACTTGGAAATAATTTCATGCGTGGAAGAATGCCTGATGGGTACGGACACAGAATGTAAAGGAATCAAAAAAGTAAATTGGTCAGCATTTGGGGATTGGAAGATAGAGTCAGAAAGACGCAGAGGCAAATGTGTAAAAGCCGAAAAAGGACAAATTTGACATGATATCCAGGAGAAATGGCTCAGCACCGAACCACAGCGCCGTAATTCCCATGTAGCGATGAGCAATACATGCAGCAAATGTGGTTATAAGACACACCACAAAACGTGCAGACTCCGCCGCCATTACGCCAACTCAAGGTTGTTGAGGACAGCCTTCCAATGTTATCCCCTCCGTCCCACCCCCCGCCGAACAATGGTAGCTTACTAACAAGCGCGCCAAACGGAGCAGAATGCAGGCAGGAACCATTCCATCCAGCAGCACGAGCTCAGGTGCACAGTATGGACTGCAAATGCCTTTCCTATATTTTCCCGGTGGCCCAGATGGCCAAGCAATGCCCGCACATAGACCATGGACAAATGCAGAGGTGAGGCTGATGGTTGTGGAACTGGGAAACCCTGAGACTGAGTTACAGAAAGCACTGGACCAACTTCTCCGCCTTGAAACTTGCATTTTAAATGTAGAAATACTCATTAAGGTTTTGCTAAAAGGCTAGTTCAAATATTTTGAAATCAAATTCCAAGGTTTAAAGACCCATCGAGAGAGCCCAAATGCAGGACCAACCACGAAGCCATCTGCTAACTTACGGACAGATTGCAGTAAAGCCCTCCACGAAACCTTGCTCAACAAGACGTAATGGTCCAAGATAATATGGACTACACAGAGAAAGGTCAACAACGTCCAAGATTATGCCCAAAGAGTAGAGGGACTCATCGGATAGTACTCTGGGCTAACTAAGACCGCATCACAAGGGTCCACTATTAATGCCATCATCAATTGTCTGCGACCGGCTTGAGGGTCAGCTCTTAAATTAATCTGCCTGTGCTGGAGGCAGAAATCCTGAACACAAGTACTTTCCATGATCCGAGACATACAAGAAAGGAGTAGAGAATCTAAGAATAAAAATACAGTACTGTTTCAACGAACTACTGGACTTCTGGAAAAGGAAACGTGAGAGTACGCCCAACTTCCCCAAAAACCCACACTACCAACCACACAGGTTTCAAGCGAGATTTAAATAAAGGGGGACTAGGAGAGTATTCGAATGTTACAGAGGAACACGTGGGATACAGACAGACAAAGAGGGCTACCATACCTGTGGCCATCTGGGTCACTGGCCCAGGGAATGCCCACAGACAAGCCACGAGGGGTGTCACAACTGCGGACAAATAGGCCATTGAGCAATGGACTGTCCCAAACTAAAACTCCATTACCAACATTATTGGAACCAGCATAAAGGAACAGGCCGTGGGGCGGGGGGGGGGGGGGGTGGACATATACCACGCCGCCCGCAGGTCAACTAATAGATCCTGGATCCGTGGAGTTGGGTGCATCACCAGGATTGAGAACGATAAGAGCCCCTGGCGTCTATAAATCCATATGATGAACCGATGTTAATGATTCAGGTGGATAGTGAGGAAATTCCTTTTCTGGTAGATACCGCGGCCACTTTTTCATGCCAAGTAATGAATATTCCAGTGGGAAAGGATTCCTCAAAAAACTGCCGAACAGTTACCGTAGTGTCAGGCACACCACAACGCCTTCAACTTTCAGACTCACTACATGTGGAGTTTAACGGCCACAGTGAAGAACAGACATTTTCGTTTTCATTTAATGTCATCCCCATTATCTTAAGAGGCCCCAGTCAATCCATGTTGCAGCCATCTCTTGTGCAAAAGGAACGCGACCATTATACGTTCAGCAGCAGGAACAGAGTCGGCGCTTCATTCGGAAGATTCAGGACGTATGAAAGAAAAAGAAAAATGCCAGCAACACAGAAAGTATTTGGCGTGGGGCTTCAATTGGGAGTGTTCGACTGTGATTGGATATAGATTTCAGTATAAATTCTCATCGGTCTAACTGGAAAAATGAAGCGGAGATGCAGGTGTTGGACTGGGGCGAGCACATTTGAAGTCTTACAACACCAGGTTGAAGTTCAACATTTTGTTTCAAACACTAGCTTTCGGAGCACTGTTCGTTCCTCAGTTGATTGAAGAGGTATATTCCAGAAACATATATATATATATATATATATATAGACAAATTCAAAGATGCAAGACAATGCTTAGAATGCTAGCATTTGCAGGTAATTAAGTCTTTACAGATGCAAACATAGGGGTAACACCAGTTTAAAGAGGTGTGAATTGTCTCAAGCCAGGACAGTTGGTAGGATTTCGCAAGCCCAGCTCAGATGGCGGGGGATGAATGTAATGTGACAGGAAAACCAGTACCCGGATAAGGTCACACTCCTGTGTGCAGTATTTGGCTGTAAGTTTCTACTCCGCGATGCTGCGTTGTCGCGCGTCCTGAAGGCCGCTTTGGATAACGCTTTTCCGGCGATCATATGCAGAATGCCCTTGACTACTGTCGTGTTCCCCGACTGGAGGGGAACATTCCTCAGCCAGGTGACTGTCGTGCGATATCCATTCATTCGTTGTTGCAGTGTTTTCATGGTCTCGCCAATATACCACGCTTCGCAACATTCTTTCCTGCAACGTATGAGATAGACAACGTTGGCTGGGTTCTGTAGTGTCATGGTCGCTGTTCTGATTGCTGGGCAGTTTTCTGCAAACAATGGTTTGTTTGAGTTGTGCGGTTGTTTGAAGGCAAGTAGTGCGGGTGTGGGGATTCCCTTGGCTAGATGTTAATCTTCATCAATGACGTGTTCAAGGCTGCGAAGAATGATCAAGACCTTGGATCCAGATCTTCAGAGCACCCAACGTGCCCTCATCCCACATAAACCCTGCATTGGAGATATCTACTGCCTCCCGAAAATACACAAGTCCAACACACCAGACCGGCCTATCGTTTCAGAAAATGGGACCCTGAGTGAGAACCTCTCTGGCTACATCGAGGGCATCTTGAAACCCACCGTCAAATACGCCCAGCTTCTGCAGCGACAAAACGGTCTTCCTATGGAAACTCAAAGCCCATTGGACCGGTTGAACGAGGAACATTACTAATCACAATGGACGTCTCGGCACTATACACCAGCGTCTTCCATGACGACAACATTGCTGAAAAAGCCTCAGTACTCAACACTGACAGCTGCCAATCTCCAGACACAATTCTTCAACTCATCCTCTTCATTCTGGACCAGGTCTCCACCTTCGACAACAGGTTCGTCATCCAGACTCATGGAACAGCGATAGGGACCACACTCGCACCTCAATATGCCAACATCTTCATGCAGAAGTTTGATCAAGACCTGCTCACCGCTGAGGGCCTTCAACCGACGTTATGCACCAGATACATCGATGACATATTTTCCTTTGGAACAACGGCGAAGAATCACTGAAACAATTATGCGATGACATCAATAAGTTCCATCCAACATCAAACTTACCATGGACTACTTTCGAAAATTAGTTGCATTCTTGGACACACTCATCTCCATCAAGGATGGTCACCTTAAGCATTTCGCTTCACCGCAAGCCCAAGGATAACCTCACGATGCTCCCCTTCTCCAGCTTAAACACTAAATACATTAAAGAAGCCATCGGCAATGGACAAGCCCTCCGTTTACACAGCATCTGCTCAGACGAGGAGGAGCGTGACAGACATCTACAGAAGCTCAAAGATGCCCTCGTACGAACGGGATATGGCGCTCGACCCATCGATCGGAATTCCAACGGGTCATAGCAAACCCCTACTCAGAAGACAAACACGGGACACAGCCGACAGAGTACACTTCGACGTCCAGTACTTTCCCGGAGCGGGGAAACTACGACATCTTCTTCGGAGCCTTCAACACATCATCGATTAAGATGAACATGTTGACAAGATCATTTCCAGACAGCACTACTTGCCTTCAGACTACCGCACAAGCTCAAACAAACCATTGTTTGCAGCAAACTACACATCCTTCAGAACAGCGAGTATGACCCACACAACTCTGCCATTGCAGTCTCTGCAAGACGTGCCAGATCATCGACATGGACACCACCATTACACTTGAGAACCACCACTCACCTGGTACGCGGTACATAATCGTGCGACGCGGCCTTCGTTGTCTACCTCATACGCTGCAGGAAAGTTTGTCCAAAAGCATCGTACATTTACGAGAGAATGCAGACGCTGCGACAACGAATGAACGGACATGGAACGACAATCACCAGCCCCAGAAATTTTCCCCTCCAGTCGTGGAACACTTCAACAGTCAAGGTCTTTCAGCCTCTGATCTCTGGGAAAGCGTTCTCCAAGGCGGCCTTCAGGACGTGCGACAACGCAGAATCGCCGAGCTGAGACGTATAGCCAAGTTAGACACACGAGTGTGGCTTCAACCGCCACTTGGGATACATTCATCCCCCGCCATCTGGCCTGGGCTTGCGATATCCTATCAACTGTCCTCGCTTGAGACAATACAAACCTCTTTAAACTGGGGTGAACCCTATCTCTGGATCTGTAATGAATTAAATACCTGCAAATGTTGGCATGCTAAGCATTGTCTTGCACCTTTGAATTATTTGTATATATATATGTTTCTGCAACGTACCTCTGCAATCACCTGAGCAGTGCTCCGAAAGCGTGTGTTTGAAACAAACTTGTTGGACGGTAACCTGGTGTTTTAAGACATTGTACTGGAAAAATGAACGTATTCCGCAAAATTTGCCGACCCGAGTAACAAAATAGGTCGCTGTAAATAAATTCATTTGGAAACGTGAGGAATAATCAGGAGGGAATAAGAGTATTCAAGCAGATGACAGCATGTTATAGATCAGATCCGGATAAAGGGTCTCGAAACTTGAAAGTGTTTCTGCAATGTTATTAAAGATTTCCAGACCAAAAGATAGGACGAAGAACAGACAAAAACAGAGATAGAGATGGAGAGAAAGATAAAGGATATTGCTGAATGCGAGGGTTTTCACTGCCATGGGTCAACATGCAAATGAAAGAAAGCCTTCTCAGTAACTCCCAAGCCGCGGATAGTTCAAGAGGTCAGGCAAGCGATGGAGTTATTCGACTGCATTAGGGCCTTCGCATAAAAACAGTCAAATCCGGCTTCGCCCAATCAGGGCTCACCCAGGAACGCAGAGGCAGACAGAGACCTATTGCTTATTTCAGGAAGAATATAACTGAGACCTTGAAGCACCTCACAAACTATGGAGCGGTACCTCCAATACGGCTTCCGTAGAAACAGGCCAAGGAAAATGTCCTCGACGAATGGGGATTGTTACAGCACTTAATGACTTGGACGAGTCTCGGAGCTCCGACTCCTAGCTCCTTCAAGGATGTAAGGACATTACAGGGAAATGTAACTTTGCTGTTACCCGACAAGTAGAAGGGATAGCGCACTAAACTTCATGTAATAGCACATACTTTTTGTGCGGGTACAGGGCTGACCATGCTTACCTATCAACTGGTCAGGATCCTGTTATTTAGGATTCGTGGTGCCCTACGTCTATCACTGAGGCTCACTTTGAAGAAAACTTGCGCACTTTCGAGACAGTATACCAATAACAGAAACATATCGGTTCTTTGCCATTTTGTTCCCACCATATTGAGCTGGAAAACTAGCCCGATAATCAATAAACTTGGTCGCAGTTTTCGAAGTGATAGCAAACTGTACTGCTGGGGCTTGGACGAAATCACGGCCGAAATGGTTGCCACACGAACGATTGCCCAACAAACTAGGATGGCCTTAAATTTTCTGCTAGCTAAAAAAGGAGGAAACTGAGGCCTAATCGGATCACAATGCTGCACCGAGATAACAGTCGCCTCAGAAAATATTAAAAACCTATCTGCCCACATCAGAAAAGAGGCAGACAAAATAAAGGATGAATCTCAACGGGGAGGTGGGGACAATTGGCTGGAAGATTTGTTCGGAGGCCGAGGCAAGCCCATATTGCAAGACTAATAGTGCAGCGTTTGCATCTGCTTCCTTGGAATCGCCATAAAGTGTTGCTGCCACATGGCCACGAAGGGCATAGATTCCTGCCCATAATAACGGCCCGAACTGCTGAAATACCCCCAGACGACCACTACCGAACTGAACTGAAAATGACGATACCAGAATAATGTTGTCATAAATATATGACAGAAGGAGGGAACGTGGATACCTAAACTGGACCGTCTGAAGCATTATGGGATACATGACATGAAGGCATAAAGAGTTTCATATTAAATTGCTTTCTGTACCTCATTAATTCAGTTAGCAGACTGATGGCCCCGTGTAAATTGATCACATTGTTTTGTGTTTAATGGATTCCGTGACACGACCGATTCAGTCTGTATTGTGACACACACACAACCTTTGTTTAAATAGTACAATCGGAACCAGCGATTAGCACGGCCTTTGTGTTGCTAATGTGCTGTCATGTCTGGAGAATTACTGTAATAGACGTTGACGTCATCTGATCACTTCCCATCATTGTATCGGAATGTAACCTTTGTAACTATATTAGCCAAGTGAAAGGCTCAGCCATTATCAATGTATTACCTGTGTGGGAGGTTGGGGTTCTTTTGTGTATAAAGATCTCTACGTCCCTCATGTTCCTCAGAGTGTGCTTGCTGCGACTCTTGATTGCAGCGACCTCACTCTTTTGTGTAAGTGAAATTATTTAACCGTCAACTGTGTTGTTATCTGTCGCACTTCTTTCAGCTGAAACGTCTTAATTGGATGTTAAAGATGTTAACACTATCCGTCTGATACCAATTCTCTTCGAGATGGTACAGGCTGGGATTTTCTAGTTAAAGGAATGCACCTCTCGCAATCATGAATCATTGCCAATATCTACATTGTTACAATATGTCGAACGTTGGGAGGCGGTCAGAATATCAAACAGCTTGTTCTGCATTGTGCATGGTTATTGTATTAATTTTCCTTGCATGTTATTCAGATGCTCTTCCTTTGCAAGCATTTGCTATCAGAAAGCAACCAAACCCCGGAGGTTAGTTTTTCAGTGTGATGACTTGACATACAACAATTAATATGCCAGGATATAATTTTCAAAGTATTTTTGAAAAAGAAAGTGACTTAGAAATTGTGATTTGACAGTTCATCGTGTTGCTATGCGTCTGATGTAAATTCTCTTCTGGAGGGTACATTTTGGGATTTCAAAGCTGTTCTCGAAAAACATTTTTGATGAGTGGAAGTGCAGATAATCTATTGTCTGCATTGTTCTGACAGTGCCTTGATGTTGCAGGGAGTGAAAACCCAAGGGTATAGTGAGTTGTGGACAAAATACACGTTTTGCTGCTGATGGCTTTAAGTTTCCTGAATGTTAGTAGAATTCTAACATTCCACGCTTGTGGAATAGATTCAATAGTTCTTCAATATATTCCTGTTGCTTGACGTGAGCGACATGAGCTGGTCGCCAACAAATATTGTGTATTGATATTTGCTTCAAAGCGAATGAAACATTTGCAAATTAGTAGAATTCCGAAAAAAATCGATGGTTACAACAAATGTAAAACCATTTAATGCCGTGTCTGTGTGTACGTGTGTGTGTGTGTGGGGGGGGGGGGGGGGTGGAAGGGGGAGAGCGTGTAGCGATGGCATTATTTATTGTTATAAAAAGCCAGTTTACCCACACCAGTCCAAGGCCGAATGTTCTGCAGAACGCTGTAATTGACCCGAGAACCGCTTCCCTGTCAAATGTCTTGTGGATGGAAAATCAAACTGTGCGATTATCTCTGGTCAACATTGACTGTCATGTGATTGAGAGAAGGTCATTTCTGAAGCTGTAATCATTTTCAAATTAGCAAATGACCCGTAATGACGTCTAAAGATACGCCATTGGACTGTAATAAGGAGCACTAGCATCGTCCGTCGTGCTTATTATTGCAGCATTCTTAGAGGAATTTAACCGATCAATCTGAATTTTTGCAGGTTTTGTTGAATGACGTCTTGTTAAAATGCTGCCTTGTTTTTAACGAAATTCGCTTTCACATGAACTCTCATGTTATGACTAACTCTGAAGCTCAGATGAACATTGTTAGAAGTTGTTGAACCAAATGGCCATAAATGACCTCAAACAAATGACGAGTGCGCAGAATACTCATGCAAAAACGCAGTGTCAAAACAGTTAACAAATTCTTCCATCAATTTCTTGTGCACATTCAAAACTTATGGCGTTGTTAAATTGTTACTCCTGTTGCTTGTGCGCACTGTTTAACAAGTACATTTTCAAAGTCAATGACAATATTTGATTTGATTTATTGTCACATGCACCACAAAGAAAATTGAAAATTATTTTTCTGCGGCCGAGGGAACGTATGCAGGACGTACATAGTAGACAAAATAATAATCGACAGAGTACATTGACAATGGTGCATCGACAATCAGTGTATGGTTACAGTGATTGTAATTGTGCTGCTGACAGCATGAGTATCTGGCTCGTTTTATGCGGAAAACATATAGTGATTGATATGCGTTACGCTCACACAGACCGCAAGGATTTTAGCTCTTTTTCCTCCGAAGATCATCACACCATAAATGAGACTTCCGGCAATTCAAATAAGTAGACCCAATGCCAAAAAAGAGCAAAAGCTGCAATTGTCAAATTTGTGTAGGGCACCTTCAGATAACACTGCGACTCATAACTGTACCAGGGAGCGCCACCTTGTCTTGTAAACAAGATGCAGGACAGCGATAGACTGTTCAGCTACTGCCCGGACAATCGGTTGTCAAGTGTAATACAAATAAAACGTTTCAAAGCATCATGTTTAATGCCGCCGATAAGAGCTTGCATGAGGGCATTACAATGGCGTTCATGTTGAGTGACTCAACTACAGAATCCATTCACAAACTTTGACTGATTGAGGCAAAGAAGTGAGAGAGCAGTCTTGCGATGATGAAGACGGATCTTTATATCAAATCGATATTCAAACAGTGGGGACATCAAGGAGTACAGATTATCCGAGCGCAAACGGAAAGCTGGTTGGGGGAAGGTTATGGAATAATGCTCGTTATAATTGTTCGCAATTAATCATATTATTGTGATATGTGTTATAAAACATAGAAAGCTAACGAAAATCATTTTCAACAGCTTCACCGCAGCATGTAAATAACAATTCCAACGCTGATGATCGCTGATGATCGAACAGTGCACATACTGTTATGCAAATGATATACAATGTCGAAAAGTGTGAGGTTATGTACTTTGGAAGAAGGAATTTAGGCATAGGCTGTATTGAACATGGGGAAATGCTTAGGAAATCAGATGCATAACGGAACTTGGGAGTCCTTGTTTACAATTCTCTTAAGGTTAATGTGCAGGTTCAGTCGTCAGATAAGAAGGCAAATGCAATGTGAGCATTCATGTCAAGAGATCTAGAACACACGACCAGGTATGTTCTTCTGAGGATGTATAAGGCTCTAGTCTTAGTATTCTGAGCAGTTTTGGGCCCCGTATCTAAGGAAGGATATGCTGGCCTTGGGAAGGGTCCAGAGGAGGTTCACAAGAATGATCTCTGGAATGAACATAGAAGAAAACATACAGTGCAGATGTAGGCCATTCTGCCAATCGAATTTGCACCGACCAACTTAAGCCCTCTCTTCCACCCTATTCCCGTAAAGCGATAAATCTCCTAAACGTTTTGGACACTAAGGGCAATTTATCATGGCCAATCCACCTAACCTGAACGTCTTTGGACTGTGGGAGAAAACAGGGGCACCCGCAGTATCCCACGCAGACAGAGGGAGAACGTGCAGACTCCTCACAGACAGTGACACGGCAGGGAATCGAACCTGGAACCTTGGCACTATGGAGCCACTTGTGCTTCCGTGCAGCCTAATGCTGAAGACCGTGTCGTACGAAGAACGGTTGAGGACATTTTGGTCTGTACTCGTTGGGGTTTAGAAAGATGAGGGGGGATCTTATTGAAACTTACAGGATGCTGACAGGCCTGGATATAGTAGACGTGGACAGGATGTTTCCACTTGTAGAAAAACCTAGAACCAAAGAAAACCATCTGAGATAAAAGGGACGACCCTTTAAAACAGAGATGCGGACGGATGTCTTCAGCCAGAGGGTGATGAATCTGTTGAACTATTTGCCGCAGAAGGCTGCGGAGGCCAAATCACAGAATGTCTTTCAGATAGAGATAGATAGGTTCTCGATTAATAACGTGATCAGGGGTTGTGGGGAGAAGGCAGGGGAAAGAATCTCAAAATATCAGCCATGATTAAATGGCGAAGCAGACATGACTGGACGAGTGGCCTAATTCTGTACCTATGTCTTATGGTATTGTGGTCTTATTACAGATTCTATAGATACTGACACACTGTATTCACTTATGACTTGGACAACATTCGAATGTGGTTCATCTGGTAATTATATTTCAGCCACTTCGTGCAAGGCAGTGACTATGGAAACATCAGCACTTAACTTTGAAGAATGTGCCACCATCAGAAGGTTTGGGTTTACCATTGTCCAGAAATGTAACTTAATAGATCACACACACATGCTGTTATTTTAAGATGAGTGCAGCGAATTCGAATCTGCAGTTAAGAAAGAGCCCCAGGACTCTGTCGACACGCGGCAAGTCATGATTATAATGAACAGCGTTTAACTTGCCATAATTATTTAATCTCGAAAAAGATTGGCGATAACCAAGATACGGCATTGCTCCGTAACGGTAAACGAAAGAGCTGTGCATTTACTCAACTCCCCATCCGTCGGCAGAATGCAGCATCAATGCCAAGATGCTTTCCAAGAACATAGATGGCCCGTTATATAGCACATAACAAACCTGAAAACTGCATCACTAAAGAGAAGAACATCTGAGTCGAACAACATCATCTGCAATTAACCACTGAATCGCAAATTGGTGTCCAACTGCTTTCATAGACATCGACGTCTTGATGCGACACGGAGGTGAATGCAATTAGAAGAGTCATGGATGAATAGTGGTCCATCCGCTACTTCGCAGAACCATTTGGCATTTCGAAGGATTTGCACGTTAACACTCACGCGATTTAGCCGCAGTGTCATCTTTCCTTCACCATGAAGCCCTGGCGTGAATCTCGAACTCTGAGCCACGGGCTCAGTGGAACTGAGATACATGCTGCACTGTAAGAGAGCCAAAGAAATTATTTTAGTGCCACTTGTCTGAGAAATTACATCTGTACACCCAGCCCCTTGTAATTCGTTGTTTCGTTTGTATCAATTTAACCACTCAGACAGTGTATTTCACGTTGAACTGTGTGCACAATAATCCTCGCATTCCTTAACCTGGCACGAATAATGAGAGTCACAAAGACGGAAAAAACTGCCCGCCTAAATCGTAAATCGTTGATCTGTCTATGACTGCAAACTATCTGTCTTTTATTTTATTTTGTTCCACCTTTGCATTCTCTTGCATACAGATCCAATCGTACTGAATGCACGCCTCCCGAGCGGCACGGTAGCAAAGTGGTTAGCACTGTTGCTGGACAGCGGGAGTGATCCGGGTTCGATTCCCGTCTTTGCTGACTGTCTGACCGGCGTCAGCATGTTCTCGCCGTGTGTACGTCTGATTCCTCCGGTGCTCCTAATTCTCCCCACAATTCTCGAACAACGTGTTTGTCAGGTGAATTGGACATTCTGAATTCTCCCTCAGCGCACACGAACAGGCGCTGCAACTCAGTGTAGTGTTAATGTAATCTGAATGAAGATCATTAATTTGATTAACACTCGTCTTTATGTCGACATGGTGATTTGTTGGTGTCAAACAATTCAAAATAACTACTCGTTTTTCCTTCTCTGAAACATCACTATGGGATTTCGCTTCCAGATGACCGGAGGCTGCTTTCTGGGGGAGACCCAATTTGTGGCGAATTAGCCAAAGGATCACTTGAGGCGAGGGCAGGATTGAGAAGGTATGAGAATTGAACCCGCGCTCTATATTACGAACCAGCTGCCCGGGCAACTGGTATGAACAGGCGCCCCTGGCCATGCACTTGTTATGTTTATGCAGCGTTTCCTTTCGTGTCATATCTTGCCAGATAGGAAGTACAGGAAAAGCCCCACTTTCCCGAAATCTATAGGGAATCTTGCTTTCCTTGAAATGAAATGAAATGGAAATCACTTATTGTCACGAGTAGGCTTCAATGAAGTTACTGTGAAAAGCCTCTAGTCGCCACATTCCGGCCTGTCCGGGTACGCTGGTACGGGAATCGAACCGTGCTGCTGGCCTGCTTGGTCTGCTTTCAAAGCCAGCGATATAGCCGAGCGAGCTAAACCAGTTCTTAGCTAAGCTTCCAAACAAGCAAGTCATATGATAAATTCTGAGGTGTATACATAGTCGCTCGAGGGTTATGAGGGAGCAAGGGAGCAAGGAATGAGCTACAAATTGTTGCACGTTTTGCTATGGGTGTAAAACGCGTTTATTGGGGTGTATTAACTTGCCTGAGTTAAAGGCCGTGTGCTTAACACCACTAGGCTCTGTCTATGTATTTTCAGCTCAGGAGTCGCCAGTTGCCATATAGACAACTCACAAAATATCTCAAGGTCAGGTTCAAAGTAATAAAACGATACACTGATTAGTAAGTTCCAAACGATCAATATTTATTATACAATTATAATAAATACGCATGCACACACTAAGGGACTAAGCTATGACTAAACTAAGCAAACAGAATACTTAACTACAAAGGAACAGGCAAGGTCAGGGAGCGAGGCCTTCGTCCCGGTCTTGGGCTGCAACCTTCAGAAAGCGTGCTGGTCACTGGGGGTCTTGCGGGCTTGGTTCGCGTAGCGAGCGTCGTATTGGCACTTACAGTTCGGCGGCTGGTGCTCAACGGCTGGAGTCAGGATACACGTTGGAGGTCTTGGTCAAAGCCGGAGCACGAAACAACAGACAGGACCATGTGTGGGGGTCTATATTTATAGGGGTCCCCAATGTCCTTCCCTCTTCCTGGGCGGGCTTTACCTTTAGGTATCGATTGGATCGATATCTTTTGAATTCCTCCAATGTGAGGGACTTTCTCGATGGTGGGGGCGGTTTCTATAGTGGATACTTCTGGTGCCGCTCTGTCTGGACATCCACTTAAAGTATCTTATTCAAACCCAAATGTTGCCATTGTGTGTGCCTAGATCTGGACTGCCTCATTAGTATGTAGAACGTTCTGCCATTACCACCTTTGGTTGGAGATCTTCCACCTGGCCAGAAACTGGTTTTGTTGCTTGCAAAATGCTAATGAGTGTTTGCAGGCTGTTTGCCTTGGCTAAACTGTTTTTCCCTACAGTCTTAGCGATTCTCCATTTTGTTTGGTTCAGTGTCCATTTTAGGTGGCTACAGTGGCTACATTCCCTCCTTGTGATCCTCACAATCAAAATATTGTGAAGGATCACCTATGTACGTTGCCTTGAGTGCATCTGGGTTGCCTTCTTTGTGTTCCCTGACCTCGGCAAGCTCCTGAGCGTCTACTCTGTCCTTAACTATGGGAAGAAAATTTTTTAACTGACATCTTTACTTGGCGCTATGTCAAAGGGGACATGCATTACCTCAAACTGGGAACCTCTACCTATCACAATTATCCTTATCTTAACTTAAACATTTCATTACAGACTAAACCTCATCCATTCATAACACATCACATAACATTTCCTGACTCGGCAGTCGAGTTCAGGACAATATAATACATGGGTACATTTTTTTATTCATTACACAGTGCTTTATTCATCATGGGGCAAAGGGGATTGATGAAACCGGAAAATAGGAGATCGAACTCCATAGACGGTTGAGGGGCAGGAACGGGAGGCTCTCCTCTTCCACTTCCTCAACCTGAGGGTCTGTACAAGTATGGCGAGGATCGCAATCACTAGCAGTGATTCAATCACGTATGACATGGAGTACCATGTCATAAATTTTGTGCACCAGGTCTGAACCTCACTGATCAGAGCTGAGCACTGGGGAGTTGCTGTAAGTGAAACATTTACGGTGGGGGTTGTGGGGGAAACGTGTCTTGCTTCCACACAAACAAATATAGCATTTAAAAGCAATAAGTGGGCTTCCATCATCTTCTCTTCGTTTTCCGTCTTTTCTTACTCCTGTATGGCCGATCCTTGCTGTGGTCCCTGTTTCGTCCTTCGAAAGCTATGGGATCAAGCACAGTATCTGTCAATACAGCTTAATATCCGTACTTGTTAGTGTATCTGTCTTTCAATTCCAATTGACCCATTAAAAATGACTGGCCAAGTCACACCCTGTGACTCCCCTCATTTTTTTTTTTCAAAAGCGAATTTAATGAACACAATACACCTAACAACTCTTCTCCAGCGAGCCGTCTCGCAGGCTTTGCTCATTTACCATCCGAATGTTCCTGGATGTAAATAGCATGTGGGATGGCGGCCTAAGGGCTGCCTAACGAAAAATGAAAACAACTTGGAAACAAAAGGTCGAATGGGTTGCGTATGGGCCGCTACGGGTACGATTTGAATGGGATCCCCGGGTAGGGCGTGCTGTGCCATACCCGAGCTTGGCTGACCAAAGTGGGTTCTCAGACAGGGCGGGTCCTCAGTGCCGTTTGTCCACTGCCTGAGTAACCTGGATTAAACGGGTAAGAATGTGTTTACCATGGATTTGCAGCCTCTATTCGCCGAATAGAGGGGCACCTAAAAACAATGGAGCCAAGATGCTCCTTTTGGGAAATGAGCTGGGCTTCAGACATTTCAGACGATAAGGTGAGCTGCTCACCATAGAAGTTCTCAGACGTATCTGCAGATAAACTATTGTGTGTGTAAGGCGGTCACAAGCCTTACAACTTGAAAAGATCTCCAATCAAACGGGTTTGGGAACTGAAGTTCTCAAAGGTATCGGCGGACAAGCTAACGTGTGCGTGAGGTGGTCACAATCTTTTCAGCTGAAAAGAAGATGTCCATCCTCCAACTGAACCATTTACATTCCTGAAAGACAAACAAACATAAAACGATAGACAAACATACGTGCAGGTTCCATCAGAAAGGACATCGCTTCCCTCAAACGATTCCTATTTTACATCATCTGGACACCTCACTTTTCCTCTGTCTCTGTGAACAGGGTCACAAAGGGGTTGCCGTATCGGGATTCAGACACCGTGTCGTCCTGCTCTCCCGGATCCCACACCCTTGTGTGGATCAGGCATGATATCTTTGAATTGTGTGACCGGGGGTCACTTTCATCGTTGCGGACAAGTCGGTACGAATTGTCCCTGTGCCAGAGTGTTGGGTCCAAAAGTGAATGGGTATTGTCGGGGTCGTCGGGGTCGGGTGGTGGGTCTGGGTTTTTAATGTAAGTGACTTCCATGGGGTCACTGTAGTCGGGGTCATAGTCGCTGCTATGTGGGCTGTAGTGTGGTGTGCTGTGGCTGTCCTCAGAGTCAGTGTCTGCATCGCTGTCTCTGCCGCGGCAGCTTGTGGGCGTTTCGGGGCGTGGTCTGTCGTGGTCGGTGGGCGGAGTCGTGGGCGAGTCCGATGAAGAACTGGTCTGTGAGGGGGATGGTGGAAACGTGTCTCTAGTGGGTGGGGTGAGGTGTTCTGCTGCGTCTAGCAGGACATGATGTGCATGGTTGGCCTGTGTTCCATATGCATTTAACTGGTTGATATGGAACCACGCGGTCTTACCATTAGGATATTTTATCCTATAAACTGAGGGGCTAATTTTATCCGAAATTGAGTATGGTCCGGAATATTTTGGTGCCAAAAAACTGCTGGGGTTGTATACAGATAGCATTACCTGTTGCCCAACCTGGAATTCTGTGGGGTGAACGGTCTTATTAAAGAATGCTGTGCGTTGTTTACGGCGTTTCCCGAGCTGAACTGCGGCTGCAATCTGTGCAGACCTCACAGTCTCAACCAGGTCTTTAACCGTCTTTTCGTGTGTGAGGGCCGTCACTTCGGGGCTAGTCATGTCCAGTCCTAAAAGGAATTCTGTACCTTTCATAGGGCGTCCGGTCATGAGTGTGTGTGGTGTGTATCCTGTGGAAGTGGAAACTGTATTTCTGATGAACATTAATGCAAATGGGAGCACTGAATCCCATGTGGAGTTGTTCTCTTGAACCATTTTTCTAAGCGTAGATTTTAGGGACCGATTCATGCGCTCTACAATCCCGCTGGACTGTGGGTGATACGCAATATGAAAATTTTGTTTTATTCCAAATATTGTCAGGACGTTCTTCATGACCCGTCCTGTAAAGTGAGATCCCTGGTCCGAATCAATGCTACGGGGTAAACCCCATCTCGTGAAGATGTGGTGGGTCAGGATCTTTGCAGCTATCTTAGCTGTATTCGTTCTAGAGAGGAATGCCTCTACCCATTTGGTAAAGGTATCGATGACCACCAGAACGTATTTATAGCCATTCCTACAAGGGGGCAATGGGCCTATAAAGTCGATCTGGAGATTTGTCCAGGGGCCATTAACTGGTCGAGTATGCCGAAGTTGTGCCTTTTTAGAATACCTCTCCGGGTTATTCTGGGCGCAAATAAGGCAATTCTCGATGTAGTGACCTACATCTGTCCTTAGGTTAGGCCACCAACAGAGTTGCCTGAGGTGCCTCGTGGTTGCGTCGGTCCCTTGGTGCCCGTGTCCATCATGGAACAAAGCAATCATTTCATTCCTGTCCTGCTGCGGGACCACATAAAGCTGATCCTTTATGATCACACCCTCATGTGTGGTCAGTGCGTGTCTGAATTTATCATACTGTGGCACAAAGTTGCCTTTGAAAATCTCCCTGAGATCCTCATCTTGCTTTTGTGCCTCTACTAAATCTTTAATACTGGTCTGTGAGACTTGGACTGCGCTCACAGGGGCGCTAGATGGTGCGCTAGCTGGGGGTGTCCATAAGTGTCCTCGCCTGGAACCTGCCTTAGCCAGTGCGTCGGCTTTTACATTCCCTGGGGGGATGACCTATGGTGGCTTCTTACTTTAATAATGCCGAAGGTCCTGTCCTTCGCTTTCTCCAAAATGTGTTTGAGTAAAGGGGCTGATGGAAGGGGTTTCCCATCTGCGGAGACAAAACCTCGTGTCCTCCACAGGGGCACAAAATCGGTTAAACTATTGCAGACATATAAACTGTCCGAATATATGTCCGCTGGGCTGGGGAAAGAATCGGGGTGGTCCACTATATAAGCTATGGCCGCGAGCTCTGCTGCCTGCGCGCCTAAGTGTCCCGGTAATTTTAAAGCTATCTCTTCGAGAGCGCGCCCCTGCGCGTCCTCTACATAGATGCCGCATCCTGTGATACGCTCACCTTCTAAAACTGTGGATGAACCGTCTACGTAAATCCTCAGTGGTCCACACGTGTCTGTGGGTTGGGGGCTTTGTCTTGGGTTCCCTATCTTCCTGGGGGGTGTCTTTGCTATAAAGGGTCCTGTGTTATGTAAGGGGGCTACAATTTCACATTCATGGGGCTGTCCTGGGTATTGGAGGTTGTCGGCTAGAAATGTGTGTGTGCGGGTCCGTTTAACTGTAATGTCCCGTCCTTGTAAGAGTAGTGTCCACCTAGCTGCCCTAATCTGGCTAACTGAACCGTCCCTCAGTCGACCGTCTAGGAGTAACTGTGTGGGGGTGTGCTAGGTCAAAATGGTGGTGGGGTTGAGTCCGGTGATGTAGGAGAAGTATTGTTCTGCCCAGAAAACTGCAAGGAGGTGCCTCTCGCAGGCTGAAAATCCTTGTTCAACTGGGTCTAACAGTCGGGAGGCATAAGCCACTGGTCTTAGCTGCTCGTGCCGTTCCTGAAGTAACACGGCCGAGAGGGTCAGATCTGTGCTCGCTACCTCTATTGCATATGGGGAGAGTTGGTCTGGGACTTGTAGCGCGGGTGCTGCGCTAAGGGCTTTCTTTAACTCTTCCACAGCCTCTGTATGCTGCGGAAGCCATTCCCAGGGAGCTCCTTTCTTAAGGAGGTCTGAGAGTGGGGCGGCTTTTGTCGCGAATCCGTCGATGTGGTTCCGACAATAACCAACCAGTCCTAAAAACGACCGGAGGGCTGAAACATTCTGGGGAAGGGGCAATTTGACAATCGAATCAATTCTTTTGAATTCGATCTCGCGTTTGCCGTGTGTGATGACTGTTCCCAAATACATCACTTTACTTTCCAAAATCTGGGCCTTTCTTGGGTTAACTTTACATCCAATCTCGGTTAAAAGTTCCAGGAGTTCGGCCAGAAGCGTAATGTGCTCTGCCTTTGTGTCTGTCTGCAGTAGTAGGTCGTCTACATACTGTACCAGACATTCGGGGCGGGAAAATCTTTCTAAGCCATTCGCCAACTGTCGGTGGAAAATGGAGGGGGAATTGTGGAATCCTTGTGGAAGGCATGTCCACGTATACTGTTGAGTTTTAAAAGTGAAGGCAAATTTGTACTGGCACGCCTTTGCCAATGGGATTGACCAGAAGCCATTGCTAATGTCCAAAACCGTGAAATATTTGGAGTTGAGTCCCTGTTTGAGCATGGTCTCGGGACTTGTTGCTACCGTGGGGGCTACTGCTGGGGTTACTTTATTGAGTTCCCGATAATCAATGGTCAGACGCCATGATCCGTCGGGCTTTCTCACTGGCCAAATAGGGGCATTATTGGTCGAGGCTACTGTTCTAAGCACACCTTGCTCCAATAAGCTACCTATTACTTTATCTATTTCTACCTCTGCTTCTAGGGGAAATCTATATTGTTTTTGTGGTCTGGGGTCAGGTCCGGTAACGTGAATTTGTCCAGCCATTCTGCCGCAGTCATGCCGGTGACTGGCAAATGCTGTCCTATGTTTGTTCAGTACTGCCTTAACTTGTCTGTCCGTGTGTAGTGTAGTCAGGTCAAATGAATAGTCTCCCACTGCACTAATCCTATTAGCGTACTCTCCTACTGTGAGAGTAGCGGGTGCTCTGTCCGATCTTGCCATTCGCCAGACACATTGGTTCACTGGGTCGAACGACAGGCTATGGGGATTCATAAAATCTATCCCTAGGATGTGTTCTGCTGTCCGGGGAAGATTTACTAAAACAACGGGGTGTTTGGTGGAAATGTTCCCTAGCTGGATTGCTACGGGTGCTGTGATATGTCCCTGCTGCGAGTGTCCGGTGAACCCGCTAAGTGTGATGGTGGAGGTGGTCGGCCACGTGTCTGCTTGTGCCGTGGTGGTTGAGTTAATTGTGGTGCGGGAGCCTCCTGTGTCCCAAAGTAACTCTATGGGCTTCCCTCTTAACTTTGCCGTGACTACCGGTCTTCCTGATGGATCCCATAGTGTGTCACAGACCCAAGTGGGGGAGCCCGAACACCGTCAGTCCGTTCCGTCCACATTGGTCTGTCCTGACTGTATCCCTATACTATGGATCGGTTTTGTTTTATTCCGATTCAGAGTGCCTGTCTGCTGGCCTCTCTGTGATCTCTGGGGTCCATTACATTCCTTAGCCCAATGTCCTAACTGTCCACAGTTGTAGCATTCCTGCGACTTCTGTGGAGGGCTGTTCTTCCCTTCATTCACCCATGCGGGTTTTTGGTGCTCTCTCACTGCCTGTATGTCTGCTGCAGCCTGAGCTTCTTCTGGGGATTTCACTCTACTCTTGCCCTGAACTGATTGCTCCCAAGCGCGGGACAATCTTTTCAGGACCCACTTCTCATTATGGGCTTCCTCTGAGGGGTCATAGCTGTTGCAAGCGCTCTGTCCTGAGTTCTGTTGCATCTGAAATTATGGTGCGCGTCCATTTAACCATGTTTTCACGGTTCAAATGGGCTCTATTTAAATCGCCAAATACTGCATTAAAATGGATCCACAGCCTTCCGGCAAATGCTGTGGGGTGCTCGGATTTCTTCTGCCGGCACTTATTAAGTCCTTCTACGGGGTCACCTCGATTATACCCTATGGCATCTAAAATGGAGGTGTGCATTTCCTCTAGGGTTCCTCCGCCAACGTTCTGTGGGTCGGGGAGGGCTGCTACAACCGATGGGTCTAAACTCAGAACTGTGAGTTTAACCTGCTCTCTCTCGTCCAGGCCGTACATGGTAGCCTGTTGCTTTACCTTTGCGAAAAACTGGTGGGGGTGTGCGGTGGGGACAAACGGAGTGATCTTCTCACACGCGTCCCTGAGTTGGGTTACAGTTAAGGGGGTGGTGTAAGTTATATCGGGTGCGCCTTCTATGGTCGCTTTTCTCTGGGTGGTGACTGGATTCATTGGAATGGTGACGAGCTGATCTGTGGGGGGTTGGGGTGCTTGCCTTTTCTGCTGCGCTGCTGGCGCACATGTTCCCTGAACATAACGCTGCGCTGTCTCACTTAACTCTTTCCAGTCTGGGGCATTCTCCTCATCTAACTGGGTTCCAAAGGTGCTTTGAAACCCATTTTGCACCGAAAGCAGCGATTGCAGCTCTGCAATCTGCTTCCTGCATTTCGCGTGATCTACTGTACTTTGCCTTTGTTCTGTGGTGGCAGCATGGAGTGCTCTCAAAGCTGCTTTAAGGTCAGAGCATTGCCTCTGCAAAGCCTCTACCTGCTTCTCTGATTCTTCTCTTATCAGGACGGCACGTTGCACGTCCTGATAGGCCTTTTTGTACTGGGTCTGGGAACTGCTGAGATGGGCTAGACAAGAATGATGTGCCCTCTTGGCATCATCCACCTCTCTACCTTTCTCTGCCAACTTCCCTCTTAGATCCATATTTTCCTTTTCGATGTCCCTGACATCCACTTTACTCATTCTATTCCGTTCTTCTAATTCTGCCCGGAGCGTCTGAACGACCTCCTCTGTGCCTCGCAATTGTGCCAAACAGGACACAATCGCCATCGGCTTACGTGCTTTACTCATGTTTTTCTTGTGAATTTGAGAGAGGTTCTCCCACCAAGTATGTCCTATACTTCCGGGACCTGTCTCCTCATTCAAACAAAACTCTTTCCAAAGGGGCCATCCCTTTCCTTGCAGATATTTGCGGAGTTCCAGCTCCCACATGGGACACTGACCTACTCGGCTACTGCTGCTGGTCGCTGCGACCACAAACCGTTCTGGGTTCATGAGGCGTTCCATTGCCTGCATGGCCATTTTCTGACTCACTTTTAAATTTAGGAACAGGGGGTGTTGAGGTTATGTCTCACGAAACGGGTAAGGCTTACGCTATGTTCCGTTCACAAAACTACCGAAAGTTTGTCGCAACAAAAATGCTTTCAGGTTTTCCTTACAACCCTGTTAGTACGCATGCACTAAACACACTTCCGAATTACGCTTATTGCTTTGAACACCTTGAATATTTGTGATTTCTTTCCGTTTTCTTTACCAGATTTCCAATTCAAATTTCAGGGTCCTCGAAGGAGTGGGGGTACCACTTATAACCGTGTCCCATCTGGGTCGCCACTAAATGTTGCACGTTTTGCTATGGGTGTAAAACGCGTTTATTGGGGTGTATTAACTTGCCTGAGTTAAAGGCCGTGTGCTTAACACCACTAGGCTCTGTCTATGTATTTTCAGCTCAGGAGTCGCCAGTTGCCATATAGACAACTCACAAAATATCTCAAGGTCAGGTTCAAAGTAATAAAACGATACACCGATTAGTAAGTTCCAAACGATCAATATTTATTATACAATTATAATAAATACGCATGCACACACTAAGGGACTAAGCTATGACTAAACTAAGCAAACAGAATACTTAACTACACAGGAACAGGCAAGGTCAGGGAGCGAGGCCTTCGTCCCGGTCTTGGGCTGCAACCTTCAGAAAGCGTGCTGGTCACTGGGGGTCTAGCGGGCTTGGTTCGCGTAGCGAGCGTCGTATTGGCACTTACGGTTCGGCGGCTGGTGCTCAACGGCTGGAGTCAGGATACACGTTGGAGGTCTTGGTCAAAGCCGGAGCACGAAACAACAGACAGGACCATGTGTGGGGGTCTATATTTATAGGGGTCCCCAATGTCCTTCCCTCTTCCTGGGCGGGTATACCTTTAGGTATCGATTGGATCGCTTCCAATCGATATCTTTTGAATTCCTCCAATGTGAGGGACTTTCTCGATGGTGGGGGCGGTTTCTAAAGTGGATACTTCTGGTGCCGCTCTGTCTGGACATCCACTTAAAGTATCTTATTCAAACCCAAATGTTGCCATTGTGTGTGCCTAGATCTGGACTGCCTCATTAGTATGTAGAACGTTCTGCCATTATCACCTTTGGTTGGAGATCTTCCACCTGGCCAGAAACTGGTTTTGCTGCTTGCAAAATGCTAATGAGTGTTTGCAGGCTGTTTGCCTTGGCTAAACTGTTTTTCCCTACAGTCTTAGCGATTCTCCATTTTGTTTGGTTCAGTGTCCATTTTAGGTGGTTACAGTGGCTACATTCCCTCCTTGTGATCCTCACAATCAAAATATTGTGAAGGATCACCTATGTACGTTGCCTTGAGTGCATCTGGGTTGCCTTCTTTGTGTTCCCTGACCTCGGCAAGCTCCTGAGCGTCTACTCTGTCCTTAACTATGGGAAGAAAAATGTTTAACTGACATCTCTACTTGGCGCTATGTCAAAGGGGACATGCATTACCTCAAACTGGGAACCTCTACCTATCACAATTATCCTTATCTTAACTTAAACATTTCATTACAGACTAAACCTCATCCATTCATACCACATCACATAACATGTCCTGACTCGGCAGTCGAGTTCAGGACAATATAATACATGGGTACTTTTTTTTATTCATTACACAGTGCTTTATTCATCATGGGGCAAAGGGGATTGATGAAACCGGAAAATAGGAGATCGAACTCCATAGACGGTTGAGGGGCAGGAACGGGAGGCTCTCCTCTTCCACTTCCTCAACCTGAGGGTCTGTACAAGTATGGCGAGGATCGCAATCACTAGCAGTGATTCAAACACGTATGACATGGAGTACCATGTCATAAATTTTGTGCACCAGGTCTGAACCTCACTGATCAGAGCTGAGCACTGGGGAGTTGCTGTAAGTGAAACATTTACGGTGGGGGTTGTGGGGGAAACGTGTCTTGCTTCCACACAAACAAATATAACATTTAAAAGCAATAAGTGGGCTTCCATCATCTTCTCTTCGTTTTCCGTCTTTTCTTCCTCCTGTATGGCCGATCCTTGCTGTGGTCCCTGTTTCGTCCTTCGAAAGTTATGGGATCAAGCACAGTATCTGTCAATACAGCTTAATATCCGTACTTGTTAGTGTATCTGTCTTTCAATTCCAATTGACCCATTAAAAATGACTGGCCAAGTCACACCCTGTGACTCCCCTCATTTTTTTTTTTTCAAAAGCGAATTTAATGAACACAATACACATAACAACTCTTCTCCAGCGAGCCGTCTCGCAGGCTTTGCTCATTTACCATCCGAATGTTCCTGGATGTAAATAGCATGTGGGATGGCGGCCTAAGGGCTGCCTAACGAAAACTGAAAACAACTTGGAAACAAAAGGTCGAATGGGTTGCGTATGGGCCGCTCCGGGTACGATTTGAATGGGATCCCCGGGTAGGGCGTGCTGTGCCATACCCGAGCTTGGCTGACCAAAGTGGGTTCTCAGACAGGGCGGGTCCTCAGTGCCGTTTGTCCACTGCCTGAGTAACCTGGATTAAACGGGTAAGAATGTGTTTACCATGGATTTGCAGCCTCTATTCGCCGAATAGAGGGGCACCTAAAAACAACGGAGCCAAGATGCTCCTTTTGGGAAATGAGCTGGGCTTCAGACATTTCAGACGATAAGGTGAGCTGCTCACCATAGAAGTTCTCAGACGTATCTGCAGATAAACTATTGTGTGTGTAAGGCGGTCACAAGCCTTACAACTTGAAAAGATCTCCAATCAAACGGGTTTGGGAACTGAAGTTCTCAAAGGTATCGGCGGACAAGCTAACGTGTGTGTGAGGTGGTCACAATCTTTTCAGCTGAAAAGAAGATGTCCATCCTCCAACTGAACCATTTACATTCCTGAAAGACAAACAAACATAAAACGATAGACAAACATACATGCAGGTTCCATCAGAAAGGACATCGCTTCCCTCAAACGATTCCTATTTTACATCATCTGGACACCTCACTTTTCCTCTGTCTCTGTGAACAGGGTCACAAAGGGGTTGCCGTATCGGGATTCAGACACCGTGTCGTCCTGCTCTCCCGGATCCCACACCCTTGTGTGGATCAGGCATGATATCTTTGAATTGTGTGACCGGGGGTCACTTTCATCGTTGCGGACAAGTCGGTACGAATTGTCCCTGTGCCAGAGTGTTGGGTCCAAAAGTGAATGGGTATTGTCGGGGTCGTCGGGGTCGGGTGGTGGGTCTGGGTTTTTAATGTAAGTGACTTCCATGGGGTCACTGTAGTCGGGGTCATAGTCGCTGCTATGTGGGCTGTAGTGTGGTGTGCTGTGGCTGTCCTCAGAGTCAGTGTCTGCATCGCTGTCTCTGCCGCGGCAGCTTGTGGGCGTTTCGGGGCGTGGTCTGTCGTGGTCGGTGGGCGGAGTCGTGGGCGAGTCCGATGAAGAACTGGTCTGTGAGGGGGATGGTGGAAACGTGTCTCTAGTGGGTGGGGTGAGGTGTTCTGCTGCGTCTAGCAGGACATGGTGTGCATGGTTGGCCTGTGTTCCATATGCCTTTAACTGGTTGATATGGAACCACGCGGTCTTACCATTAGGATATTTTATCCTATAAACTGAGGGGCTAATTTTATCCGAAATTGAGTATGGTCCGGAATATTTTGGTGCCAAAAAACTGCTGGGGTTGTATACAGATAGCATTACCTGTTGCCCAACCTGGAATTCTGTGGGGTGAACGGTCTTATTAAAGAATGCTGTGCGTTGTTTACGGCGTTTCCCTAGCTGAACTGCGGCTGCAATCTGTGCAGACCTCACAGTCTCAACCAGGTCTTTAACCGTCTTTTCGTGTGTGAGGGCCGTCACTTCGGGGCTAGTCATGTCCAGTCCTAAAAGGAATTCTGTACCTTTCATAGGGCGTCCGGTCATGAGTGTGTGTGGTGTGTATCCTGTGGAAGTGGAAACTGTATTTCTGATGAACATTAATGCAAATGGGAGCACTGAATCCCATGTGGAGTTGTTCTCTTGAACCATTTTTCTAAGCGTAGATTTTAGGGACCGATTCATGCGCTCTACAATCCCGCTGGACTGTGGGTGATACGCAATATGAAAATTTTGTTTTATTCCAAATATTGTCAGGACGTTCTTCATGACCCGTCCTGTAAAGTGAGATCCCTGGTCCGAATCAATGCTACGGGGTAAACCCCATCTCGTGAAGATGTGGTGGGTCAGGATCTTTGCAGCTATCTTAGCTGTATTCGTTCTAGAGGGGAATGCCTCTACCCATTTGGTAAAGGTATCGATGACCACCAGAACGTATTTATAGCCATTCCTACAAGGGGGCAATGGGCCTATAAAGTCGATCTGGAGGTTTGTCCAGGGGCCATTAACTGGTCGAGTATGCCGAAGTTGTGCCTTTTTAGAATACCTCTCCGGGTTATTCTGGGCGCAAATAAGGCAATTCTCGATGTAGTGACCTACATCTGTCCTTAGGTTAGGCCACCAACAGAGTTGCCTGAGGTGCCTCGTGGTTGCGTCGGTCCCTTGGTGCCCGTGTCCATCATGGAACAAAGCAATCATTTCATTCCTGTCCTGCTGCGGGACCACATAAAGCTGATCCTTTATGATCACACCCTCATGTGTGGTCAGTGCGTGTCTGAATTTATCATACTGTGGCACAAAGTTGCCTTTGAAAATCTCCCTGAGATCCCCATCTTGCTTTTGTGCCTCTACTAAATCTTTAATACTGGTCTGTGAGACTTGGACTGCGCTCACAGGGGCGCTAGCTGGTGCGCTAGCTGGGGGTGTCCATAAGTGTCCTCGCCTGGAACCTGCCTTAGCCAGTGCGTCGGCTTTTACATTCCCTGGGGGGATGACCTATGGTGGCTTCTTACTTTAATAATGCCGAAGGTCCTGTCCTTCGCTTTCTCCAAAATGTGTTTGAATAAAGGGGCTGATGGAAGGGGTTTCCCATCTGCGGAGACAAAACCTCGTGTCCTCCACAGGGGCAGAAAATCGGTTAAACTATTTCAGACATATAAACTGTCCGAATATATGTCCGCTGGGCTGGGGAAAGAATCGGGGTGGTCCACTATATAAGCTATGGCCGCGAGCTCTGCTGCCTGCGCGCCTAAGTGTCCCGGTAATTTTAAAGCTATCTCTTCGAGAGCGCGCCCCTGCGCGTCCTCTACATAGATGCCGCATCCTGTGATACGCTCACCTTCTAAAACTGTGGATGAACCGTCTACGTAAATCCTCAGTGGTCCACACGTGTCTGTGGGTAGGGGGCTTTGTCTTGGGTTCCCTATCTTCCTGGGGGGTGTCTTTGCTATAAAGGGTCCTGTGTTATGTAAGGGGGCTACAATTTCACATTCATGGGGCTGTCCTGGGTATTGGAGGTTGTCGGCTAGAAATGTGTGTGTGCGGGTCCGTTTAACTGTAATGTCCCGTCCTTGTAAGAGTAGTGTCCACCTAGCTGCCCTAATCTGGCTAACTGAACCCTCCCTCAGTCGACCGTCTAGGAGTAACTGTGTGGGGGTGTGCTCGGTCAAAATGGTGGTGGTGTTGAGTCCGGTGATGTAGGAGAAGTATTGCACTGCCCAGAAAACTGCATTTGAGGTGCCTCTCGCAGGCTGAAAATCCTTGTTCAACTGGGTCTAACAGTCGGGAGGCATAAGCCACTGGTCTCAGCTGCTCGTGCCGTTCCTGAAGTAACACGGCCGAGAGGGTCAGATCTGTGCTCGCTACCTCTATTGCATATGGGGAGAGTTGGTCTGGGACTTGTAGCGCGGGTGCTGCGCTAAGGGCTTTCTTTAACTCTTCCACAGCCTCTGTATGCTGCGGAAGCCATTCCCAGGGAGCTCCTTTCTTAAGGAGGTCTGAGAGTGGGGCGGCTTTTGTCGCGAATCCGTCGATGTGGTTCCGACAATAACCAACCAGTCCTAAAAACGACCGGAGGGCTGAAACATTCTGGGGAAGGGGCAATTTGACAATCGAATCAATTCTTTTGAATTCCATCTCGCGTTTGTCGTGTGTGATGACTGTTCCCAAATACATCACTTTACTTTCCAAAATCTGGGCCTTTCTTGGGTTAACTTTACATCCAATCTCGGTTAAAGGTTCCAGGAGTTCGGCCAGAAGCGTAATGTGCTCTGCCTTTGTGTCTGTCTGCAGTAGTAGGTCGTCTACATACTGTACCAGACATTCGGGGCGGGAAAAGTTTTCTAAGCCATTCGCCAACTGTCGGTGGAAAATGGAGGGGGAATTGTGGAATCCTTGTGGAAGGCATGTCCACGTATACTGTTGAGTTTTAAAAGTGAAGGCAAATTTGTACTGGCACGCCTTTGCCAATGGGATTGACCAGAAGCCATTGCTAATGTCCAAAACCGTGAAATATTTGGAGTTGAGTCCCTGTTTGAGCATGGTCTCGGGACTTGTTGCTACCGTGGGGGCTACTGCTGGGGTTACTTTATTGAGTTCCCGATAATCAATGGTCAGACGCCATGATCCGTCGGGCTTTCTCACTGGCCAAATAGGGGCATTATTGGTCGAGGCTACTGTTCTAAGCACACCTTGCTCCAATAAGCTACCTATTACTTTATCTATTTCTACCTCTGCTTCTAGGGGAAATCTATATTGTTTTTGTGGTCTGGGGTCAGGTCCGGTAACGTGAATTTGTCCAGCCATTCTGCCGCAGTCATGCCGGTGACTGGCAAATGCTGTCCTATGTTTGTTCAGTACTGCCTTAACTTGTCTGTCCGTGTGTAGTGTAGTCAGGTCAAATGAATAGTCTCCCACTGCACTAATCCTATTAGCGTACTCTCCTACTGTGAGAGTAGCGGGTGCTCTGTCCGATCTTGCCATTCGCCAGACACATTGGTTCACTGGGTCGAACGACAGGCTATGGGCATTCATAAAATCTATCCCTAGGATGTGTTCTGCTGTCCGGGGAAGATTTACTAAAACAACGGGGTGTTTTGTGGAAATGTTCCCTAGCTGGATTGCTACGGGTGCTGTGATATGTCCCTGCTGCGAGTGTCCGGTGAACCCGCTAAGTGTGATGGTGGAGGTGGTCGGCCACGTGTCTGCTTGTGCCGTGGTGGTGGAGTTAATTGTGGTGCGGGAGCCTCCTGTGTCCCAAAGTAACTCTATGGGCTTCCCTCTTAACTTTGCCGTGACTACCGGTCTTCCTGATGGATCCCATAGTGTGTCACAGACCCAAGTGGGGGAGCCCGAACACCGTCAGTCCGTTCCGTCCACATTGGTCTGTCCTGACTGTATCCCTATACTATGGATCGGTTTTGTTTTATTCCGATTCAGAGTGCCTGTCTGCTGGCCTCTCTGTGATCTCTGGGGTCCAGTACATTCCTTAGCCCAATGTCCTAACTGTCCACAGTTGTAGCATTCCTGCGACTTCTGTGGAGGGCTGTTCTTCCCTTCATTCACCCATGCGGGTTTTTGGTGCTCTCTCACTGCCTGTATGTCTGCTGCAGCCTGAGCTTCTTCTGGGGATTTCACTCTACTCTTGCCCTGAACTGATTGCTCCCAAGCGCGGGACAATCTTTTCAGGACCCACTTCTCATTATGGGCTTCCTCTGAGGGGTCATAGCTGTTGCAAGCGCTCTGCCCTGCTTCTGTTGCATGTGAAATTATGGTGCGCGTCCATTTAACCATGTTTTCACGGTTCAAATGGGCTCTATTTAAATCGCCAAATACTGCATTAAAATGGATCCACAGCCTTCCGGCGAATGCTGTGGGGTGCTCGGATTTCTTCTGCCGGCACTTATTAAGTCCTTCTACGGGGTCACCTCGATTATACCCTATGGCATCTAAAATGGAGGTGTGCATTTCCTCTAGGGTTCCTCCGCCAACGTTCTGTGGGTCGGGGAGGGCTGCTACAACCGATGGGTCTAAACTCAGAACTGTGAGTTTAACCTGCTCTCTCTTGTCCAGGCCGTACATGGTAGCCTGTTGCTTTACCTTTGCGAAAAACTGGTGGGGGTCTGCGGTGGGGAGAAACGGAGTGATCTTCTCACACGCGTCCCTGAGTTGGGTTACAGTTAAGGGGGTGGTGTAAGTTATATCGGGTGCGCCTTCTATGGTCGCTTTTCTCTGGGTGGTGACTGGATTCATTGGAATGGTGACGAGCTTATCTGTGGGGGGTTGGGGTGCTTGCCTTTTCTGCTGCGCTGCTGGCGCACATGTTCCCTGAACATAACGCTGCGCTGTCTCACTTAACGCTTTCCAGTCTGGGGCATTCTCCTCATCTAACTGGGTTCCAAATGTGCTTTGAAACCCATTTTGCACCGAAAGCAGCGATTGCAGCTCTGCAATCTGCTTCCTGCATTTCGCGTGATCTACTGTACTTTGCCTTTGTTCTGTGGTGGCAGCATGGAGTGCTCTCAAAGCTACTTTAAGGTCAGAGCATTGCCTCTGCAAAGCCTCTACCTGCTTCTCTGATTCTTCTCTTATCAGGACGGCACGTTGCACGTCCTGATAGGGCTTTTCGTACTGGGTCTGGGAACTGCTGAGATGGGCTAGACAAGACTGATGTGCCCTCTTGGCATCATCCACCTCTCTACCTTTCTCTGCCAACTTCCCTCTTAGATCCATATTTTCCTTTTCGATGTCCCTGACATCCACTTTACTCATTCTATTCCGTTCTTCTAATTCTGCCCGGAGCGTCTGAACGACCTCCTCTGTGCCTCGCAATTGTGCCAAACAGGACACAATCGCCATCGGCTTACGTGCTTTACTCATGTTTTTCTTGTGAATTTGAGAGAGGTTCTCCCACCAAGTATGTCCTATACTTCCGGGACCTGTCTCCTCATTCAAACAAAACTCTTTCCAAAGGGGCCATCCCTTTCCTTGCAGATATTTGCGGAGTTCCAGCTCCCACATGGGACACTGACCTACTCGGCTACTGCTGCTGGTCGCTGCGACCACAAACCGTTCTGGGTTCATGAGGCGTTCCATTGCCTGCATGGCCATTTTCTGACTCACTTTTAAATTTAGGAACAGGGGGTGTTGAGGTTATGTCTCACGAAACGGGTAAGGCTTACGCTATGTTCCGTTCACAAAACTACCGAAAGTTTGTCGCAACAAAAATGCTTTCAGGTTTTCCTACAACCCTGTTAGTACGCATGCACTAAACACACTTCCGAATTACGCTTATTGCTTTGAACACCTTGAATATTTGTGATTTCTTTCCGTTTTCTTTACCAGATTTCCAATTCAAATTTCAGGGTCCTCGACGGAGTGGGGGTACCACTTATAACCGTGTCCCATCTGGGTCGCCACTAAATGTTGCACGTTTTGCTATGGGTGTAAAACGCGTTTATTGGGGTGTATTAACTTGCCTGTGTTAAAGGCCGTGTGCTTAACACCACTAGGCTCTGTCTATGTATTTTCAGCTCAGGAGTCGCCAGTTGCCATATAGACAACTCACAAAATATCTCAAGGTCAGGTTCAAAGTAATATAACGATACACCGATTAGAAAGTTCCAAACGATCAATATTTATTATACAATTATAATAAATACGCATGCACACACTAAGGGACTAAGCTATGACTAAACTAAGCAAACAGAATACTTAACTACACAGGAACAGGCAAGGTCAGGGAGCGAGGCCTTCGTCCCGGTCTTGGGCTGCAACCTTCAGAAAGCGTGCTGGTCACTGGGGGTCTAACGGGCTTGGTTCACGTAGCAAGCGTCGTATTGGCACTTACGGTTCGGCGGCTGGTGCTCAACGGCTGGAGTCAGGATACACGTTGGAGGTCTTGGTCAAAGCCGGAGCACGAAACAACAGACAGGACCATGTGTGGGGGTCTATATTTATAGGGGTCCCCAATGTCCTTCCCTCTTCCTGGGCGGGCTTTACCTTTAGGTATCGATTGGATCGCTTCCAATCGATATCTTTTGAATTCCTCCAATGTGAGGGTCTTTCTCGATGGTGGGGGCGGTTTCTATAGTGGACACTTCTGGTGCCGCTCTGTCTGGACATCCACTTAAAGTATCTTATTCAAACCCAAATGTTGCCATTGTGTGTGCCTAGATCTGGACTGCCTCATTAGTATGTAGAACGTTCTGCCATTATCACCTTTGGTTGGAGATCTTCCACCTGGCCAGAAACTGGTTTTGCTGCTTGCAAAATGCTAATGAGTGTTTGCAGGCTGTTTGCCTTCGCTAAACTGTTTTTCCCTACAGTCTTAGCGATTCTCCATTTTGTTTGGTTCAGTGTCCATTTTAGGGGGCTACAGTGGCTACATTCCCTCCTTGTGATCCTCACAATCAAAATATTGTGAAGGATCACCTATGTACGTTGCCTTGAGTGCATCTGGGTTGCCTTCTTTGTGTTCCCTGACCTCGGCAAGCTCCTGAGCGTCTACTCTGTCCTTAACTATGGGAAGAAAATTTTTTAACTGACATCGCTACTTGGCGCTATGTCAAAGGACACATGCATTACCTCAAACTGGGAACCTCTACCTATCACAATTATCCTTATCTTAACTTAAACATTTCATTACAGACTAAATCTCATCCATTCATACCACATCACATAACATTTCCTGACTCGGCAGTCGAGTTCAGGACAATATAATACATGGGTACATTTTTTTATTCATTACACAGTGCTTTATTCATCATGGGGCAAAGGGGATTGATGAAACCGGAAAATAGGAGATCGAACTCCATAGACGGTTGAGGGGCAGGAACTGGAGGCTCTCCTCTTCCACTTCCTCAACCTGAGGGTCTGTACAAGTATGGCGAGGATCGCAATCACTAGCAGTGATTCAATCACGTATGACATGGAGTACCATGTCATAAATTTTGTGCACCAGGTCTGAACCTCACTGATCAGAGCTGAGAACTGGGGAGTTGCTGTAAGTGAAACATTTACGGTGGGGGTTGTGGGGGAAACGTGCCTTGCTTCCACACAAACAAATATAACATTTAAAAGCAATAAGTGGGCTTCCATCATCTTCTCTTCGTTTTCCGTCTTTTCTTCCTCCTGTATGGCCGATCCTTGCTGTGGTCCCTGTTTCGTCCTTCGAAAGCTATGGGATCAAGCACAGTATCTGTCAATACAGCTTAATATCCGTACATGTTAGTGTATCTGTCTTTCAATTCCAATTGACCCATTAAAAATGACTGGCCAAGTCACACCCTGTGACTCCCCTCATTTTTTTATTTTCAAAAGCGAATTTAATGAACACAATACACCTAACAACTCTGCTCCAGCGAGCCGTCTCGCAGGCTTTGCTCATTTACCATCCGAATGTTCCTGGATGTAAATAGCATGTGGGATGGCGGACTAAGGGCTGCCTAACGAAAAATGAAAACAACTTGGAAACAAAAGGTCGAATGGGTTGCGTATGGGCCGCTCCGGGTACGATTTGAATGGGATCCCCGGGTAGGGCGTGCTGTGCCATACCCGAGCTTGGCTGACCAAAGTGGGTTCTCAGACAGGGCGGGTCCTCAGTGCCGTTTGTCCACTGCCTGAGTAACCTGGATTAAACGGGTAAGAATGTGTTTACCATGGATTTGCAGCCTCTATTCGCCGAATAGAGGGGCACCTAAAAACAATGGAGCCAAGATGCTCCTTTTGGGAAATGAGCTGGGCTTCAGACATTTCAGACGATAAGGTGAGCTGCTCACCATAGAAGTTCTCAGACGTATCTGCAGATAAACTATTGTGTGTGTAAGGCGGTCACAAGCCTTACAACTTGAAAAGATCTCCAATCAAACGGGTTTGGGAACTGAAGTTCTCAAAGGTATCGGCGGACAAGCTAACGTGTGTGTGAGGTGGTCACAATCTTTTCAGCTGAAAAGAAGATGTCCATCCTCCAACTGAACCATTTACATTCCTGAAAGACAAACAAACATAAAACGATAGACAAACATACGTGCAGGTTCCATCAGAAAGGACATCGCTTCCCTCAAACGATTCCTATTTTACATCATCTGGACACCTCACTTTTCCTCTGTCTCTGTGAACAGGGTCACAAAGGGGTTGCCGTATCAGGATTCAGACACCGTGTCGTCCTGCTCTCCCGGATCCCACACCCTTGTGTGGATCAGGCATGATATCTTTGAATTGTGTGACCGGGGGTCACTTTCATCGTTGCGGACAAGTCGGTACGAATTGTCCCTGTGCCAGAGTGTTGGGTCCAAAAGTGAATGGGTATTGTCGGGGTCGTCGGGGTCGGGTGGTGGGTCTGGGTTTTTAATGTAAGTGACTTCCATGGGGTCACTGTAGTCGGGGTCATAGTCGCTGCTATGTGGGCTGTAGTGTGGTGTGCTGTGGCTGTCCTCAGAGTCAGTGTCTGCATCGCTGTCTCTGCCGCGGCAGCTTGTGGGCGTTTCGGGGCGTGGTCTGTCGTGGTCGGTGGGCGGAGTCGTGGGCGAGTCCGATGAAGAACTGGTCTGTGAGGGGGATGGTGGAAACGTGTCTCTAGTGGGTGGGGTGAGGTGTTCTGCTGCGTCTAGTAGGACATGGTGTGCATGGTTGGCCTGTGTTCCATATGCCTTTAACTGGTTGATATGGAACCACGCGGTCTTACCATTAGGATATTTTATCCTATAAACTGAGGGGCTAATTTTATCCGAAATTGAGTATGGTCCGGAATATTTTGGTGCCAAAAAACTGCTGGGGTTGTATACAGATAGCATTACCTGTTGCCCAACCTGGAATTCTGTGGGGTGAACGGTCTTATTAAAGAATGCTGTGCGTTGTTTACGGCGTTTCCCTAGCTGAACTGCGGCTGCAATCTGTGCAGACCTCACAGTCTCAACCAGGTCTTTAACCGTCTTTTCGTGTGTGAGGGCCGTCACTTCGGGGCTAGTCATGTCCAGTCCTAAAAGGAATTCTGTACCTTTCATAGGGCGTCCGGTCATGAGTGTGTGTGGTGTGTATCCTGTGGAAGTGGAAACTGTATTTCTGATGAACATTAATGCAAATGGGAGCACTGAATCCCATGTGGAGTTGTTCTCTTGAACCATTTTTCTAAGCGTAGATTTTAGGGTCCGATTCATGGTCTCTACAATCCCGCTGGACTGTGGGTGATACGCAATATGAAAATTTTGTTTTATTCCAAATATTGTCAGGACGTTCTTCATGACCCGTCCTGTAAAGTGAGATCCCTGGTCCGAATCAATGCTACGGGGTAAACCCCATCTCGTGAAGATGTGGTGGGTCAGGATCTTTGCAGCTGTCTTAGCTGTATTCGTTCTAGAGGGGAATGCCTCTACCCATTTGGTAAAGGTATCGATGACCACCAGAACGTATTTATAGCCATTCCTACAAGGGGGCAATGGGCCTATAAAGTCGATCTGGAGGTTTGTCCAGGGGCCATTAACTGGTCGAGTATGCCGAAGTTGTGCCTTTTTAGAATACCTCTCCGGGTTATTCTGGGCGCAAATAAGGCAATTCTCGATGTAGTGACCTACATCTGTCCTTAGGTTAGGCCACCAACAGAGTTGCCTGAGGTGCCTCGTGGTTGCGTCGGTCCCTTGGTGCCCGTGTCCATCATGGAACAAAGCAATCATTTCATTCCTGTCCTGCTGCGGGACCACATAAAGCTGATCCTTTATGATCACACCCTCATGTGTGGTCAGTGCGTGTCTGAATTTATCATACTGTGGCACAAAGTTGCCTTTGAAAATCTCCCTGAGATCCTCATCTTGCTTTTGTGCCTCTACTAAATCTTTAATACTGGTCTGTGAGACTTGGACTGCGCTCACAGGGGCGCTAGCTGGTGCGCTAGCTGGGGGTGTCCATAAGTGTCCTCGCCTGGAACCTGCCTTAGCCAGTGCGTCGGCTTTTACATTCCCTGGGGGGATGACCTATGGTGGCTTCTTACTTTAATAATGCCGAAGGTCCTGTCCTTCGCTTTCTCCAAAATGTGTTTGAGTAAAGGGGCTGATGGAAGGGGTTTCCCATCTGCGGAGACAAAACCTCGTGTCCTCCACAGGGGCAGAAAATCGGTTAAACTATTGCAGACATATAAACTGTCCGAATATATGTCCGCTGGGCTGGGGAAAGAATCGGGGTGGTCCACTATATAAGCTATGGCCGCGAGCTCTGCTGCCTGCGCGCCTAAGTGTCCCGGTAATTTTAAAGCTATCTCTTTGAGAGCGCGCCCCTGCGCGTCCTCTACATAGATGCCGCATCCTGTGATACGCTCACCTTCTAAAACTGTGGATGAACCGTCTACGTAAATCCTCAGTGGTCCACAAGTGTCTGTGGGTTGGGGGCTTTGTCTTGGGTTCCCTATCTTCCTGGGGGGTGTCTTTGCTATAAAGGGTCCTGTGTTATGTAAGGGGGCTACAATTTCACATTCATGGGGCTGTCCTGGGTATTGGAGGTTGTCGGCTAGAAATGTGTGTGTGCGGGTCCGTTTAACTGTAATGTCCCGTCCTTGTAAGAGTAGTGTCTACCTAGCTGCCCTAATCTGGCTAACTGAACCGTCCCTCAGTCGACCGTCTAGGAGTAACTGTGTGGGGGTGTGCTCGGTCAAAATGGTGGTGGGGTTGAGTCCGGTGATGTAGGAGAAGTATTGCACTGCCCAGAAAACTGCAAGGAGGTGCCTCTCGCAGTCTGAAAATCCTTGTTCAACTGGGTCTAACAGTCGGGAGGCATAAGCCACTGGTCTTAGCTGCTCGTGCCGTTCCTGAAGTAACACGGCCGAGAGGGTCAGATCTGTGCTCGCTACCTCTATTGCATATGGGGAGAGTTGGTCTGGGACTTGTAGCGCGGGTGCTGCGCTAAGGGCTCTCTTTAACTCTTCCACAGCCTCTGTATGCTGCGGAAGCCATTCCCAGGGAGCTCCTTTCTTAAGGAAGTCTGAGAGTGGGGCGGCTTTTGTCGCGAATCCGTCGATGTGGTTCCGACAATAACCAACCAGTCCTAAAAACGACCGGAGGGCTGAAACATTCTGGGGAAGGGGCAATTTGACAATCGAATCAATTCTTTTGAATTCGATCTCGCGTTTGCCGTGTGTGATGACTGTTCCCAAATACATCACTTTACTTTCCAAAATCTGGGCCTTTCTTGGGTTAACTTTACATCCAATCTCGGTTAAAAGTTCCAGGAGTTCGGCCAGAAGAGTAATGTGCTCTGCCTTTGTGTCTGTCTGCAGTAGTAGGTCGTCTACACACTGTACCAGACATTCGGGGCGGGAAAATTTTTCTAAGCCATTCGCCAACTGTCGGTGGAAAATGGAGGGGGAATTGTGGAATCCTTGTGGAAGGCATGTCCACGTATACTGTTGAGTTTTAAAAGTGAAGGCAAATTTGTACTGGCACGCCTTTGCCAATGGGATTGACCAGAAGCCATTGCTAATGTCCAAAACCGTGAAATATTTGGAGTTGAGTCCCTTTTTGAGCATGGTCTCGGGACTTGTTGCTACCGTGGGCGCTACTGCTGGGGTTACTTTATTGAGTTCCCGATAATCAATGGTCAGACGCCATGATCCGTCGGGCTTTCTCACTGGCCAAATAGGGGCATTATTGGTCGAGGCTACTGTTCTAAGCACACCTTGCTCCAATAAGCTACCTATTACTTTATCTATTTCTACCTCTGCTTCTAGGGGAAATCTATATTGTTTTTGTGGTCTGGGGTCAGGTCCGGTAACGTGAATTTGTCCAGCCATTCTGCCGCAGTCATGCCGGTGACTGGCAAATGCTGTCCTATGTTTGATTTCACAAATTCACAAATTTGATTGAATTATTTGAGGAGGTAACTACGTCTGTTGATGAAGGTAGAGCAGTTGATGTCGTATAAATGGATGTTAGTAAGGCGTTTGATAAGGTTCCCCACGGTCGGCTCATTAAGAAAGTAGGGGTGGGATAGAGGGAACTCTTGCCAATCGGATCAGTAACTGGCTGTCAGATAGAAGACAGAGGGTGGTGGTGGATGGAAAATTTTCAGACTGGAGACCAGTTCCGAGCGGTATACCACACGGATCAGTGGTGGGCCCTCTGCTACTTGTGATTTTCATTAATGAATTGGAGGAGAGGGCTGAAGGGTGGGTCAGTAAATTTGCTGATGACACCAGGATTGGTGCAGTAGTGGATATACTGTAGCGCTGTTGTAGGCTGGACAGAGATATTGATAGGATGCAGGGCTGGGTTGAAAAGTGGCAGATGGAGTTTAACCCTGATAAGTGCGAGGTGATTCATTTTGGGAGAAAAATATTGAATGCCCATTAGAGTGTCAACGGCAGGGTTCTGAACAATGTGGAGGAACAGAGAGATTTTGGGATTCAAGTCCACAGATCACTGAACGTAGCCACTCAAGTGGACAGAGCTGTGAAGAAGACTTACAGTGTGATAGCGTTTATTAACAGGTGGCTTGAGTTTAAGAGCGCCTGGGTTGTGCTGCAACTAAACATGACCCTGGTGAGATTACATTTGGAGTATTGTGTGCAGTTCTGGTCACTTCATTACAGGAAGGATGTGGAAACATTGGAAAGGGTGCCCAGGAGATTAACCAGGATGCTGCCTGGTTTGCAAAATAGGTATTATGAGGAAAGGTTGAGGGAGCCAGGGCTTTTCTCTTTGGAGCAGAGGAGGACGAGATGCGACGTAATAGAGGTTTATAAGATGATGAGGGAGATAGATAGAGTGGACGTTCAGATGCTATTTCCTCGGGTGGATGCAGCTATTACAAGGAGGCTTAACTATAATATTCAGGGTGGGAGATATAGGAAGGATGTCCGAGGTAGGTTATTTACTCAGAAAGTAGTTAGGGTGTGGAATGGACTGCCTGCTGTGATAGTGGAGTCGGACACTTTAGAAACTTTCAAGCGGTCATTGGATAGGCAAATGGAGCACACTAGAATGACAGGGAGTGGGATGACTTGATCTTGGTTTCGGACAATGCTCGTCACAACAACGAGGGACGACGGGCCTGTTCTGTGCCGTAATGTTCTATGTTCTAGCAGTAAATTAAAGCAGCATATCTCAGCTGAATATCAAAAGACTAAAAAAACAACAATTTTCTGTCAGTAGTTAACACCCATTTGAAATTTTGAATTTCAATTCATGCCACTGGATTGCATTTTCTGTGTTGCCTTTCTCATTAATTATGATACAAGTATGCAAGTATTCTCGCTGACTTGTAGCCCTTCCCCATTTTACTATCTGACACTCACGAGCATTATTCTGCTATTCTGAACAAATGCTCCACGTTTTGCTCTTGTTTAGGCTTTCTGTCGAATCATAAATGCGCATGGTTCCGTGGATTAAAAACATTACTGCCTCGGCGGTAATGTTCAAATTTAATACCGCCAGCGAGTTGACAAAAACCTCAATAACTGACTGTATTTGTACATTTCCACTTTCGTTTTACATTTCAACTCTGGAACATGTGTGCCGTGTTACGCTTAATCTTGTCCTTATTATCATTTACTGGAATGTTCCTAACAAGCCATACCACAATTTACAATTATACACGTGAAGTACCGTCCTCGATAGCGGTTTGTTTCCCCTTCATGTTATTCAATTGAGCGGGATTCTCTATTCCATCAAGGCATCCCGATTCTGCTGTCGTAGAAAAGTAAAGGGGTAATTTGATTGAGCGACAAACTGACTGCACTGGTTGGCAGCGAAATATTTGCGGAGTTACAAAGGAGAATCGCGGCCTGCGTTTTTGTTCTACAGGACACGAGCATTTTATAATTTGTGCTTGCCTTTACTGTGACATGCTAATTTATACACTACAAAATACTACAGTTGTTTCCTCCTTTCAATCATTGGTATGAAGTAAAGTTGCGATTTTTCAGATGACCGGAGAGTGCGTTCTCCTTTGAGAGGGAGACATATTTAAATGCTTGCGTACAGGGATATTCAGGTGATCGGCGAATGGATATATATGCGTTGGCAGCAGCTCAGAACGTCACCATATTAATTATTGGAATGGAAGCGCGTAATGATGTGGCGTGTAGTGGTTTGCGGTCAGGTCCCAGGTTCGATCCCAGCTCTGGATCACTGTCCATGTGGAGTTTGCACATTCTCTCTCTGGTTGAGTGGATTTTGATCCCAGAACCTAAAGATGCGCAGGCCAGGTGGATAAGCCATACTAAATTCCCCTTAATTAGAAACAATGAGTTGGGTACTCTAAATATTCAGAAAAGAACAGATAGGCTCGACTTACATCCGCTGGAAAATAAATGTTGAGACAGCGTGATTGAAACATAAGAGCTCATGAGGTTCTTAACATGGTGCGTGTGTAGATGATGTTTCCTCTTTTGGGAGAATCAAGAACGTGATTCTCAGCCTCTTGTCGTTCACTATTGGCAGGATTCTATCCTACCGCCCATTGTCAATTTCCTATCACATTCACAACACACCACCAGGGAACACGTGGACGCAGCCGGCGGAAGAAGTGATTCACAATGGCCGATAATTCCTGTCAAGCTTCCTCCCATTTAAAAGGTAGATTAGGTGGCAACGGATCACTCACAGTGTCCTGGGTCTTTGAACTATTTTGCTCAAAATGTTATGTAAATAGTATATTTTAATCCCTTTTAGGCAGCAATGTATCGTTAATTGGAAATTCAGGGGTTGATAAGTTATTGGGCGTAAGATGAAGCAATGTTTGGAGTCAACATAAGATCAACCATAACTTTATCATTGCTGGAGCGAGCTCGATGGACTTTTCGGTTTAGTAATGCGGACGTTCTCATATTCTTCGGTATTTATCAATGTGTCGTAACTTATTGAAGAGCGCCAGATGTGTCAACACATTTGTTATTTTCACTGTATATTTGGAGTGCCCAATTCATTTTTTCCAATTAAGGGGCAATTTAGCTTGGCCAATCCACCTAGCCTGCACGTCTTTGGATTGTGGCGGCGAAACCCACACAAACACAAGGAGCATGTTCAAAGTCTACACGGGCAGTGACCCAGAGCCGGGATCGAACGCTGTGAGGCTACAGGGTTAATCCGCTGCACCACCGTGATTCCTCTGTTTACACACGTTTGTGATGATCTTTGGCATTCATCAGCATGCTTACTGAAAATTGCAACGTCATTCCTGATGAAATTGATGAAAGCATTTTTTTTTCTAATTTCTGATGGTGATATTTCGTACTGAGTGCCAGAACGCTTGCTGCATATTCGGATAATTACACTTTAAATTGGTAAAATATTGCCTGCGGAAGAAATGGCTAATGCCAGACTGTGCAATCTACTATAATAAACTACTGTTCCAAAATACCTTCCCCACTTCTCTGGAACAAGACTTTTTTATGTCATTGTTTGGATCTTAATAACATTAACGTGCCATTGAATTTAACAGAAACCCATATCGATTCAGAAAACAGCGGTCAATGACTGATTGAAATATATGCCTTCAACGTCCATTTTTTTCCCAAAAGTAATTGCGGTGTACACTTGATGGCTGTGTATCAAACTGACTTTCCGTTGCAGCATTGGCGTACCGATTGTGTACACGTTATAAACCAGGCCTACTTGTTTTTTCTGACCTACATCGTTACCTGATCTAGAGATTTTCGACGGCAACGTTTAATACTGGGAATACTCCCCACGATTGCCCGGTTTTAGAATCGTGAGGCCCCTTTAGCGATTTCGAGAGCAGACAGTTCTTAATGACTGTAAAATAAAAATGTATAACGTAGCTGTGGACACGATAGTGTGACCTTAAATGGGCTCTTTAATATTACCGATTTGTCAATGTAAATTTAAATATTTCCGGTGCCTTTAATCAACTCTTCGTACTTACATGTTTATTTGTTTTTGAGTTTTACTGCATTGGTCTGCAGTGCAATGTCAGAAACATTTGAGAGCACAGGAGAAACTGTACTGTTCCATATTTATTCTCAGCCGGAATCCCACTGAATATTGTGGTCTTAACCTTTGCGCTGAACATTATGAAGTTATTAGACATATCTTGGGGACTCAACAGCTTTTGCATGCAAAAATGTAGGCTGAGCTCGGAGGAACTTTGGAAATTAGTGACGCGCAAAGTGTGTTCTTGAAATGTTAAGGCAAAACAGCTTTCTATTTTCTTCCGACTTTGTCTGGTACCCGATGTTGTGTGGTTAGGAAACATCTTCATTGTCCTGTGCGGTGAAAAGTTTACAGCTGTGTAATTGTAATACTGGATTCTGAATGGATAATGTGTACTTGGAAATTGCACGTGGAGGGTTACTTGTTACATCCCGTGTGGATAGCTGCAGTTCCTGACCACGACAGTATTGGTCGTCGGTCAGTAGGAATAAAGAACTTATTTCCGGAGGTGTGGTACAAACTCTCTGGGGTGGATGAACAGGTAATAATTGACAAACTGTTTTGTGGGGAGGGGGGAGCACGGGGGTTGGCGGGGCTGGATGATAATATTTGCATGGTTTCCGTTTGGGACAGATGACAAAGGAAGATAAGAATAATGACGGAGCAGTGAATGGTGATTTCTGACTTGAAGATGCACTTGGACGAGCGTTCTGAACCACTGTGTCCGTGAGAACGTGCCCCCAGCAGAAATTTTGTTCAGTTGCGGATGTTGGGCTAATGAGCAGCATATCAGTTAGAATACGAGTTGCAATGTGGTGTATATCAGAAAGTTGTATTCGTATGAAAACTTTGGTGATAAAATAGTGAACGACATCATCAGGACGCTGTTGAAAAAGATCTGGAGTTTGAAATTGAGGATGACGGAGGAAGGGGGTTAGAACATAATAACTAGATGCAGGGGTAGACAGACCATCTGGCCCCTCGAGCCTGTTCCGCCATTCAATGAGATCATGGATGATCTTTTGTGGACTCAGCTACACTTTTCAGCCCGAAGACCAGAACCCTTAATCCCTTTATTCTACAAAAAACTATCGATCTTTGAATTAAAATCATTTAATGAATGAAACCTCAACAACTGCTTCACTGGGCAAGGAACTGGAATTCAACAGATTCACAACCCTTTGGGTGAACAGTTCTTCCTAAACTCAGTCCTCAATCTACTTCCCCTTATTTTGAGGGTATGTCCCATAGTTCTGCTTTCACCCGCCAGTGAATAAAACGTGCCCGCGTCAATCCTTTTCCTTCATAATTTTATATGTTTCTATTAGACCCCCCCCCCCGCATCCTTCTAAATTCCAAAGAACACAGTACCAGTCTACTCAACCACTCCTCGTAATCCAACCGCTGGAGCTCAGGGATTAACCTAGCGAATCTTATCTGCACGCCCACCAACGCCAGTACGTCCTTTCTCAGGTAAGCAGAGCGAAACTGAACATAATACTCCACGTGTGATCTCACTGACATCTTATACAATTGCAGCCATACCGCCCTAGTTTCAAACTGCATCCCTCTAGCAACGAAGGACAACATTCAATTTGCCTTCTTAATCACCTGTAGCAACTATCAACCAACGTGTTTCGACTCATGCACAGCATCATGTTTTAATATTTTATCATTTAAATAATAATCCCTTTGCTGTTATGCCGCCCGAAATGGATAACTTCACATTTGTCAACATTGCATTTCCATTTGCGAGAAGATATCCCATTCACCCAACGTATCCCAATCCCTATACACACTTCCGGTATCCTTTGCACTTTTCGCTTTCATCTTAGTGTCGTCTGCAAACTTAGACAGATTGCTCTTCGTCCCCAACAGCAAATCATCTGTGTAAATTGTGAAGAATTGTGGGCCTAACACTGATTCCTGAGGGACACCTCCAGCTGCTTATTGCCAACCGGAGAAAGAGCCATTACTCCTCACACTTTGCTTTCTATTAATTAACCAATTATCTAGCCGTGCTACTACTTTTCCCTTAATTTCATGCATCTTTATCTGATGCAGCAACCTTTTGTCTGGCAACTTGTCAAAAGCTTTCTGGAAATTCAGATATACCACATCCATTGGCTCACTGTTATCTACCGCACTGGTAATAACGTCAAATAATTGCACTAAATTAGTGCGGCACAGCCTTCCCTTTATTAACCCTTGCAGCATCTGTCCAATGTGACGATTTTCATACAGGTGCCTCGGTATTTCTCCATTGATGGTAGATTTCCGCATCTTCCTGCTACCGAAGTTAAGCAAACAGGCCCATACTTACCCACTTTCTGCCTCCCTCCTTTTTTAAACAATGGTGTCACGTTTGCTAATATCCAATCCGCCGGGACCACCCCAGAATCTAGTGCATTTTTGGGAAATTATCACTCGTGCATTTGCAATTTCGTATGCCGTATCTTTTTGCACTCTACGATGCATTCTATCAGGGTAAAGGGACTTGTCTGCCTTTAGCCCCATTAGCTTGATAATCACTACCTCCTCAATTATAACAATCATCTCAATGTCCTCACCTGTCAGAGCCGCATTTCCATCAGTCATTGGCATGTTATTTGTGTCTTACACTGTGACGTCCGTCCCAAAAAACCTATGAGTTCCTCAGCCATTTCCTCAGCTCCCATTATAAAAACTCCCTTTTCTTCATCTTTTTTTGCTTTATACATTTGTAGAAACCTCTACTATCTGTTTTTATATTCTGAGCAACTTTACTCTCATAATTTATCTTATTCTTCTTTGTAGCTTTTTTAGTTGCTTTAAGTTGCTCACTCCATATTTGCCAGTCCTCCAGTCTCCCACTATTCTTTCCCACTTTGTACACTTTTCCTTGAATTTGGTACTCTCCATTATTTGCTTTGATATCCACGGTTGAGATTGCCTCTATCTGCCGTCACTTGGAAGGTTCTCTACTGTTGCTCAACAGTTTCACCATCAAGTCTTTCTCCCAGTCCACCATAGCTAGCTCTTCTCTCATCCCATTGTAATCTCCTTTGTTTAAGCTCAAAACACTCGTGTTTGATTTTACCTTCTCACCCTCCATCTGTATTTTAAATTCCACCATTTTGTGATCGCTTCTTCCGAGAGAATCCCTAACTATGAGATCAGCGATCAATCCTGTCTCATTTTCCATGACTAGACCGGGTCCGCTTGTTCCTTCGTAGTTGCTATCGCATACTGCCTAGGAAACTGTCGCACGTACATTCGATGAACTCCTCTTCACGGCTACTTTGACCGACCTTGTCAAATCAAACATCATGCAGTTTAATATCCCCCATAACTGCTGTACCATTTCTACACGCATCAGTCATTTATTTGTTGATTGCCTGCCCCACAATAATGTTACTATTTGGTTGCCTATTGACTGCTCCGATCAATGACTTTTTTCCTTACTGTTCCAGATTTGCACCCAAATGGATTCCACCTTATACTCTATAGCACGATGACATCCCTTACTATTGGCCGGATGCTAGTCAGAAGTCTTACAACACCAGGTTAAAGTCCAACATGTTTGTTTCAAACACTAGCTTTCGGAGCACTGTGCCTTCCTCGGGTGAATGAAGAGGTATGTTCCAGAATCATTTATGGAGACAAATTTAAAGATGCCAGACAATGCTTAGAATGCGATAATTGGCAGGTGATTAAGTCGTTACCAATCCAGAGATGGGGTAACCCCAAGTTAAAGATTCGTGAATTGTCTCAAGGCAGGACAGTTGGTAGGATTTCTTTAGCCGAGGCCAGATGGTGGGGGATGAATGTAATGCAACATGAATACAAGGTCCCGGTTGAGTTCGCACTCATGTGTGCAGAACTTAGCAATATGTTTCTGCTCGGCGATTCTGCGTTGTCGTGCGTCCTGAAGGCCGCCTTGGAAAATGCTTCCCCGGAGATCAGAGGCTGAATGCCCTTGAGTGCTGAAGTGTTCCGCGACTGGAAGACAACATTCCTGCTTGGTGATTGTCGTGCGATGTCCGTTCATTCGCTGTTGTAGTGTCTGCATGGTTTCGTCAATATACCAGGTTTCGGGACATCATTTCCTGCAGCCTATGAGGCAGGCAAGGCCGAGTCGCACGAATATGAACCGCATACCTGGTGGTTGATGTTCTCACATTTAAAGTTGGTATCAATGTCGATGATCTGACACGTCTTGCAGAGATTTCCATGGCCGAGTTCTGTGGGGTCGTGGTCACTGTTCTGAAGGCTGGGTAGTTTGCTGCAAACAACAGTTTGCTTAAGGTTGCACGATTGTTTGAAGGCAAGTGGTGGGGTTGTGGGGATGACCTTGGCAAGATGTTCATTTTCATCGATGATGTCTTGAAGGCTGCGAAGAAGATGTCGTAGCTCCTCCGCTCCGGGAAAGTACTGGATGACGAAGGGTATCCCGATCGTGCGAGGGCATCTTTCAGCGCCTGCATTTTAATGCTCGCATTTTAAGCATTATCTGGCATCTTTGAATTTGTCTATATAGATTTTTCTGGAACATGCCTCTTCATTCACCTGAGGAAGGAGCTGTGTTCTGAAAGCTAGTGTTTTAAACAAACATGTTGGAATTTAACCTGGTGTTGTAAGATTTCTTATTGTGCTCAGCGCAGTCCAACGCCGGCATCTCCACATATGGGCTGGATGTCACCCTTAAATAACGGAATTATACCACGTCCATGATCATCCACTCTGCCCTTCCGGATAGTTTGATACCCTTGGATATTTCACTCTCAGTCGTGACCATCCTTTAACCATGTTTCTGTAATGACTACTAAATCATCGTCATTGACGATGATTTGCGCCATCAGCTCATTTATCTTACTACGAATATTACGAGCATTCAGGTAAAGTATACTTATGTTGAATTTTTTACTTCTGTTTCGAATATTAACACCTTGATCAGGAACATTTCCTAGTTATATTTCCTCTCAACTTTTCTCCTAATTTTTTTTGGCGTTGAACCGATATCTTCATGTAACAACCTGCTGCGTCACTTTACATTAATGTTTTTACTTCCCGTTTTGTCCCTTTTAGTATTACTGTGCCGATTAACTGAGCCCCATCAGTCACTGCACCTTGTACTGTTGACCATTTTGATTTTTGACTATGGTTTGTGTGCCTTACACATTCCCCCTTGTGAAAGTCTAAGGCACTTTAGCATTGTGGATAGCGCAATCGCTTCACAGCTCCAGGGTCCCAGGTTCGATTCCGGTTTGGGTCACTGTCTGTGCGGAGTCGGCACATCCTCCCCGTCTGTGCGTGGGATTCCTCCGGGTGCTCCGGTTTCCTCCCACAGTCCAAAGATGTGCAGGTTAGGTTGATTGGCCATGATAAATTGCCCTTAGTGTCCATACGTCGTGTCTGCATCAGCTCCCAAAATAGCAACCGAGCTGGTCCCCTTCCATATCGATGTCTCTGGCCCCTCGAACGTAATCACTTTCAATTCAATACCATTTTGTAATCTATGGATTCGACCTCCGCCACGCCCTCAGGGAGCATGTTGCAAAACCCAACAATTCTATGAGAAAATACGTTTCTCCTCATGCGAGCTATCTTGCTGATTATTTTGAAATTGAGACCCCTATCACTAAAATACCAACTGTTGGAAACATAATATTCTACTTGATGGTTCCTTGGCAGCATAAAAAAATTGTTTAGACTTTTGTACACCTCAATAAAGTCGCCTCTTAATCTTCTCTGCTCCACGGTGCCCAAAAACAATTCCTCCAATATTTTCTTGTATCTAAATTCCTCATTTCTGATATAATTGCAGTATCTTTGTTCTACACAATCTCCAAGGCTTCAAAATATTTCCCTAAAAATTGGCGTTGAGAAATTAACTCAAAACTCCAAATGTGGTCCAACAGAAGATTGTAGAGATGTCGGATCGATTTCCTTGCGTTTTTAATATATATGTCTCTATTTATAAACCCTATTTATAAACCCAATGATGCGGTACGCCAACTAAACAGCTGCTTCAACTTGCCTGTCCACATTCAGGGAATTAGGCACTTTAACCCCGAGGTACTTCTGTTCCTTTACTGCCCGGAAACTTGTACCATAAAACCCAAAATGCCTCTCCATGTCTCTTCTGCCAAAATACATTGCCTCACATTTCACTGTGGCGATGTTCGTCTGCTCATTTGCCCATTTGTCAATGACACTCTGAAGTCGCTGAGCGTCACCTTCACAATTCAGTATACTACTTAACTGCATATCATCGAGAAATGTAGAGATTTTGCAGTCAACATCCAGTTCTAAATCATTTACACAAAGCAGAAAAAGCAAGGGTCCAAACTGAGACCAGGGAACATGACTCCAGTCTGAGAAATTACCACTTTTGCCTGCCCTCTGTTTCCTATCGCTGAACGAACTTCGAATCCATGCTGCAAAGGAACCAACCATCTCAAAAATTTTATTTGTACATCCAAGCGGTGATGTTGCACTGCATCAACAGTGTTCTACAATCCAAATGTACAACATCCATGCCACCATCTCCATCCACTACCTGTGTCATCTCGTCAAATGTTTCAATTAAATTTGTCAGATATGGCCTGCCCTTCATAAATCCACTTTTATTGCCCGGAAGTAACATAATTTTCTCTAAGTGCATATTTGCCTCATCCCGTATTGTGGCCTCTATCAGTTTCCCACTATTGATGTTAACCTGACAAAGGTGCAGTTTCCTGGGTTATTCTTTGCCTCGTTGTCAGAGAACGGCGTCAAAATTAAAATCCTCCAGTCACCCGGGATTCTGTGTTCAGAGAGGCCAAGGAAACTTATGTATAGGCTTCGCAATATGCCCGCTAACGTTTTTCTGCAATGTAATATGCAGCTCAGCAGGACCTGACGACTTTTCGACCTGAAGTGCTGCCATCATTTTTACCATGTTTACTTTATGAATTACGATAATGATCATTCCTCAATACCCACATTTTGAACTGGGCCATTGTCACCTTCTTCGAATCTGATAAAGAGTGAAGCAAAGTACTCATTTTGCATCACTGCCATACCCGCCGCTGCATTGAACAGTTTGAGCTGCTTGTCCCATGTGGGGTCTACTGTGTCATCCACTAATCTTTTGCCATTGCTCTGCTTGAAAAACCATGTTTCTATTTGTTTTAGAACAATCTGCAATCCTTTCCTCGTGCTTCCTATTAGCCTTTCATGTTTCAGACTGAGCCTTTCTGCGGCATTTGAGAAACTCTTTTTGATTCATGTTGCTGTTATTGTTCCGGCATCAATCATATCTTAAAGTAAGGGAAAACTTAGGAAGCAGTGATCATAATATGGTTGAGTTCAGTCTGCAGTTTGAAAGAAAGAAGGTAAAATCGAATGTAATGGTGTTACAGTTAAATAAAGGTAATTACGAGGGCATGAGAGAGGAACTGGCGAAAATCGACTGGAAGCAGACCCTAGTGGGGAAGACAGCAGAGCAAAAATGGCAGGAGTTTGTATGCATAATTGAGGACACTGTACAGAGGTTCGTCCCCAAGAAAAGAAAGATTATCCGGGGAGGGATTAGACAGCCATGGCTGACAAAGGAGGTCAGGAAATGTATCAAAGAAAAAGAGAGATCCTATAAAGTGGCCAAAAGCACTGGGAAATCAGAAGATTCGGAAGGCTACAAAACAAACAGAGGCTAACAAAGAGACAAATAAGGAAGGAGAGGATCAAATATGAAGGCAGGCAGCCAGTAATATAAGAAATGATAGTAAAAGTTTCTTTCAATACATAAGAAACAAACGACAGGCCAAAGTAGACATTGGGCTAATTCAAACTGATTCCGGAAGGCTAGTGATGGGAGACGAGGAAATGGCTGGAGAACTTAATAAGTACTTTGCGTCTGTCTTCACAGTGGAAGACATGAGTAATATCCCAAAAATTATAGAGGGTCAGGGGGCTGAGTTGAGTATGGTTGCCATTACAAAAGAGATGGTTCTAATAAAGCTAAAAGGTCTTAAAATTGACAAATCTCCTGGCCCCGATGGGCTACACCCTAGAGTTCTGAGGGAGGTGGCTGAAGAAATAGCGGAAGCGTTGGTTGAGATCTTTCAAAAATCACTGGAGTCAGGGAAAATCCCGAACGATTGGAAGATCGCTGTTGTAGCCCCCCTTGTTGAAGAAAGGATCAAGACAAAAGGTGGAAAATTATAGGCCAATTAGCCTAACCTTGGTTGTTGGTAAAATTCTAGAATGGATCGTTAAGGATGAGATTTCTAAATTCTTGGAAGAGCAGGGTCGGATTAGAACAAGTCAACATTGATTTAGTAAGGGGAGGTCGTGCCTGACGAACCTGTTAGAATTCTTTGAGGAGGTGACAAGTAGGTTAGACCAGGGAAACCCAGTGGATGTGGTCTATCTGGATTTCCAAAAGGCCTTTGATAAGGTGCCACACAGGAGGCTCCTGAGTAAGGTGAGGGCCCATGGTGTTCGAGGTGAGCTACTGGCATGGGTTGAGGATTGGCTGTCTGACAGAAGGCAGAGAGTTGGGATAAAAGGTTCTTTTTCGGAATGGCAGCCGGTGACCAGCGGTGTGCCACAGGGTTCAGTGTTGGGGACGCAGCTGTTCACCATATATATTAATGATCTGGATGAAGGGACTGGGGGCATTCTAGCGAAGTTTGCCGATGATACAAAGTTAGGTGGTCAGGCAGGTAGTGCTGAGGAAGTGGGGAGGCTGCAGAAGGAGCTAGACAGTTTGGGAGAGTGGTGTAGGAAATGGCTGATGCAATTCAACGTGAGAAAATGTGAGGTCTTGCACTTTGGAAAAAAGAATCCAAGCATAGACTACTTTCTAAACGGTTAGAAAATTCATAATGCCAAAGTACAAAGGGATCTGGGAGTGCAAGTCGAGGATTCCCTAAAGGTAAACATGCAGGTTGAATCTGTGAATAAGAAAGCGAATGCAATGTTGTCATTTATCTCAAGAGGGTTGGAATATAAAAGCAGCGATGTGCTACTGAGCCTTTATAAGGCTCTGGTTAGGCCCCATTTGGAGTACTGTGTCCAGTTTTGGGCCCCACATCACAGGAAGGACATACTGGCACTGGAGTGTGTTCAACGGAGATTCACACGGATGATCCCTGGAATGGCGGGTCTAACATATGATGAACGGCTGAGGATCCTAGGATTGTATTCATTGGAGTTTAGAAGGTTAAGGGGAGATCTAATAGAAACTTACAAGATAATACATGGCTTAGAAAGGGTGGACGCAAATAAACTGTTTCCGTTAGGCGAGGAGACGAGGACCCGTGGGCACAGCCTTAGAATTAGAGGGGGTAAATTCAGAACAGAAATGCGGAGACATTTCTTCAGCCAGAGAGTGGTGGGCCTGTGGAATTCATTGCCGCGGAGTGCAGTGGAGGCCGGGACGCTAAATGGCTTCAAGGCAGAGATAGATAAATTCTTGATGTCGCGAGGAATTAAGGGCTACGGGGAGAATGCTGGTAGGTGGAGTTGAAATGCCCATCAGCCATGATTGAATGGCGGAGTGGACTCGATGGGCCGAATGGCCTTACTTCCACTCCTATGTCTTATGGTCTTATGGTCTTATATGCTTCTTTTTTCTTCCTCTATTTTGCATCAATATCCTTCGTCAATCAGTGTTCTGTAGGTTTGGATACCCCATACTTAGTCACCATGAGTACGTACCTAACTTGCACCATATTCATTTGTCCTTTTTCCCTCACTGGCACTTCTACGATTACCCCCATTAGACAACCAATACCCCAGTTTTACAAATTTAAGTCACCCTCATGATACTATTCCCTCGCTCAGCCAGGAGATTTGTTACATTTCGGCTCTGATGTGTCATCCACTATTTTATGCACGAAAATGTGTTTCGAATCAACATGCACCAGTTCAACTTTTAGAGCCCAAAAATCTTCCATGTTCCCGTCTGGGATCTTATCCGCGACTGATTTGCATCGTTTTCCAACTGAATATTGAAACATCTTATATCATGATGGCCAATCTCCAACCGTTCCCCCACTCTGACGTTCTCCCTCTCCCTAGCCTCATTTCCCAGGACGATATCAAGCAGAGTTATTTCCGTGGTTGGGCTGGAAATGTACATTTCCACAAAATCCTTCTGCACACACTGCAGGAATTAATCTCCCCCAATGACCCGCACTCTCTCTGGTTCAAAAGTCTAATTTAAGGTCACTTCAATTACCAGTCATCGCACCCTACTGTTCCTGTCGGTTTCCATAATCTGTCTACATCTCTTCTCCCCTTCACTTCCTCCTCAGTGTTTGGAGGTCTACATAAATCTACAAACAACGTCACCACTTCCGTTATGTTACTCAACTCCAACAATGAAGATTATAATTCAGGAACTGCATCTACTTCAAGGGTTATAATACAATCTTTGAGCAAAACTGCTACTACTCATACCATCCTTGTTCTACTAAAATCCTTACAACACTCCATGTTAAGTACCCAGTGCTGTTCTTGCGTGCGTCATTGTTCCTGTGACGAATGCCTCTACAGCAATTTCCGCTTCAATTTCTCCAACTTTGTTCACCATACTCGGTGCACTTACACACGTAGAATTTAACCTTGCCTTTTTAGATTGCTTGACCTTGGGGAGGCGACAATTTCTTTATTGACTGTCAACACTCAACAGTTCTTTTACTTCCTTTATCCTGTTCCTCATATCTCTTTCGTCCTAACTGGGACGTCTAAACTTTGGTCCATTATTCAACCCACTCCCGACCTTACAGTTTTAAATCCACCCCAGCATACAATGTGTTCTGTCAACCAGGAGACTTGTTCCATTTATGTTCAGATTAAACTCTTCTCCTCTCAGCAGCTTTCAACTGTCACAAGACTAATCCTCTTGTCACAATAGCCATTCCCTCAACTGTATCGCTGAAGCCACGTATTTATGCCTATGATCTGCCTTTTGCATAAATGGTGAAGATCGATGCACAGGTACTATTTATGACATTACTACCCTGGAGGTCCCATTTTTACAACGAATCCCTCACTCCAGAAGCTGGCCCTGCAAGACCCCGAAACGTCATCTTCCTATCTTTTTGGATCCCACATGAACGATGATCTCTGATTGGTCACCCTTCCTTTCCAGACGCTTGTCCAGTCGATCCGTTCTGACCCAAAACCCTGCATTCGGCAGACAGCATACTGCTCGGTACTCATGATCTCGGCTGCAAACTGGAGAGGATATCCCTCCAGCTATTGTGTCGCCCACGGCTAACAGGCTTCTGATCCGCCTACTGGCCGTCTTTTCTTTTATTAGTCTATCCTAAAGCACCGCGGCACAGTGGTCCGCACATCATTGTTGTGGTGTGCGATCTTTCCTCTTTCAGACTTTTCCTCAGTCACTTCTCACTACCGCCGTATGTTGTAAGTCCCTCCTCCTGTCAAGTACCGGGTCTTTCTCCACGATCCCTTTCTTTGTTGTGGTGAGCGATCTGACTTCTCAAATAATTCTCCTCCGTCACTTCTCACTACAGCTTCGTTGGTTCATTTCAATTTTTTTAAGGTTGGTCTGCTTTCATTTTCCGCAGCTGTCATTGTTCAACAACTTTTAATGTGAATATATGTACTTCTTGACAGATATTCAAAACTGGAATGATAACGGGCTTCTTACGCTCCAACTAATTATTCTATGTGCTCTATTCCACATGCATCAGAATGCTTGTTTGCCTGATCTTTAGCTTCATACAAAAATATCCGTCTGAATTTTAACATTTGCAAATTATAAAGCAGGCAGAGTATTGTGCGCCACTAATAATTGTTTTTTTTAATCAGTGCGTGTGAGTCGTTCGATGTATGCAAAATGTGATCCTTAACCACAAGAATTATCGCACATGGGCGATATGGAACCACGCTACCTTGCTTTTTTTACTCGTTCAGGGGATATAAGCATCGCTGGCTTGCACAGAATTTATTAACCATCCAAGAGGGCATTTAAGATCAAAATCAGTGCTATGGGTCTAGAGTCAGATTTGGGCGATAGCAGGCAAGGATCAGAGATTTCATTCCGAAAAGGACATCAGTGATCCAGATTGACTTGTACTACTTATGACAACTGTCTCATGGTTATAATTTTACTTTTCATTCGAGATTTTAGTTGAATTCTAATTTCACTACCTGTCATTTTATAACCGAACCCGGTTCTCTGATATCTGGATCAGTAGCCCAGCGACAATACCACTATGGCATTACCTCCCAACAACAGCAGTACGCCACAGCCTCTTTCTTTTCCTTTGCATTTATACTATCATTAACTTTCCTTCTGAACCAAATTTGCATCGACTTCCCTTTACCACGGTTCCTCTTCTTTAGAATGAATTTCGGTTCTGCCTGCTAAATACATCCGAACACCCGCACCCCGCCATTTCTGTCCAACTGCCTCTAAGCTAACCTATTCCTTCAATGAACTCTGGCCCCCTCCTTCCTCATGTCGTTGTAATTACCATTAAAAAATTGCAAGGCCATTACACCTGATTCCAGTTGGTCTCTCTCAAACTGAAAGGTGAATTCTATCTTATTGAGGTCAGTGATCCTTCGGGCTCATTCACGTTAACATACAAGAACATAGAACATACAGTGCAGAAGGAGGACTTGCGGCCCATCAAGTCTGCACCGACCCACTTAAGCCCTCATTTTCACCCTATCCCCGAAACCCAACAACGCTATCTAACATTTTTGGTCACCATGGGCAATTTATTATGCCCTACCCACCTACGCTGCACGTCTTTGGGCTGTGCGAGGAAACTGGAGCTCCGGAAGAAACCCACAGAGGAAAGATACAGGGAGAACGTGCTGACTCCGCACAGACAGGGACCCAGCGGTGAATCTAACCTGTGACTCTGGCGCTGTGAAGCTGCAGTGCTATCGACTTGCGCTAACGTGCTGTCCCAACGTTCCCTATACAAGTCTGCTCTTTGCACATTAACACATCCAGATGTGCCTGCTCCTCTGTCCTGTCTACCACATGATGCTTCAAAAAATATCTGGTAGAAATTTACAAATTGCTTTGAACAGTCAACGTGCATGTAATGATAATTATAATTATTATAAATGTTGTTATTGCCACAAGAAGGCATGCATTAACACTGCAATGAGGTTACTGTGGAAATCTCCAAATCGCCACATTTCGGGGCTTATTCGGGTACAAGGACGGATAATTAAGAATGTCCAAATTACCGATCAACCACATGTTTTGGGACTCGTGACATATTGAATACACTCATCATTCCTTTATTTTGCCGTTCCGATACACCGTTTCCTTTTCCTGATCTGTTTTCTGCCCCACAGCCTGACAAATCGAGAGGACCTGCATATAAAGTTCAATTTCCTTTGCGATTCCACAACTCTACCCAAACATATTTAGAGAGGCAGCAGCCTTTGCCATTGTCCATGAACCCATTTCGCCTCTTGCTATCGATTTCAGTTAATTTCTCATCATCAATGCAACCCCGCTCCTCTGCTCTTCCACCTCTCCATTCTATTAGACACATATGATTTAATATTCAAATCGCTGTCCAATTCATCTTGCAGCAAAGTCCCGGTGATGCCCATAATATCGTTGCCATTAATTACAATTAGCACAATATAATTGACCTTGTTTTGAATGTTGTATGCATAGAGGTACAGCACCCTGCGTTGAAAGCCAGTTTTCACTGTTGTCAACATTTAGCTGGGCGTGAATCGATCATACAATTTACAGCGCATGAGGAGGTAATTCAGCCCATCAAGTCTGCACCGGTCTTGGAATGTGCAACCAGGCGCTCTTCCCGAACCAATTCCCGTAACCCAGTAACTCCACCCAACCTTTTTGAAAACTAAGGGCAATTAATCATGGCCAATTCAACTAACCTGAAGTTGGGCACCTGCGAATTTCTATGCTTTGTGATCGATGACGCGTTCAGCAAGTTTAGTTTACCTCTGCCGAGCTCTTGACCATTTTACTAGATTAAAGTCCTCATCACTAACCTGCATTCCCACCTTGATTTTGTTTTTCAACTTATCAACAACTGAACTCCCCCCTCCTTCCTCCCTCCCAAGTACCTTCCACTGTTCAGTTTGAAGTGCTTTCCACAGCCCTGGTTATACAATTCGCCACGCCTTAGGTACCTGCTTAATTCAGGTGAAAACTGCCGATCAGAAAAACAGCCTCCTTCACCATTATTGACGCCAATGTCCCATGAAATCAAACTTATTTCTCTGAAAGTATCCCATGAACAGCGTCTTGTCCCAATAGCTCTTGCCTCAGGCAGTAATGCAGATATCATTATCTTAGATTTTCTGCCGTTCAATGCAACATCTATCTGCGTATATCATTGAGAAGAACGCATTGCCTTATTATTCTTATGTCGTTAGTCCCGCCATGGACCATGATAACGCGCTTTTACTCTACGACTCTCAGTTCGCTGCAGCCCAGCTGAGATATCCAGAACCCAAGAACCAGTTATGGTGACATATCCTTCGGACACACTCGGTTCAATTCAACGAGAGCAGTGTTTATTTTGTAAATATATTATCCCTGATGATAAACACATGTATTTTCTCGCGTCTGAATTAATTGGCTCCTTGAACCACGGTGTTGTGGTCAGTTTGCTCATCCTCCACACAGTCCCCGCTCGCATCCCGACAGGGAGCATGATTCTCAATCTTGATGAACATGGACATGGACACGGGCTAAGACTCCTGCATCTCTCTATCTGGCACCTTCGCAGCCGCAGTACCTTGTCAATAACCACTGTTTTAATTTAGTTAGTTATTCTCAGGGCGGGGATTGCCTCCTGTTTGATTGTTTGGGGAGGTGGTTGGAACCATCGATGGATTCAGCATAGTGAAAATCAACAACATGAGTAAAACTAAACGAGGTAAAACAAAAGTGGCAGGTAGAGAAAGCAAGTCCAGTATCAGAGAATAACACTTTAGAACAGAGGAGGGAACGATCAGGGGACGTTAGAAGCCTTTAGGTTCATACCCGAATGCTCGCAGTATTCGAAATTGAAAGGATTAATTAGTTGCACAGATAGATCTGATGGGGATGATATGATTGGGATTACAGCGACATGGCTCCAAATTGATCAAGAAAGGGAACTAATCATCGAGGTTTATTCTGTTTAGAGCAAGGACAGATAGAAGAAAAAGTGCTGTAACTGTACTGTTGCGTGGATAAAATACTGAAAACCCATTGAGAAAATGTATTCGCACAATTGTTGTGGAATCTGAACGTTAAATTTAGAATCGCCAAGGTGCAAAAGACCTTTCGTTGGAGTTGTATTCATACCACCAAAATGCAATTGTAATTTTGGGTTTGGCATTCGAGAGGAAATTAGAGTTGCGTGTGTTCAAAGAATATCTGTGATTATGGGTGACTTAAATTTGCATGTCATTTGTTTGATTGAAACAAGTCACAATGCAATAATGGAGGAATTTCTGGAGTGTGAACGGGATAGCTTCCTGATCCAGTACTTTGAAGGCTGAATAAGGGAATATACCATCTTGTACGGATGTTATGCAACGAGAAAGGCTTATTTGACAACATAGTTCTGAGAGAACCCGTCGGGATGAGTGACCAGAACTATCTACGTGTGTGGATAGTGAGGTAGTTCAATCACAGACCAGGGTCCAGAATCTTAATAAGGGCAAGTATAATGGCATGAGGAATGAAATTGTTGTGACGTACTGGGACATATTACTGAAAGAAAAGACAATGGACCGGCAATGGAATGTCTTCAAAGATGAAATTTGTGAACTCCAAATTATTTTTGTTCCAATTTGGTAAAGGAGGAAAAAGGGCATTGTCGCCAAACTATTGCTTTAAATGTAATTTAAAGATGGTATTTGATTCAAAGAAGAGGAACACAAGTTGAAAGAAAAATGAATAGACAAGTTTATTAGCATCAGTTTAGAATTAAGCCAAGACAAGCCAAAGGTGTGATTGTAGGCGGGGAATTGCAATATGAAAGTACGCCAGTCGCGAACATAAAAATAGACTGGGGATGTTTCTCGGTATGAAAAGGGAAAACCAAAGATTGATAAAAAGCGAATGTAGGCCCCTTACCGTCTAAAACTGGGATCATTCGGAACTGGGAACAAGAAAGTGTGGAGGATCCATGTTTGTGCTGTGCTATTGCCTTCACAAAGGAAGACTTGAACAAAATCGCGCAGGTGCTGTGAAAGACAAGTTTTATTAAGTAGTTGAAGGAAATTGCAATTTGTAGGTCAATAGTTTCATGAAATTAATGGGATTGAATGGGATATTCCCCCTTTTTTTCAAAAGGGAGGTACAGAGTGAACGGGAAACTATAGACAAATGAGCCTAACGATTGTAGTAGGGAAGTTGTCACTGTCCATCATCAAGGATTTCGTTGCGCATCGTTTGCAATACAATGGTGTGATCAGAGGAAGTCAGCATGGATTTATGAAAGGGAAATCTTGCTCAACAAATCTCCTGGAATTGTGTCTATGTGACATTATCCACTTTGATATCGAAATCGAAAGGCAGAATATCATTTGAAGGAGTATGAATTAAGAAAGATGTACACGCAGCGAGTTATTGCTGTCCTCATGCATTAATCAACCAGTAAAGGAGACAGCATATATGGTGGTCTTCATGGCAGGAGTATTTGACTACAACAACAAGGATGTTTTATACAAAATTAAAGGGCCTTGGTGAGGCCATACCCGAAGTAGTGTGCGCAGCGTTGGTGTCGTTTTCTTCCAAAGTCTGTTCTTGCTATGGAGGAAGTACAGCGAAGGTATTCTAGTCCCTGGGATGGTGGGACTGTGATATAAGGAGAGACGAAGTCGGTTAGAATTATTGTCATTCAAGTTAAAATGAGTGAGGGGAAAACAAAGGGCAGCGCAGTAGCACTTTATTCAGCACAGTTGCTTTGCAGATTCAGGATCACATGTTCGATTCCCCGTCTTTGACCACTGTCTGTGCTGAGTCTGCATGTCCTCCCAGTGTCTGCGTAGATGTCTTTACAGTGCTCTGGCTTTTTCTCACAGTCCAAATATGTGCAGGTGAGGTGGATTGGCCATGTTAAATTGCCCTTATTGTCCAAACAAAACATTAGGTGGGGTTACTTGGTTACGGGGTCGGGAAGAGGTGGGATTTCAGTGGGGTAACCTTTCCAAGGACCGGTGTAGACTCGATGGGCCGAATGGCCTCCTTCCGCACTGCAAATTATTTGAAAAGTCGTGTAAACTGATGAAATGTTACCAGTTTTAAGTAGGGTAGACACATAATGAATGTTTCCGATGGTAGGTGACTTCAACTGGGGTAAACATTTGAGGAACAGGGGCAAACTGCAGGAATGAGGTAAAGTAACATTTCTTCACCCAGAGAGTGGAAAATATGGGGGAATCACTACCATAAAGAAATTGCCGAGGCGATAATTATGTGTAATTTCAAAATTGAATTAATTATAGCTCCTGGGGGCAAATAGAACAAGGCACACAGGGGGAAAGTGGTATTGTGATTGACGATCAGCCATGAACATCATGAATAGCGGGACAACCTCTCTCGTCCGAATGTCATTCAGCTGCTTCTGTTTTTCTTGAATGTCTCTGTTCAAGTAATTCTCCGGTTCCCTCATGTATGGCAGCGTCCAAATATCAGATGCCAGCTCGTAAATTCTGAGACAAAGTTCCTCAAGCAACCAACAACAGCTTCTGATCTGTTCACGAGAAGCCATAATGTGGTTCTCACCTGCCTCATCATGCAGGTATAACATATCGCATGACCCTGCATCTCTATTTTATTTATTTTGTTTTACTTTGTTTTTCATTTGAAATTTCCAGCTTGTTCTGTCTTTGTGATCTGGAAAATATGGATCGCTAATTAAATTAAATGAGAATAGTTAATGCAAATTAGTGTTTACTTTCCGTCCAAAACAAACAACTCTTTTTAATGACATCACTCTTTGCTTTCTCCACTCTGTTCGTGGTGAGCTCCTCTCCCACTGGCCTGATTCGCTCCCTTCCGCGCTTTTTCTGGCACTTATATATTCACGCATGTCGGGAAGGTGCAAAAACAATTTTTAAACCAAACAGAATTCCATTATTTTCTATGAATTAATTGCTTGCCATTTTCCTATACTTAAGTGGGCAAAGATATTTCCTGATTTATGATGCACAAAACAGAACATACTGGTGCTTGAAGGTGTGAGACAGACATCTGGTGTGAGCGACAGTGACACAACAAAACAATATATTTATAATCACCTGAACAGTACAATGAGATTTTTCTGGAAGTAGAAATTATATCTTCTAGTCCTGGATTGATTGAACTGTGGTCTCTTGACGAAATAGTCCATAAAGCCACACTGAAGAATGCTTCGCTTTTAATTGAAATTATAATATCCTCTTTGTTTCGTCAAATAACACAACTTAAACGAAAAAGAGAAGTTTTTATTAAAAAATAATTTGTATTAAAATGTTTGCATAATATCGACATCAAAAAGACATAATTTGTTTTTCTCAAAGTACAGAAAGAACAGCCCCCCCCCCCCCTCCACGCATACACAGCGGAAGAGATAAACTAACACTCATCATTCCCCCAAAACATCTGCCCATCCCTTCAATAGACAGGACAGAACCCCCCACCCCACCCCACCCCCCCCCCCCCCCCGGCGTATACACAGAAGAGCAAATGAATTAATGCCCGACATTGGCACAGAACAACTATGCCCGTCCCTTTAGTACAAAACAACAAAACATCCCCCACGCCCTTCCCCCCCCTCCCCCCCCCCCCCGGTTGTTGCTGCTGCTGGCCTGTTTCTATCGTTCTGCCAGGAAGTCCAGGAATGGCTGCCACCTCCTGAAAAATCCCTGCACTGATCCCCTAAGGGCACATTTCACATTCTCTAGCTTGAGAAACCCTGCCATGTCGTTGACCCAGGCCTCCACGCTTGAGGGCCTCGGGTCCTTCCACTGAAGAAGAATCCTCCGCCGGCCTACCAGGGACGCAAAGGCTAGAACACCGGCTTCTTTCGCCTCCTGCACTCCCGGCTCCTCCGCAACACCAAATACTGCGAGCCCCCAGCCCGGATTGACCCTGGATCCTACCACCCTCGACAACGTCTCTGCCACGACCTTCCAAAATTCCCCCAATGCGGGACATGTCCAGAAGATATGGCCATGATATGATGGGCTCCCAGAGCACCTAATACACCTGTCCTCACTCCCAAAGAACCGGTCATCCTTGTTCCGACCATGTGAGCCCTCTGCAGCACCTTAAACTGTATGAGGCCAAGCCTCGCACAAGAAGTGGAGGAGTTCACCCTCTCCAGGGCGTCCGCCCATGTCCCCTCCTCATACCCCTTGAGCATCCTGTCCTGGACCCCACGCTGCGGCAGCAGAGGGAACCCCGCCACCTGCCGCCTGACAAACGCCCTCACCTGCATGTACCGAAAGGCGTGCCCCGGGGGGAGCCCGAACTTCCTCTCCAGCTCACCCAGGCTCGCAAATTTGCCGTCTATAAACAGGGCCAGCAACCTCCTGATAGCTGCCCTGTGCCAAATCAGGAACCCTCCATCAATTCTCCCCGGAACAAACCGGTGGTTCCCCCGTATCGGGGATCCCATCGAGGCCCCCTGTGCCGCCTCCATTGCCCCCGAATTTTTAGGGTAGCCACCACCACCGGGCTCGTGGTATACCTCGTTGGAGGGAACGTTAGCGGCGCCGTCACCAGCGCCTCCATGCTCGCGCCCACACAGGACGCCATCTCCAACCTTTTCCATTCTGCTGCCTCCCCCTCTATCACCCACTTACGCACCATCACTGCAATGGCAGCCCAATAGTACCCACAGAGGTTGGGCAGCGCCATCTCCCCTATCCCTGCCCCGCTCCTAGAACACCCTCCTCACACTAGGGGTCCCATGTGCCCACACAAACACCGTAATGCTCCTGTTAACCCTTCTGAAAAAGGGCCTTCGGGATAAGGATGGGGAAGCACTGAAACAGGAACATAAATATCGTAAGCACCGTCATCTTGACTGACTGCACCCTACCCACCCGAGGCAGCTGCAACATGCCCCACCTCTTAAAATCCTCCTCCATTTGCTGCACCAGCCTTGTAATGTTAAGCTTATGCAGGGCCCCCCAGCTCCTGGCCACCTGCACCCCCAAGAACCTATAGCTCCTCTCCGCCCTTTTCAATGGGAGCCTACCAATCACCCCCTCCTGGTCCCCTGGGTGCACAACAAACAGCTCGCTCTTCTCAAAGTTGAGCTTGTACCCCGAAAAGTCCCCAAATTCCCGGAGAATCCCATCACCTCCGGCATTCCCCCCATCGGATCCGCCACAGACAACAATAGGTCATCCGCATAGAGCGACACTCGGTGCTCCTCCCCACACTGCACCAGCCCCCTCCAGTTCCTCGACTCCCTCTGCGCCATAGCCAGGGGTACAATTGCCAGCGCAAAAAGTAGGGGGGACAAGGGACACCACTGCCTCGTCCCTCGGTGTAACCGAAAATACTCCGACCTCCTCCTATTCGTGGCCACGCTCGCCATTGGGGCCTCATATAACAGCCTCACCCAACTGACAAACCCCTACCCAAACCGAAACTTTCCAGCACCTCCCACATGTAGCCCCACTCAACCTAATCAAAGGCCATCTCCACGTCCAGTGCCACCACTGTCTCCGCCTCTCCTTCTACCGCGGCATCATTATAACAATCAAGAGCCTCCGTATGTTAGTGTTCATCTGCCTCCCCCTCACAAACCCAGTTTGTTCCTCGTGGATAACCAGCAGCACACAGTCCTCCATCCTCGTGACTAAGATCTTTGCCAACTGTTTGGCGTCCACATTCAAGAGTGAGATCGGCCTGGACGACCCACACTGCTGGCGATCCTTGTCTCGCTTAAGAATCAGGGAGATCAGCGCCGAGACATCGTCGGGGGCAAAGCCCTCCCCTCCCTTGCCTCGTTAAAGGTCCTAACCAACAAGGGACCCAACGAGTCTGCATATATCTTAAAACATTCAACCGGGAACCCATCCACCCCCGGTGCTTTCCCCGACTGCATGTTCCTTATCCTTTTAACGAGCTCTTCCAGCTCAACTGGCGCCCCCAGCCCCTCCAACTGTCCCTTTTCCACCCTAGGGAATCTCAGCCGATCCAAAAAGCGCCCCATTCCCCAGTCTCCACCGGGGGTTCGGACCGATACAGTTTCGAGTGGAAGTCCCTGAAGACCCCATTGATGTCTAGCCCCCTTCGCACCACATTTCCTCCCCGATCCTTAACTCCACCGATCTCCCTGGCCGCATCCCGCTTACGGAGCTGGTGTGCCAGAATCCTGCTAGCCTTCTCCCCATATTCATACATCGCACCCTGTGCCTTCCTCCACTGAGCTTCCGCCTTTCTGGTGGTCAACAAGTGAAACTCAGCCTGAAGGCTGCGCCGCTCCTGGAACAATCCCTCCTCTGATACCTCCGCATATCCCCTGTCCACCCTCACCATCTCCCCCACCAATCTCTCCCTCCCTCTCTGCTCCCTTCTCTCCCGGTACGCTCGAATGGAGATCAGCTACCCACGAACCAACGCCTTCAGTGCCTCCCAGACCGTCCCCACTCGGACCTCCCCATTGTCGTTGCCCTCCAGATACCACTCGATACATCCTCGGACCCGCCCGCCCTCCACCTCGTCCGCCAGCAGCCGCACCTACAGGCGCCAAAGTGGGCGCTGGTCCCTCTCCTCCCCCAGCTCGAGGTCCACCCAGTGCAGAGCGTGGTCAGAAATGGCTATCGCCGAATATTCAGCATCTTCCACCCCCCCATTATCAGGCCTCCCACTTCCATATCTGGAATCCGGCCCAACATGCGTCGCATGAAACCGGCATCGTCCCAATTTGGGGTTAATACATTGACCAGCACCACCTGCTCTCCTTGCAGCTTGCCACTCACCATGACATACCGCCCACCACTGTCTGCCACCACATTCGACGCTTCGAACGACACACTCTTCCCCACCAGGATAGCCACCCCCGATGTTTTGCATCCAGCCGCGTATGAAATACCTGTCCTACCCATCCCTTCCTCAATTGAACCTTATCTGCCACCTTCAGGTGCCTCTCCAGAAGCATGGCCACATCCGCCTTCAGCCCCTTCAGGTGCGCGAACACGCGGACCCGTTTAACCGGCCCATTCAGTCCCCTCACATTCCTGGTGATCAACCGGATCAGGGGACCACCTACCCCCCGTCCCCGTCGACTAGCCATCAGCCTTCCGTAATCCACCACGTGCCTGCGCCACCCGCTCAGCCCGTTCCCAACAGCGGCAAACCCCCATCACTACCCCCATTATCTTCTCCAGCTCCTTTGCCAGTTCAGCAGCAACCCGGTACCCCACCGTCCCCCAAAATAACGTTTCCACACCACCCCCCCCCCCAAGCTAGGGTCCCCTAGCTGCGTAACACCTTCTATTGTACTCCGTAAGCCAGCCGACTCCTGCTGAACCCGGCTGCTCCCGCCACCCCAAAGACCCTCCCCATTACAACACAACCACTCACCCCCCCCCCCCCAGTGACGGTCCCGCCCACTACTACTCTAGCGCGGGGAAAAAAAACGCGGTTCCCACTCAACCCCCCCCCCCCGCTCAAAGACGCGGGAAAAGGCGGGCACATGACCCAACAGGACCGCAAAACCCACCCAACATCACAACCGGAGAAGGAAAATAAAAATCCAAACAAAACAAACGCCTAAGTAAACAGATAACAGTCCCAAAAAGCAAAAAAAAAACAGTACGGCAAAAAACCAACATCATCCAACAGAACCGATAAATCGAAAGCATACCAAGGAGGACAAAACCTCCGGGCTGTGTACAACGTTCCCCAGCCCCCCGATCCTCAGTTCAAGTCCAGCTCTGCCTGGACACAAGACCAGGCCTCCTCCGGGGAGTCGAAATATAGCTGGCGGTCTTTATAAGTGATCCACAGGCGTGCCCGCTGGCCAAACTTTAAAAAAAAAAAATTTAGAGTGCCCAATTCATTTTTTACAATTTTAGGGGAAATTTAGCCTGGCCAATCCACCAACTTGCACATAAGAACATAAGAACATAAGAACATAAGAACTAGGAGCAGGAGTAGGCCATCTGGCCCCTCGAGCCTACTCCGCCATTCAATTAGATCATGGCTGATCTTTTGTGGACTCAGCTCCACTTTCCGGCCCGAACACCATAATCCTTAATCCCTTTATTCTTCAAAAAACTATCTATCTTTACCTTAAAAACATGTAATGAAGGAGCCTCAACTGCTTCACTGGGCAAGGAATTCCATAGATTCACAACCCTTTAGGTGAAGAAGTTCCTCCTAACCTCAGTCCTAAATCTACTTCCCCTTATTTTGAGGCTATGCCCCCTAGTTCTGCTGTCACCCGCCAGTGGAAACAACCTGCCCGCATCTATCCTATCTATTCCCTTCATAATTTTAAATGTTTCTATAAGATCCCCCCTCATCCTTCTCAATTCCAACGAGTACAGTCCCAGTCTACTCAACCTCTCCTCATAAACCAACCCCTTCAGCTCTGGGATTAACCTAGTGAATCTCCTCTGCAAACCCTCCAGCGCCAGTACGTCCTTTCTCAAGTAAGGAGACCAAAACTGAACACAATACTCCAGGTGTGGCCGCACTAACACCTTATACAATTGCAACATAACCTCCCTAGTCTTAAACTCCATCCCTCTAGCAATGAATGACAAAATTCCATTTGCCTTCTTAATCACCTGTTGCACTTGTAAACCAACCTTCTGTGACTCATGCACTAGCACACCCAAGTCTCTCTGAACAGCGACATGCTTTAATCTTTTATCGTTTAAATAATAATCCCGTTTGCTGTTATTCCTACCAAAATGGATAACCTCACATTTGTCAACATTGTATTCCATCTGCCAGACCCTAGCCCATTCACTTAACCTATCCAAATCCCTCTGCAGACTTCCAGTATCCTCTGCACTTTTCGCTTTACCACTCATCTTAGTGTCATCTGCAAACTTGGACACATTGCCCTTGGTCCCCAACTCCAAATCATCAATGTAAATTGTGAACAATTGTGGGCCCAACACGGATCCCTGAGGGACGCCACTAGCTACCGATTGCCAACCAGAGAAACACCCATTTATCCCAACTCTTTGCTTTCTATTAATTAACCGATCCTCTATCCATGCTACTACTTTACCCTTAATGCCATGGATCTTTATCTTATGCAGCAACCTTTTGTGTGGCACCTTGTCAAAGGCTTTCTGGAAATCCAGATATACCACATCCATCGGCTCCCCGTTATCTACTGCACTGGTAATGTCCTCAAAAAATTCCACTAAATTAGTTAGGCATGACCTGCCTTTAACGAACCCATGCTGCGTCTGCCCAAAAGGACAATTTATATCCAGATGCCTCGCAATTTCTTCCTTGATGATAGATTCCAGCATCTTCCCTATTACCGAAGTTAAACTCACTGGCCTATAATTTCCTGCTTTCTGCCAACTCCTTTTTTAAACAGTGGCGTCACGTTTGCTAATTTCCAATCCACCGGGACCACCCCAGAGTCTAGTGAATTTCGGTAAATTATCACTAGTGCATCTGCAATTTCCCTAGCCATCTCTTTTAGCACTCTGGGATGCATTCCATCAGGGCCAGGAGACTTGTCTACCTTTAGCCCCATTAGCTTGCCCATCACTCCCTCCTTAGTGATAACAATCCTCTCAAGGTCCTCACCTGTCATAGCCTCATTTCTATCAGTCGCTGGCGTGTTATTTGTGTCTTCCACTGTGAAGACCGACCCAAAAAACCTGTTCAGTTCCTCAGCCATTTCCTCATTTCCCATTATTAAAACTCCATTCTCATCCTCTAAAGGACCAATATTTACATTAGCCACTCTTTTTTGTCTTATATATTTGTAAAAACTTTTACTGTCTGTTTTTATATTCTGAGCATGTTTACTCTTATACTCTATCTTACTCTTCTTTATAGCTTTTTTAGTAGATTTCTGTTGCCCCCTAAAGATTTCCCAGTCCTCTAATCTCCCAGCAATCTTTGCCACTTTATATGCTTTTTCCTTCAATTTGATACTCTCCCTTATTTCCTTAGATATCCACGGTCGATTTTCCCTCTTTCTTCCGTCCTTCCTTTTTGTTGGTATAAACCTTTGCTGAGCACTGTGAAAAATCGCTTGGAAGGTTCTCCACTGTTCCTCAACTGTTCCACCATAAAGTCTTAGCTCCCAGTCTACCTTAGCTAGTTCTTCTCTCATCCCTTTGTAATCTCCTTTGTTTAAACACAAAACACTAGTATTTGATTTTACTTTCTCACCCTCCATCTGTATTTTAAATTCCACCATATTGTGATCGCTCCTTCCGAGAGGATCCCTAACTATGAGATCATGAATCAATCCTGTCTCATTACACAGGACAAGATCTAGGACCGCTTGTTCCCTCGTAGGTTCCATTACATACTGTTCTAGGAAACTATCGCGGATACATTCTATAAACTCCTCCTCACGGTTGCCTTGGCCGACCTGGTTAAACCAATCGACATGTAGATTAAAATCCCCCATGATAACTGCTGTACCATTTCTACATGCATCAGTTATTTCTTTGTTTATTGCCTGCCCCACCATCTCGTTACTATTTGGTGGCCGATAGACTACTCTTATCAGTGACTTTTTCGCCTTACTATTCCTGATTTCCACCCAAATGGATTCAACCTTATCCTCCATAGCACCGATGTCATCCCTTACTATTGCCCGGATGTCATCCTTAAATAACAGAGCAACAACACCTCCCTTACCATCCACTCTGTCCTTCCGAATAGTTTGATACCCTCGGATATTTAACTCCCAGTCGTGACCATCCTTTAACCATGTTTCAGTAATGGCCACTAAATCATAGTCATTTACGATGATTTGTGCCACCAACTCATTTACTTTATTCCGAATACTACGAGTATTCAGGTAAAGTACACTTATGTTGGTTTCTTTTACCTCTGTTTTGAATCTTAACATCTCCAGTTTTATTCCTTTTGTTATTACTGGGCCTATTCACTGTGCTCCCCTCAGTCACTGTACCTTGTACTGTCGCCCTTATGGATTTCTGACTATGTCTTCTCTGCCTTGCACTTTTCCCCTTACTTCCTTTTGTTTCTGGCCCTGTTTTTCTACCTTCCAACTTCCAGCATTGGTTCCCATCCCCCTGCCACATTAGTTTAAACTCTCCCCAACAGCTCTAGAAAACACCCCCCCAAGGACATCGGTTCCAGTCCTGCCCAAGTGCAGACCGTCCGGTTTGTACTGGTCCCACCTCCCCCAGAAGCGGTCCCAATGCCCCAGGAATTTGAATCCCTCCCTCTTGCACCATCTCTCTAGCCACGCATTCATCCTATCTATCCTGACATTCCTACTCTGACTAGCTCGTGGCACTGGTAGCAATCCTGAGATTACTACCTTTGAGGTCCTACTTTTTAGTTTAACTCCTAACTCCCTGAATTCCGCTTGTAGGACCTCATCCCGTTTTTTACCTATATCGTTGGTGCCTATGTGCACCACGACAGCTGGCTGTTTACCCTCCCCCCCCAGAATGTCCTGCAGCCGCTCCGAGACATCCTTGACCCTTGCACCAGGGAGGCAACATACCATCCTGGAGTCTTGATTGCGTCCACAGAACCGCCTGTCTATTCCCCTTACGATCGAGTCCCCTATCACTATAGCCCTGCCATTTTTCTTCCTGCCCTGCTGTGCAGCAGAGCCAGCCACGGTGCCATGAACCTGGCTGCTGCTGCCTTCCCCTGGTGAGCCATCTCCCTCAACAGTATCCAAAGCGGTATATCTGTTTTGCAGGGAGATGACCGCAGGGGACACCTGCACTGCCTTCCTACTCTTGCTCTTTCTTTTGGTCACCCATTTTCTATCTCCCTCAGTAACCTTCACCTGCGGTGTGACCAACTCGCTAAACGTGCTATCCACGACCTCCTCAGCATCGCGGATGCTCCAAAGTGAGTCCATCCGCAGCTCCAGAGCCGTCAAGCGGTCTAACAAGAGCTGCAACTGAACACACTTCTTGCACGTGAAGGAGCCAGGCACAGTGTACATGTCCCTGAGCTCCCACATCGCACACGAGGAGCATGACACGGGTCTGGGATCTCCTGCTATGTCTTAAACCCTTGGTAAACTTTGGGTTGTGGGGGCCAAACCCACGCAAACACGGGGAGAATGTGCAAACTCCACACGGACAGTGACCCAGAGCCGGGATCGAACCTGGGACCTCGGCGCCGTGAGGCAACAGGGCTAACCCACTGCGCCACCGTGCTGCCCTTCCGCTGGCCAAACCTGACCCCTTTCTTGTGGAGCACTGCCTTCGTCCGGTTAAAACCAGCCCTTCTCTTCGCCACCTCCACACTCCAGTCTTGGTAGATCCTGATCACCGTATTCTCCCACTTGCTACTCATCTCCTTCATCGCCCAACGCAGCATACACTCGCGCTCCACGAAGTGGTGAAAACGGACCAGCACCGCCCGAGGCGGCTCATTTGACCTGGGTTTCCTCAGCAGCACCCGATGGGCATCTTCCAGCTCTAATGGTCCCTGGAACGACCTCGCACCCATTAGCGTGTTCAGCATCATAGCCACATAAGCCCCCAAATCCGAATGTCCCAGCCTCTCTGGGAGGCCCAGAATCCGCAGGTTCTTCCGACGGGCCCGGTTCTTCATCTCCTCCAGCCTCACTGACCACTTCTTATGGAGCGTAACCTGCAACTCCACCTTCACTCCCAGGCCCAGAAGTTCATTCTCGCTCTCCGAGACCTTTTGTCGAAGCTCTCGAATCTCCGCACCCTGAGCGATCTGGGCCGCCATGAGCCTGTCCAGGGAGGCCTTAAACGGCTCCATAATCTCTGCCTTCAGCTCCTTAAAGGAGCGCTGAAGCATCTCCTTCTGCTTCCGCTCCCACTGCTGCCACGCTGCTGCTTCCCCACCGCCGCCACCTTGCCTTTTCTGCCTCGCACCTTTTTCTGCTCTAAAGCCGATTTTCCGACAGCTCCACGCCTAGACAAGGCCATCCACCGGTTGAGAATCTGAGAAGGAGTGTTTCCACACGGGGAAAAGTCCAAACAGCACCACTGCGGCCCCTTAAAAGGGCCCAAAGTCTGAAAATAGCGGCAGACAACGAATTAGCTTAGCTCCGCATCACCGCAACCGGATTTCCATCCCCGATTCTTCAATGGCCTTTGTTGAGATCTTTTCACAGTTCTTCCCTTTGCTGCTAGAATTTAGCTTTCAGAAATGCCCTCAAGTCAGCCTGAGGCCTCTAAGCTGGCCCTACCCCGCCTCCATGCTTGCAGAGGCTTTTGTCTGCTGCTGCTTCAGCCAGATCTTTCACAGTTTCAGAGGGTCTGATAAACATGAAACATTCCATTTGTGGAGGACAGTACTCCTCCAACATTCTCCTACGCCTTTTCATCGTAATTCCAACCCGTGTTGCTGAAAGAAGAGCTCTTTTCTCTCAGATTGGGCAGGAGCTGCCTCTGTGTGACCACTCACTCAATGGTGTACACCGGAAGCCCCCAGAAGAGAAGTTCTATTAACGTGATCTCAATAATTACGTATCGGAACACATGTAAATCATGGGACGCGTTTGTGAAAACCCTGTTTCAAGTAGGATAGAAATTATCTAGCTAATGCTACATTGTGGACTATATTTTAGCAAAATAGCTTACACCTTGCCGAACTTTCTTATCATTGAATTATGCATAGCTCCAGAGAGAAGATGACCAGTGTTTTGTTGTTCAAATGAGGCATGTAGACGTCGTTAGACATATACCATTTTTCTGGAGAAAGTCTGCGTTGGCTGCAGTCTTCAACACTGAAGTCACCGCGGTGCACACACACAAATGGTGTTACTCTGGAGGGCGGAGTTTGATGAAGCTGCAAAATAAGACAAGTTATATATCTCGAAGTCAAATGGTGAATGGCTTCGAGAGAACATTCATCATGGCCCTACATTTACGCATTTGCTGTCAATACCTTTCAAGATGACAGCTTCATTAGGATTGAACAATACTGTCCAGAAACTATGGTCAGTTTCTGCATTGCATTCTGAATATTGTATACAGTTTGTACATGGTAAATGGCGTGAATGTTGGTGGAGGTGGTGCCAATCAAATCGGCTGCCTTTTCCTTGGAGTTTCCTGAGATTTTTGGTTATAGTTGCACGTATCAGGAGATTCATGCTCCTGCCTTATGCCCGGAGGATGGTGTCGAGGCTTTAAATCAATACGCTTTGCTGCAAGGTTGCGTTGAAATGGTAGTGATTTCATCAGTTTGGCATCGCTGCATGCTTGTGATAGAGAACTGGCCAACGAAACAGTATTGGATTGATACATTGTTCATAAATTTCTGCTGGGCAGAAAAGACAGTGAAAAAATAACGTTTCGATTTTGAGACCGGAATATTTGAAGGATAGTATCTGCGATTAGGTTAGAATTGATACAACAGTTGTGGTAAAATATGATGAAACAGGTAGTTTGGAATAGTGCAGCAGTGTGATCACATGTAGGTAAATATTCAAGAAAGTCGTATGCTGCGTCAGATGAAATAATTACACAAGTAAATACCCTAAGGAAAGATGTCCTTCGTGATGTTACATTTTGTGCCGTCATCAAAATCTTTGCTATATCTTGTGATCAGCTGGGGTCCCAGCGGTGATTCATGTGCCATCCCACTAGTTACTGCATGACAATTTTAAATGGGCCCATTTTTTAACATAGAACATAGAACAGGCCCTTCGGCCCTCAATGTTGTGCTGAGCAATGATCACCCTACTCAAACCCACATATCCACCCTATACCCGTAACCCAACCAAAGTCTGTATTCCATTGCGCAGTCATTTATTTGTCCCATATTATGCATTCCCCTGTTTCCTGTCAGTTGGGGGCTTATATTTGTCTTTCCCAATCGCTTTATCTTCACATATCTATGGAAACGCTATGTCAGTGTTTCTGTTCCCTGCAAGCGTACTTGAATCCTTTATTTTCTCCTTCTTAGTCAAACTCTTGGTCCTATTTCGCTGAATTCTAAACAGCACCCAATACTTTGACCTATTAGTTTCGGGGCTCAGCTGTACACATATTAAAGATCAGATGCTATTTCTACTTATCTTCGTAAGGCAGGGATTGGCCCTCTAACCATTTTGCATTTGTCCCGGATAGGAATGAACAGTTGTTGCAGTTACCCCATGCGTTTCTTGAATGTATTCCATTACCTATCCACTGTGATTCTTTTAAATAACTCTCCCCAATCTATCAAGGCCAACTCAAGACTCATATTTTCATAGTTCCCTTAATTAGGATTGAGCACCCTAGATTTCGAATCAACTACTTCACTCTCCATCTCGGTAAAAAGAAAAACAATGATGTTATGCTTGCTCATCCCCACGGGGTCTCTCACAGCTAGATTGGCAATGATTCCCTTGTCATTTCACAGTGCCAAATCATAGGCGGGCTGCTCTTTATTTGGTTCCTCCACATATTGGTGAAACAAATCGTCTCGTATACATTCCAGGGATTCCTCCTCTACGACATTATGGCGAATTTACCTTGTCCAATCTATGTACACATGAAATTCATCCATGGTCACCGATATTCCCTGATTGCAATCATCTCAAATTTCTTATTCAATGACATTTCCATGAAATGAAATGAAAATCGCTTATTGTCAAGTGTCTGCTTCAATGAAGTTACAGTGAAAAGCCTCTAGTCGCCACTTTCCGGCGCCTATCCGGGGAGGCTTGTACGGGAATCGAACCGTGCTGCTGGCCTGCAGAGATTTAGCCGAGTGAGCTAAACCACCCCCTGCAGTCTGGTGTTCTATATGTATCAGCCACTATTTTTTGGACCCTTGGTATTTCTCACCCCGACCCGTACAGACTTCTCAGTGTCAGAGCTAATATCCTTTCTCATGATAGTGTTAATTTGCTCTTCAACCAGCAATGACCGGCCACAGACTTTTATTTTATACCTGTCCTTCCTAAATAATGAACGAATTGGACATGCAGTTGCAATCCCTAGTCACGCTGCAACCGTGTATCCGTAACCCTATTAAATTGCACACTTTACTAACTCCCTGGGAGATTAGTCCAGATACATTATGGACAATTCTCCGTACATGAATGCGCAACGTCTTTACGTTTGTATTTTTCTCTTTTGCCGTTTAAACTTTGTCCTTGGTCTCTCCACCTATCACATTTTCTATTCAATTTTCAACCGTTTTTATTGTTCGTGCTTCCGCTTTCTCTGCTTCTTTCCGTAGGTTCCCACCCCCTGACATATTAGTTTCAATCCTCCATAACAGCACCGGAACCCCCCCCCCCCCCCCCTACCCCGAGGACATTTGTTCCCGTCCTGTCAAGATATCGACCGTCCGATTTGTAATGGTCCCACCTCCACCAGAACCGGTTATATGTCCTAAAAATCTAAATTCCTCCTCCTGCACCGTCTCTCAAACCAAGCATTCATCCTGTTTATCCTGCTAATGCAAATCTGACTAGCACGTGGCACTGGTAAAAATCTCGAGATTACTAACTTTGCGGTCGGACTTTTTAGTTTAGCTCCTAACTCCCTAAATTCAGCATGTAGGGACTCATCATATTTTGTACCTACATTGTCGGTGCCTACATGCATAATGACAACTGCCTGTTCACCTACCCCTTTCGAATGTCCTACATTAATTCTAAGACATCCAGGATCCTTGCTTCCGGGAGGTAATGAACCTTCCTGAGATCTCGCTTGCGTCCGCAGGAACGCCTGTGTTCTCCCCTTACAATCGAATCCCCTATCAATATAGCTCTGCAACACTTTTTTATGCCCTTCAGAGAAGCAGAACAAGCCACGGTGCCATGGAAATGGATCGCGCTTTCTTCACCTGGTGAGCCATCTCACCCAACAGTATCCAAAACTGTATACCCGTTTTAGAGGGAGATGACCGCAGAGGAACCCTGCACTGCCTTCGTATACTTCCTCTCCCTGTTGGTCACCCATTTCATTTTACCTCAGGACATTTGAACTGCAGTGCGACCAACTCATTAAACGTGCAATCCACGACTTCGTCAGCATCTGGGAACCTCCAACGTGAGTATATATTCAGCTCCAGACCGTCAAGCAGTTTAACAGGAGCCGCAGCTGGACAAACGGCTTGCACGTGTGGGAACCAGAAAAGGTGGAAGTGTCTCTGAATTCCCACATGACACAAGATGTTCATGACATGGGTCTGGGGCTAGCTTTCAAACAGCTAGAATGCCCCCCACACCCAAAAAACGATAACAAATTGATTTTAAAAACTACTTAGCAGTCACCACTACTTACTAGATAGATTCAGATTTAGCAGGTCTCCGGACCTGGCCCAGGACACCAAGCATCTACTTCTCACCCGTGTAGTCTCAGCTGCCATTTTCTCCTGATCCCTGTTCCACCTGATCCCAGTTTTCACTCAACTCCAAAAAAAGTCTCTCTCATCTGAGGCAGCACTTACTGTGTGGAAGAGGCAGCACTGAGCAACTGCTGCTTTTATAGGTTTTAAATCACAATGACCTGGAACTCGTTTGAAACAGTTGAACAATCAATCCACCAAAAGTTGCAGTTAAAATGAGACTCAGATGACTCCTATCTCAGGGATCTAACCGTGGATTACCCAAAACGCTAGCTAAATGATCCAAATAAGACCTAATTTAGCTACCCTGAAAGCACATTTAATTACTATATACCCCTTTATAACATACCACTTCAACTCCCAGTTTAAATCCAGCTCCAAGAAGCACTCTCACTCAGCTAAGGCAGTGTTCACCGTGCAATCAGGTTTGGATACAACAGAGCCAGAGCCAGGATAGTGGCAGCACAGCTGACGATGTTGTTATACAGGTCGCGACAAAGTGCAGGCCAATAAAAGTTGTAAGACTCTATTGTCAGTGGCACAGATTTACACCTCTGTTGACGTCAAAGTGACTAAACGTAGTATGTTGCCTCCCTGGTGCCATGAGGAGAACAATTGCCGAACATCCTGCAATGTCTCGACACGAGTTATACGATGAGCAATGAATATGAAATATGTGCTCGGGCAGCATGGTAGCACAAGTGGAAAGCACTGTGGCTTCACAGCGGCAGGATCCAAGGTTAGATTCCCCGCTGGTTCACTGTCTGTGCGGAGTCTGCACGTTCTCACCGTGACTGTGTGCGTTTCCTCTGGGTCCTCCGGTTTCCTTCCACATTCCAGAGACGTGCAGTTTAAGTGGATTGGCCATGATAAATTGTCCTTAGTACAAAGAACAAAGTAAAGTACAGCACAGGAAAAGTTTAGGAGGGGTAAGTGGGCAACGGGGATAGGGTGGAAGTGAAGGCTTAATGGGTCGGTGCAGACTTGATGAGCTGAATGGCCTAATTCTGCACTGTATGTTCTTTGTATTTACTCCAGGAGTAATAATGTCTAACTGCAGCTGTACATGTGCCTCATGAACTTACTGTCCGCAGTTTTCCTCTGCTAATCTATGAGACGTATGTGGACCACAGAGGAAGTGCAGCGGAGATCACAAGGCTGAAATTTGGAGTTAAATGCGTATATTTGAAATGCATATAACACTGGCAGGCTTGAACAACGCAAATGAAGGGTTATTGCATCCATCGCAATGGGAACGGTTGGGGCGGTTCTACAATATTGGCCTCCAGCCTCAAGATGTGGGCAAAGCAGTTTTAGCCACGAAAAGGAGAACTCTCTTCACTTACAGGCTGGTGATACTATGGAATTCACTCCTAATAAATCCTCGGAGGCCAAGTTAATGAATACATTTCCGAAAGATATCAATAGATTGGTAAACTCGAAAAATGACAACATGTGTGGGGCGAGAGTGGTAGAGCAACAGATAATCATGCACGAAAATATTAAAATGAAGAGCAGTTTCTGAATACCGAATGACACAATCCTATTCTTATGAGCTCTGTTTCGCAGTGACGAATACTTTGAGCGTGTTCTATATTCTTGGACGTTGATTATAAATGTCGATTCCACGTCGAATTCCCTCAGAATACATTTCCAATCTACCATATCGCAGCATTTTCATATTTTAGTATCTCAACGTAGTTTAAGCATTGAACTGCATGCGTCAAGCCATTTTCTCACTGCATTGCTAAACAACAGACGGTATCTCGAAAGTGTGCTCCCAAACATTGTCCCAGCAGTTCAGGTAAATTTGGATGTCTGCCTCGTGTTTACAAAATGTAAGCTAAATGAGGATCTATGCGCATTAACAACCTTGAAAATGTTTCAAAGACGACAGAAGAACTGCATATTTGACATAAATTGTGACCATTTTCTCCCGCTGGTGTTGTAAGATTCATTACCAAAAGCCACTCCTGATTAGAATCTAGATTCTATTGTTTCGCACATCAACAGACGAAAAATATATTTTATCATTTTCATCCTGACTCAGAAATTGCACATTGCTGTGTTTTTGTTTATTTTAGTTCTTTCAAGGCTGCAGTGCGAACAAAGATCATCAACCTGTGTTCAATACATTAAGCCAATTCATTACACTACACTGAATGAGATTCGAACATATTGCAAATTAACTCGTTAACATAAGAACATAAGAACTAGGAGCAGGAGTAGGCCATCTGGCCCCTCAAGCCTTCTCCGCCATTCAATTAGATCATGGCTGATCTTTTGTGGACTCAGCTCCACTTTCCGGCCCGAACACCATAACCCTTAATCCCTTTATTCTTCAAAAAACTATCTATCTTTACCTTAAAACATGTAATGAAGGAGCCTCAACTGCTTCACTGGGCAAGGAATTCCATAGATTCACAACCCTTTGGGTGAAGAAGTTCCTCCTAAACTCAGTCCTAAATCTACTTCCCCTTATTTTGAGGCTATGTCACCCGCCAGTGGAAACAACCGGTCCGCATCTATCCTATCTATTCCCTTCATAATTTTAAATGTTTCTATAAGATCCCCCCTCATCCTTCTCAATTCCAACGAGTACAGTCCCAGTCTACTCAACCTCTCCTCATAATGCAACCCCTTCAGCTCTGGGATTAACCTAGTGAATCTCCTCTGCATACCCTCCAGCGCCAGTACGTCCTTTCTCAAGTAAGGAGACCAAAACTGAACACAATACTCCAGGTGTGGCCGCACTAACACTTTATACAATTGCAACATAACATCCCTCGTCTTAAACTCCATCCCTCTAGCAATGAATGACAAAATTCCATTTGCCTTCTTAATCACCTGTTGCACTTGTAAACCAACCTTCTGTGACTCATGCACTAGCACACCCAAGTCTCTCTGAACAGCGGCATGCTTTAATATTTTATCGTTTAAATAATAATCCCGTTTGCTGTTATTCCTACCAAAATGGATAACCTCACATTTGTCAACATTATATTCCATCTGCCAGACCCTAGCCCATTCACTTAACCTATCCAAATCCCTCTGCAGACTTCCAGTATCCTCTGCACTTTTCGCTTTACCACTCACCTTAGTGTCATCTGCAAACTTGGACACATTGCCCTTGGTCCCCAACTCCTAATCATCTATGTAAATTGTGAACAATTGTGGGCCCAACACGGATCCCTGAGGGACACCACTAGCTACTGATTGCCAACCAGAGAAACACCCATTTATCCCAACTCTTTGCTTTCTATTAATTAACCAATCCTCTATCCATGCTACTACTTTACCCTTAATGCCATACATCCTTATCTTATGCAGCAACCTTTTGTGTGGCACCTTGTCAAAGGCTTTCTGGAAATCCAGATATACCACATCCATCGGCTCCCCGTTATCTACTGCACTGGTAATGTCCTCAAAAACTTCCACTAAATTAGTTAGGCATGACCTGCCCTTTACGAACCCATGCTGCGTCTGCCCAATGGGACAATTTCTATCCAGATGCCTCGCAATTTCTTCCTTGATGATAGATTCCAGCATCTTCCCTATTACCGAAGTTAAGCTCACTGGCCTATAATTCCCTGCTTTCTGCCTACCTCCTTTTTTTAAAAGTGGCGTCACGTTTGCTAATTTCCAATCCACCGGGACCACCCCACAGTCTAGTGAATTTCGGTAAATTATCACTAGTGCATCTGCAATTTCCCTAGCCATCTCTTTTAGCATTCTGGGATGCATTCCATCAGGGCCAGGAGACTTGTCTACCTTTTGCCCCATTGGCTTGCCCATCACTCCCTCCTTAGTGATAACAATCCTCTCACGGTCCTCACCTGTCATAGCCTTATTTATATCAGTCGCTGGCGTGTTATTTGTGTCTTCCACTGTGAAGACCGACCCAAAAAACCTGTTCAGTTCCTCAGCCATTTCCTCATTTCCCATTATTAAAACTCCATTCTCATCCTCTAAAGGACCAATATTTACATTAGCCACTCTTTTTTGTCTTATATATTTGTAAAAACTTTTACTGTCTGTTTTTATATTCTGAGCATGTTTACTCTTATACTCTATCTTACTCTTCTTTATAGCTTTTTAGTAGCTTTCTGTTGCCCCCTAAAGTTTTCCCAGTCCTCTAATCTCCCAGCAATCTTTGCCACTTTATATGCTTTTCCATTCAATTTGATACTCTCCCTTATTTCCTTAGATATCCACGGTCGATTTTCCCTCTTTCTTCCGTCCTTCCTTTTTGTTGGTATAAACCTTTGCTGAGCACTGTGAAAAATCGCTTGCAAGGTTCTCCACTGTTCTTCAACTGTTCCACCATAAAGTCTTAGCTCCCAGTCTACCTTAGCTAGTTCTTATCTCAACCCCTTGTAATCTCCTTTGTTTAAACACAAAACACTAGTATTTGATTTTACTTTCTCACCCTACATCTGTATTTTAAATTCCACCATATTGTGATCGCTCCTTCCGAGAGGATCCCTAACTATGAGATCATGAATCAATCCTGTCTCATTACACAGGACAAGATCTAGGACCGCTTGTTCCCTCGTAGGTTCCATTACATACTGTTCTAGGAAACTATCGCGGATACATTCTATAAACTCCTCCTCAAGGTTTCCTTGACCGACCTGGTTAAACCAATCGACATGTAGATTAAAATCCCCCATGATAACTGCTGTACCATTTCTACAATCATCAGTTATTTCTTTGTTTATTGCCTGCCCCACGATATCGTTACTAATTGGTGGCCGACATATTGCTCCTATCAGTGACTTGTTCGCCTTACTAGTACTGATTTCCACCCAAATGCATTCAACCTTATCCTCCATAGCATCGATGTCATCCCTTACTATTTCCCGGATGTCATTCTTAAATAACAGAGCAATACCACCTCCCTTACCATCCACTCGATCCTTCCGAATAGTTTGATACCCTCGGATATTTAACTCCCAGTCGTGACCATCCTTTAACCATGTTTCAGTAATGGCCACTAAATCATAGTCATTTACTATTGATTTGTGCCATCAACTCATTTACTTTATTCCGAATACTACGAGCATTCAGGTAAAGTACACTTATGTTGGGTTTTTTTTACCTCTGTTTTGAATCTTAACATCTCCAGTTTTATTCCTTTTGTTATTACTGGGCCTATTCACTGAGCTCCCCTCAGTCACTGTACTTTGTTCTGTCGGCCTTTTAGATTTTTCACTATGTCTTCTCTGCCTTGAACTTTTCCCCTTACTTCCTATCGCTTCAGTCCCTGTTTTACTACCTTCCAACTTCCTGCATCGGTTCCCATCCCCCTGCCACATTAGTTTAAACCCTCCCCAACAGCTCTAGAAAACACCCCCCCTAGGCCTTCGGTTCCAGTCCTGCCTAGGTGCAGACCGTCCGGTTTGTACTGGTCCCACCTCCCCTAGAACCGGTCACAATGCCCCAGGAATTTGAATCCCTCCCTCTTGCACCATCTCTCGAGCCACGCATTCATCCTATCTATCCTGACATTCCTACTTTTACTACCTCGTGGCACTGGTAGCAATCCTGAGATTACAACCTTTGAGGTCCAACTTTTTAGTTTAACTCCTAACTCCCTGAATTCGGCTTGTAGGACCTCATCCCGTTTTTTACCTATATCGTTGGTGCCTATGTGCACCACGACAGCTGGCTGTTCACCCTCCCCTCCCCCCAGAATGACCTGCAGCCGCTCCGAGACATCCTTGACCCTTGCACCAGGGAGGCAACATACCATCCTGGAGTCTCGATTGCGTCCACAGAACCGCCTGTCTATTCCCCTTACAATCGAGTTCCCTATCACTATAGCCCTGCCATTTTTCTACACTACACATCGACTCTATTAACTATACTATTTTGTTCAACCATCTCACAAGTACTCAGTCTTGCTCTCTTCCACACTTTCTATGTATCTCCATCTGTCTTCCAGATGTCAAAGAGGCATGTGTTATTTATGTGGTTGCTTTAGAGCACCATTTAGTGACGAGAGTAGTAATATCACATCACCCCTTTATGCGCGTGTCAATACCAACATACTGTGATACACATGTGTGACCGTAAATGGTAGCAGGCAGAGCTCGTGGTACATGTTGGTACCAACGATATAGGCAGTAAGGGGCAGGATGTGCTGCAGCAGGCATTCGGGGAGTTAGGAAGAAAGTTAAAAGAATGACTTCCAGGTTTGTAATCCCAGGATTACTCCCTGTGCCACGTGCTAGTTAGGCTATAAATAGTAAGATAGAGCACATGGATAAACAGCTGGTGTTGGAGGGAGGGTTTCAGTTATCTTGGCAACTGGGAGGCACCCGGGGCAGGTGTGACCTGTATAAGAAGGAATGGATGACGGGTTGCATCCAAACAGGAGAGGCATTAATATCCTGGCCACGAGATTTGCTAGTGCCACACGGGGGTGTTAAACTAGTATGGCAGGGGAGTGTGTACCGGAGCAATAGGTCAGAAGATCAAAAATGTGAGGGAAAATTAGGGAATAGGACCAGCATTGCTCTGAGGAAGAGCAGGCAGGACGATGTCGCTGAAAACAGCGGGACTGGTGACCTGAAGTGCATATGTTTTAATGCAAGAATATAGCAGGTAAGGCAGATGAACTTAGAGCTTGGATTAGTACTTGGAACTATGATTTTGTATCATTACAGAGACCTGGTTGAGGGAAGGACAAGATCGGCGGAAAAACGTTCGAGGATTTAGATGCTTCAGGCGGGATAGAGGGGATGAAAAAGGGGTGGAGGAGTTGCGCTACCGGCAAGAGGGAAAATTATAGTTGTACTGGGGAAGGACATCTCAGTGGGCAGCGAAGCAGCATGGGTAGAGATCAGGAATAAGAAGGTTGCAGTTGCAGTGATGGGGGTTTAATACAGGCCACCAAACAGCCAGCTGGAGATAGAGGGCAGATAGATAGACAGAATTTGGAAAGGAGTAAAAGCAAAAGGGCAGTTCTGATGGAAGACTTTACCTTCCCCAATATTGACTGCTGGGGGCTTGGACGGAGCAGAGTTTGCAAGGAGCATCCAGGAGGTCTTCTTAAAACAATATGTGGATAGTTGAACTAGGGAAGGGGCTGCACTGGACCAGGTATTGGGGAATAACTCCAGCCAGCTGTTAGCAGTTTAAGTAGGAGAGCATTTCCGCAACAGTGACCTCAATTCAGTCCGTTTTAACGTGTTAGTGGACAAGAATAAGAGTGGTCCTAAATACACGTGATAAATTAGAGTATGGCTGTTATAACAATTTTTTATTAGGCTGGAACTGACGAACCAAATTGGGGACGGATATTTGAGGATATATCAACATCTGACGTGGGAGGCTTAAAATATCTGTTTAAAGGAATTAAGGACCGGCATGTTCCTTTGAAGAATAAGGATAAGTGCGGCAAATTTCGGGAACCTTGGATAACTAGAGATATTGTAGGCCTCGTCAAAAAGAAAAAGGATGCATTTTTCAATGCATGAAGGCTGGGAACAGAGGAAGCCTGTGTGGAATATAAGGAAAGTAGGAAGGAACTTAATCAAGGCGTCAGGAGGGCTAAAAGGGGTCAGGAACAGTAATTGGCAAATAGCATTATGGAAAATCCCAAGGTGTTTCACACGTCCTCGTGGTAGTCACGGGAACGATTGGCCCACTGAAAGAAAGGGGAGGGAATCGATGTGTGGAGCCAGATAAAATAGGCGAGGACCTAACTGAATACTATACATCAGTACTCACCAAAGAGAAGGAATTGGTAGATGATGAGTTTGGAGAAGGCTGTGGAGATGGCCTGGGTCGCAATGAGTTCCAAGAAACGAGGTGTTGGGCATCTTGATAAATATTCAGTTAGATATGTCCCCAGGGCTTGCTGGGATCTACCCCATAATAATGAAGAATGCTAGGGAGTAAATTGCTGAGGACTTGAGAGAAATTATTGGATCCTCACTGTCTTCAGGTGGTGTCCTGTAGGACTAGAGAACAGACAACAGTGTTACTTTGTTTACGAAGGGTAGCAAGGATAATCCACGGAACAACAGACCGGTGAACCTTACGTTAGTGGTGGGAATATAATGGAGAGAACTCTTCGAGACAGGATCTACTACTATTTGGCAGCAAGTGGACATATTAGCGAAAGGCAGCACGGTTGAGTGAAGGGAAATTCGTGTCTCACAAAATTAATAGACCTTTTTGAGGAGATCACATAAATGACTAATGAATGTAGGGCAGTGGTTGTCCTCTATATGGATTTCAGTATGGCATATGACAAGGTCCCCATCGCAGATTCGTCCAAAGGTTGAAGTCACACGCGATCAGTGGTGAGCTGGCAAGATGGATACCGAACTGGATAGGTCACAGAAAGCAGAGAGTCGCAATGGATGGGCGTTTTTCTGATTGGAGACTTGTGACTCGTGGTTTTACATATCAGTGCTCGAACCTTTCCTGTTCGTCGTATATACAAATTTGGTTTGGAGGAAAATGTAACTGTTCTCATTTGTAAATTTGCAGAAGACACAAAGTTTGCTGGAATTGCGGATAGTGATGAGGACTGTCAGAGTATATAGCAGGATGTAGGTCGTTTGCAGACTTGGACGGAGTGAAGAAGATGGATTTCAATCCGGAAAACTGTGAGGTAATGCATTTTGGACCGTCTAATACATGTAGGGAATATACAGTGAATGGTAGAAACCAGAAGACTATTGACAGTCAGAGAGATGTACGTGTACAGGCCCGCAAATCACTGAAAGGGGCAACACAGGTGGAGATGGAAGTCAAGAAGGCATACGGCATGCTTGCCTTCATTGTTCAAGGCATTCAGTATAAACATTTACAAGTCATGCTGCAACTGTATAGAAAATCAGTTACGCCACACTGAAGCATAGTGGACAATTGTGGTCGACACACCACCAGAAGGATGTAAAGGATTTAGAGAGGGTGCCGAATATATTTACCAGGATACTGCTTGGTATGTTGGCCATTAGCTATGAGGAAATGTTGAATAAACTCGACTTGTTCAAACTGGAACGACGGAGATTGGGGGCGACCTGACAGAAGAGAACAAAATTATGAGGGGCGCAGACAGAATTGACAGTCAGATACTTTTTCCCAGGGTAGAGTGGTCAATTGATAGAGGCCATAGAGTAAAGGTGTGAGGGGAAAGGAGATGTACGAGGCAGGATTTTTATACAGATTGTTGTGGGTGCCTGCAACTCGCTGCCGGAGGAGGTGGTGACAGCAGGGACGATAATGATGTTCACTGGTCATCTTGACAGCCACCTGAATAGGATGGGAATAGAGAGATACGGACCCCGGAAGTGCAGAAGATTTTAGTTAAGATGGGCAGCACGGTCGGCGCAGGCCTGGACGGCCGAAGGGCCTGTTCCTGTGCTGTACTTTTCTTTCATTTTCTTTCTATCGGTGCCATGTTGTTGCTCCACAGTTCACCGATTAGTTTTAAGAAGGTATAAAATTATACCTTAAAAGAACAGCTTGGAAAAACAAATGAAATCAAGATATTATTTGAAAATACGTTTCAAAATGTGTTCATAAACTCGCCTTAAATTGCAATGCATATTGACATGTCCGAGTGATGGGCCACTTCCGTGTAACTCAATGGCACTATTCCCATATTAACCACTATCATCTCGTCGCCCTGTATTTTGGCATAACATTCCATTATTTCCGCTTAGATCACATCTGTTATCTTGCTTTACGTAAGAGTACATAAGAACATAAGAACTAGGAGCAGGAGTAGGCCATCTGGCCCCTCGAGCCTGCTCCGCCATTCAATTAGATCATGGCTGATCTTTTGTGGACTCAGCTCCACTTTCCGGCCCGAACACCATAATCCTTAATCCCTTTATTCTTCAAAAAACTATCTATCTTTACCTTAAAAACATGTAATGAAGGAGCCTCAACTGCTTCACTGGGCAAGGAATTCCATAGATTCACAACCCTTTGGGTGAAGAAGATCCTCCTAAACTCAGTCCTAAATCTACTTCCCCTTATTTTGAGGCTATGCCCCCTAGTTCTGCTGTCACCCGCCAGTGGAAACAACCTGCCCGCATCTATCCTATCTATTCCCTTCATAATTTTAAATGTTTCTATAAGATCCCCCCTCATCCTTCTAAATTCCAACGAGTACAGTCCCAGTCTACTCAACCTCTCCTCATAATCCAACCCCTTCAGCTCTGGGATTAACCTAGTGAATCTCCTCTGCACACCCTCCAGCGCCAGTACGTCCTTTCTCAAGTAAGGAGACCAAAACTGAACACAATACTCCAGGTGTGGCCGCGCTAACACCTTATACAATTGCAACATAACCTCCCTAGTCTTAAACTCCATCCCTCTAGCGATGAAGGACAAAATTCCATTTGCCTTCTTAATCACCTGTTGCACTTGTAAACCAACCTTCTGTGACTCATGCACTAGCACACCCAAGTCTCTCTGAACAGCGGCATGCTTTAATATTTTATCGTTTAAATAATAATCCCGTTTGCTGTTATTCCTACCAAAATGGATAACCTCACATTTGTCAACATTGTATTCCATCTGCCAGACCCGAGCCCATTCACTTAACCTATCCAAATCCCTCTGCAGACTTCCAGTATCCTCTGCACTTTTCGCTTTGCCACTCATCTTAGTGTCATCTGCAAACTTGGACACATTGCCCATGGTCCCCAACTCCAAATCATCAATGTAAATTGTGAACAATTGTGGGCCCAACACGGATCCCTGAGGGACACCACTAGCTACTGATTGCCAACCAGAGAAACACCCATTTATCCCAACTCTTTGCTTTCTATTAATTAACCAATCCTCTATCCATGCTACTACTTTTCCCTTAATGCCATGCATCTTTATCTTATGAAGCAACCTTTTGTGTGGCACCTTGTCAAAGGCTTTCTGGAAATCCAGATATACCACATCCATCGGCTCCCCGTTATCTACTGCACTGGTAATGTCCTCAAACAATTCCACTAAATTGGTTAATGCCTATTTACCTGCCTTTAACGAACCCATGCTGCGTCTGCCCAATGGGACAATTTCTATCCAGATGCCTCGCAATTTCTTCCTTGATGATAGATTCCAGCATCTTCCCTATTACCGAAGTTAAACTCACTGGCCTATAATTTCCTGCTTTCTGCCTCCCTCCTTTTTTAAACAGTGGCGTCACGTTTGCTAATTTCCAATCCACCGGGACCACCCCAGAGTCTAGTGAATTTCGGTAAATTATCACTAATGCATCTGCAATTTCCCTAGCCATCTTTTAGCACTCTTGGATGCATTCCATCAGGGCCAGGAGACTTGTCTACCTTTAGCCCCATGAGCTTGCCCATCACTCCATCCTTAGTGATAACAATCCTCTCAAGCTCCTCACCTGTCATAGCCTCATTTCTATCAGTCGCTGGCATGTTATTTGTGTCTTCCACTGTGAAGACCGACCCAAAAAACCTGTTCAGTTCCTCAGCCATTTCCTCATTTCCCATTATTAAAACTCCCTTCTCATCCTCTGAAGGACCAATATTTACCTTAGCCACTCTTTTTTGTCTTATATATTTGTAAAAGCTTTTACTGTCTGTTTTTATATTCTGAGCAAGTTTACTCTCATACTCTATCTTACTCTTCTTTATAGCTTTTTTAGTAGCTTTCTGTTGCCCCTTAAAGATTTCCCAGTCCTCTAATCTCCCAGCAATCTTTGCCACTTTATATGCTTTTTCCTTCAATTTGATACTCTCCCTTATTTCCTTAGATATCCACGGTCGATTTTCCCTCTTTCTTCCATCCTTCCTTTTTGTTGGTATAAACCTTTGCTGAGCACTGTGAAAAATCGCTTGGAAGGTTCTCCACTGTTCCTCAACTGTTCCACCATAAAGTCTTAGCTCCCAGTCTACCTTAGCTAGTTCTTCTCTCATCCCCTTGTAATCTCCTTTGTTTAAACACAAAACACTAGTATTTGATTTTACTTTCTCACCCTCCATCTGTATTTTAAATTCCACCATATTGTGATCGCTCCTTCCGAGAGGATCCCTAACTATGAGATCATGAATCAATCCTGTCTCATTACACAGGACAAGACCTAGGACCGCTTGTTCCCTCGTAGGTTCCATTACATACTGTTCTAGGAAACTATCGCGGATACATTCTATAAACTCCTCCTCACGGTTGCCTTGACCGACCTGGTTAAACCAATCGACATGTAGATTAAAATCCCCCATGATAACTGCTGTACCATTTCTACATGCATCAGTTATTTCTTTGTTTATTGCCTGCCCCACCATCTCGTTACTATTTGGTGGCCGATAGATTACTCCTATCAGTGACTTTTTCGCCTTACTATTCCTGATTTCCACCCAAATGGATTCAACCTTATCCTCCATAGCACCGATGTCATCCCTTACTATTGCCCGGATGTCATCCTTAAATAACAGATCAACACCACCTCCCTTACCATCCACTCTGTCCTTCCGAATAGTTTGATACCCTCGGATCAGAGTACCTCTGATATTTACCTCACAGGTGTACCTCTGCTATTCACCTCACCTCATCTCATCATGACATAAAACGATTCTCAATCTAAAGTTTCCCACAGGAAACGTTTTCTTCTCAATTATTTACATTGTTCTGGAAAAAATGTATCACAATGATTCAGTTATTATAATTACACAGCGAATCAAACAAAATCCCACTTGATTCGCAAATACACATTAAACTTGACACCTCCAAGGCACAGGGACAGTGGCAGTAATGTATACCGTCTCAAGGAATCATTTCAGGAAAGCATCATGATTCCCTTCTCGTCCCGTCTGAAACTCAGAACAATCCAATCTCGAAGATGCACGTGGAAAGTACAAAGTTTCCTTTCAAGCAGAACATGATGCTGATTTGGTAAAGCATCGCACTTAGTTTTATCTCGCTGGTCATTATCATAATATTAATGGCCGAACTGCACTACGGATACATCTACAGCAAAGTATTGCAGTATTTCAATAGCGCCACTGATTATCGCCTTCTATATGAAAATGTGTAGTGGCTGATTAATGCTGGTCCATTCAGCGCGTCCCGCAGCCTCGGGAAGAAGCACAATAAACACCACAATTTAAAAATCAAAAATCTCGGCTCTAATCGCACGAAGGATATTCTGATATACACCATTCTTATTGGGCTCACGGGGGGTGACAGTAGAACGGTGTTTAGTACTGTTTCTTCATAGCGCTTGAGACGCGATTTTGTTTCCGGGCTTTGCTCACTGTCTGTGCGAAGTCAGCACATTCTCCCAGTTGCTGCGTGTTTTTCATCCGGGTGCTATGGTTTCCTCCCACAAGTCCCGGAACACCTGCTGCTCGGTTGCATGGACATTCTTCATACTCGCTGAGTGTACCTGAACAGGCGCCCATAGTGCGGTGATCAATGGTTTTTCTCTTTAATTTCAATGCAGTCTGAATTCCTGTCACACGAATAAATATTACGATTCTTATATTTTGTCAGTTAGAATGAAGAAGCAGCTCAGGATATAACTCTCGCATTGACAAACATTTGACAAACTTTTAATGTTCCAACATACCTCAAAGGACTTCCGATAACGAATGGTAAAACGTCGCAATATAATTTTCCACGAATCCATGACATAATAACTATAACCTTTATCGTCACAAAGGCTTACATTCGCACTTCAATTACGTTACTGTGAAAAGCCCCGAGTCGCCACATTCCGGCGCTGGTTCGGATATTTTGAGGGAGAATACAGAATGTCAAAATAACGTAAAAGTACGCCTTTCTGGACTTGTGGGGGAAACCAGAGACCCGGTGGAAACCCATGCATACACGTGGAGAATGTAGAGACTCGTCACATGGAGTGTCCCAATCGGGGAATCTAACTTTGGCCACTAGTACTGTGAAGCAACAGTGCTAATCACTGTGCTATCGCGTGATTCTATGTCTTTTGTGCATTATGAGGCCAATGTGATATTTTCAATTAAAAACCTCCCACCTCCCGCGACTTCACATGCTAACCCACACTCATCTCGGATTATTTGTGTTTGTATTCCTGCTATCAAAGAGTGCTATTTAAATATTACCTGCAGATTAGATTAATCGCAAATTTACGGCATTTCGCAGTTGTCAACACTTCCTTGCGTTGGATGTTGCTCTTTATTACTGTTGACAAAAAGTCACCCTATCATGACAGCCATGGGTACCACCAAATGTGGTCTTAAATCGATTTGTCAACTGACAGCCATTTTTCACTTAGAAGGATAAAATGACTTTTGAATTAAATGGAAACCAGTCTAAACGCAAATAACCAATTGCAATCCAATGTTTCAAAAAAGATTCAGGAATGGCAATATGTCGGAATTCACAAAGAATACATTTTGATAAAATTTCAGTATATTAATTGCAGTGTAACCCAATTGATCCTGATGATTTTTTCAGCATACCATTGCTTTGTACCCTCGACTTAATTTGTCGGAAAATCCGCCGCGAAGCGGCACAGTAGCATAGTGGTGCGTACTGTTTATTCACATCTCGATGGAATAGTATGTTGACACGACAACAAAACAATTAGAACTGTCTCAAAAATGTAAGAGACAGCTGCCATAATTTAAGACCTTCATCCCAACAAAATTTAAGAATTATATAAGACACTATATATATATTCCGCACGACTTTAACTATTTTGATGTTGGGTTCTATTGCTGTTCATGGAGTCGCAATTACAGTTCATATACGGATCAAATTATGGCTCCTATCTGATGGGCACTGCACATTTCTGAATCTGTGTGATCTGGACGTCGAGGGGGATGTGATAATTTTTTGGTCTGTGCTAATAATTTGTGCTTGAATCGGTTTAAATTCTAATAATTAATGTGAATGAAAAACGTATGTACGGAAGCTAGAGCGGTGCCAAGGTGTTGGGTAGTATAATGTTGTTGCCAACTTGATGTGAGGCAAGGTGAAATGTTTCAAGATGGTAGATTGGATTCCGATAGCAGCTAATGGTTCCATATGTCGGCTGTGTGGTAGCTTGTATGGCATGATTGTTTTCGATGCCATGTAAAAGGGTTGGGGCTTTAGGTTGCACGGTGGCAGGATGGCTTAGTTGGGCAGTCGGTGAAGCTACCATTCTGGGCTGTATGTGGATTGAGTTGGTGCCAGGTCATTTTGCGGTGGAGTCGGAAAATGTTGGGGAGGCTCACTGTCTGGAGGTATGACATCTTCCCATAGAGCTGATTTCACGATGTGTGTGCTTTTGACGGAAAGAAGTGGGATGTCCGTGAAATATAATGACGGAGAATGTATATAATCACCGTCTTCCAAGCTTCAGGGCAATCCGACGATTGCGGAAGTCGGCAATTGGATGCAAATCAGAGAGTCGTGAGAAACAGAGCGGTCCAGCAATCACGGGGTGGGAGAAGCCATTGACGTTTAGGGATCTTCGGAAAGTGAAGTGGTTTGGAGGCTGTGGGACCGAAATCGATCTGAGGGAGATATACAGTTCCAGGGTTCATACTGTGGTTTGCGTGCGACTCTGAATCGGGAGCCGCCCAGGTAGAGAGACTGATATTTTTGTGCATATACACGGCAGTTGGTCAAGTTTAATTTCCTATCTAACAGAATCTCAGGTAACTTTTTCCGCTAAGCAATCCACGCAACCATGTCAGTTATTTTTCCAGATGGTCAAAAATTGCCAACTGGAAGTTCGAGGGTCCCATCTGTTTCATATGAGTCCGTCTTTTGGTGCATTCACGGGCACCCCGAGCGCATTTTATCTGATTTCCCCGGAATACGATCATCCAGGCAGCAATTTCTTCGTGTTATTATATGAAGAGGCATTGGAGGAAATTCAGTTCCCAAGGAACAATGTTAGAGAACAGTTGCCATACGCACTATTATAGAAATAACATCAGATGTTATTATTACACTCAGAAAGCGTTATAAATCCCGCCAGCAATCGATCGGCAACAGTTCATAGTGGAATCGACATCTTTACCGTTTCGATATTATCGTCAATTAATTTGTTGGACAATCACTTTCCGGCATAACACTTGCGTATTCCATTCGATCTTTTATTAGACGTTATAATTCATGCAGACGTTTCTTCAAGATATCCACCACAAATACCAGATGTGCTCTTAAGAAAGAGGACAATACAAATAAATCTGCGTAATGTACAGCGCAAAGGCCATCGATATTTCTTAAAATTGTGTTGATTCATCAGTGTGCACTTTGATGTCCGCTGTGTACTTTTTGTTTCAGAGCTGCATACGTTACAAACGAATCTCGGTGTTTCAAGTGAGTAATGCGCCCTAATTGGCAAATATTCTGTTCAGGTTTAATTATCTTTTCAGTTAATTATATTTTCATCTTTTTAACACTAAGACTTTTTCGTCCTCGACTATTACTTCCGACTATGTATTCAGGTCCCAAAGATATACATTCTAAAATAAATGATTGTATGAAGTCCAGCATCTTTTCCGACCGCCATTCGGAATTGGGGAAAATAAACCTGAAATAGACAAAGTGAATAATAGAAAACAGAGCATTGAACATGAAACAGTACAGCACAGAACAGGCCCTTCGGCCCTCGATGTTGTGCCGAGCATTCTCCGAAACCAAGGTCAAGCAATCCCACTCCCTGTCATACTGGTGTGCACCATGTGCCTATCCAATAACCGCTTGAAAGTTCCGAAAGTGTCCGCCTCCACTGTCACAGTAGGCAGTCCATTCCACACCCTAACAACTGTCTGAGTAAAGAACCTACCTCGGACATCCCTCCTCTATCTCCCACCCTGAATCGTATAGCTATGCTCCCTTGCAACAGCGACATCCACCCGAGGACATATTCTCTGAACGTCCACTCTGTCTATCCCTCTCATCATCATATAAACAGTTATTAAGTCGCCTCTCATCCTCCTCCCTCAAAAGGCAAAAGCCCCAGCTCCCTCAACCTTTCCTCATATAACCTATCCTGCAAACCAGACAGCATCCTGATCAAACACCTTTGCACCCTTTCCAATGCTTCCACGTCCTTCCAATAGTGAGGTGACCAGAACTGCACACACTACTCCAAATGTAGTCTGACCAGGGTCATGTACAATTGCAGCATAAACCCGCGGCTCTTAAACTGTCAATACACGCGAACACATTGTAGGCCATCGTCACGGCTCTATCCACTTGAGTGACAACTTTCAGAGATCTGTCGACATGAACCCAAGATCTCTCTGTTCCTCCACATTCCTCAGAACACTGCTGTTGACGCTGTAATCGGCATTCATTTTTTTCCACCAAAATGAATCACCTCGCACTTATCAGTGTTAAACTCCATCTGCTATTTTTCAGCCCAGCTTTGCATCCTGTCAGTGATTTTTGCAGCCTACAGCCGCCCTCCACCTCGTCCACTACTCCTCCAATCTCGGTGTCATCAGCAAATTTACTCACGTACCCTTCAGCCCCCTCCACATTGTGATTGACAAAAATAACGAAAAGCAGAGGACCCAGCACTGATCAATGTGATACACCGCTGATAACCGGTCTTCAGTCTGAAAATGTTCCGTCCGCCACCACCCTCTGTCTTCTGCGTGATAGCCAGTTATTTATCCAAATGGCCACATTTCCCTGCATCCCACACCTCCTGACTTTCTTCACAAGCCGACCATGGGAACATTACCAAACGCCTTACTGAAATCCATGTATACGACATCAACTGCTCTACCTTCATCTGCAGACTTACTGACCTCCTAAAAGAATTCAATCAAATTTGTGAGGCAAGTCTTAATCTTCACGAATCCGTGTTCACTATCCGGGATGAAGCTGCATCTTTCAAAATGGTCATAAATCCTATCCTGCAGGACTTTTTCCATTAACTTACTGTCCACAGAAGTACGATTAACCAGCCTATAATTACCAGGGTTATTCCTATTCCCTTTCTTCAACAGAGGACCAACATTTGCCACTCTCCAGTCCTCTGGCACTATCCCCGTGGACATTGAGGACCCAATGATCAAAGCCAAAGGCCCTGCAAGCTCATCCGTTGCCTCCCAAAAAATCCTTGGATATATCCCATCTGGCCCAGGGGACTTGTCGACCCAAAGGATTTTCAAAATTGCTAATACATCCTTCCTCAAAACATGTACCTGCTCCAGCCTTCCCGCCTGTATCACACTCTCATCCCCACAAATAAGGCCCCTCTCCTTGGTGAACACTTAAGAAAAGTATTCATTCAACGTCTCTCCAATTTCTTCTGACTCCATGCATAAGTTCACACTGCTGTCATTGACCGGCCCAAACCTCACCCTGGTCATTCTTTTATTTCTCATATAAGAGTACAAAGCCTTGGTGTTTTCCTTCATCCGAACCGCCAAGGACTTCTCATGGCCCCTCCTAGCTCTCCTCAGCCCATTTTTAGCTCATTCCTTGCCACCTTCTCACCCTCAAGCAACCCAACTCTACCTTGTTTTCTCATGCTTACATACGCTGTCTTTTTCCTCTTGGCAAGAAATTTAATCTCTTTTGTGAACCATGGTTCCCTCACACGGCCATTTCCTCCCTACCTGACAGGGACAAACTTATCAAGGACACGCAGAATGTGTTCCTTGAATAAGCTCCACATTTCATTGGTGCCATTATCTGGCATATTCTGTTCCCTTGTTGTGCTCTCTAATTCTTGCCTAATCGCATCAGAATCACCCTCCCCCCCCCCCAATTATAAAACTTGCCCTGCCGTATGGCCCCACCCCCCTCCATTGGAATTGTGAACTTCGTTGAATTGTGGTCACGATCTGCAAAGTGCTCTCCCACAAACACATCTATTTGAAACACTTAGCCCGGTTCATTACCCATAACCAAATCCAATGTCCCCTCCCCCCTCTATTCGGCCGATCCACAAATTGTGTCAAGATACCCTCCTGCACACACGCTACAGAAACTGCCGCATCCGAACCCTTCGACCTTTTGAGGTTCCGATCAATATTTGGAAAGTTAAAGTCACCCATGACAACTACCCGGAGACCTGCAAAACTATCCTTAATCTGTTTTGCAATTTCTTCCTCCACAGCTCTATTACTATTTGGGGGACAATAGAAAATTCCAAAAAATGTGACCGCTCCTTTCCTATTTCTCACTTCGGCCCATATGACCTCAGTTGGCAGATCCGTTTCAAACTGCCTTGCTGAAGCCGTTAACCTATCCTTGATTAACAATGCTGATCCTCCACCTCTTTTTCCACCTTAACGCATCTTACTGAAACATCTATACTCCTGAACTTCCAACAACCATTCCTGTCCCTGTTCTAACCATGTCTCCGTGATGATCTCAGCACCGTTGTCCCAAGTACCAATCCACGCTCCATGTTCACCTGCCTCATTCAGATGCTCCTTCAATTAAGGTAGACACACTACATAGAACATAGAACAGTACAGCACAGAACAGGCCCTTCGGCCCTCGATGTTGTGCCGAGCAATGATCACCCTACTCAAACCCACGTATCCACCGTATACCCTATACCCAACAACTCCCCCCCTTAACCTTACTATAGGACACTACGGGCAATTTAGCATGGCCAATCCACCTAATCCGCACATCTTTGGACTGTGGGAGGAAACCGGAGCAACCGGAGGAAACCCACGCACACATGGGGAGGACATGCAGATTCCGCACAGACAGTGACCCAGCCGGGAATCGAACCTGGGACCCTGGAGCTGTGAAGCATTTATGCTAACCACCATGCTACCGTGCTGCCCTAAACTACAACCCACCTTTCTGTCTGCCGGTACACTCCAATTCCTTGAAACCCTTGCCAGTACTTCACTACTGTCAACACTGACTTCTGGACTACAGCTCGTTTTTCCATCCCCCTGTCAAATTAGTTTAACCCCGCCCATCCCCCGAAGAGCCGTAGCCGTTGTGTGGTTGATGAAAAGCAGATCGTTATACAAATTAATTCACGTGTCATTGGAACACCAGTATTTTACCTATGTGACGATGGGAAACAAAAAGTTCATCGAGGTGGAAGCTTCAAACTGGAGAGATGGCAAATTAAGCACGTACAATCTAGAAGCCAACAGTTTTAATAGCATCAATGGTAATGGCGTTATTATAAACATATAACAACAACTAAAGGAGTAGCTGGACAGCAAACATCAAACCTGTAGGTTTTATCATTTATTTCCCGAAAGAAAGCAACACGTTCCCGCCATCGTTCAGTCTGAAGATTATTTCCCAGACATAGCCACCGAAGTTGGTTGTAGTGATTATTGGCTGCATTCGCTCTTCGTCACCGAATGCCGGATGCTTTTAGTAAAAATGGTGACTCACTGTTTAGGTAACTTAATCTCCCTGATCAAGTTATAATTCAAAGCAAAATGTGTTTGCATACTCATCAGTAGACTTCTATGTTATGCCTCCCCGTCCATGCCATATGTGTTTGCTTTTTTTAAGTTATAAAATGTTTGTTCGCACAACGACTGGATTCTTCCTCACCGGATTGTGCAATTTTCCTGATATTATAACAATCAACACGTGCACTACTCTGAACCGGTGTTCCGAGTTAACGTTCTTGGGATTCCCACGCTTTACGGACAGAGTGACATGTGCCAAATTCCCGCTGTTATTCGGCGAGATTGTAAAAGAATAAAACAATTATTTTCAGAAAGTTTTTTGTGACTAGTTAAACGTAACATGTGTGAGAAAGCGTTGAATCAAGTAAGCTGTTGACTCTTGCACTGGCTCAGACGGTTTTTTCCTTTTTTCAAGAATTTAGAGATTTATTTTTCATTTAAGTGCCAATTAAGTACGAGCAATTCACTTCCCCGAAACAACTGTGGGTTGTAGAGGTGAAACCCAGGCAGACACGGCGATAATGTGCAAACTCCATGTGGACACTGACCCCGGGCCAGGATCGAACGCGTGCTAACCACTGCACCACGTTTCGCCGGAGGTAGAAATAAATATTCTACAATTATTTTGAGTACAGGCACTATATTTCCCGAAGCCATACTCTTAAAGACCATAACAACCGATAGAGTTGTCGAACAATTAACCAATATCGTTACTCAATATGTCATCTCAAAAGAGTTTCAATCATATCAAGGTACCGCTTCCAATGCCTTGAAATAAAACACAATGAAGCATGTGTCGTATTATTTATTGGCATAATTAGCGTTCGGCTGGTGGCATTAAACATTGAAAATACTGATAATAGCGTATACTCAATATTAATCTCCCGATTGGGATAATTATTTTCTGCTATTAGGGGTGGACTAAATGATTCTATGTTTTAGTCCTCGTGAGGTGGTGTCTGCATTGGTCGATAGACACACTTAGAGGACAACCGGAATTTATTCAAGGAAACATATTAAGTATTAAGAGACAATACACTTTGGCTACATATCGAATTTTAGAGGAAAATCTGAATGGGACAGCCTTGTGAGGTTGCGTGAAAGTATTTAAAGATGAAACATCAGGTAATTATATCGTTGGCTGACGGGGGATCACAGGAGCCGATCATGGTGGTGGGGGAGAAACTGTTAGTGTTGTTACCAGTGCCGGACGACCCGCATAAATCTAGATGTAGTGGACATTTTAATATTGGGGGAAAAATGAGTGAAGTTAATTATCTCATTCTCGCCCTGGACAGACGTAAATCTCACAGTGGGTTCATTTCACAAATGATTAATAAGTAATAGTCGAGCAGGGGCAGACAATGGGAGTATTCCTTCATGCCAATGGAATCGTCTTACCAATTGTGCCAACTCACGTCGCCGGACATCCCTCGGGCGTGGGTGCAATGGAGAATCACGCCGGTGGAGAATCCTTCCAGTAGTAATTAAACCGGTTGACTAATAAGGGTTAACTTTTTGACAGAATATATTTCTACTTCAGTAGGTTAATAACCTACAATTTACACAACTGACTGATTTATCTGGTGGCACGGGAGCAGTGTTGATTAACAGCGTCAGGTAGGATTCCCGGATCGGGTGACTATCTGTGCGAAGTCTGTACGTTCACCCTGTACCTGGCTGGGTTTCCACCGGCTGCTATGGGTTCCTTCCACAAGTCCCCACATAAAGACGTGCTCTAAGGTGACCTAACTTCCTGAATTATCCCTCTGTATACTGGGCAGGCGGGGTGTGATGACTAGGGGATGTTGCACAGTAACGTCATTGCAGTGTTAATGTAAACCTACTTCTGAAAATAATAAAGATTATGATTATGATAGTGATGATTGCGATTATGATTATGATTATGCTTATTATTATTAAATCGATTATTATCATTTCCCAGAGAGCAACCGAAACAACCTGGAAGTGTTTCTGCCGTCTGTTTGGAATTGGTGGGAATACATTAGACAGAACAACGACATCCATGCATCGTACATATGTTTGGGATTACAGTCCCAATAAAACAATTTTCATGAAGGAATATACAGGAACATTGTCACAAGGAAGTAAGGACATTTAATGTTGTTGCTAAAATGACAGTGATTAATTGAGTTCATTTACTGGAGTTCTAGTATCATAACACTGCCGGCTGAAGCACAGCGCCTTTGTATTGTTCAGGGGGAAATGAATGCACTCTCCACGATGGATTGGTTTCATATAAACTATTGGAGGATTGCGCTAAAACAATTGTCCAGTCCATATTTAACACACACACACAAGAACTATTGGCAAGTACCTTTGTCTGAGAAAGAAAAGGAAATCTCCACACTCGTGACGTCAAATGGACATCATCAATATCAAGTTATACAGTTCTGGATGAGGATCAGACGCACAATATTACAGAGACAAAGAATAAAGTTATTAAATAACTAAGTCACCACGCATTGTACATTGACGACTTAATCGCGTTCAGTCGAAGTTGAGAAGGACATTTGCAACATATAAAACAATTGTTTGAAGGCGAACCGCGTCTCAGATTTGGGGAATTTACTGAAGCTCAAATGTCATATTTAGGTGATATATTTAGGTTAGAGTTTGGCCAAATCGCCCCGCAATAGGGAAAACACAGGGCATTTGGGATATTACAGAACAGCCAAAAGTAAAAACGATTGTACCTGGATCTGGACAGAAACTTTTTTCTCGGAAATTCATGCCGAATATTAACAGTGTGGTACCTCCAGTAACATCACTCTTCAAGGAGAATAAAAACATTGTTGATGAAGGAATGCATTCGGCAGTTGAAAAAGATGTTGACAGTAAAAATAATATCAGCAAGACATCATTATAGCACACCGATTAAGCTGATTGTGGGTGGAAGTGGCATTGGTATGGATACTGTGTTGTTCCAAGCATGAAATTGGACTTGAGAGGATGTGGGTCATTTCTCCAGGAAATTAGTCGTCACAAAATATAAGTATTTTACAAAAGAAAGTATAATTTAAGTTTGGTTTTAGCATTAAAATATTTCGAAGTTTATGTTGCCATTAACTCAGAAGAGACAAGCATACATACGGAAAATATTCAGAATGTTCTGTAGCAATTTAGAAATCGGAAGACGAGCTTTTTTCGATAGAGTTTGCTTCTACAACCCGAGCATTTCACAATCGTCCATGTGGCCCCAAGTGATAACTATATTGTGGATGCTTTACCATAAGTGTAACAGAGACTATTGGGATCATTGAGCGCACAGGCACGGGGTGTAATTAATGTCAATGCAAGCTTTGCATTCCTTTCATGGTTAATGAGGTAGAACGGATAATTTAATTATTGAGAAATTAAATATCTTGTTCATTAAGATCTAACATTTGAAAACAAGGAGTAGGCAGGTTCGGAATTGGCGACAGTTAGAACATGTAGAGTAGTGAATTTGTTAAAGGCATAAGTCTGGAGAAATTCTGGGATAGGAATTCAGTGGAATACAGCATTTTCCACTTGTGACTGGAGAAAAAATGAGGCTATCGATGTGGCAACTTCAAAGTGGAAAGATGAGGTGACTGCCACGTGCCTACGAAACGCTGACGCAACAGAATGTATGACATTAAAGAGGAAAAATGGGATTCCGCTTTGACACCCAATAAGGGAGAAGAGTGGCAATCAAAATCAAAGCGACACACTTCATATTCATTTGAAGGAAACAAAGCAGCCGATTTACGATTCTCAGAACCTGAAGATTATTTCCCCAGACATTGGCGCCTCAATATAGATGTGGAATGAATTGCCTAATTGAGCTCATGTATTTCCTCAGTCATGAATATTTTGGGGTGAAAAGTAATATCTCAGAAATCAGATAACTTACTTTTCTGAAGTTGGCCAAGAGAAACTTTCATGTCAGGTTTTGTATGCACAGTCATCAGTATAATTAATAATCTATTACAATGAATCTTAACACTTGTGAATTCGTACTTAATTTAAACTGAGAAATAGGCTACGTGTTAACTCCGCGACTGCACTGTTCCTTGTTGGATTGCACACTGTTCAGCGCCATTAGATCGAACAAACACGTACCCCACAAAGAAGGGGTGGTCCAACTTACGCTTTCTCATTTTCGGTTATACTGGAATTTAGCATGAGTGTGGTTCCGATCGCTCCTCAAATATAATCCATGTCGAAATACAACGAGTCTTGGATAATATCCAGTTGAATTATGACGGGGCTGGTTTAGCACAGGGCTAAATAGCTGGCTTTTGAAGTAGTCCAAGGCAGCTCAACAGCACGGGATCAATTCCCGTTCCTGCCTCCCCAAATAGGCGATTGGGGGCTTTTCAAAGTAACTTCATTTGAAGCCACATTTTCACAATAAGCGAATTTCACAAGTGCTTTTGAGAATTCGCGCAACAAACTTTTCAGTCAATGACGACCTCTGAGAGCAGTGCATCGAGCCAACGCGGCTGAACGCCAATTATCACTGCACGACGAATACTTCAGAGTTACATAAATGCGCGGTTATGACACGGAAGTAGAGACGTGAAATTGATATTGTCTGCCCCTTGCACATTGTATAAGAATGACTAAAAACAAACATAGCATCTACAGTTATTTTGCACATTGGAGCAATGAAGCGTACCACATCTCTCTCAACTGAATTCAATTTACCTCTCAAACGTCATATGGAGTTTATTACACGGTGTTCAGGAACTACAATACTTCCAAGCTTTGTTCCACCATCTTGTGTGGTATTTTTTTCCCTTCATCCGGCGACGATCCGAAAAGGAAGGCATTTTGTACATCAAAATAAATATTAGTTTTTTTACGTTCCGTTACCTCTGCCATAAACACATTTTTAAGATCAGTAATAATTCAACGTTTCTTTCAGGTTCGCAAATTAATGTAATTCTCATACCAATAGCCCACTTTCCGAAATGTTGTATGAAATCATCTCGAAATCCATTGCATGTGTTTCAATGTCTCGGACAACTCATGCATAATAATCTTGCCGAAAGTAAATACGTCCAGTTTTAATTCAGTCGACGTGCAAATATCTATTCTGTATAAATAAATGGCTATATGAGAGAAGGGCGTCCAAGAATCTACTTTAACAGCGCTGATTGGTAATGATGTCAAATATTGATTTAGAGTCAATGCTGAAACATTTATTGCCGATGCTGCACAATTCATTTGTAATGTAACTTATTGATTCAATAACCGTTTCACCATAATGGCAAAAATGCCATTACACGTTACATGCGAGCAAAGGAATGAAAATAATGGATTTACCATGAAAATAAAGATCGTCGCGAAAATGAGCAACTGCTGATATAAATTTTCGTTCAACCTGCTCAAGCTGTTCTAAATGGTGTTGGTTCTTTCCCAGAGATAAATGAATATCGCGTGCATTGCGTCCTTCTCCGACCACCTATTGATTTCAATTCTTCAATCGAAAGTCGTCTTCCTTTTTATTCGATCTGTTTGATAATATCTCACAAAATTGATTCGAGGCAACTTTTTACGCCTCTGAGTAAGGTCAATAGATGGATCATTTAATCTCCGTTTCTTCAAAATTACAAGATTGATTTATGCTACAAAAAATCCTTCAATTGATCTCGCACATTAACGTATTGGACCAATACCGTGCTGAACGGCAGTGCAATAAATGTCACAGTTTTATGATTCTGACTTTGATGCCCCTAACTCCATTTGTTTTCTACCTACCAATGCATGATTATTAACTTCAAAATGTAACGGTTGGGGAATTAAGATGCCCAGTGGCAACGCATACCACACTTGTGCAAAATGGAACCACAGCTAATGTTACCGTCTTTTGAATACAGGCGAATCTTTCTCCAACAGTTAATGGTCACAGCAAGCAGGCAATGAATTATGAATTTCCCTATTGTGAAATTCGCAAAATATACTTTAAATGTCTCAATGAGATATTCAGCCTCCATAATGAGGGAGTGAAAATTAGGTTGTTGAATGCTTCACAAAAGATGCAGCAAAATGAACGTTCGTTGGAAGAAAAACAGATGGGATACATCGATTGAAGATGTAGAAAAGGAATCATAAATCACATTTTTCAGAACTAAAGCTTCATTTAACATAATGTGGTGTTCGATTAAGTAAATGTTCCAAGTGGTTGTTTCATCAGAGTTTAAGCCTCATTAGGCTATTGATATTCCATTTGCTTCTGCACGGAGGAGCACAAGCATTATTCGTGGCTTATTGTGCGCAAATGTACGTTTTTGCTGCAGAAAGACCTTCAATGTAATTGATTTACTTCCACATCTATTAAATGTGCACTGATGTCGAAAACAAGTTGAAGAGTAGTGTAAATCCAAGAGGAACTTTGAAATCTATGAATTAACCAGCCATTTGTGTGTTCAACAAGTTGTTCCTTTTTTCATGTTAACGGAAAAGATTGTTCTGCTTATTAGAATTCATAATGGAAACTCCGCAACCATTAACTATTTAACTTTTCTGACAATTATTCACTTTTGGTAGTTACAGCACTGGGTGAGAGCTGAGAGGAATTACAGGATCCATATCACGAGTATGTCACATTGTGTACGAACATCGTAAGCTCCCCGTTCCTCGTTTAAACACGGAAGCCTTATTTTTGCTTGAACAGAGATGTAGCACGATATTAAGTTGGCGGGTAAGTGAAAAGGTGGATTGCGCCAATGCACATAACTTATTAAAATGTTATTTTCAACATCTGGTTTCTGCAAATCTGAAGGTTACCATTGTCTTCGTCAAATTCGGCACATTTCTTTCCACCTTTTACCCTAGCATGAGTTTCATTTGAGTTAAAAAAAAGTGTTTGGCGCTTTCAAATAAAACCTTTGTAAAAACTTTTCTCAACATGCTGAACTGAACAGTTACAAAGAGGATTTTGGTGATAAGAAAATTAATGTGGTTGATAGTGCATTTGCGTTTAATATGTCTCCGTACCACAGTTGAGGGATTTGAGTAGAATCAGCACACGGAGACGCGGTATAATTTTGGGTGTATTGACTAAGCATAGGTACAAGCCATGGTCACAGCAAATTTCAGAAACCGATCTCATGAATCTGACACGAGATAAATATTTGTATCACACACATCCGCAGCACTCATGTTCTTGAAGTGAGCGAAACAAAGTATGACGTGGAACATTCAGGACCTCCATCTATTTATTCCAACAGAATCTATTTATTTATTTCATCCGACAGACTCAACGATTTGGTGTTCAAGACGCACTGTGGAGCAGTGACAGTGTCCCTGCCGCTGGTCATGAATCCTGTCAATCGAGTCAAAAAGCAAGGGCAATTTGGCCATGGAACGGTCATTCAACAACCGCTCAACGGGATGCACAGCAGCTCTGGCGTCTTTACACACCTGCCGAAGCCTCGCTTCCTCAAGAACATACAGGAGAAATCTAGCCAGTGGACATCCAGTTCTAATTCTGGTGAGCTGTTCCTGTCTGTTAGAGTACCACCGAGCAAAAACTAACTCAAACAACAGGTCGCCAAGTATCTGAACTGTCATATTGTGATATACATCTTTTGTTTAATTTATTCATAGTAACCTTTGCTGTCGGTGGAGTTGGACCGACAACAATTTATACATCACGAAATTAATGACATTTTCCGTGTCCGGAGATGAACATGAAGTACATTCGAAATAGTCATCGATGTATCCCCAAACTAGTTTTGAGAAGGGGGCAGAGTAGGGCAGGACAAGCAATGCTTATTCATTACCAATTATTAATAGCGCTTCCAATTTTCAACCCTTTCTAACATTCATATGGTCCATTCCTGACACTTCCCTACACGTCCTTGAATTTTCTATTTCAATTTCTGGATACAGACTGTCGACTAATATCCAATACAAACTCTCACAGCTTCCTCGCCGACTACTCTTCACATCCCACATCCATTAAGGATTCCACTCCATTCCCACAGTTCCTTCAAATCCGTCGTATCTGTTCTGATGATACCACTTTCCAAAACGTTGTTGCTAGCATTTCTGAATTGTTCTTTAATCGTGGCTTTGCACCTACTGTGGGCAACAAGACCGTCAGCCTTGTCCGACCCAAATCCCTCACCTCTGCCCTCACCCCCTCTCTTCCATCCCGGAGCAGAATAAAGACCCACCTTCCTCATTTTTCACCCCACTAGTCGCCATATTACAATAATCACCCTCCATTTGTTGCGCCAATTCCAGCATGATTCCCCCATTAAATACATCTTCCTCGCATTCGCACAGTCACCATTTCGCATGGACCGTTCCCTCCGTATGCCCTGGTCCCTTTCTCCATCAACTCAAAAGCTCACGGACAGCCCATGGCAGCTCCCCGTGCAGTATCAGAAGGTGTAATGTCTCCCTGCTCACAGTGTCAGGCCAAAAACTCTCTTTTCCAGTGAGGCAGGAAACCCAGTGCGGTGTACTCGACATTGGAGAGACTGAACGTAGACTGGGTGCCCGCTTTGCTGAACACCTGAAGTTCCTGCGCAAGCAGGATCCAGACCTTCCTGTCTCATGCAGTTTCAACTCACCATCATGCTCTCACATCCACATGTCCGTTCTGATGCCCCGGGCAAATTGGTGGAAAAGTACCTCACATTCTGATTATATACGTTGCAGCCTTCTGCACAGAACATTGAGTTCAACAATGTCAGACTGTGAACTATCTCCTCCATCTTTTCCAATTATATTCCTCTCAGTTTATTTTTGTTTTCTTTTCATTTCTCTATTTTTCTCTCGCCATTCTCCCCTTCTTCTCGCGCCATTCCTCTGGCCCAAACGCACCTAGTCGCCCTGAGCACACTGCTCACCGTTGTTGTGCCATTCATATTTTTTAGTTTCTTTGTGTGTCACAATTAGCACTCCGCTAGAACTCAATCAACCCCGTTTATATTCCTTTTATCTTCTGATGTCGGCATGATATTCTGTATCCAGCTATCGCTGGTAACATATCCAGTCCAAACACCCACCTCCACCCTCTCCCACGAATGTAAAAATCTGAACCCGTTTCCATTTCACAAATATCATCCAGACTCGAACCATTAGCTCCCTATCCCGCCAGATTCCAGAATCTGCGTTAATTTAGTTTAACTGCCCTTGCATCTCCCGCTCCGAACTAAAGGAGCAATGCTATATTGACGGTCTTCTTGCCGTGCATCAGTGTTACCTAAGCTATATCAAATGATAGAAGTGTCGCCAGTCATCGTACGGACAACACTGTATCACAGAAGTTTAGGTGTAGGTACAACGTTTGTGATTGTGGCGGTACGGTGACGCAGTGCTCAACATTTTTTCTTATAACGCTGAGGATTGAGGCTCGATCGCGGCACCAGGTTACACTCCGTGTGCACTTTGTGCATTCTTGTCGTGTTTTGCGTGGCCAATCCATGCTCAATTTGCCCTTAATTGTAAAATAATAAATGGGTAAATTTAGAACATAAAGCGTATGATGGCATCATGACAACAGTCTTTATTATTTTTCGTGGCCGGTAATTTGTTCCTCTGGCCAGGTTAGAGCTCCGGTCAGATTAGCACCAGTTTATTTGCCAAGGCCCACACATTGGGCTCTTGTGTTCGGACCCAAATTATCTGGACTGCACGAATAAAATTGTGATACGCTTTCCAATACATTTCGCTCGCCATAACTACTGCTTACCATGCTTCCTTCTTTCCCGGTTGCCTGAAAAGGTTTTGAGAATCAATGTCTCCTCCATTGTGCATTTCCCTGTTGTGAAACACACCAGCTGTTAGCTTTTGGACCTTAATGTCCCTGGGCGCTTTACACTTGTCACGTGTGTGCATATTTTGACAAATTTCAGGTAGTTTATCCTGATCCTGTACAAACGTTCACAGAAAATATCCACGATTGCTTCCTCGAACAGCATGGAATCAAATCTACGAGCGGCAAACTATGCTAGATCTGATGCTGCGTAATGCTCAAGAATAATTACTGATCTCATAGTTAGGGATCCACACGGATGCACCAATCATTGTCTGCTTGAATTAAAAATAACAGGTTGAATGTAACAATTTAAAATCCAATACAAGTGCATTGTGCTGAAATAAATTGAGATGGGGGAGGAGCTGTCTAATGTAGATCGCGAGAAAAGTCTTTATGGTGAGACAATTGAGTAACAGTGGAAGAACTTCAAAGATATATTTCACTGTGCTCAGAAAAAGTATGTACCAGTGAAAAGTATGTACCAGTTGGAAAACGGGTAATCAGCCATTGGTATCTACCGGATGAAAGGAGTCTTTCAAAATGAAATAAAATGCACCGTAAATTGGCAAGATTAGTGGGAAATTAGGGGATTCAGCAATCTTCAAAGGCCAACAGAAAGCCACGAAACAAGCTATATAAAAATAGAATAGCTATGCGAGTGCATTGCTCATTACACAAACACAGGTTTCAAAATGTTCTGCAAACGTTTGGAATTTAAAAGAGTAGCTGACGTAAACATTTGTCCTTTGGAGGATGAGAAGGGGATCCAATAATGGGAAATGAGGAATTGCTGATGCATTTAACGAGTATTTTATGTCGGTCTTCGCAGTGGAAGACACACATAGCATGCCAATACTTATTGGCAAGCAGCCTATGGCAGTTGAGGATCTAGAAACGATCATTAGCACGAAGGAGGTAGGGTTGGGCAAGCTAATGGGGCTTAAGTTACAAAAGACAACCTGGACAGATGACATGCATACCATGGCATCCCATGGTATTAAGGTAAATTGGATTGGATTTGTTTATTGCCATGTGTACCGAGGTACAGGGAAAAGTATTTTTTCTGCGAGCAGCTCAACAGATCATTAAGTACGTGGGAACAAAAGGGAATAAAGGAAAATGCGGAATAGGGAAACACAGGATATACAATATAACTACCGAAGCACCGGCATCGGATGAAGTATACAGGGTGTAGCATTAATGAAGTCAGTCCATAAGAGGGCCATTTAGGAGTCTGGTAACGGCAGGGAAGAAGCTGCTTTTGAGTCTGTTCCAGCGTGTTCTCAGACTCCTGTATCTCATGCTCGATGGAAGAAGTTGGAAGAGTGAGTAAGCCGAGTGGCAGGAGCCTTTCCTTATGCTGTCCGCTTTCCACAGGCAGCGGGAGGTGCAGATGTAGTCAATAGATGGGAGGCATTTTCGTGTGATGGACTGGGCGGTGTTCATTACTCTGAAGTTTCTTGCGGTCCTGGGCCGATTAGTTGCCATACCAGGCTACGATGCAGCCAGATAAGATGTTTTCTCTGTAAAAGTTGGTAAGGTTTAATATGGCCGTGAAAAATGTCCTTAGTTACCTGAGGAGGTATAGGCGCTGATGTGCTTTCTTGGTGGTAGCGTCGACGTGGGTGGACCAGGACAGTGTTTGGGAATGTGTAGCCCTTGGAATTTAAAACTGCTAACAATCTCCAGCTCTGCCCCGTTGATGCTGACAGGGGTTTGCACAGTACTTTACTTCCTCATCTCCATGACCAGCTATTTAGTTTTGCTGGTATTGGGGGTGAGATTGTTGCTACACCACCACTCCACTAGGTTCTCAATCTCCCTCCTGTATTCTGACTAGTCGTTATTTGACATCCGACCCACTGTTGTCGTATCGTCAGCAAACTTGTAGATGGAGTTGGAACTAAATTTTGCCACGCAGTCATGCATGTACAGGGAGTAGAGTAGGAGGATAAGTATGCAGCCCTGCGGGGACCCGGTATTGAGGAAAATTGTGGAATGGGTGTTGTTCTTTCTTAATTATTATGATCTGCTGGTCAGAAAATCGAGGATCCAGTTGCAGAGTGGGGAGCCAAGTTACAGGATTTGGAGGTTTGGTCTGACCTTGGCTGGGATTATGTTGTTGAAGGCGGAGCTGTAGTTAATAAATAGAAGTCTCATGTAGGAGTCCTTGTTGGCGAGATGCTCTATGGATGAGTGTATGGCCACGGAAACGGCATCTGCTGTGGACCAGTTGCGATGGTATGCGAATTGCAGTGGATCAAGGCGTTCTGGGAGTATGGATGTGATGCGCTTCATGATCAACCTCTCGCAAGACTTCATTATGACTGAAGTCAGGACCACCGGAGGGTAGTCATTGAGGCACGTTACATGGCTCTTCATCATCACCAGTATTATGGTGGTCTTCTTGAGGCAGGCAGGGACGTCGTAGTGGAGTAGGGACAGGTAGAAGATGTATGTGAACACCTCTGCAAGCTGGTCCTTGTCGGCGCTGAGCGCACAACCAGGGATCCCGTCCGACCTCGTCGCCTTCGAGGGTTCACTTTCAGGTAGGCTGATCTGTCTTCGGAAGCTGTGGTGGTGGCAGTGGGTGAGCTCTAGGCAGCTTTGGCACTCGACAGCTGAATGTAGGTGACCTTCTCGAACCGAGCATAGAATACTTTGAGTTAATCGGGGAGGCTGCTGCCGTAGAAACTGCTTGGCTTTGCTTTGTATCCCTTTATGTTACTTCGTTCATGCCACAATTGTGAAGAGTCTTTCTGTGACCCAAGCTTGGATTGATATTCTCTCTTGGCATCTCGGATGGCTTTGCTGGGGTCCTACGTCGCTTTCTTGTATTTGTCAGGTCGTCTGACTTGAACATCTCAGATCTGTCCTTCAGTACGGAGTCAATCTCGCGAGTCAGCCATGGTTTCCGGTTGGGGAACGTACAAACTGCTTTCTTTGGCAGGTAGTCGTCCACACGTTTGCTGGTTCAGTCTGTGACGGTGGTAGAATACTCATTTAAGTTGGTCGCTGAGTTCTTATATATGGACCATTCCACTGTTTCTAAGCAGTCAACTAAGAATCTTCTGTTTCCTCAGACCAGCACTGCACGACCTTCTCAGCTGGATTCTCCCGCTTGAGTTTCTGCTAGTACACCGGGAGAAGGAGCAACGTCTTATGTGGTGATTTCGCAAAGTGCGGTCGGGTGATGGAGCTAAATTTGAGTAGCAGTGGTCAAGATAATTGTCACTCTTGGTGGGACAGGTGATGTACTGGTGGAATTGTGGAGGTGTACTCTTGTTGTAGGCCTTGTTGAAGTCTCTCGCCACAATGAACAAGACTTCAGGGTGTTCTGTTTGGTACTTGTTCATAACTGTATATAGTTTGACCAGCGCCTTCCTCACTTCTGCGAGGGGTGGTATGTAGACCGCCTTGACAATGGCTGAAGTGAACTCACGTTGATGATAGTATGAGCGACCCTTCACGGTCAATTATTCCATGTCCAGGGAGCAGCGTGTCGCTAGTGTTGCCACATGCTTGTACCAGGAAGAATTGATGAGGAGCCAAACACCTCCACCCTTCTCTTTGCCTGATGGTGTGGTGCAGTCCGCCGAGTGAATTGAGAAGCTTCCAGGTTCAATGGCACAGTCCGCTGAGGTGGGGGTGAGCCATGTCTCTGGTGCTTTGCTGAGCGCCACTTGTTCTGCCACTTTGGTCAATAGGCCACAATCAATTTGTCCTGACAGCACTGTCTCCAATGTTCCATTCAGTACCGCCTATCCAGTTCGCGGCCGCCCGTCGACATACTTACGTGAACCATATACATAGAATTTTGCTCCCGCTGTTGCCAGGACACATAAATGCTCATTTCCCTTTTGTTTTTAACGGGTGGCCATAGGTCATCAGCTCTGGCTTTCCTTTCATTCTGTTCATTCCTGATACTCTGCAGCGGATGGGGTATTGTGGCCTCTCGGCGGTTGGTTATGTTTTCTGAAACAGGTATCTTCCAGTTGACCAAGTTTATTACAATAGTTACAATAGTTACATTGTTCCTCAACCTTCTTTCCCTTACTAGTTGGTGAATGTCTCTTAAGTACAATTGGTGACCCACCCAGGCAGCATTGAGTTCCGTCCAAAAGTTTAAATTCTGGCTTCGTGGCTGAAGTTTTCACAGGACGTTCGTAATCTGTTGCCTTTGTCCCGGTGTGAATGGTTTGTAACTGGCGCTCGATGTGGATTACCCGCAGAAATGTAATCGGATCGAGGATCAAATTTTACCTCGAAGTTTTTCAAGGAGGTTACGGATAGCTTCAGAATAAAACAATTTAAATTAAATGTGTACCATTCACAATCAGAGGGAGCGTAATTGCAGTGGCATCAGACGTTATGAATAATTTTGATGTTCTATTTTCAGGACTATCCAGAGGGTTGTAGCAAAGGAGTTCCATTGGTACTGTTTCCAATTAGGGATGTACCTAATGTGGCAACCAAATGCTGTCCTTTGGAAATATGTTTTGTTAATGAGGTAAGAGGACCACTGAAATTGATTAAAGACAAGGTGGTGAGTGGCCAGTCTGAAACTACATAATTGGATTACGTGTCAAATTCAATGGAACGATTAAATTGAGCAGTTCCATTGGCTAGACAACATTTAAAAGGTACACAGCATGTGATGAAACAGGTTGCGGACAAGAATGTAAAAGTTAATTATTTTGCACGTGGAGATAAAGTTTGAATATTGTTACCAGTTGTAATTGAACCTTTAATCGAGAGCTTTTGTGGGCTTTATCAGATTGAACGGAAATTGAGTGAAGTGAAAGCTTTGATAAGTACGCCTGATAGAAGGAAAACTCGCCGAGAGTCGCATGTGAATATACTTAAACAGCATTTTAAAGGAAATGAGAACAAAAGGAGGATATTTTAGTGATTCTAAATCAAAAAGAGTAACTAACTCCTGATGACTCTGAATTTGGCATTCGTCAAATTAAATTTGATCGAGGACGTTCTTAGAAATTGGTATAAATCATTGAGGTTCCTTCCAGAGGAAAAACGAAATGACCTGAAAGAGTTATTAAGATTACATGGGCAAGTATGTCGGTAGGTCTAAAATAGTTATACATGATGTAGGTGTTGGAAGTTCCATTCCAATGAAACAACATAGATATAGTCTTAACTCACAAACATTGGCGCAGGTTAATGAAGAATTGAAATTAGGATTAACAATTGCATAATTGAAGTGGGTTGCAGCCGAAGGAGCTCGGCCATAGTGATGGGACAGAAACCGTACTGCATCAAGGATTTGGTGTTAACTATAGAAATGTGAACGCAGTTACAAGAACATACCCTTATCCCATTCCACGGTTGGAGCATTGCATTGAAAAGGTGGAACAGTCTGTTTTTATCTCCTAACTGGATTTACTTAAAGATTACTGACGTGTACGTTTATCTGAAAGGGAGAAGGGCATTTCCGCTTTTCTGACGCCAAATGGTACATACCAGTTCAAAGTTATGCAATTTTGCATAAAAAAACGCCCCAGCATCATTTCGACGGATAACTAACAAAGTAATTTTAGGATTACCTAATTGTGCGATGTACATAGATGATCTGGTGATTTTTAGTCAGACATGGAAAGTTTATTTCAAGCATCTGATGAAGTTAGTCGCCATCCGTCAGAAGGCAGTTCAGTGGTAACTGTAAGTAATAGTGAGTTTGGTAAATCCCAATTCACGTTTTTTGGCCAATCCATTGGTGGTAGACAACTGGTACCACGGGCCTTGAACAAAATAAGTTACTGTGAAGTTTTCAGTGCCCTCGACTGAATAAAAATAATGAGATAGTGTCGAGTGTTTTTTTTATCGTGCATTTACACCTAATTTTATCAGTGTGATTGTTCCACTGACGTACTTCCTGAAGAAACTAAGCACATTTCAGTGGACGAAGGAGTGTCAACAGGTATTTGACGACCGAGTCTGTGTTAACAGCTGCTCCAATATTGGCCACCTCAAATTACACAAAAATATTCAAGGTGGCTATCGATTCGAGTGATGTGGGCAGAGGTGCGTGCTGTTGCAAGAGGACGACGAAGGAAGTGAACGGCCTATTGGGTATTTTACAAAAAAAACTAAATGATCATCACAGGAAGTATTCAACAATTGGCAATGAGACGTTGAGCTTGATGCTGGATTTGCAATATTTTAAAATTTATGTTCGTAGCTATTCGTGTGAAACAACTATATATTCTTGAAGAGGTAGAATTCCGAATGGACTGCTGAAGATATAACATGAATGCCGCCTGATATAAAATGGACTCTGCCAATGTTCTTGACCCTATTTTATTATCAGTCTGCTGCTGTACTAAGTGAACATTTATGCAAAACAAATGAACCACAAGCTACATCCGGAGAGAGAATTAGCTGTCAGCAAACCTGCTCAGTATTGGTAGCTACTTAGCGGACTGACAAAGGACCCTAAATTAAAGAACTGGCAAGGAATTAGGAAGGACATGTTCAACGTGGCTATTTGTAACCATTGTCTATGGAATGAATCTATCGGTTAATGCAGACTGCCAATTAGTGGCTTCAGGAGCTAACTTGTCGCCATTTATTGCATTGAAAATGCATGGAAAGAATATGTGACGCGAACAGAATTGGTTGGGTTGATTTAAATGCGAATGCAAACTCATTCCGCTTTCTTTCCGTGTATTTGCCCAGTGCGAACTCAGCACAGGCGAGAAACGGTGCTGTACAGACTCGGGGGGGGGGGGGGGGGTGTAGGGGGGTGTCGAAGGCCTTTCTCCCGGAATTCTGAAAATTAAGAAATCGCTTCTTCACTCACTCTAAGGTCGATTCGTGAATATCTTCACCTGCAATATGTTGTCAGTGGCAAGATGTCATGGAACTGAGCAGTTGTTCGAGTCAGTGAATGACGTGAGTCGTCAGACTTTGACCACCCAGAAATTAGAGACACTCCGCAAGACGATATGTCAGAGACGTGGCACCTCAATATCCAAAATAATAGACAGACTACGTGTGTAAGAGAAGTGATCTAACTGTTTTAGCTTTAATGTGATACTGTCGCCTTGAGAATTAACGAATGAGATTGTTTACAGGTGCGAGAGGCGATTGATGGAGTTATGTTCAAGAAAGATGCTGTGATGCCCTGATCAGGTATCCAGGCATCGGAGAGAAAGAGGGGGTGTTGTGGAACTCGCCCACGGAGGCAAGAGTAACACGTCCGGACCTGGTCGGGAAAGCAGCAGGATGCTGCCGGAGATCTGAGAAGCTGGCCGTGAGTACGTGAGTACTATTCAAAGTCCGTGTATTGATACACAAATTGACGGGACTAATAGCACAAGTTAATATGGTTAAAACAGAAGAAGACAGAACTAGAGAGGAGAGTGAAATGTCAAACAAAAATCATAAAGTAATTAGAGTATAAATTGCATGAGGGGGAAGCATGGGGCCTTGTCCAGACACGACCTCCCTGCTCCTGATGATAGTGTGGATCCAAATTCCCCTCTTAGTGAGATGTGGCACCCGTGAGCCGAGGGGGTGCGTTGGCAAACCCGACTGCCAGTTACAACCCATTCACACCGGGACAAAGGCAACAGATTACGAAGGTCCTGTGAAAACTTCAGCCACGAAGGCAGAATTTAAACTTTTGGACGGAACTCAATGCTGCCTGGGTGGGTCACCAATTGTACTTAAGAGACATTCACCAACTAGTAAGGGAAAGAAGGTTGAGGAACAATGTAACTATTGTATTAAACGGGGCCAACTGGAAGCTACCAGTTTCAGAAAACATGGGCAACCGCCTCGAGGCCAAAATACCCCATCCGCTGCAGAGTATCAGGAATGGACAGAATGAACGAAAAGCCTGAGCTGATGCCCTGTGGCCACCCGTTAAAAACAAAAGGGAATGGAGCATTTATGCGTCTGCACATGTGGATTGTGGCTGAGAACAGTTGGAAGCTTACACCCAATTAACGTCTGTGTTATTGACCGCCCCAGCATTCTGTTGACCAGACATGAGAAAAGTCTTCCACATGCACTGCAACAATGAGGACGGGTTCAGTACAGCAGTTATCACACAGAACCATGGAGATATGCGTCCCTTATAACACTATGGCAGAGGGACCGGTGGTTACAGGACGGTGCATTGCTGCACTAAATTGCGCTGCCTGTGCTGTGAGAGTTAGCGAAACAATAGTTATGACAGGAAACATTATACTACACACGAAACATACCCTGGTAGAAATGTTGAACACCGGAAAGCCAAGATCCTTCTCGAATATGAGGCGGGCCAAGGGAGAGGCGGTCCTTTTCCCTCCAACTAAGTCAGTAACCATTGTTATGGACACGGGGGAGACGAACTAGTAGGAACGGGGAACCCCACAATTGTGGCAATGTAGACACGAATTTAGAGGAAAGCAGGACTAAGGATACTCCTGGCAACAGCGGGAGCAAAATTCTATGTATGTGGTTCACGTAAGTACGTCGCGGGCGGCCGCGAACTGGATCGGCGGTATTGAATGGAGCATTGGAGACAGTGGAGTCAGGACAAATTGACTGTGGCCTATCGACCAAAGTGGCAGAACAAGTGGCGCTCAGCAAAGCACCAGAGTTATCAGAGAACAAGAGTGAACATATATACAGTCAGTAGGTTCGCTTTTGGACTGGTATCTGGAAGGCTACCTTATGGTGGCCAACTATAAAAAGGCCATTTATCCCCACTCTTTGATTTATGTTAGATATCCAATTCTCTATCGTTGCTAACACATCACCAGTAACGTCATATACCTTAATTTGATGCAGCAGCCTTTTGTGCGGCATCTTGTCGAATGCCTTCTGGAAATTAAGAAACATTGCCATCGGTTCCCCGTTGTTCACCGCGCTCATAATGCCCTCAAAGAATTCCACTAAATTAGTGCAAAATGACCTGCCTTTAATGTACACATGTTGCTTCTGCCAAATGGGACAATTTCTAACTAGACGTCTCCCTATTGCTTCCTTAGTGATAGAGTCAAGAATTTCTCCACTGCAGATGTTCAGCTCACTGGGCTAGAGGTAACCACCTTTTGTCTACCTCCTTTTTTAAACAGTAGCTTCACATTTACTGTTCTCCAATCCGAAACGGCCCCAGAATCCAGAGAATGTTGAAAAATTATCACGAGTATTTGCTATTTTCCCGCCACCATCCAGAAGATGGTGCCGGGGCGAGGTGACTCGTTGAAAGCTCTCCCCAACAGATGCACTTTTTAATTAACTTCTAGTCGGTCTAATCTTTCAAAATTTAATTTTAATGCTAACATTATTACTAACCACTCTCTTTTATCTTTTCTTATCGGGTTGAACATCCTTCGAGGCCCGTGGAGACCTGTTGACTCAAGCCGACCAGACGTCCACGACCTGGAACAGGATTGGTCTCAAACCGGAAGTGAAGCTCCAACCTCGATTTGGAGCCGAAGCGGACCTCGGAGCTCCCAATCCGGCGAAACAACTGACGGCAGACCCGGATCGCCCGGCCCAATCCCCGGCGCTCCGGACCCGACCGCCGACGACTAAACCCAGCTCAACCAGACGCCGAGGTACCTGCCCAGCGACCCGACACAGAGAGGCCCGCCCTCCATGGGGTTGGAAGAAATAAAAATCTACGGAGAGGCCAAACCGAGTACACTTCAAGACAAGGCCCCAGGGGCGCCCAGGGTCGGAACAGACGCTGAGACACAGCCCAAGCTGCCTCAGGAAGCCCCTGCCCACGACCTAGACCCGCCGAAATGGCGGAGACCCCGTGCAAAGACCCAAAAGTGCTGCAGGATATTCACGTGTCCACAGAACGCCGGGACACATTAGGATCTCAAACGTCCCCGCCGAGCGAACCCTCTACCTTAACCAACGCCCGGGACACTGCCATCCGCGACCCCGGAAACGTAACCATCGCCCTGGTGCACGCCAGAATCCTGGACACCACCAGACCTACATTCAACAAGGTCAGACATCTCTCATCAGATCCCAGGATCATCCAGCTGCAGCCGCCGACCAAGGAAGTGAGGAAAATGTGGTTGTCTGCAGGCTGGTCTGACGAAACGCAGTTTCAAGTCCCCTCTCCCCGGATATTCCTCGTAAATGTCCAAGCAATCGAAAACAAGCTGGATGAACTTAATGCCAGACTTACCTGTCAGAGGGAATTAAGAGACAGATTTGTGCTGTTTCTCAGAGACATGGCTCACCCCCGCCTCAGCGGACTGTGCCATAGAACCTGAATGCTTCTCAATTCACCAGGCGGACCGCACCACACCATCAGGCAAAGAGAAGGGTGGAGGTGTTTCGCTCCTCATTAATTCTTCCTGGTGCAAGCATGTGGCAACACTAGCGACCTGCTGCTCCCTGGACTTGGAATACTTGACCGTGAAGGGCCGCTCATACTATCTTCCACGTGAGTTCACTTCAGCCAATTTCACAGCGGTCTACATACTACCTCTGGCAGAAGTGAGGAAGGCGCTGGTTGAACTATATACAGTTATGAACAAGTACCAAACAGAACACCCTGAAGTCTTGTTCATTGTGGCGAGAGACTTCAACAAGGCCTACAACAAGAGTACACTGCCACAATTCCACCAGCACATCACCTGTCCCACCAAGAGTGACAATTGTCTTGACCACTGCTACTCAAAACTAGTTCGATTACCCGACCGCACTTTGCAAAATCACCACATAAGACGTTGCTCCTTCTCCCGGCATACTAGCAGAAACTCAAGCGGGAGAATCCAGCTGAGAAGGTCGTGCAGTGCTGGTCTGAGGAAACAGAAGATTCTCAGTTGACTGCTTAGAAACAGTGGAATGATCCATATTTAAGAACTCAGCGACCAACTTAAATGAGTATGCTACCACCGTCACAGAATTAACCAGCAAACATGTGGACGACTGCCTGCCAAAGAAAGCAGTTTCTGCGTTCCCCAACCGGGAACCATGGTTGAATCGCGAGATTGACTCCGTACTGAAGGACAGATCTGAGATGTTCAAGTCAGACGACCTGACAAATACAAGAAAGCTACGTAGGACCCCAGCAAAGCCATCCGAGATGCTAAGAGAGAATATCAATCCAAGCTTGAGTCACAGAAAGACTCTTCACTATTGTGGCAAGGACTAAGTAACATAACGGGCGACAAAGGAAAGCCAAGCATTATCTATGGCACCAGCCTCCCCGATTAACTCAAAGCATTCTATGCTCGGTTCGAGCAGGTCACCTACATGCAGCAGTCGAGTGCCAAAGCTGCCTAGAGCTCACCCACAGCCACCACTACAGCTTCCGAAGGCAGATCAGCCTTCCTGAAAGTGAACCCTCGGAAGGCGATGAGCTCGGATGGGATCCCTGGTCGTGCACTCAGCGCCTGCACGGACCAGCTGGCAGAGGTGGTCACAGACATCTTCTACCTGTCCCTACTTCACTCCGCCTGCTTCAAGAAGACCACCATAATACCCGTGATGATGAAGAACCATGTAACGTTCCTCAATGACAACCCTCCGGTGGCCCTGACTTCAGTCATAATGAAGTGCTGCGAGAGGTTGATCATGAAGCGCATCACATCCATACTCCCAGAAGGCCTTGATCCACTGCAATTCGCATACCATCGCAACTGGTCCGCAACAGACGCCATTTCCGTGGCCATACACTCATCCATAGAGCATCTCGACAACAAGGACTCCTACATGAGACTCCTATTTATTAACTACAGCTCCGCCTTCAACACCTCAATACCAGCCAAGCTCAGATCAAATCTCCAAATCCTGGAACTTGGCTCCCCACTCTGCAACTGGATCCTCGATATTCTGACCAGCAGATCGTAATAATTAAGAATGAACAACAACGCCCCTTCCACAATTTTCCTCAATACCGTTTCCCCGCAGGGCTGCGCACTTAGCCTCCTACTCTACTCCCTGTACATGCATGACTGCGTGGCATAAATTGGTTCCAACTCCTTCAACAAGTTTGCTGACGATACGACAATAGTGGGTCGGATGTCAAATATCGACTTGTCAGAATACAGGAAGGAGATTCAGAACCTAGTGGAGTGGTGCAGCGTCAACCATCTCACCCCCAATACCAGCAAAACTAAAGAGCTGGTCATGGAGTTGAGGAAGCAAAGTACTGTGCAAACCCCTGTCAGCATCAAATGGGCAGAGCTGGAGATTGTTAGCAGTTTTACATTCCTAGGGGTACACATCTCCAAACACTGTCCTGGTCCACCCACTCGACGCTACCACCAAGAAAGCATATCAGCGCCTATACCTCCTCAGGAAACTAAGGAAATTTGGCATGGCAATATTAAATCTTACCAACTTTTACAGAGAAAGCATCTTATCTGGCTCCACTGGGAATCAATCCCTCTAACACAGCTCCACACCTTCTCTACATTCGCCGTCCAGTAACAATACATCGGGTTCGGAAGACCCAAACCCCCTGCCTGCCGTCCCCTCTGTCGCAACACCTTTCTGACCACTTTAACTCCCCATGTGAACGAAGTTATCATTCCGCAATATGTCTGATCAATACCTTTGGCAGGAAAAACGGCAGGCGGTGGAAAATAAACAGAAGTCGCCACTATACGTTCATTTAACCGCCTGTACCTGACCCTGCAGGGACAGCGGGAGACCATCCATCTAACCTTGCCAGATCAGCATTCAACAAACTAGAAATGCTGTACCTGCGGAGATAGACCCCCACCCGCCCCACCCCGCCACTCCCGGGTAACCTACACCCCCAGGTATCAAAAATGAGTCATGGCCCCTCCCCGGAATGGCAGGCCCCCTCCCCCATCCCTATCCCCACCCCCGGCTGAGACGCGACAAAATGCTCACCCTTGTCCAGATTTAGTTTGCACCCCGAGGAAAACCCAACCACCCGAATTTGCACCAATATTCCCCCGATTGACACACTCGGTTTCTACACGTAGAACAGAAAGTCATTGGCATATGAGGCCACACTGTGCTCGCCCACTCCCCCCTCCCCCCAATATTCATTTCCATACACCCAAACATCTTAATGCCATGGCCACCGGCCCAATCGGATGTGCAAACGGTGAAGGTTATAGTATCTAGAGCTGATGTTTATTTTGCGGACACTAGCACTTGGTTCCTTATTTAGTAGCTTTACCGAGTTCACATAATCTTCGTCCAATCTCAAACCGCTCCAGAAGTGCAATCAAGCTCCCCATTTTACCCGGTCAATCGCCTTCTCAGCGTCCAATGACACAACTAGCTCTGTTTCTTTCCCGTCCGGAGGTGCCACAAACACGTTAAATACCCTTCTAACGTTTGAAATGAGCTGCCTCCCTCGTCGTAAACCCGTCTGATCTTCACCTGTCAGCGTTGGGAGGTGCTCCTCCAACATACCCGCCAGTACTTTCGCCGATAATCTTTCCTCCACTTTAAAAAGTGACATGGGCCTTTACAATCCACACTCCGTAGGGTCCTTATGTTTTTTAAACAACAGTGAAATCAATGCCTGCCCCATTGTTTGAGGCAACAACTCCTTCTTTATCGCCTCTTCAAACGCCCCCACCATCAGGGGTGCCAGCGTATCCTTGATATTTTTATAATATTCCACTGGAAAGCCATCCGGCCCTGCCACATTCCCCGATTGCATCCTCCCAATCGCATCGTTTATCGATTGCTCCACTGTCCCTCCTTCTCATGTCGTCCTGTCCACCTACCCTAACCTCGGGTACTGCAACCGATCTAGAAATTCCTGCAGCTCCCGGTTTCCCCCAGGTGGCTCTGACTAATACAGGCACTCAGAGAATTGCTCAAAGACCTTGTTAATCAGATCTGGAACCAGCACCAACTTCCCTGACGTGTCGCTCACCTGACCAATTTCCATTAACGCTGCCTCGCCCAGAAGCTGACCTGCCTTATATCCATGCTGGTAAATTGCATCATTTGCTTGCCTCAGTTGGTGCACCAACTTCCTGGCAAATAGGCTGTCAATTCTCGTCTGTAGTTCATTCCTGGTTTACAACTTTGCTGTTCCCCATCAACTGCATATACCCTATCTACCTCCAACATCTCATCTATTCCCCTCTGCCGATCTAACCTCTCCTCCTTGTCCACCTGGGCCTTAAACGAGATCACCTCACCCCTCACCACTGCCTTTAGAGCCTCCCAGGCAACTGCTTCGACACCCCACACGTACAATTGAAACATACATATTCCTCATTTACCTTTGTAATTTTGTCACGGAATCCTATATCCAGGAAAAGTCACACATCTAACATCCACCCCAGTCTCTATGATATCCCCTTCTGCAATACCACGTTAACCTAATGAGGAAAATGATCTGATATTGCAATTGCCGAATATTCCGACACATTAACCCCAGCGTGCAAAGCCTTCTCCACCACGAAATAGTCGATACGCGAGTATACCTTATGGACTTCCGAGAAAAAACGAGTACCCCCGCTCCCTCAGGTGCAGAAACCTCCAAATGTCCACCCCTCCCATTTCAACCTTTAACCCAGCCAACGCCTTTCCACCCCCCCCCCAAGGGTCCAGGGAGCGCAGTCGTGCCCGATCCAACATTCGCTCGTGCCCCAAGTTCCAGTCCCCCGCACAATCAGTTCGTGCGTGTCAAAGTCGGGGATGGCCCCAAAACACATTCTTCACGAATCCCGCATTGGATTGGTTCCAAGTTGTTTATTGTCACGTGTACCGAGGTACAGCGAAAAGTACTTTTCTGCCAGCAGCTCAAGAGATCATTAAGTACAAGTGAGGAAAAGGGAATAAAAGAAAATATATAATAGGGAAACACAAGGTAAACAATGTAACTACATAAGCAGCGACATTGGATGAGGGATACAGGGTGTAGTGTTAATGACGTCAGTCCATAAGAGTGTCATTCAGCAGTCTGGTTACAGCGGAGAAGAAACTGGTTTTGAGTTTGTTAGTGCATGGTTTCAGACTTCTGTAGCTCCTTCCCGATGGCCGAAGTTGGAAGAATGAGTAAGCCGGGTGGGAGTGGTCTTTGATTATGCTGCCACTTTACCCAGGCAGCAGGAGGTATAGGTGGAGTCAATGGATGGGAGGCAGGTTCGTGTGATGGACTGGGCGGTGTTCACGACTCTCTGAGGTTTATTGCTGTCCTGGGCCGAGCACTTGCCATACCAGGCTATGATGCAGCCAACAACGAGAGAACGTGCAAACTCGACACACTCAGTGACGCAAGCTGGCAATGGAACCTGAAACCATGGATCCGTGAAGGAACAGTGCTATCCAATGTGGGACCGTGATTTATCTACTCAACAGACTGTTCGGATTGAGGGCAGACAGGTATCCAGGCCTGCTGGCCTACATCTTAATGTGATAAAGGAAGTTGCAGCACAGTTCGATGATCTGTTGTTAAAACATACCAAAATTTCATGGACACGGGAAATTTGACTTCGATTTGATTTCATTTAGTGTCACATGTACCGAAGTACAGGGGAAAGTATTTTTTCTGTAGCTGATGTTCCAGTGGATCAGAAAAAGTCTGACGGAACATCCTTATTCAAAAAAGCAGGGGGTAGTTTGTGAAAAATTACAGACCAGTTACGGTGACATCTGTTGTTGGAACATTATTGGAAAAACATTTCAAGGACGTAATATAAGAACATTTGGAAAGCCAAAGCTCTATCAGTAAACGTTAGCACGTTTTTATGAAAGGCAAATCTTGTCTGACAAATGTAATTCAGTTCTTCGAAGATTTAACAAAGAAAGTGGATAATGGGGACGCTGTCGCACATCTGTACTTCCGGAAGGTGTTTGATAAAAGCCGCTCGGAAGATTAATTTAGAAGGTGAGATAAAACGGGATTAGTGCTAACTGATTAGCTGGACTAGAAGAATGTGTGACGGACAGGAGGCAGAAAGTAGGGACAAATGAATATTTTTTTCTGGATGACAAGGTGCAACTAGTGGGGTGCCACAGGGTTAGGCCCTTGTGCCCCAGTTATTTACAATGTATATTAACGGCTTGGATACAGTGATAGAAAGTTCAATAGCCACCATCGCAGATGAGACACAAACAGATGGAATAATAAGTTGCCATGAGTAAACAATAACTTTACAAATGACTTTAGATAGGCCAGGGCAGTGGGCTAAAATTTAACAGATGGAGTTTAACGTGGAGAAGTATGAGGTCATGAATTGTTGTCGTAAAAATGGAAAGACAATGTTTTATCTAATTCGGGAGAGAGTTCCGGTGCTCTGATGCAGCATAAGTTTGGTGTGTTCCTGGATCAGTCGCAGAAAACGAGCGTGCAGATGCAACAGATAATATGGAAAGCAAATTGAACGTTGAACGTTGGCACTTAATGCAAAAGGAATTGAGTAGACAGTTGAGGAACATTTGCTGCGGCTACACTAAGGCATTGTTAAAACCACACCTGGAGTGTTGTGCACAGTCTTGGTTCCCTTATTTGAGGAAAGATATAATGGCGTTGGAGGCATTATAAAGGAAGGTCACGGGATTGATTTCAGGCATGTGGGGCATTTAGTCCGGGGAGAGGTTGAACAGTTCAGGTCTATACTCTACAGGGTTTAGATGAATTAGGGTGGGGGGGTGGGGGGGGGGAGGGTGGGGTGTCAAATGAATTGAACAAGATGTGAAGATGTACGGATCATTTAGACTTGGAGCAGATATCTCCTTTTGGTGAGGCATTTTAAAACGAGATAAAATAAGAGGGAGCAAATTGAAAACAGATTTGAGGAAAAACTATTTCTCCAAAAGGCTTGTGAATCTGTGGAATTCACTACCTCAGTGTGCGCTGGATGGAGGAAATGTGAGGAAACTTAAGGAAGGATTAGACAGGTATTTAGTTTCATAGAATATACTTGGCAGAAGGAGGCCATTCGGCCCATCGATTCTGCACCGACCCAAGACCACACCTCCACACTATCCCCATAATCCAGTAACCCCACCCAACACTAAGGGAGATTTCGGACACCATGGGCAATTTAGCATGACCAATCTACTTAACCTGCCCATCTTTGGACTGTGGGAGGAAACTGGAGCACCAGGAGGAAACTCACTCATACACAGGGAGAACGTGTATTCCTCAGAGACAGTGACCCAAGTCGGGAATCGAACCTGGGTCCCTGGAGCCGCCACCAGTCCCCACATCGGCAACCGCAATTTCCCGCCGCCTGCACGACACAATAGTTCATTTAAACAAGAATTCGAAAAACGCTTTCCTTCCATTTGAGCATGAAAAGAGGAATATGATTTTCTGTGTCTTATCTTTAAATGCTATTTCCACATACGAAGGAAGGAGAAGTACACGACTGAAGGGCTAAGGGCAGAAGTTCTTAAAATGCCGACTGAAAAGAGGATCCATTTGTAGTTTTGTATAGACGAAGGACCGCTTTTTCCACTCGGATTCGAATACGGATCTACACTTCGCCTAATGTACTGGCGTCCATATCTGGTTCACCTTCGAGTAAGATTTGCAAGCTGGTTTGTTTTTTTTGCCAAACGGCAATGCTTGACACATGACTGTGCTTCATTTAATATTTGGCCAATCTATTTTTTTTATTTAGTCATTCAGTTTCTCTGCTTTACGACGGGACAAAGTGGAATTTCGCTCACCTCCCCACACCTCAAACAATTCAATTTATTTCAGCTTTTCTCGTACTCGGTTCCCGAGATATATTAATTCTACTCATTATGGGCAGAGCGTTAATATTTTTTGTCGTGCTTGGCGAGCCCGTGCCTAAATGCCACGCTGCAGGTTTCAGACACCGGGCATTTGCAACAGTTGCAAGGAAAACATTAAGAATAAAGATGAGGGCAGAGGAACCTTTGCGAGGAGTCAGAGCACGAGGAAATAAGGACAAAACAAAAGACCGAAAAGGGGAATAAGTAAACTGGTACGCAGAGAAACCGAAGGCCCGATTCAAACAGGACTACGGAGAAAATGATTAGGAATGTGAACAACGCAAACTCAAAGGATTTATGTTTTAACACGTAGAACATTCAAAATAAAGCGGATGAGCTCTGACTATGTGGAATCAAGATGCCTAGAGCTCAGAAACACTAACAGATAAACAAAGTCAACGAGTGTCGTATATGTATCGCCGATCAGCAGTGGAGATTGTGGGAGTGGTATCAAAAAAAAATTAAATTCAAGTAGCCAATTGTACTCTTCCCAATCAAGGGCCAATTTTGCGTGGCGATCACAGTGTGATGCATAAGTCTTAACTGTGGGGTTGAGGTGGACACAGACAGCGTCACAATGTGCTAATTGCACACAGACAGTGACCTGGAAAGAGATCGAAGTCGGGTCGTCGGCATCGTCGGGCAGCAGTGCTAACCACTGTGCCATTGTGCCTCCTCATTAAAGAAAAAAAATAGACGCATGTGAGAATGGATGATCTGTAATTTTGGTGGATTTAATCTGCATATAGATTGGTCAAATCAAAATTAACCACAGTATCGTCGAGGAGGAATTCCTGGAGTGTGTACTGGATGGTTTTCCGGACCAATCCGCTGATGAGCAAACTGTTAATGTGCCTGTGTTCATTGGGAATCCAATTGCATGAGGTTCTTTGTGATGAGCAACTCGAACATTATCGAATTTTTCAGCAACATGGATAATGAAATAGTTGATTCTAAGAAGAGGATTCCGAAAGCTAACAAAGGGAACTATGCTTATTATAGGCCAGACTGGATATGATTGTTTGCAGAATATTACTTGAACGGATGACAGTGACTCGACAATGACAAACATTCAAGGGGCGCATGGGGATGATGCAGCAACTGTTTTTTTTTGTGTTGTGCAAAAGTAAAACGGGCATGGAGCAGAATGGAATTTGGAGATACGATTCGATATAAGGAAGAAATAAACACATTGGCTAAGAAAATAACAGGTCAAAGCATCGGGGGAAGCTTAGAATTGAGGAAAGAAGGACCAAGAATTGTAAGAATGGGGAAATAGTGTAATTGAGTACGCTTTCCGGGAACATAAAAAATGACTGTAAATGTGCCCATAGGTAATTGAGGATGAAATGATTCGTGAAGAAAAATGTAAGTCCCTTTCACTCAGAAAAAGAAAATGAAAATAGCGGGGAAAAGAATGCCTTGGGAACTAAATAAACACTTTGGTTCTGACTGCAACAATGAGGACATACATACGAAATTAGAAATTTTGGGGAACATTTCGTTGTTAGTGGCAATATGCCGATGATTAAATTGATGGATTAAAGGCTTAAAAATACCCAGGATATGATAATCTACATCCAAGATTACTTAAGGAAGTGGTTCTGGAAATAACAGTGGTGACCAATTCCAGGATTCTATAGACTCTGGAAACGTTAATGCAGATTAAAAGGGAGCTAATGTAACTCCATTATTTGAAAATGGAGATGGCGAGAAAACAGAAAATTATCGAGAAGAAAGCCTGGCATCGTTATTGGGGATATTTCAAGAATTAATTATTAATGTTTTGATTGCAGAGCATTTCCAGGCGCTTGAATGCACAGATTCAGCATGGATTTCATGCTTGAAATCATGCTTGAAAAATCTACAGGAATTTATCGACGAAGTCAAAATAGTCCAGTGAACAGGAAGAACTGCGGATCAATTTCAAATTGGTAGGCTAGTGGGTGCCTCAGCCACCGCTACAGGATCCCAGCAGTGCATGCAGTGGATTGATGATGACAATGAGGGAACAAATAATATACGTCCAGGTTTGCTGTGAACACCAAGTTGGAACAGAGGATCAAATGTCAGGAGGTTGTATAGAGCGTTCTTTGTGATTTGGACAATTTGAATGAGTGGACAAATCAATGGCAGATGTATTATAATTTGGAGAAATGCGAGGTAATGCGCTTTGATATATATAAAGGAAAATAGTAAGGCAGACTATGGCTGTTTCAGAGGCTCAGAAGTTTTGAGGGAGGAGAATGACTTACGGACAGAGACGAAATGCAGACTGTTAGGTTTGCCAGAAACATTGCAGTTAACATTACCTGACAAAATGCGAAAAGATGAGGAAATTATGGCGGTGATTAAGCATTTAAAGTTGCCTGAGATAGAGTCTGACTCATTGGAAATGGCAAATATTCAGTTGCAAATTAAACAAATGGAACATGAGAAAGAATTAAAGCGGCTTGAATACGAAAGTGTGAGAGAGGGAAAAGTAAGACAGAGAGAGAAAGAGAGAGAGAGAGATAGAGAGAGAGAGGGAGAGAGAGAGGAAAAAGAAAGAGAAAGAGAGAGAGAGGAAAAAAAGAAAAGAAGAGATAACAAAGGAGAACAGAAAGAATATCCCCAGCAGAACAAAAAGAAAAAGAATGCGAGATACAGAGCTGGGAAAATCATAAAGAGAGGGAGTTTGAACATCAGAAAATCGCCATGAAACATGAAAGTCAATTAAAATGGGCAGACGTAAAGGGAAAAGTACAGTTGGATGATAGTGGTGAGAATGGTGAGAAAGAGCGTCATTGTCGAAGGCTTCGTGGGAATCTATTTAAATATGTCCAAGCGTTGCCAAACCTTGACGAGAAGGAAGTGGCAGCATTTTGTATTTCATTTGAGAAGGCAGCTAAACAAATGAAATGGCCACAGGACACGTGGGTGTTACTAATTCGAACAAAGCTGGTAGGTAGAGCTTGTGAAAGGAATCCACTCGCAATGAAGGGCAACAAACTATCTGCCTACTTTACCGGCTGCTGCACCTCAATACTTAACTTGACTGAAAGGTGCACTAGGGCATTCAGGTACGATTGCACATTCCCCGCTACTAACCTCTGGCCCTTATTATAATAATTTGCCTTACCACCTCTGCCGGATGAGGTATCTGGAACGTATGAGGAGATGCAAAATACATCTTAAGTGCATATGAGCTAGTGCCTGAAGCTGACGGACAAAGGTTTAGAAATTTAAGGAAATAATTTGGTAAATTATACATGGAGTTTGAAAGGCTGAAACAGAGTAACTTTGATAAGTGGATAAGGGGTTTGAAAATAGATCAAACGGACGAAGCTGTCCGAGAAATTATACTTTTGAAGGAGTTTAAAAATTAAATTACTGATGTAATGGCAATTTATCTGGAAGAGCAGATGGTTAAAACTGCGAGATTCGCAGCAGAAATGGCAGATTGTTTTGAATGAGTTCATAAATCAAAGATTGGTTCCCGACATCAGTTTCATCCGGTTCAGGATCGAAACTGAGGACATGAGAAATACTCCAGTGGTATAGGTAAAGATGATCTGATGGGAGACAATAAAGAGAGTGTACCTCTGATTAAAAAACAAAATCCAAGTGGGTGGAAAAGAGATGAAAAGTTTCAAATGTTTTCACTATAATAAACTAGGCCATGCAAAGTCAGAATGTTGGTGGTTGAAGAAAAGCACTGGGAAGGCTGACGTGGTAAAACAGAATAAGAAAACGGCATTTGTTAGAGTCGTAAAGGAAAACCCAAGGGGAATGAAGGAGGTGCAAACGATTGTACAGCCTGTTCAAGAAGTAATTGTTAAGAAGGTGTGGGTATGTCTTTAAATAATTTACTTGTGTGGGTAAAGTCTACTCATGTGTATCAGGAGGAGCAGGTAAATAAGTCACAATTTTAAGAGATACAGTGGTTATTTAACCTTTAATAGTAAAAAAATGAAGAATTATGCAGTTTGGGAAGAATGTTGCCAGAAAAGGTGGCGATATGTGGAATTCAGGGTGAGAGGAGTAGCGTTCCATTACATAAGGTAAGGTTGGAAAGTCCAGTGAAGAGGGTGACGTATTAATAGGAGTAATATATCAACTTTCTTGTCCAAGAATACAGTTTATCTTGGGTAATGATATAGCTGGATCGCAGGTGGGAGTGATGCCTACTGTGGTTGATAAGCCAGTGGAAAGTCAGCCAACTGAAGGGTTTGAGGACGATTATTATGGGATTCGTCCGGATTGTGTAGTAACAACGTCGCAAGGTCACAGGTTAAGACAAGAGGAGAAATCAAAGAGTGAAGATGATGTTGAAGTGCAGTGATCGGAAACTATTGTTGATCAAACGGTTGAAAAAGAACAAGAACAGGTAAAGAATGAAGCGGATATTTTTAGTTCAGGAAAATTGGGGAGTTACAGCAAAAAGATGGAGAAAGAAAACGGGTATATCAGAAAGCACATACGGAAGTGGAATTTGGGAGTATACCAGAGTGTTATTACCGTACAAGAGATGTATTGATGAGGAAATGGAGACCTGCACATTTGCAGGCGGATGGAAAGGGGGCGGAAGTTCATCAAGTAGTTTTGCCGGTAGGGAAAATAAAGGACGGGTTGCAAGTTGCACATGAGGTACTACGGGTGCTCCGGTTTCCTCCCACAGTCCAAAGATGTGCGGGTTAGTTGGATTGGCCATGCTAAATTGCCCGTAGTGTCCTAATAAAAGTAAGGTTAAGGGGGGGGGGGGGTTGTTGGGTTACAGGTGTAGGGTGGATACGTGGGTTTGAGTAGGGTGATCATGGCTCGGCACAACATTGAGGGCCGAAGGGCCTGTTCTGTGCTGTACTGTTCTATGTTCTATGCTCTATGTACCAGTGGGAGGTCATTTGAAAATAGCGAAAAATCTAGCTCAAATCCAGAAACATTTTATTGGACTGGACTACATAAAGATGTAATTACATTTTGTCAATCATGTCACACATGTCAAGTAATAGGGAAACCTCAAGCAGTGATAAAACCAGCGCCCCTAATAGTCATTGCAGCATTTGATCAACCTTTTACAATGGTTCTAATCGATTGTGTCTGACCGTTTCCTAAAACAAAAGTGGGAATCAATATCTTTTGACTGTAATAGATGTGTCTACTTGGCTTCCAGAGGCCTTTCCAGTAGGTAAAATTACAGCCAAAATGATTGTGGAGGAGTTACTTCAATCCTTTGCAAGATATGGACGACCCACAGAAATTTAATCGGATCAAGGATCAAAATTTACTTCAAAGTTATTCAAATAAGTTATGGACAGCTCAGGAATAAAACAATTTAAATCAACTGTCTATCATCCAGAATTGCTGGGTGCGTTAGAAAGGTGGCCTCAGACATTAAATACAATGTTGAGGATGTATTGTCAAGATTATCCAGAGGATTGGGATAAAGGAATTCCATTCGCATTGTTTGCAATTAGTGATGCACCTAATGAGTCTACCAAATTTTGATTTGGTTCCTTTTGAACTAATTTTTTGGCATGAGGTAAGAGGACCACTTAAATTGATTATGGAAAAATTGGTGTGTGAGAAATCGGAAATTACATAATTGGATAACGAGTCAAATTTTACGGAACGATTAAATAAAGCCGTTGAATTCGTTATACAACATTTCAAAGTTGCACAAAATGTGACAAAATGGGTAGCGGACAAGAAATCCCAAATTCGCAGTTTTGTCAGTGGGGATAAAGTTGTTATCAGTGGGACGTGAGCGTTTGAAAGCTAGGTTTTGTGGACCGTATCAGATTGAAAGGGAATTAAGTGATGTGAATTAAGTGGTAAAAACACCAGATAGAAGGAAGACTCGCCGAGTGTGTCATGTGAATATGCTTAAAAGGTACTTTGAACGGGAAGAAGTGAAGAAGTACGTTTTCATGATTCTAACTCAAAGTGACGAACCAAATCCAGATGAGTGTGAATTTGACATACCTCACATTACATTGGAAAATGCGGATGTTCTTAAAAATTGGGATTAATTGTTAAGTTGCCTTCCAGAGGAAGAACGAACTGGCCTGAAAGAGTTACATATATCACATGGGCAAGTTTGTAGAGATAAATTGGGAAGTTCTAAAATGGCTGTACATGATGCAGATGTGGGATATGCTGTTCCTATCAGACAACATCCATATGGACGTAATCCTTTAAAGTTGGCACAGGTTAACAGAGAGATTGGGAGTATGCTGAAAAATGCCATAATTGAAGTGGGTTGCAGCCAATGGAGCTAACCCAAAGTGATGGTACCTAAACCAGACGGTACCGAATGGTTGTGTGTGGACTACCAAAACGTGAATGCAGTTACAAGAACGGACTCTTACCCTATTGTACGTTTGAAGGATTGCATTGAGAAAGTGCGACAATCTGCTTTTATTTCCAACTTCCAGAGGTGGAAAGAATATTTATAGAACCGTATGGAGTTCTTCGATCGACTTCAGGAGGAAGGTTTGGTGATGAACCTAGCCGAAAGTGAATTTGGAGAAGCCCGACTCACTTTCCTTGAGGAGTTTCCGATACCCTCAAGATGAAGGGAAATAATGCGATTTCTTAGCAAGAGTGGATTTGATAGAACTTTGGGCAAAAGTTTTGTGCCGTGATTACTCCACTAATGGACTTGCTAAAGAAATGTCAAAAATTTCAGTGGTCAGCGGACTTTCAACAGGCATGTGACAGCCTGAATGCTGTGATTATCGATGCTCCTATATTGGAGAATTGCAAGGGATTCTGTGATCAGATTGAACTGAAGTATCTACCTTTAAAGAGAATTCCCGAGGCGTAGAGGAATGGATGGATCGTGCATTGACTTTGTTGTTCAAAAGGACTGTCAATCGATAAGGATTACCGTTGGAGGAAGAAGACCGGGAAAGATTGCCTGTATTATTATGCCTGTTTGCGTGTGCTCTTTCTGTGAAACGAAAAAGTACATTTGCTGTGTACATTTCTTAGTGGATGGTGCAAAAGTGACAAATGAATCCATCTTGACGATGATGGTCTTTTTTCTTGCGGGGAAGTGTCATGTCAGCGTACCTTTAAGAAATAGACGTTTAAGCAATGTACCTTGAAGAAATGTAGCAGCTCATTTTACTTACGTGATGTCAGAGTGCCTGGTTAGTTTGCTGTGAGCTGTTTTGAAAGAAGAAAGCAGGTTCGAGGAGAAAGCGAGGAATGTTTGTGTGTTTTGCAAAAAGCTGCAAGAAGAATACACATAACTCGTCGGTTGATGTCTGAAATTCCAAAGACTATAAGTGTATTTAATGTAACCTCATGTATGTTATTAACGGAGAAGCCTTTTGGGGGTTTGAAGGAACATTTTGTGTGATTATTTAGTGTTTTATTATTTTCGGGGTTTTACTTGAAGTGTTAAAAATCCTATATTTATTTTCAAAGATTAATTTGAATTCATGGAATAAACATTGTTTTGTGTTTACAAACCTACGTGCCCATAATTGTAATACCACACCTTGGGAACAAGTGGTGTGTTTTAAAATCAACAATCCATTAAAAGGGAGAGATTGGTGAACTCCATAATACATTTTGGGGTTCTGAAAATGCCGCTCCGAGAACATGGCTGCAGTAATGTCATCGGGAGGGTGGATCTGGGCCCTGCCTGTGCTTCTTACTTTCATTTTGAGCTGGAAGATGTTCTTGGCTCCGAGTTTTGCCTTTGCTTTTCAGTTGGGGAGCTGCTTTCAAACCAATATGGTGTATTTTGGTCCCTCTTTCTGCATGCTAAAGAATATGTCCAGATCGCTTGTTAATTTCAAAGTCATACGTGTTTCTGTAACGAAAGAAAACCTACTATGTTTTGCAGGAAAACCGGGTTTTCGTTTTGTGGATGTTTCTAGAAAGGATACTAAGGGTTACCTGTAAAGTACTGTATATTTGAGGGGGTATCAGTGCTAGTAGTTGATAAGATGTTAACTGTGTGTTTATAAAACGTTAACTGGCTTCATAGAACAAACATTGTTTTGTTTAAAAATACTTATGATCTATGTTGCATCAAATGTGGAAAGTGTACCCGTGTGGTCATCGTATCCGGAATCAATTGCAAGTTGTGTGTCAGGTGAACTCCATGATATACTTTGGTGTTCTCTAAATCCTGGCCCATAACAAATAGGAGCCCTGCCTCGATAAAAGTCTATCTTTCGTGATTGCATTGATTTAGTGAACTTAAATACAGTGAGGGGTGAGCATACTTGTGTTTGCTTTTCAGGTGTGGTGTTTCAATTTAAGTAGTGAGTGTGTTGTGGCCAATGGTTCGTTCAGAGGCACGGACGTTTTCGGGGATCGAGAAGGTCACACGGAGTACAATGTGAACAGAGACAAGAAAAGGCTTTTAGATTGGCAAAAAACATTGCGGTTAACGTTATTTGATAGCATACGAAAATAAGAGGTATTTACGGCTGTAGCTGAGCATTTAAAAGTTCCTGAGATACAGTTTGACTCATTAGAAATGACAAACAAATCAGTTCCAGATTAACAATCTGAACGTGAAAAAGAATTAAAGCAACATGAGTACGAAATGAGGGGAAAAGGAAAAATATGCCCCGCAGAGCAACAAGGAAGAGAAAAGGAGGTACAGATCAGATAAAAAGAAAAAGAGAAGATGAAAGTGAAAAATAGAGTGTTTGGACTTCAGAAAATGGCCATGAAACATGACAGTCAGTTAAAATTGGCGAATGTAAAGGGAAACGTACAGTTTGAGAATTGTGATGAGGCTAAAGAGAAAGAGCGTCAAAGCCGATGGCTTGGAGGGAATCTATTTAGATATGTCCAAGCATTCCCGCTGTTTGAAGAAAAGGTGGTAGAAGCCTTTTTCACATCGTTAGAAAAGGTAGCTAAATAAATTAAATGGCCGCAGCACACGTGGCTTTAGCTGATTCAAGCAAAGCTGTTATGTACGGCGAGTGAACTGTTTGCATCACTATCAAAGGAGGTATCAGGAACGTATGAGGAGGTGATAAATTCCATCTTAGGGGCATATTAAGTCGGGCCTGAAGCATGGAGACAAAGGTTTACAGATTTAAGGAAAGAACCTGGTCAAATATACTTAGGATGTGAAAAGATCAAACAGAGTAATTTTGTTCGGTGGATAAGGGCTTTGTACAAACATATGAAGATCTCAGAGAAATTATATTTCTTGAGGTTTTAAAAGCATTCAATTCCTGATGTACTGAAAGCTCATGTGGAAGGGCAGAGGGTTAAAACTGCGAGCTTAGCAGCAGAAATGCGGATGATTATGAATTAGTTCATACATCAAAGTTTGGTTTCCGACATCAGTTTCGGCATGTGGGGGATAGAAACTGTAGAACAGTGAAATACTCAAGTTGTAGAGGTAAAGGAGCTATGATGGGAGATAATGCGGTTAGTGTACTTCAGGTTAAAATATGAGAACCAGGAAGGTGGAAGAGAAATAACAGGTTTCAAATTATTTCACCGTAATAAACAGTGCCATATGAAGTCACAATGTTGGTGATTGAAGATACGTACTGGGAAAACTGCTGTAGTCTGCGGGGTTTGTCAAAATGGCGAAGGAAATCCCAAGTGAAGGGAAGGAGGTGCAAACGATTGTACACCTGATCAAGAGATGATTGCTCAGAAGGTGCTAGATTTCCTCAAATAATTTAATTGTGGGGGTAAAGTTTACTACTGTGTACCAGGAGAAGTAGGTAAAGAAGTCAACTTCTTAAGAGATATGGGAGCTGGTCAATCTTTGATGGTAAGAGATGAGGAGTTATGTAGTTTCGGTGGAGGATTGCCAGAAAAGTTAGTAATATGTGGAATTCAGGGTGAGAAGAGTAGTGTTCCATTATATAAGGAGATTTTGGAAGGGTCAATGAAGATTGGTGCAGTAGTATTGGAGTAATAGAGAAATTATTTTGTCCTGGAAGACAGACTATCTTGGGTAATGATATAGCTGGATCGCAGGTGGGAATGATGTCTACTGTGGTTGATAAATCAGTGGAAACTCAGACAACTGAAGTGTTGAAGGACGATTATTCAAGGGTTTTCCGGATTGTGTCGGAACAAGGTCTCAAAATCACATGTTAAATTAACATAGAACATAGAACAGTACAGCACAGAACAGGCCCTTCGGCCCTCGATGTTGTGCCGAGCAATGATCACCCCACTTAAACCCACATACCCCTCACCCAACAATCCCCCCCATTAACCTTTTACACTACGGGCAATTTAGCATGGCCAATCCACCTAACCCGCACATCTTTGGACTGTGGGAGGAAACCGCAGCACCCGGAGGAAACCCACGCACACACGGGGAGGACGTGCAGACTCCACACAGACAGTGACCCAGCCGGGAATCGAACCTGGGACCCTGGAGCTGTGAAGCATTGATGCTAACCACCATGCTACCGTGAGGCCCCTTAAGAGGGGTAATCAAATGGTTTGAAAAGAACAAGAACAGGTGGCGGATGAGGCGGATATACGTAGTTCAGGAAAATTAGCGCAGTTAGAACAGAAAGATACACAATTAAAACGGATATATCAGAAAGTATACACGGAAGAGGCATCTGAGTGTATGCAAGAATGTTATTACCATAAAAATTGTGACTTTATGAGATAATGGAGACCTTTACATATGCAGGCGAATAAAGTTGGGGAGAAGTTCATCAACTGGTATTTCCGGGATGGTATAGAATGGGGGTGTTGCGAACAGCACACGAGCTACCAGTGCGAGGTAATGTGGGAGTAATAGGTACTCAAGTAAAATACAAAAATATATTTATTGTGCTGGACTACAAAAAGATGTACTTAAATGTTGTCAATCATGTTACACATGTCAAGTGATAGGAAAACATCTGGGCATCACGGTGGCGCGGTAGGTTGGCCTTGTTTTCTCACAGCGCCGAAGTCCCAGTTTCGATCCGGGCTCTGGATGAAGTGTCCGTGCGCAATTTGCACATTATCCCCGTGTTTGCGTGGGTTTCGCCCCCACAATCCAAAGATGTGCAAGGTAGGTTTACGAATAAAATAATGAAAATAAACTGCGTTCCATCCAGAATCGCAGGGAGCGTTAGAAAGTTAGCATCAGGCAATAAGAGAATTTTGGGGGTTTATTGTCAAGATAATGCAGCGGATTGGGGGTGTACTGTTCACAATTGGAGATACACCTGATGAGTCAACCAAATTCGGTCCTTTTGAACTATTTTTTGGTCATGACGTAAGTGGACCACTTAATTTGATTCAGAGAAATCTGGTGAGTGAACAGCAAGAACTTACATTATTGGATCACATGTCATATTTTAGGAACCGATTAAATTGTGGAGGGAAATTGGCTAGACACCATTTAAGAGTTTTACAACTTGTGATTAACGTGCTGGTGTTCAAGGATGCAAAAGTTCATAGTTTTGCCAGTTGAGGTAAAGTTTTTCTATTGTTAACATTGTTCGGTGAACCTTCAACAGAAAGCAACCTTATCAGACCGAAAGGAGATCAACTGAGGATAATTAGGTGTAAAGAACGCCAGATACAAGGAAAACACACCGAATATGTCAAGTGAATATGTTTGAACCATACTTTGAGCAAAAGGAGAGCAAAATGAGGAGATTTTAATGATTCTAAGTCAAAGTAAAGAAACGAAGCAAGATGACGTTGAATCTGACATCCCACAATATAAATTCGAGAACGTGCGTGTTCTTAAAAATTGCGAAAACTTCATGAAATACCTTCCAGAGACAAAACCAACTGACCTGAAAGAGTTATTGATATCTCATGGAGATGTTTGTGGCAATAGATTGGGCGGTACTAAAATGGTTATACATGATGGAGAAATGGGAAACGCTGTTCCATTCAAACAAACTCTATATAGACTGAACCCTTTAAAATCAGCAGAGGTTATCAAAGAAATTGATAGTATGCTCAACATGGTATAATTGGAATGTGTTGCAGGCAATGGAGCTCAGCCCCTGTGATGGTACCGAATCTGGACGGTACCGAACGGCTGTGTGTGTTCTATATAACGGTTAGTGCACTAACAAGAATGGACTCGTATTCTACCCCACGCTTGGAGGACTGCATTGAGAAGGTGGGACAAGCAGCTTTTATTGCCTAACTGGATTTAGTTAAAGGTTACTGGCAGCTACCTTCATCCCAAAGGACGAAGGAGTAATCTTTTGTGACTCCAGATGGTATTATCGAATTCTCATTTATGCCATTTGGCCTGAATAATGCCCCAGCCACATTTCAACGGTTAACTAACACAGTTGTTTCAGGATTACCCAATTATGCAGCATACATCGACGGTCTGGTAATCTTTAGTCAGACATGGAATGTACAGTTGTAGCATTTGATGGAGTTATTCGATCGACTTCAGGCAGCTGGTTTTGTGATGAAACTACCCAAATGAATTTGGAAAAGCCTAAATAACTTTCTTAGGCCATAGAATTGAACAAGGTCCAATGGTCCCACGGAATGTGAAAATGAAAGTTATTGGTGAGTTTCCAATAAACTCGACACGAAGGGAAATAATGTGATTTATTCGCATGAGTTGATTTAACCGTAAATTCGTGCCGAATGTTACCAGTGTGATCGCTCAAGTGACAGAATTGCTAAAGTAGCGTAGCAATTTTTAGAGGACATTTGAGTGTCAACATGCGTTTGACGGCATAAAGTGTGTGTTAACCAATGCTCCTGTGCTAGAGACATAGGAGGTGCCCATGACTAAATTGGACTGACGTATCTGACCTCATAAAGAAATGCCGAGACGCAGAGAAATGGGTGGATCGTGCAGACACCTTCTTGTCCAACGAAAATGACAATAAAGTGAAATTCCAGTTGCAGGAGGGAGAGGTAAAATGGACTCTGTCATTGTAAATGCTTCCGCGTTTTGTTTTGTTAACGCAAAATGTATATTTGCAGTTAATTTTGCTTAATGAAGTGAAAAGGTGAAAAATGAAACCATATTAATGTTAATGTTTATTTTTCCTTGGCTGGCGTGGTGGTGTCTTGGGGCTGTCACTTTAAGAAATATTTGTCTTCTCAAATGGCTACAGTAATCTCATTGTGTCGGTGGACCTGCGCTCTGGCTCGGTTTCTTACTTCCGTTTTGAGCTGGAATCTGTTTTTGGCTCTGAGTGTTACTTTCGGTTTTCAGTTTTCAGAAACCTCCCGTGGAGCAGAAGGGCAAAAGTTCACTTGACCTTGACTTTCACTATGAATACAGACCGTGAAAGCGGGACCTCACGATCCTTCTGACCTTTTTGGGCTTTAAGCAGGAGGTGTCAGAAAGGTTTTCAGTTGAGCTGATTTCAACCCAATAATGTGCATTTTCGTCTCTCTCCCTCCATGCTATTGCATTTCTACAGATCACATGATCATTTCAAAGTAATACCTGTTTCTATGATGAATGCAAACCAATTGTTGTTTTCAAGGAAAAAATTGGTATTGGTCTTATATATGTTGTTGGGATAGTTACTCAGGCTTAGTTATAGACTACTGTATGTTTGGGCGGTATCTGTGTTTGTAGTTGATAAGATGTTACCTGTGCGTTTCTAAAATGTTAACTAGGTTCATAGAACAAACATTGTTTTGTTTAAAAATTCTTAAGATACCTGTGCATCACACGTGGAAAGTGGGTTCGTGTGCTCCTCATAACCAAAATCAATTAAAAGTTGTGGGTCAGGTGAACTCCATGATATACTTTGGTGTTCTCTAAATCCCGGCCCATAACAAGAATGTGTTGAGTCTATTGAACCCGCCACGGCAGGAAGTAATTGAGGCCAAAACATTGAATGTTTTCAAGAAGGAGTTATATACAGCACGAGTGGCGAAGAAGAACAGTGGATAAGGGGGTAAACTGGATTAGGCTACTGAGCTACATGATCAACTGCGATCATAATGAATCGCAGTCCGTGCTTGCAGAGCCGAATGACTTGTCCTGCTCTTATTATTTTGGTTTCTGTAATTTGCCGTTCATTTGCCTCACCACTTGTATATACATGGTAATAAACGTTACCATTTTATGGTCTTTATCATTTTCTGACACGCAAACCAGCTCCTTGCAATTCCGACGCATTGTGAACTTTCTCTAGCGGCCTTCTGAATTTTCTTAGCTAATTTCTGGAATGTCGTTCCATCATAAATGTCTTGATTGAACCCTCGGCTCATCAGTCAAAATTCTTGGTACATTTTCCTATTTTCCTGAAGTCACTTATCACTGCATGAGTCTGCGCAATTTGCTTTCTAGTTTGAATTGTTCCGATCAAGTAAATTACCCGCGGTATATATTTATGTGCTCAGGAATGAAATCTTCCCGCGCAGCTCTAAAAACGGTGAGCTCTAAATCCGACTTCACCTGAACATTTGCTGGCCAACAGATCATTGCCGGCCGCCATATCGACCGAAAGTCTGACAGCGCGTTTCCGATTACATTGGTCCGCCTGCGCTCTCAATTAATTGGTCCTGGCTTGGCTTATCGAGATCGTTATTGTCGCTCTCAGCCCACTTTCAGAGCATTGCCTCCTGGCCTGGCGCTACCTACTCTCCTGAGTTTTCCGATCATAAGTTCTTCGTTACTTGAACAGATAATTATAATAAAGACGTACTGCCCATAACACGGGTGGTCAACCAAATACTCACCCATTGTGCAGTGTCGTTCAAGACAATAGAATACGAGTAATTAGTTCTTGACGCGAATTGTTGTGGAATAAATTATGGTACGAATTAAAGTCAAGAGTCCTCAGGTACTTAACGATTATTTAATAGCCAAAGCATTTTGGAGAGCATTACCTCAGAGAAAGACCTCGGTAAAAGGTTCTACACAACTAAAAACAAAACATGAGATTGGCAATATATTGGAAGCCACATTTGAATTCCACATTTTGGCTGTTTTAAGATCAGGCGAAGAAATGTACATATTTTCACATGCACGGTGACGGCAATTCCAAGAATTATCGGTCTTCCTTTTTACATTTACGCTCGTCCCAATCTTTTATTGCTTCTGGGTGTTATCTTGCACTGGCAACTTTGAGGCACTGTTGCGTTCACCGCTCATTCCAGCCACTGATACCAGCTGACTGCGGAATTTTATTCAACATTACTAATAGATTCAAATCGACGGGAAGTCCCTTTAGTAAGTTATATAAATAAATTAGCCCCTTTTAATGTATAGAGACTACTCGCTATCTGCCCTAATCAATTACGGTCATGAACCATATTCATTATTTGCCTCACACACAGTTAGAATTCGAACATTCGTCCAGCATTGGTTTCAAATTAGCTTTTTCCGGCTTGCAATTACTCGGCCGACGAGGAGATCGCCTCGTATTATCAGGGACGTATTGTCACACTGACTACGCATTCAAATATATGCACAGGACGTTCGATTATTGTGTTTATTTTCGCAGGTTTGGAACGCGTGGCTCAAGACTTAAGTAAACTTAACAGATGTATCCGACTGCATTCCCGGATTGAGTCCAAATATTAAAGGTGGTTTGTTCTCAACAGATATTACCGAGAATGTTCACGTTTCCCAGAACTATCTAATATTAATCGGACTTCTAGAATGCGGATAATTCACTTTTATTTCAAGGCTCCGATATTTTGCCAGCTGGAATTGATTCTTCCATTGATGTCAAATGTACGCTGGATAAACAGTGCGCCATGAAAATATTTGGGAATAGTTGAAATCATTTCAAGCTAGGTAATGCAGCACTGGCATAGATCGATATAATTCAATAACCTGCTGAATCCCGCTCGGGAGTTTCGATCCAATAGTCCTGATAAAGTGCACGAACGGTTCCGAAGCTTGACCTAAATGCACACTTTGCATGTTTTAAGGCCGAGCAGTACAATTAATATAGGACTGATTCGTAAAATATAGGAATATTTAAGTAGCGGAGTACAGATTCACTCGTTAATATTATTGCTGAGAAATAACTACAGTGGCGTCTGTCGCAACGTAACGATGGGGATATGTTTGAAATTGCAAGATCTTCTGGCAAACTCAGAAGGCATTCACAAATGTGATTGCATATTTCAGGCTCTCGGACCATCATTTTTACAATCATTTTCTCTTAATTTCTCTGTATTTCTGTTTGAAATATATATTGAGTCTGTCTGACCAGTCGGCGAAGGAAACAAAATCGCATTTAATTATGATGAGAATGGACACGAATCATGAATTTCGACTGATGGCAATCACCCTCATTGCCTCGTTCACCTCTTGTCACCATTAATATCTAGACAATTGCAAGGAACATTTGAACCTGGAACGTGAGCAAAACAGTCAGTTGTTTTGCATGAAATGTGTTCATAATTCTTGGAAAGAGGAAGTATTTTCTTTGAGACAATTCCGCAGTCTATGAGCTGAATGTTGTCTTGAACTACAGTGTAAAATTAACAGTTCCATAACTTTTCCAAGTGTATAATATTCCTGTTATTCAATAGAATTAACAGAGGTACAATCGAGAACAAAAAGTTAATTTTAGTCGAGGAGGGCAGCACGTCTAAAGAGCGAAAGCCTGTAATCTTGCACGCCACGGGGCACTTCACAAGCATTCCTATATAATGGGAAAACAATAATTTATATTGCATTACAAGCTATTGTTGTTCGTTACCAAGTGGCCCCGAGTTCTGATAATCTCATGCCATGGAGAATACTGTTGGCTGTTTTCTTCTTTTCACAGCCAAACATTAACTGGCGAATTATCCATATAAAACCCTCTGTTATCCGTTAATTAAATGGTTATCAATCAGAACCCACTTTCCCTCCCTCCTGTATGAAACGTGTTTTCCTGTTAAGATGACAGATAGGCATCTCAAGTTCCCGGAACCTTGGATAACGAGGGATTTTGCGAGCCTAGTCAAAAATATAACTGAAGCATTCATAATTTCTAGAAGAATATAAATAAAGTAGGAAGGAACTTAAGAATGGAGTTAGGAGGGATAGAAGAGGTCATGAATGGTCATTAACAAACAGGATTCAGATGAATCGCAAGGTATGTTATGTAACAATTAAGAGAGGAGCCAAGGTAAGGGCTGGTGCACATAAGGACAGAGGAGGAAATCTGTGCGTGGAGCCAGATGAAATGGACGAGTTTCTAACTGTGTACTTGGCATCAGCATTCACCAAACAGATGGATTTGGTGGATGACGTGTCAAGCGAATGGTGTAGAGATAATGTGATCATGTGTTCATTTAAAGGGACGAGGTGTTCACAGTCTCAAATATAATTAAGGTAGAGATGTGTATGGGGCCTGATGGGATCTACCTTTATTCGTACAAGAGATGTAGTTATTACTGACTGGCTCAGCACATATTGCACATCCCTGAGTGTATTTAAGAGCAAACGACATTACTGTTGGCCTGGCGTAAGAATGAGAGATCTACTTACCTAAACGGCTTGAGCAAAGCAAATGGATATTTTGAACTTCCGGCCATAATTTGATGGTCATCATTCGACGTCAAATTCGAGATCTTTCATGAATGTAAATGCCACCATCTTCCCTGGCAGGGATTGAAACCGGGACCGCAGAGCTTTGCCCTGCGTCTCTGATTGTACGTCCAGCGACAATATTACTAAGCCACTGCCTCTGAAGCCTACTGATGGAGACAACGGAAGAAAGTTGCTTCAGCCTTGCCAGACACCTCTGTATCTCAGTGGCTACATGGGAGGTCTACGATGGCTTGAGAATGGCCATATTTTTTTCCTTTCTTTAAGCTGGGTATCAGGCACAATACAGGAAATTATAGGCTGGTAAACATTATTCCAGTGGTAGTGAAATTATTGCAAATACATATTTCGAGACAGGATCCACTCGGATTTCGAAAGTGATGAACCTATTAGCGATGGGTATCATTGCTTTCTGAAGACACAGATGTGTATCACCGACTTCATCGAGGTTTTTTTGAGGAAGTGACGAAGATGATTGGTGAAGGAATGGCAGTGTATGTTGTCGACATGGATTCTGTTAAACCTTTCAATCCACCCATTTACTCTTCCCCGGTTTAGCCTGTGGCGCAAATCTCTACTTTTATCTCGTCCTACCTCATAAAAAATAATGGGTGATGCAGGAGCTTTGGAATCCCAGTTTGTGTTAATCCATCGAAAGTAACAATCCTCTGGAGATTGTCACTGTGAGGAAGGCACGGGCTACAATCTTGCAGGTTTCCAGTGTAAGATTCGGAAACATTGATGCAAATTATCCTAACATGGATTTCAGCTGTAAGAGTAATCATTTTGCTGATAAAAATAGGTATGACTCGGGAAATCGTTGCTGAAAATATTTACTCGTCTAATTTCATCGAATAATTCGATGTTTTCATGAACTAAAATGTTGTTTTTCTTTCTTGGCGTCAACAGGGCAAATGTCGAAGAATAAGGAATCCGGTAGGAGCTAACAAAGTTTAATAACTGGTTGTATTTCCGATAGCTTCGTCAATAGATAGTTGGCGCATATTTGACCCGTGGAGCACTCAGAGCTTAACCCTACATTACGATTCTGATTTGTTTTCAAAAATATGCGTTTTGCACCTGAACGCCAAACGAAGTTCCAGAAAATATGTCGCTTGGAAGAAGTCACGGGTCCTTCTTTCTTTAAGTTTTGCTTCAAAACAGAATACTAATTCCAGATGTTTAGCAACAGTTACATCTGATATACAGCGACTCGTTCACGACAGAACAATTGAAAATGTTCAAAAACAGCTAGACAGCTGGATTTCCAGAATAAGTACATATTCCCTGATTATTGACCTGCCCTTTGTTTTCGTAAATGAAAAGATCTCTTGTGAAGGCCGCATTGTGAAACATCGCCACATTGTCTAAACTTTATAAAATGCGTTCAAAAGAAAATTCGAATTTCTGCCCTGGGAAACGTGGTTGTGATTAAAGGATAATGGATTGAACTTACCAACGTTCGGACAGCGTTAATGTCGAGGGCAATTATTAACATTAAATACAAATATTAACGTGTGCTCCAATGATTGAAACTTTCACTTTCAAATTTCTCGATATCTGTCTGCGAAATTTTCATCCATGTTAGCGGAGGAACTGGTCATTTTATTGACCGTTCGTGGGATTCAGCCGTCCCGGACCAGGCCAGTGGATATTACTCATCCTCACTTGCTCTCGAGGATAGGTAGTTTCACTGCCTTTTTGAATTCATGCCTTTCCCATGTATTTGCAACACCCACGTGCTTTGGGAAAGGGAGTGCCAGGAGTGAGTGTCTGCGTCAGATATGGAACGGCGGTGTCGATCAAGACAAGATTGTGGAGGCTGTGATGGGTATTTGTCCGTGCTGCAGTTCAAATGCGTTTCAAAAACTATTTTAATCCGGGTCACAGTCGTCGCTGGTTTATAAGCTGCTGTCGGAGGGGAGTTTCTAGCATTCTGAAAATGAAAATGAAATGAAATTTGCTTATTGTCACAAGTAGGCTTCAAATGAAGTTACTTTGAAAAGCCCCTAGTCGCCACATTCCAGCTTCTTTTCGCGGAGGCGGTTACGCGAATTGAACCGTGCTGCTGGCCTGCCTTGGTCTGCTTTCAAAGCGAGCGATTTAGCCCTGTGCTGAACAGTCCCGATCTGCACTGCATATTGGTTCACACTGTGCGACTGTGGTGTTAATTGCAAGGGCAATGAAGGCTGTGGAGGTGAAATCCCTGAGTGCCTTTTGGATAGAGATAGACAGGATCTTGATTAATAGGGGTTCAGGGATTATGGGGAAGAAGGCAGGGAAATGGGGATGAGACAATATTAGCCATGATTCGATGGCGGTGCAGACTTGATGGGCCGATTGGCCAAATTCTGCTCCTATCGTCTTATGGCCTGATGGTGTTCTGGTCTTACGGTCTTGGTGCATAATGGAAGAGGTGCAAATCTCACAGCCTTCGTTTTCAGAGATATCTTCCTACACATCTGTCTTGTGACTTGCAGTGGAAAAGAGGAACATTTGTCAGAGGCCTCAATTCTGACCTCTCTTTCTGGCCGTAGTGTTTATGTTCCCAGTACCTTTGAGCATGCGGATTGCTGATGTATTAACGGCAGTGATGCAATCGCAGAATCGAAGATCCAGAATTGTTTACATTTTCTCTGGTTGGAGATTGTCAATACCTGCCACATGTGTGTCATGAAAGTTATTTAAAGCTTATGAATACAAGGCTGAATGTAACTTGTGTTCGCATCCGGAATCCCCTTGCTATTGATCTCATGATCAACCGACGGTCTTCATGATACAGTAGAATGCGGAGCGGCATCAAAGAAAAGAATGACATAAACTATGTACATTGAATTTAGAAGATGAAAATAAAAACATTAATTATCACTGCAGTAATCAAAAATCGAATTTACAGCGATTTATCAATCCAACCACGTATGCAAACAACAATATTGAAATAATACGGGCAAATATAATTTGCTTGAATAAAAATGCTGGGGCAGCACATATCGTCCGGAAATGTCAGGCTATGCTCAACACAATTTAATTTAAGTCTCTGGATGTAATTGAAATTGCATCAGAGTCATAAATTGTATAGATTTCGTACTGAGCGCCATCTTCAGGAGAATTCAAACGAAAGGCAGTGAAAGTGTTCTGAATTCTGAATTCCCGAGAATACTAACGTCGCCAGATATTAAGTGGAAAACCAGATAATGGAGGTAAATCGAAAGTTTGGTAACATTTTATTAGAGCTTAGTAAGCGTCAGTATAATACTGACGAGGCTGAGAAGCAATACTGTTGTTAGGCTAATGGAATGCACGTGGCAACTTATGACCGAAAATACTGAAGCTGCTGAGACGTGTCTGTCTTGTGAAGTTAGGAAACACACGCTAATAGTCAAAGTTCAGTGAGGTCATTTTTCTCACAGAGTGTCAACCATCTGGGAAGATGCATCGAATTTAATTGAATTGATTTTGATTTGATATATTTATTGTCACAAATACCAATGTACAGTGGAAAGTATTTTTCTGCGCACACAAAACGTATACAGTACGTATGCACAAAGTACTCCGCCGGCGCTTTTGCGTGGCATTTACTCCTGTTCTTTATGTGCGGAATGTCTGAAAAACTTTGAGCTATTTGATTACAGATATTGTGTTTTCTTGAGGAAATTAGAGCTTCAGGGTTATTTCATACCCTGCACACCTTTAAAATCGTTTTTTTACCTGAAGTTATATGTAAGGTGAAGGAATATAATGTGGGGAGAACATTTTAATGTTGAGCAAAACTTTCTTTTTATTTTGTTGGAAAGCATTCCTAAAGTCATGTGACTATGTTTACAACACACGTCCACAAATTTTACGATTTTCAACCATGGCTCCTTTCTGTGTCGTCTCCATAAAGCAGGAGCATGATCGGACATCTGAAATGAGACAGCATTATCATATACTGTGGATTTAATAGTTGTTGAAGTCTATGATTCTAATAGTGATACCGTGAAACGTGTGGTCTTATTTTCATTATGCAAGGCACGAGAGCCTACAGCACAGGGAAATAGGGCTCAGCAGGACTGCTTCACGATACATTAAAATCATGGATTAGATGATATGAGAATTCCCGAGTATAAGATCCCACCGCGGTATGGTGGCAAAATGGGTATCACTTGCTGTCTCACAGCTCCAAGGTCACTGGTTCAATGCCGGCCTTGCATGTCTCTCTGGATGGCATTTGCAGTTTCTCCCCATGCTACCGTTATTTCCTCCGGGTGCTCCGATTTCCTCTCACCGTCCAAAGATTTGCAGGTTAGGTGGATTGGCCACGCGAATTTGCCCCTTAGTGTCCAAAAGGTAAGATGGGGTTACGGGTCTCTGGGGATAGGGTGGATACGTGGGCTTAAGTCGGGCGCTTTTTCCAAGACTGATAAAGATCGATTGGTCGAATGGCGTCCTTCTGCGCTTAAAGTTCTATATTTCTCTAATGCCCGCTTGATTCCCATAACCTCTTAGGTATTATACATATGTCCATATCCGCGTTGAATATAATTAACAATCCAACCTCTACGCCATTCTGCTTGATGGTAGTCCATCTATTCACTATCATCTTAGAGAACAAATTCCTCCAGATCCCACTCTTAAAAAACGACCAGTTCGAATGAAATCACGCACTCTGATCCTAGACACGACAACAAAAGGAACCAAGCAAACAGCTCCGAACCTATCACGCTGCATGAGAATAAGCTATGGGCGAATATTGTCACCTCCCATTCTTCCAATCCCCAATAAGTAGGGCAAAAATATGTATATCCCCCTCATACAAAACTCTCATAACCAGCCAACAAGAAAGATAATTTCTGTTCGACTGCTCCCAATGCCTGTATATCTTCCGCAGTTACGTAAAACAACATTTTCATGTGGCCTAATTGGAGGCACGATAATATTTGGCAAGAAGTTCAATTAAATTGTTCCATTCCTGTAGTACAATTTTCAAAGTATTAAATGACCTTTCACCTGAGGGATTTCCTTCTTAATTCAGCCTCAGCAATAAAGACCCACTGACTCAATAAAGACTCTGGTTACAGAAAGTATATATGTTCAGCACTTAGCCAGCATTTATGGGAGGGCAATGAGGGGCAGTTCCAGATCGACTGAATTTCCATCTTCCGTAGTTAAGTTATGATTCAAGTTTCAAACTGCTGGTATGTCACGTTGGCTTGACATGATTCAGTCATTGTGGCAACAGTGTAAATTAAACAATAGTTCCAACGAATATTGTTACCAGCAGCATGGCACTGTATGATGGGGACATGGACAGTTGGGGACTTATGGGTGATTTACTGATTTTTTCCTACAATACTTGGTTCTTTCTATATACGACCTACTCACCGTAACCAGCTTCCTGATGGGAACCATTATCCGTATTTATAATGGCTGCCCGGATACTGGTGGTAAAGAATGGTTCTACTGAACAGGTTGTTTCTTTCTGAAACTGCCTTCTGAAAGAATCTGGCCACTTTAGCTGGCTAAGTCATATTATGCCTTGCGAACGTTCTATCTTCAACAAGGATTTACATGTTGTATTACGATTGTGCTTTAAGAACACACATTTCATTGTTCATAATTGCTACAGGTGCCTCTTCCTGGGGAATACATTGCCTACTGTTAGTTTTATACTCACTGTCCAGTAAATTAGCTGAAGTATTAGCCAAGTTACTTAATGCTCTCGTATTCATCTCTAAGTTCATGTTTTACTCTTTGTCCCAACTGTATTGACCAAACGGTCTTTCAACTTAATGCCTCTTTCAGCGTTCCATTTTATCTATTGGCTAGCTCGAGAAGAGAAGATTAATTAGATGCAATGTAATTAATTAATGTAATTAAGATCTGAAGGAATCCGGAGGGATTCATGAGCAGCATTCTCACTCGCCGGTGATGCATGCAACATCATCCCCACCAGGAGAGCGTGGTTATTATTCTAAAAGGGGACACCGCTGGTGAACATGAATTCATTTAGAGCGGCACGTTGCTGCGGTGGTTACCACTGCTACCTCGCTGCTCCGAAGAGCCGGTTTCGAAAATGCTCCTGTGTCACAGTCCGTTTAGACTCTGCACATTCTCCCTGTGCTTGTGTGGGACTCACAAGCCAAAATGATGTGCAGAGTAGGTGAATTCACCACTTTAAATTGCCACTTATATAGTTAAAAAGCCACATGCATTCATTTCGCAGTTCAGGATCTGTGTGTGCCGTTTTTACCCAAGCCATTAATTGATCGTTGCTCACCCAAATAGTTACGCACAGCACATCAATCTGGAGGAGGTTATTCTGGAGGTTTAGTTACAGGTGTATTACATACATGCTGCTTTTTTGCAACCTGACTATTTCTTTTAAGATATTAGCTTGTCTATCGACTAATTCATTAGTAGTCCCATGATATGTTTATAACTGCTTGAGTCCCTCCCTTACCAACCAAATGGCTCTAGGGGGTGAAGCTCATGTCTTAATCAGTTGCATGAGGCAGCATATTGCAACAGTGGAACGATCAGCACACATGATTGCAAGATTACAACTACGTGGGATATGATACATGTCCGTAGGTGAATAGACGTATTTAGTCCCCAATTCCAAGTTTAATTAAACATATCCTGTAATTCAAACTGTTCCTTGGCACTTTCTGTGTGCATCTTACTGGGCTACCGCTCCTTGCTCCAGAGGTGGTCGATCTGCTTGGCCTCCTCTTGACACCATACCACTCTGCTCTCAGGTAACGTACGCGTGGAAGTTACTTCTCGACGCCTCAGTGAATCTGCTTGTCATAATTAGTACCATAAAAGTTCACCAATTTTAGTCAGAGGTTAATCGTCAAACGGGGTGAATTTGTGTTCGCCAATGTTAATTTATTCAGATCAATTCGTCAAAATAAAATAATGACCGGGCAATTCACATACAATTCCACGCTCGGTAAATTCTCCATGTCAGGTTACAGTACAGTAATTTTAAGTATATTGTATGATTAAGCGTCAACTGGATGGACACATCTACTGCTATAGTGCAGTAATCGTACTGCGAGTGCAGAGGGACCGGCAGTTTCTTCTGTACTAATGAACTTCTTTGTAAACAAGCAGTTAGCTCCTCCTCCGTTGCATTGGCTGAGGATGATAGATTATATATCTTCCCTTCTTTCGATTGCATTTCCAGATGCGTCTTCAGCTTAACTGACACTCTGTTTCCTCAGTCTCCCCATTGTTTATCTTGAGAAGTTCATGAGTGCTCCGCTCACTCTCTCGGGGAGCATGCAGCATCATCCCCACTTGGAAACTTGGTTATTATTGTTAAAGGGGCACGACAAGTCAACGTGGACTAATTTCGAGGTTCAGGGTCTTGGTGGGCTGTTTGTTTTCACCCAAGCCTCCAATTGATCGATTCTGACCAAAATAGGTACCCGCCGCACATCAATCTGGAGGGAGTTGGTCTGGATGTTTTGTTGCAATGGAGTTGCAATTGTGCTGCATGCTTGAAACCTGTTTATTTATTCAGTAACATTAGCTTGTCTATCGATAATTTTCTTTAATGTCCTTTAATATGGCTGTAAGTCCTTGAGTTCTTCTCAAACTAGCCGAGTGGCTTGTTGGTTGATAAACGGTGCTGTGTAACGCTCTTTGATGAAGACCTGTATCCCAGATCCTATCTGTTCTTTCATAGTCTCGATGGCATCACTTACTACTTCAGTTTTAGCGGAGTTTATCTTTGACATCCCTGCTCCATATCCTCCAAACGCGAACTCCAGCAGACCTCTAATCTGTCGGTTACGCAGTTTTAGCCGAGTTCCTTCCTGAGTATCCAGCTCCGTGGCCGTCAATAGCTTGCGACCAAAGAAGGAGGTTGGGATAGGTAGGCTGGTGAGGTTGATCATCACATTTACATGTTCATATCCAGTTTATATTGTCAATAATCTGTCAGGTTGGTGTCAGGACTCACCACTATCTAGTAGTCTGCCTACTGATTTTCACGTCGCATTCGGGCAGTCGGGTGGCACTTGGGCTAGTAGTTGTATCCAAACCGTACTAGACGGTGTTATTGTGATGGTGGTTGATTTAGGCCTGATGCCTCCCCCTTCCTGGTTGTGCCGTTGCTTTTTACAATATCGCACTCAAAATTTGGGCTCGTGCTTCGACCGACTTCTTCCTTCCCTTCTCTGGTACCGAGCCTTCAATCTATCACATGTTAGCTCTTATGCTTTTGTATGGTTATGGCCAAGGCAGGAGTCTACACAATGAATTTCCACATGACCCTCTATAACTTTAAATTTTCCAACGTAAAGGGTAGGACCTTCGAAGGTGTCTCGTGTTTTCTATTCCATCATTTTAAAATGAAAGCCATTTTCCCTGGGGGTGGGGAGGGGCCTGTATCCCAGCACTCTCTGTCACGTGCAATTCCATTCACCCTGGATTCCCAATTGATTTTGGGGCTAAGCATTTCAGAAATGCATGTAATGTTCATCGGCTGCCGCCATGAATGTTTGGACTCCCATTGGTGAATTTATCATGGGCACCGTCATAATACAAAACCGTAACTTCCGGTGGGGGCCATAGTCAGAATGGTCACATACTTGTTGGCTCCCGGTCGTGGCGTTTTGTTGGACTTTTAACCGGCTAACAGGCGGATGTGTAGAGGAAAACATGCAGGTGTGCTTGTCGGAGAGAGAGTCACATCGCTGGTTGTGTTCGAGTTCCAGAAGCGGTCCCACAAGAGGGCAACAGTGTGTCACATATGGAGTTGGCAGAAGAGCAGGCAGCGACTCCGCCGGCTAAGTGGTCAACGGAGTAGCTGGTGGACTTCCTGACGGGAAGATCACCCAGCAACGAAAGGAGAATCTGAAGGTCCTTGACAGGGCGACATACTCGATTAAGCTGGTGATCGACCGCGTGGCGCCAAATCTGGATGCCCGGGTTTAGGCGATAAAGAAGATGGATGAGGTGGCGTGGGCAGCAGAAGAAGCAGATCGCCTCGATGGTAGCGGAGGTGGGTCTGATGCGGTATCAGCAGAATCAGCTTCAGGAGAAAGCTCAGGACCTGGAGAACTGGTATCGCAGGAATAATCTACGAATCGTGTGCCTGCTGGATGGACGCGAGAGAGCAGACGCCAGGGTGTATGTTGGTCAGATGTTAGCGAGTCTCCTGGGAGTTGGAACATTCGCAAAGCCTCTGTAAATCTAAACCCCTGGACGTGGACCGAGCGCACAGAGCACTAATGACGGTGCCGCAGCGGAACGAACTGCACAGGGAGATGGCGGTGCTTTTGCACGATTCCTGGACGAGGAGTGGATCTTGAGGTGGGCCGGACAGATTCCTGGAAGGGCAGTGAAATGTGCGTGTTTCAGGATCTGGTTAGCGATATGCACAGCTGGCCAAGAGGAGTGTGACCTTAAATTAGGTCAAGGCGGCCCTCTACATGAAGAAGGAGAAGTTCCGGATGCTTTACCCGGCGAGCTTCTTGGTTAACATTGAAGGCCGTAACTGCATTTCGGGAAGGCGGAGGAGGCAATGGAGTTGATCAGAGACAATGGCCTGTCAAGAGACGGAGGACGTTGACCTATGTTGGAGATGTTTTGGGCTGTGTCTCTGTGGTTGGTTATGACACAGTTACAATTTATGTGGAACTATTGTTTTCATTTTGGTTTATTTTTGTTCTTTTGTCGTGATGTGGAGGGGGGCTTTTCTTCAAATGGATCAGGGATTGGGTTGTCTTCTTTGCACTGGTGGGATGGCGGAGCGGGTGCAAGGTAATCACCGGGGTGGGGGTGTGGTGACGCAGTTAGATAGAAGGCGCTGTGGCGGGACTACCAATCTAGTTGGGCTGGCTCGTTACCGGAAGCACAGTGGGAGGTGAGCAGGAGGTTAATCGTGGGATGGGGGTTGGGGTTGTTGTTTTTTGTGCTTGGAGTGCGGGGGGGGGGGGGGGGGGGGTGGGGGTGGTACTGCTGACAGGAGGTGCGTTTTTGAAAAGTGTTCTGATGTGAATCGATGAAAGTGGGAGCCTGAGAGCCTGAGAGCCTGAGGGCCTGATAGACGTGCGGGACGCGGGTTGGTGGCCCAGTAGAGGCGATGGTTGAGTGCCAGGCCGGCTGGGGTCAGAGTGTCCCCCGCCAGTCTGATCACGTGGCGCCTAGGAAGTGTGAATGGGCTGGTAAAGAGACTGGATCGGTCGCGTTCCAGGTCGCAGAGGGTGTCCATGGAAGGGAAGGAGCTGAGGGCCTTCATGGACCGCATGCTTGATGGTGAATCCGTGAAGATTCAGGAGACAGAGGGGGAAGGAAATTTAATTCTTCACACATGTGCACAATGTATAGTGCCGGATTGACGTCTTTGTTTTTGACAGGGTGTTGCTGTCCTGGGTGGTAGATGTTGAGGTCTCGGCAATAGTGGTGTCGGATCATGCCCCGAACTGGTAGACCTGTGGGTGAGACAATGGGCGGAGGAGCAGCACTCGCATTGGAGATTGGACGTTGTGTACTTGATGGAAGAACTAGTGTGTGAGCGGTTGAATAAGGACATCCCAGGATATGTGGAAATTAATGACACAGGGGTGTTCAAGGCAGATAAGCTATTGGAGGCACTTGAGGCAGTTGTCAGGGGCAGTTGCGATCAATGCGGACACACAGGTAGAACGTGGAGAGGGCAGAGGTAGAAAGGGACCTGCAGGTGGATGGATGATATGCAGATGTCCAGAAGCGAACAGCAGAGGTTGCAGATAGGGTTTGGACTACTATCTACGGGAAAGACCGTGGGATATTTGCGAAGTGTGAGATGGGTGGCGTGTGACTATTGGGGGAAGGCGAACAAGATGTTCGAAACCCAGTTGCAGAAGCAGGAGGCTGCGAGGATGCTCAGGAAAGTTTTTTTAAAAAATTTAGATTACCCAATTATTGTTTCCATTTAAGGGGCAATTTAGAGTGGCCAATCCACCTACTCTGCACATTTTTGTGTTGTGGGGGCGAAACCCACGCAGACACGGGGAGAATGTGCAAACTCCACACAGACAGTGACCCAGAGCCGGGATCGAACCTGGGACCTCAGCGCCGTGAGGCGGTTGAGCTAACCACTAGGCCAGATGCTCAGGAAAGTTAAGGATGCAGGGGAATTTATGTCTTGGACCCGGCAGGAGTGAATGTGGTTTTCAGGCACTTTAATAGCAAGTTGTATGAGTCGGACGCCCCAGCCCAGACTGATGTGGTGAGGCAATTGTTAGAGGGGATGATGTTCCAGCAGGTGGATGACGAGCTGGTTCGCGGCCTTGGGACACTAAATCGACTGGTAGAAATTGTGGAGATGCTGGATGCGAAAGCAATTTGGCAAGGCCCCGGGCCGCACGGATACCTAGTGGAAATTTGTAAGATGTTTTCGAGAACATTGTGCTCGCTGGTGGTAACGGCTTTTAAACAGAAAAGGGGGGTGGGCGTGCACCGGCTTCAATCTTCCTCATATTGTCGACGGGAAAGAAGCCGGAACAATGTGAATCATACAGACCGATCTCGCTGCTAAATGTAGATGGCGAATTTTGGCTAATGTCTTGGCCTCGGGAATGGTGGATTGTTTGCAAGCGGTGATATGGGAGGACCATAAGGGCTTCGTGACGGGGATGCACCTGGCGTCCAACCTCAACAGGATTCTCACTGTGATCATGACGCCTGCAGAGAGACGAGAGATAGAGGTGGTGGCCGCTATGGACGCAGGCCAGCCACTTGCAGGTTGGAGTAATACTATTTGTGGAAGATCCTCGGACAGTCTGAGTTTGGCCAGGAGATTGTGGATTGGGTCCAGTTGTTATACCAGGCATCGGTGGTGAATCTGTGGACGAACCGGGTGAGTTCAATTATATCAGGCTGCACGGGTGGGGGGCGGTGTGTGGGTGGGAGGGCTAGGGGTGCTGTTTGCACGGGAAGTAGTCATTCGTGATGGCATTGAGAGCTTCAGGCATTTGGCTGGGGATAGTGCGGGAGTTGGGACGGTGTTTCCAAAAGCGGATGATTACCTCGTATGCCTATGTGTCCCGTCGTGGGGGGATCACTATTATTGGCGTCGAATACAGCGATGGTCAGGAATATAGTAGTGCGGGAGTGGTCAGTTTGCCAGCGGGTGTTGGCGGCCTCAGGGAATGACAGAAGACTGGCGGCACTGATTACGTCAACTTTGTCGTTCTCCCCGGCAAGATACAGTACGAGTAGCCTAGTAGTTACAGGCCAAACGGTGTGGGGACAGTGGCGGCATCTCACGGGGCATTCGGGGACATTGGTGTGGGCACTGATATATGGTAACCACCGATTCATCCAGGGGCTGGATTGGGCGTTTTCGAGATGGTAGCGGGCAGGGATCGAGAGATTTGGAGATCTATTTTTCGATGGCGGCTTTCCGAGCATGGACGAATTAGGCTTAGGGTTAGGGATAGGGTTAGGGTTAGGGTTAGGATTATGGTTAGAGTTATCGTAGGGTGGCGTATCAGCTGTCAGGTGGGGATGGGTTCCGGTATCTGCAGGTGATGGTCTTTGTGCGAAGGCTGGTTTTGACCTTCTGGCAACTGCCGCCTAGGGGCTACAGGCTTATGTGGCATGTAGAGCAGGAATGGTGGGTGGGAAGATTCCAGAGCTATAATGAAGTGATGAAGTGGGTGGAACACCCCATAGGGGAGGTGAAGCAAAATTGGGAAGATCAGATGGCTCGGTGTAGTAGGCCGGATTTTGGGAGGAGTCTTTGCAGCGAGTCAATGCATCATCGTCCTGTGCCCGGCTCTGTTTGATGCAATACAAGGTCATCCACAGGGCCCACATTACGGCGGCCTGGATGGCAGGTCCTTTGGGAGGTTGGTGGATATGCGTGGGAGCTTTCCATTGTCGGTGGGGGGATAGGTTGCGTACATAGTCCATATATTTTGGGCATATCCGAGGCTGAGGTTATTCTGGCAGGGATTTGCTGGCGTCATGTCAGGAGTATTAAAGGTGAGGAGTCCAGAGGTGGCGATTTCTGTACTGTCGATGCACATGTCTTTGCCACTCTGGTGACACGGAAACGGATCCTACTAGGATGGAGTGAATCCCAACCCCCGAAGTCGGGGTGCTGGGTGAGTGACATGGCGAGCTTTCTACGACTCGAGAAAATCAAGTTCACCTTCAGGGATCACCCCAGCGGTTTGCCCGGAGGGGGCAGTCTGTTGACAACTTCTTCAAGAAAAAGTAGGCTGTCAGCAGGGGATGGGGGGGGGGGGACATGGGATGTGCAGGAATGTAATGAACACAGTAGAAATAGGGCGCGGGCGAGGAAAGGAAGCTGTCTTAACCACGAAATATCTTGCTTAGACTCTGCCGACTCCGAGTAAGATACTATGTCCACTATTTTTCTTATTAATGTTCTATGTTCAGTCACGACAGTATTATGGTGTGTTCGGAACCCCACCTGAATCCCGGATTTTGGCCATCATCAAATAATTCCTCGGCTCTTATCTTTCTATGTCTTTCTCAACATGCGGTTTTACTTGCTCTCCTAATAAGCATGCTTCAAATGTTTGCCTTTTTTCACCTGAAACTTTGCGTAAACTCAACGTGGCGTGCGTCCGCCGCATCTGACTGCTCAATTGTTTTCGGTCGCTCAACCTCTTGGTCAGTCTTCCTGGTACATTGTTCCCCCATCTACTGGATGGTAAATAATAAGGCACTCAGCTGCTGAGGAGACCAATCATGCCTTTGACTTCCTGCGAGCGACCCTGCTAGAAGTGTAAATTTCTGTAGGAGTGTTTACAGAGACTAAGTATGAATCTGTCTCTTACCTTAAGTTGTTCCCTTCTTAATCACGGCTCAGGTAACAGAAACAATCGCGGAGCTGGCAACTCTTCTTAAAGACTGTCTTTATTTTTCAAGCTCTGTCAACGTTCTTGTGAGATCGACGTGGGATATTTCCAGACCGCCAGTTAATGTACATCGTTTTTAGTTCAGTAATTATACAATTTTCAAAAGGCTAGTAACCCACCTAGCGTGGATATGATTGAATCATTGCGGCCCTTGACTGCACGCAATGACTATTAGATACACTCGAAGTTGTTACACTTTGGAATGGTCCTGTAGCTTATGGACAGTCGGAGACTTCGGCAGGATTTATTGATGTTTTCCAGACCCCCTTATTTACTGCCCTTGGTGGGTTTTTATTAGCCACTCCCACACCCTCTCCCTCTGTAGAATGGTACTGCGTGATTAGTTTATGGACAGTTAGAGCCTCAGGCATGAATAACTGATGTTTACCTGGCACCCTTAGTTACTGCCCTTGGTTCGTTTTTTATTCCCCTACTCCCCCCCCCCCCCATCATTTTTATCTTCTTCCTGACGGGAATCTTTGTCCTTATTCATAACGGCTATCTGGGGACTGCTTGTAAGGAATATTTCTTCTGAAAGTCTGATTCTGTGTGCATCTCTATTAATGTACCCAATTCATGTTTTTCCCATTAAGGGGTAATTTAGCGTGTACAATCCACAAAGCTTGCACATTTTGGAGTTGTGGGGGCGAACCCCACGCAAACACATGGAGACTGCACGAACTCCATATGGACAGTGGCCCAGAGCCGGGATCGAACCTGGGACCTCGACGGCTTGAGGTCGCAGTGCTAAACCATTGTGCCTCTGCGCTGCCCTCCCAATCTGCCTTCCTGAATAACGTGGTAAATTTTTCTGTCCAAGTTACATTCTGGCTTGCACCTAATGTACATTTGCTAATCTTTGTTCTATCGTCATTGTCTAGTAGATTAGCCTGACAAATTAAGTTATTTACCCGTCAGTCTGGTCTCAAAAAAATTTGAGAGGTAACTGTAGGTATGGTATTATTTATTATTAAACAACTTGCAAGGCTGACCCGCTCTATTGAGACTCAGGACATATTCAGTCTCCTGAAACTTCCAGAGCAGAGTGAGACAGAGGACAAAAGAGACCTTCTGTACATATCATTCTCCTGGTATCAAGTTTCACATAGAAGATTCCCATAGGTCCTCCTATACACCTCCTGACCTGGCCATATATCCTGATCGGCTCACTTCGCATTCATCAAACCTGGGGCCTCTTGTTTCCCAGCATTCTTTTCACCATCTCTGCACAAGGCTCCCCTCCCCCCTTCCTGGCCATGCTTTGCTTAATGCCTTTGTTCATTGCCTGCTAACTCACGACCATAAGACCGACTCTATCCTCTACATTATTTGAACTAATATCCCATTTTATGTCACATTCGTTTGTTCAATTCCTCGTTCCCTCCTTTTATCATTTTATGATAACCTATTGTTTCAATCCCTAGCCGTGCTCAGGATTCCCCTGTCGCAGACTTCTGCTGAGACTTCCCGCACACAAATTGGGCAGGGGACTGTGGTATGGACTAGAGTCCCGATACCGATTTCGCGGGGAAATGGAGGTAACAAAACATTCGTCGCAGTGACATTAAAAAGAAAGTAGTAGGTTAAGTATCCTTGCTCCGTGTACAGGCTGGCATCACAATCAGTATATAGCTTGAGCAGGGACCCCCAGTAGCCCAGTTTATCCAGCTTTGTAACGCCAATTCGGGCTTCTGATCAATGCGGAGAGCCCTAGTCCCAGCCACAAAGGAGCTGAAGGGCTGTCTTCAATGGACGTAGGTAGTGTTGTAAAGAGGCATTGACATCATGTCAGGGTTACGTGATACTTCCGGTCAGTACAAGTGGAGAACAGACATGTTGTAGGGGCTGGTTTAGCACACTGGGCTAAATCGCTGGCTTTTAAAGCAGACCAAGGCAGGCCAGCAGCACGGTTACATTCCTGTACCAGCCTCCCCGAACAGGCGCCGGAATGTGGCGACTAGGGTTTTTTCACAGTAACTTCATTGAAGCCTACTCGTGACAATTAGCGATTTTCATTTTTTTCATTTCATTTTCATATATTCAATTCCATCTCTACCAGCAAACAGCCGTACCCCTCACTGCTGAAACAATTCTCATACGACCGGGAGTCTCTATTAGAAGTGAAGTGGCTGGGTATATACGCCCTCCACCATTGAAGCTTATCATACAGTGAGTGGGAACTATACCGAGGAAGGTGAAGGCAAACAGCTGGTCGGGCCGAACCCGGATCGTAAGGAAGAGAAACTTGCCCGGGCGATGGCTCGGAAGGCTGACAATGAACCACTGTTTCGGGAATGCCCAAGAGCGGTGAAACAGAAAATAACCGAGACACTGATGCGGGGATCGGGTAGCAGACAACTCGTCCCTGGCCATACATGCGGTGGTAGGTTTTGTAGAAGGGATCATGGTAGAAGGGAACGAAGGGATCCCTCGTTCTGTGTCATAAGTGAAGTACGTGTATCTCCTGATAACCTACGTTCTCTTTGTACCCCCCTTCGAACACGCTCCGTCCTCTCGCTATTCCTCCTCTTTCTCACAGAACCTTTTGCTACCCTCTCCGCACGGTCTGACTTTACCTTTATGGCACCAACCTTAATTATAATAACAAGTATAGGGCAGCACGGTGGCCTAGTGGTTAGCACAACCGCCTCACGGCGCTGAGGTCCCAGGTTCGATCCCGGCTCTGGGTTACTGTCCGTGTGGAGTTTGCACATTCTCCCCATGTCTGCGTGGGTTTCGCCCCCACAACCCAAAAACGTGAAGAGCAGGTGGATTTGACACGCTAAATTGCCCCTTAATTGGAAAAAATAATTGGGTAATCTAAATTTATTTTTTAAAAATATAATAATAACAAGTATTATCAATCCATGCATCAGGTAAAACCCCATGACCGAGCTTTGAGAGCTAAATCTGAGCTGAATCCTGCTGTAAGGCTAATATCACTGTTATAGCTGTACTGATTAGCAACTGTCCCTCATCATTGTCGTTCGTTTGTACCTGTCATGATTTGCAAACTGTGCACGGAAAGGAATGGTAAATGCATCCATCTCGCAGACGACTGTCGATAGACCCTTTTTATTATTCTTTCCTCAAGTCAAATCAACATGAACCATAGCTATGGCCGCCCTGGAAGGTTGCACAATAGCTATAACCGTGTGTTCCACCACTCTAAAGCATCTGACTACATTGGGGTCGCAGCAACGTAGAAGGTTCCTCATGTCCGTTAGAGACAGCACATAACGCAGTCCATCAGCGACCAAAAGGTCTTTTATCCCTCACTGTTTTTTTTTAGGAAGTGCTTTCCGTTTCTCATTGCAATGACAAATTATGATATCATGTATTATCCACTGATTGCCTTGCTTTCCTGATTGCAGGAGCTTCAACTGATCATGTTCCTATTTCGCACTTCCTCACATTAACGCCGAAAAGTGTTCTCAACCATGTAATCTGCCAGCCCTAGAGACAATCGCACAGTTATCGTCAAACCCGTTTCGTCCATTATCATTTTCCTTTCAGCATGAAATGTATACTTGCCATTATTTGCTTGTTTGTTTGTCTTTTTTAAACTTTGCAATAACACTACTGGCACATTTAATGCAGTTAACTTTTTTGGGTTACAACCCAATTGAATCCATACATAACAGTCCCTAACAACTGACAGGGCATTTCGTCTGTAATAACTTGTACAATCTGGATGCTATATTGGTCGCTGCATTGGTTACACATTTCCCCTCGTGGCAACAAGTTGCCAAGATTCTTAAACTATTGTCATTTAAAATGCGGGGTTTCCTGGTCAGTAGCTGATGTTTGCAGAGACCCTTAATGACTCCACCGCGTAATACGCGCCTCATGGAGACAACAGATCATTCATCAGCTAACGTCCAGTTAGAGATGTCTGATCGGAGGTTTCACTTATTCAGTAATAATTTGATTTTGCCTTTTCCTCATCTCCCATTATTAAAACGCCCTTCTCATCCTCTAAAGGACCAATATTTACCTTACCCACACTTTTTTGTTTTATATATTTGTAAAAACTTTCACTGTCTGTATTTATATTCTGAACAAGTTTACTCTCATACTCTGTCTTACTCTTCTTTATAGCTTTTTTTAGTAGCTTTCTGTTGCCCCCTAAAGATTTTCCAGTTCTCTAGTCTCCCACCAATCTTTGCACTTTATATGTTTTTTCCTTCAATTTGATACTCTCCCTTATTTCCTTAGATATCCACAGTCGATTTTCCCTCTTCTACCGTCCTTCCTTTTTGTTGGTATAAACCTTTGCTGAGCACTGTGAAAAATCGCTTGGAAGGTTCTCCACTGTTCCTCAACTGTTCCACCATAAAGTATTTGCTCCCAGCCTACCTTAGCTAGTTATTCTCTCATCCCATTGTAATCTCCTTTGTTTAAACGCAAAACACTAGTATTTGATTTTACTTTCTCACCCTCCATCTGTTTTTTTTAATTCCACCATATTGTGATCGCTCCTTCCGAGAGGATCCATAACTATGAGATCATGAATCAATCCTGTCTCATTACACATGGACAAGATTTAGGACCGCTTGTTCCCTCGTAGGTTCCATTACACACTGTTCTCGAAAACTATCACGGATACATTCTATAAACTCCTCCTCAATGTTGCCTTGACCGACCTGGTTAAACTAATCGACATGTAGATTAAATCCCCCATGATAACTGCTGTACCATTTTACATGCATCAGTTATTTCTTTGTTTGTTGCCTGCCCCACCACAACGTTACTGTTTGGTGGCCGATAGACTACTCCGATCAGTGACCGAGAGATTAAAGTTGTCACAATTCCGTGCTTTGACCAACAAGTCGTGTTTCATCTCATAATTCCAGGTACGTGCGTTTCCACACTTCGGCCATCAGAAAGAGTTCTGCCGGCGTGTTCAGGTCAGTGCAGTTCTGGTTGGCGGCCACCAGATAGTGAGTACCGATCATGCTCAAATAGGTACATTTCCGCCGTTCTACAACGAGATGGAACTTTCAGCTCCGGTTCGAATAATACAGCTCCGGTCCTGGCGCTTCGCTATTTTTAGCGGCCTGATCCCCGTTCAAAACACTGGCGGCTTATTCCCAAAATGTATCTCCCTTAAATTTTAAATCTTCAGCTCTTCCGAGACCTGATGCACAGAGTTACCGACCTTGGAGAAACTTGTACTTTCACTCTTCAGATTTAGTTCCCACATCTATTGGTGTCTGTGCTCCATGAACGCAGCCAAGTCTTGACAGTTATGGCTTCAATGTTTCTTGAAATTGTCCTGCCCAAGCGAGAAAAAAGGGAGAAGGACGGCGTGAGAGTTCTGGTCCTTGTTCCACTGGTTGCTTAACAGAACTCAACAAAAGTTGGCACTAACCAGAAGTCCTGCCTCATTCCCTGCATGTTACGTAAAGGCTTCACCTACCGCGGGCCGCAATAAGAGAAATTTGAAAATCGTATATGCATTGATTGGCTGCTTGACACATCAATCAAACAACATTTGGAGTTTTCCACTCCCTTAATAGGGCAGACAGAAAATATACTAAAAATGTTGAGGGGCAACCGGTGAAGCTACCCTTTATCCCTGGTGTGCGATCTCTTTCTTGCCATCTACGTCTCTCTCAGTTTTGAGCTCTAAATTATCGGTTTCGAAAATTAAGCCAGCAGAGCTTTACATCGAGCCAAAAACAACAAATACAAACAAGGCGTGTTCAACAAAATGTAATTCTTTGAAGATGCCACAATACAATTTATCAGTTCTTACTCATGGCGTCATCTAAATTTGTTTTAATTAAATTTAGAGGACAAAATTAGTTTTTTTCCAATTAAGAGGCAATTCAGCACGACCAATCCTCCTAACCTTTGGTTTTGTTTGGGCGAAACCCACGCAGACACGGGGAGAACGTGCAAACTCCACACGGACAGTGACCCTAGCAGAGATTCTATCCTTGGTCCGCAGCACCACACTAACCCAGTGTATCTACCTCGCCACTGTGCTTCCCTTACCTTAAATGTAATGATTGATTTCGAGATTCAGATGGCAAGGAATGTCACCCATCATTAAAACTTGCACTCATTAGATCTTCAGTTCTCTTTACAGATCCGATGTACTGGAAATGAGCCGAAAATAGATTGGTCCCAAGAACCTTGTTTTCCTCGTGATATTCGTTACTTCTGAACATACGGGTTCCGCAGTCGCCTTTTTCACGACGATGTGAAGTTGTTTGACGCATTATCCTGCCGCTTATTAATGGGATTTCCAATTGAGGTCACCCAATTGAGGATGGGAAACAGCGGCGGGGGAGTGGAGCGGAGTGAAAAGTGTATATTGGACCCAGCTATCAATTCCGTCTTCTGATCCAAAATAATGCATTTCCATCGCAGTTACTCAATTTGGTTCGATGAGGAGTACCCCGGCATTCTTTCGTTTCTCCCTTTCCAGAGCACCAGTTACATTATCCTGCATATTTCGCTCCACTTTTCGGATGGGATCCTCGAAATATATGAAAACGTATTTTTACTTCTCTCTTCCAGCGATAGCAAGAATGGAAACTGAACTGAAGAATTTGCGTAAGAGCACAAAGACATAACTGATTATTCCAAACGGTATTGAGTTAGCAAATGTCTTCAAAAGTAAGACGTATGAAGGTGAAGTGCTTCGCCCATGACAAGAGCACATTTCAATATTTAGCTGTTTCACGTAAATACCTTCAGTGACGTGAAATGTTAACTATGTACGTGGAAATGTATTGCGGAAAGTGGAAAGCCAACATAGGGAGCTTAGATATTCAACAGGTTTCGCAAATTCACGCGCGCAGGAGTGTGATCAGAGTTTATGTTTGGTGTCCTTTAGTTCAGAACACGAGTTCAGTTGCAGGTATTCAGAAACAAATGGTGACAAATTGATTGGTCGAAATGTTTTAATTTACAATTTAATTCGGCATGGATTGAAATCGGTTGTTCCTTTGTCCCATCCCAGTGAGCTTCAATGGAATTTTATATGAGAGGCACTGTGAAATTCAGGCAACTTCCACACAGTTCGCTTGAGTAATTAAATCACCCATGACGAATTACAGGTTCGATCCAAAATTGAATTCTATCACAGGATCAGACGATACCACAAATTCTGAAGGTCACAACTTCTAAACATCTAATATCTGATAACAAACAAATTTTGGACTGGGAATACAAATTTATCTGAGAGGAAAGTTTGTGAAAACCTTGTCTGAGAAATGCAGATTTGATCTGATAAAAATGTATGATAGAATGCACACGTGCAGAATCGACGTGGAGCATCACCTGTCAACTCTCTGCCATCAAAGAAAGGAAGGAGAATTCCATTGTTTGCCATATAACTGAGATACAGATTTGCAAAGATTTACTTTCAAAGTACATACCAGAAATATCGGTCGTCGTCGCAGAATAAAGCAAACCTTCAGTCCATTTTTATAGGTCGTTCTCAGCTCTTTCACTGTATGCGGCTGAGTTGAATGTAAAACCGGCAAATAATATATTATGTTAAATTAACTTGTGTCTATTCAATTCGAAACAGTGGAACTACTGAAAAAGATTAAAAAAGGTTCGCTGATGTTTCGTTTCTCAAATTAACAGTCGCACTTCATTATTTATATATTAAGAAACTAATCACGTAAAAGTAAAATAAAATAATCAATGCACTCGAAGTTTGTGAATCCTCACAGTCTTGTCCAGAAACGTCCTCGTCGAAGTGAACTATGTGATAGCAATGCATAACGCGTTATTGATCAACTGAAGTTGGAAACTCGGAAGCAAAGAACAATGCTCTCCAGCTAATCATTCAAATTGACTTGGACACAACGACGCTATCTCTTAAAGATCTATTGCTGCCGGTGAGGCATAAAAGGAAATTATTGTCTACCGTATAACTTTTTCAAGTCTCGCATTCTGGCGGATTTATGTGACTGGAAAACTAAATTGCTAACTGTACGAGTTTTAAATGGCACGTCTGATTGTCAGCTCCGTCAGTGTTCTCGAATTAGGAACTATCTTGGAGCTTTGCTTAATTTTGGTTCTGGAATCCTTTTACTTTTACACTACGATGATGCACTTCACCGATGACACTGTTGTTCCACGAAGAACAACTGCACGAATCTTTACCATATGTGCCCACGATATGCCAAGCTTCTATGATGAATAGATTGAGTTATATTTTCTGAGTCATGAGGTTGTGATCATACCTACTGCTGCGCACTTAGCCATATGCTTTCGCCAGGAATGATAAAGATTGAATGGGCGACATTTGCAAGTCCTGCCTTTTAAACATATCGTTTTAGAAGACGCCATTTTTTTCAATTCTGGAAGTAATAAATAATGCCAGCCGGGTGTGTAGTTCTACAAGATAAGTAATTCTTTGTACATTATTTCTTGATGAATAGAACATAACTAAGTTCTAAGGACTAGACTGAAATTTACGAGTTATTGCATTTGAAAAAAGCGGCAGAGCCTCGTGCCTTGCATTCGCAGATATTATTCAAAAAACATTCAATGTTAATAATGGGCAGTGGATTCCATCTGTTATGAAGTAGAGCACTCTAGATCTTTCTGTTGGCACAATACGGAGAAGAGATTTTAATCTTTGCAGATTGGAATCCGCAGTATTGCTAGAATTCATGCATGTGCCATCAGCAGAATGTTTGGAACCACAAAGGCGAAATGCATTGAAATCATAGAATCATGCAATTTCTTCAGGAGCGAAGGAGGCCATCTGGAGCATTGCGTCTGCTCCGATTCTCTGAAAGATTATGCTGTCCGGGCCCACTCACCCAGCCTATCCTCGTAACCCGACCGAGCCGACGCATCTTTGGACTGTGGGAGAAAATCAGATCATGTGAAGGATACCGACACATTCAGTCGTATGAGGTGCAGAATCCAAGCATACAAACACACAAGGCTGGAATTGAATGTCACAATATGTTCGTATCCTTTGAGGAGGAAAGAATTCTCTCGGACGGCAAGGAATTCATAGATTTATAAACGTTTTAATCGTTTTCAGCGAAAGGACACAATTCCGCCGGTGAACAAATGATCTAAGTGCACTAATTCGACCTGCCATCGCTTGAGCCATAACTCTGGACTTTACCTGATGTGAAGATGCCGGCGTTGGACTGGGATTAGCACAGTCAAAAGTCTTGCAACACTAGAATAAAGTCCAATAGCTTTGTTTCAAATCACTAGATTTTGGTGAATTGCTCCTTCCACAGGTGAATGAAGAGGTCTGCTCCAGACACACGGAACAGCCACAGGGATTAAATGCACATCTCAATATGGCAACATCTTCATTCACATGTTTCAACAACACCTCCGCACTGCACAAGACTCAGTTGCAATTTTGGACACACTTATCTCCATCAAGCACGGTCACCTTAGCAAATCGCTTCACAGCAAGCCCACGGATGACCTCAGGCTGCTCCACTTCTCCAGATTCCACCGTCAACACATTAAAGGAGCCATCCCCTATGGACAAACCCTCCGTATACACAGGATCTGCTCAGAAGAGGAGGAGCATAACATACAGTGTTCCGAAAGCTAGTGTCTTCAAACAAACCTGTTGGACTTCAAATTGGTGTTGTAATACTTCTTAGTCTGGTGCGTACGGCAGCACATCGAATAACTCACTTGGCCAAATCGCTGGCTTTTAAAGCAGATCAAGCGCACCAGCAGCACTGTTCGATTCCCGTACCAGCCTCCCCTGACAGGCGCCGGATTGTGGAGACTAGGGGATTTTCACAGTAACTTCATTGAAGCCTACTCGTGACAATAAGCGATTTTCACTTTTCAACTAAGCACGCCTTTCATATTATTATTAATTTTTTAAAATTTAGATTACCCAATTATGTTTTCCAATTAAGGGGCAATTTGGCGTGGCCAATCCACCTACTCTGCACATTTCAGGGTCGAGGGGCCGAAACCCACGCAGAAACGGGGAGAATGTGCAAACTTCACACAAACAGTGACCCAGAGCCGGGATCGAACCTGGGACCTCAGCGCTGTGAGGCAGCAGCGCTAACCACTGGGCTGCCGTGCCCTACCGCTTGACATATTATGACAGGTACTGACCGCACTGTTCAGACTGCCACCACGTTGTTGGAGAAAACGGTCATCATTTACACCGCTCTGAATCTTCCAACTAATTCTATCATTTTATCCCCTGCTTGTTGGTCCCCATGTCAATGTAAAAAATATGCCTTTTCATCAATCATATATAGATCCATTATCATTTTATAGACAATTATTTTGTCCCCTATCGAATTTCCCTCCTCAGCGGAAGACAGTCTCAACCTACTTAATATTCTATTTTAAGGGCAGTACGTTGGCGCAGCGGTGAGCACCGCTGCCTCACGGCGCCGATGTCCAAGCTTCTATTCAGACTCTGGGTCACTGTCCGTATGGAGTTTACACATTCACCGCTGGTTTGCGTGGGTGCCACCGCCACAGTCCAAAATTATGCAGGTTAGGTGGACTGGTCATGCTAAATTGGCCCCTATTTGGAAAAAAAAATAATTGGGACTCTGAATTTATTTTAAAAATATATTCAATATTACCTCGGACTCGCCAACCAAGACCTCATAATTGCAAATCACCAGTGCAAATTCTGCTGTTCAATTAGATTATTCATTTCGTGCGGCATCCACAACAACTCGTGGAACTCGATTTTTAGCCCAAACCGTGTTTCAGAAAGTTTCAGCAGAATTTCACTGATTTGTATTCTATGTCTTGTCTAATAAAGTCTGGCATCCAATATGGCTTATTAACAATGTTCCTTCTGCCCTTCCACCTTCAGCGGATTCTGTATACGTACTTGAACCTTCCACTGATCTTCAGGACATTCCACGTTCCTACCATTCATAATTTTATTTTTGCCTTGTTCGCACTTCCCAGTTGCAGTGCTCCACAGATCGCCGAATAGAAAATAATTGGGCACGTTTAGCCTTCCTGATCGGTCTATTGATGCCGTGTCCGGCTATGCTCATCACTATTTCCAAAACTGCTAATTTCCTAGTCCCACCGAACGTCTTGATAGCACCCCATACAGGACATATACCACAAATTGCAAGGGCCCAATCCCATAATTTGTGCGATTTCGAAAAATACAGGAGGGTTTCGGCTGGTTCAGTAAGCATGTTTAATTATACAGTTCACAAATTTGTTATCAGTTGTCGAGACACCTGGGCTCGAAAGCAGAACAGACCAACAGCGCGGGTTCAATTCCCGTAACAGGTTAACCGAACAGGCGCCGGAAAGTGGCGACGGGCGCTTTTCAGAGGACCTTCAGACTTGTGACAATAAGGGATTATTTTCTTAGTATTGTAAAGGTAATAGGAGGTTGTGTGGCGAGGACTGGATGGTTAAGTTTGAGGATTATTTTATCAAATAAGGCTTGATATAATCGATGGTGGATCTGACACGATCAACCGAATGACCTCCTCGTGCTGCTTAGTTTTTTCACGTCATGCTGCAACGCATACCTACATGCTTTGTTTTGAATTGTGAATTGCATGTTGGATCCCACGGATCCAAATAAATGAAAGGATTTGAAGATGGAGAGAATGCTTTCGATAGGATGGAAGTGACTTCTTTGAAACACGATTTTGAGACTCGGCCATTGTTTTGTAGCAATATTATTTAAATGAACAGATCAGATAAGTTCCTTTCCGAAGGGACGCACCAGAGAGCTGGTTCGAGGAAAGACTGCGATTCCACAGATAGAATGTTAATCGGTGTCTGCTTCGCAGGGTAAGAAGATAAACAAATAGTGAATAAACGCCGTTTGGCAATTTCCCTGAAAAAAAATTCGCCTTTAGATATTCTCAGGAAGGGAGGCCTCTCAGGGGAAAGCAGTGACATCAAAATTCGTAGCACCAGGGTTGGCACGACTGCACTGGAGACGAGGAGAAAATATGGAATGCAGCATTTCCAGAATTGTAAAGGAAATATATTGGCGGTTTCTCTGGCGCAAACGAGAAGCAGTGGCTAACATTTGAGTGCGTAATCTACGACTCTTAGAGTAAAAAACTACATCTATGTACGGAAAAAGAAATTGAAGGAAACAACCCACCCACGACTAACCATTCAAGTAAGTTGAATATTAAGTTGAAACAAAATAGAAGAGAATTAGGAGGCAACTGTCAGTGTTGACCACAGAGACTGTGGAAAACTGTAATCTGGAAGTGGAGGACTAAGACGATAACACAGATTGAAAAAATAAACTACGAGGGTAAGCGAACGAGTTTATGAAAGCTGAATTTGACATGTATATATTATATATATAGTATACATATAAATGCAGGGAGTACAAACTGAATAAATTCCCCTTGGAAAATGAAAGTGGATACGGGGACCAAGGTGATGGCAGAACAGGTAAATACGTATTTTTCACCAAGCATTAAGGTGTAAGATGCTTTCTACGTCCCTTTAATAATAAAGGATATTGCAGATGAAATAAGTACCATGATCATCATTAAAATAGTAAAATTAAACAAACTATTGGCGTTTCAGAAAGAGAATTCCCCTGGCTACGCTTAATCCAAAGATACTAAATTAAATAGCTGCTGAGATGGTGGATGCACTCGTTGCAATTTTTCAAAACATACTGGATTCTTGTGAAGTTCCAGCTGGTAGGAAAATGTCCAAAGTGAAGCTGTTAGTTAAAAACAGTTTTAGGTAAATAATGGATAACAAAGGCCGATTATCCTAAAATCTACTATTGGGAAAACATATTGAACTATAAAGGAAGTAAAGTAGCATATTTGGAAAATTATGATCTTGTCTAGAAGTGACAGCATAGCATTTAAAAGGGAGCTCGTGCATGACTGATGTATCCAGATCTTGATAATACGTTATTCCTGAACATAACATCACTATCCTCAATGTTTAGAGGAAACTATGTTTCCAAAGGTTCTTCGCTGTGCACATTCATGCATCTGCGTTTGTGGCAGACGGATTGGTGCGGATGAGTTCAATTGTAATTTTCTACTTTCTTTGCCCTTCCACAACGGCCACCGTCGAAGCGTAGGTGTTATATATTTCATGGGAAGACCAGCTGTTACTGTGGTGCTGCTACCGATCTACTCTCTGTGCTGGGACAGATGGCAACACATAAATTGAAATCTGTGAACTCCACTAAATCAATGCTTCAGCAGATTGGGATTAAACATGGACGTGTACTAATTCATCAGTTTCAGTCGACATTGATGAGTCCTACGGCAAGTCTCACCAATCTGCATAGTCGAACTCAGTTGAGTCTGCATGCCGGTGCGAGAGGAAATGCCCAGCAATGGTGGTGTTTGGCAGATTACCTGCAAAGGGCAGCACGGTAGCATTGTGGATAGCACAATTGCTTCGCAGCTCCAGTGTCCCAGGTTCGATTCCGTCTTGGCTCACTGTCTGTGCGGAGTCTGCAAATCCTCCCCGTGTGTGCGTGGGTTTCCTCCGGGTGCTCCGGTTTCCTCCCACAGTCCAAAGATGTGCAGGTTAGGTGGATTGGCCATGATAAATTGCCGTTAGTGTCCAAAATTGCCGTTAGTATTGCGTGGGGTTACTGGGTTATGGGGAGAGGGTGGAGGTGTTGACCTCGGGTGGGGTGCTCTTTCCAAGAGCCGCTGCAGACTCGATGGGCAGAGTGGCCTCCTTCTGCACTGTAAATTCTATGAAAGTATGTTTACGTGGATATTCCTATGCTACGCTGGAACCCAACTTGTTTGAAAGAGGACTTCGGTCCTTCAGTCTAATGCAGGCTAGACCAGGGACAGAGTTAAACTGTGAGGTTTTCCATTGCAACAATCGACAATGGTTATATTTCAGTTTACATTTCAGCTGATTTAACGTTTCTAAATTCCACCATGTACCGTGATCGGATCGGATACACCTCTCCACAATATTACATAGAGAATATATGTATAAAGAAGCAGAGGGCCGCCATTCGGTACTCAGTGCCGTTTCCACCATTCTTTACGGTCATAGTTTATTACGAAGTACAACACCTTGACCTAGTTTACCGCCATATCGCTCGATCACTTTTGTTCTAAGCGTGTTATCTCACTCCTTATTCTTATTGAACAACGTAGTCAACTCCTTTTTGCGGCAGTGACTTCCAGAGAGTCATTGCTTTCTGGGTGAAGAAAGTGCTACTTTACTGAGTCATTAAGGTTTTCTCTCTTGTTCTCAAAGCGATTATCCCTAGTTGTGGACTCTACTACAATCTGGACTATCTTTTTTTAATCCACCCTATCTAATTTATTCAGAATGGGGCGGTACAGTGGCGCTGCAGGCAGCATTGCCTCGTGTTTCCAAGGAACCGTGTTCGATTCTGGTCCCGATCACTGTCCAGGTGGGTTTACACATTCTCCTCGTGTCTGCTTGGGTGTCATCCCACAGACGAAAAATGAGCAGGGGAGGTGTATTGCACATGATAAATTACTTACTAAATGGAAAAATAAAAAAATAAGAAAGCATTTGTCAAGATTATCTCAGATCGGCTATCACCACTCTAAACACCAATTAAGATAATCCTAACCATTTTAGTCTCTTTGTCTGACAGTCCCGCCATCCCTTGAATAAGCAGGGCAAAGCTTTGGTGCACTCCGTCGAGACGAAGTAAGTTCTTTCTCAGGTACGGACACCAAAACTGCAAAACGTACTCCAGGTAGCCTCAGCAATGCCCTAACAACTGCAGTATAGCATCCGTAGACTATACTCAAATCTCCTCTCGCTATGATAATCGACATACCATTTGCCTTCTTTTCTCCCTGCTGTCCCTGCTCTATTCAGTTTTAGACACTGATGTACGAGGACAACCGTGTCTCGCTGAGAAAATATATCAATTTACACTCATTCAAAACATAATCTTCCTGCCTCTTTCTTGCGACCGCGGAGAATAAACTCACATTTTCCACATTACACGGTGTTTGCCCTGCATGTTACTAATTATCCAACCTGTCCAAAACAGGCGGCAGCATCTTGGCATCGTCCTGACAGCTCATCCTCCCACCCAACTTCGTAACATCAGCAAATTTTGAGATTATACATTTATTTTCCTGCTCTAAATGATTGATATAGTGTTAACTGTTGTTGTCCAAACACACATCCGTGCAGTACGCCATCATTCACTGCCTCTGATACGGATATCCCCATTTATACAATTTTTCCGATGTATTTCCTATTATGCCAACCCGCATGCTATCCATTTTAAAACACCAACCACAATCCCATGCTCTTTAACTTTACCTCGCAATCTGACATGTGTGACCTTGTTGAGTGCCTTATGAAGGTCTAAATAAAACACATCCAACGGGTCTCCGTTGTCAACTCGACTTGTTACGTCTTCAAAGAATTCTGGGAAGTTTGTCAAGTATGAGTTCCGTTTCATAAATCCACGCTGAGTTTATCTGATTATACCATTGCTTTTCAAATTCGGTTCTGGGAAATCTGTTATATTGGACACGAGCAACCTCCCCGCTATCGACGTTAGTCTCCCTAGTCTATAATTCCCTGATTGCGCTCTACATCTATATTTGAATAGTTTGGTTATATAAACTACGGCCCACAGGTAAGAATATTTCCTGAGACCAAACAGTTTTTGAAAATTGACCTCAAATTACTCCTATTTCTAAGGTCAACTCCTTAAGTACTCTGCAAAATATGATTAGCAGGCCCTGCAGATTTATCCGCCTTCAATCCATTAATTTCAGCAAAAAAGCCGTTTCTCTACTAATACTAATTTTGTTCATTCTCTGGATCCCTGGACCCTGAATAATGCGGCAATGCCATGAGGGAGCACCTCGTCCTGACGGGCGATAACAGCATAATTGTTGATAAGCTCATATGAGGTGACGCTATACGGAACCGTAAAGGTAATATGCTTCACTGTAGCATGCAAACTGAGTGTGAGTAGAGTGGATTCAAAGCCACTGTTGAAAATTTGCAAACGTATAAGAAAGGTAAGCAGACAGAGCTGTCTGATGTCAAATCCTCGTAATCATAATCGGGAGGAGAGTTTCGATGCAATGGCTGATATTTAAAGATCAAATTCTGTTGATTCGGAGAAGGTCGTATAATACTGTTGTCAGAAGAATGGAAATACTGAGATCCACTGCACTGTTGACCGGTGTTCGAAATTCACCACGGCCTGTGGCGAACTCTGTATTGAAGAAAAATAAGGAAAGGAAATGCTCGTGATGATGATTGCAGGATGGAAGAATCTAATTTACCATATACTTACGTCGACGAAGTCTGCCATGACGAAAATAATCTTGCTTCCAGACAGATGCAATCTAGCTGTTCAAGAGGCCATCAGACGATTCTTTGAGCAACAACGTTAACGGTTCGGTGAAAAAATACAACGCGAATGGCAAAAATTCATAATGGTCATGGAAATGCAGACAGGATACGTCGAATGACCTCATTCTGCTCTGCCAATTATGTACCCGTACAGGACAAATGAGGAAATGTATGTTTCTGTCAAGTCTTCCTTCTGCAGGTCGTCCGATTGCAGACATTTTGCAAAGATCACACTAAGAAAAACGACAGGTGACATGGTGCGCACAATGATGCGGGAAATAATTCCGGTACAGCCCACGACCATCAGTGAAAGTCTTCGATTCTGAGCTGGAGTTTTATGCTTGCGACGTTTCTCAGCCGAGTAGTTGATGAGTATATTTTTAATCGTCTAAAATATGAGCTTTCTGCCAAATAATAGCCAACTGATTCCCGCATTCCGAAGTCGCCTAACAGCTGATGACAACTCTTTTCGACCGGATTTTCCCAATCAGCTCACGTTTAGAAGCTTATAAGTATAATTAAACTACCGCGTACTGCAGCGCTAACAAAGCTAATGTATCTTCAACCACAAAAATATTAATCTCTGTACCACAAGTTATATCCTCTTCATGTAACTCATCAAATAGACGTGGCAAAACTAGGAGCACGATCCCACAATTTATGACTGTTAAGTAAGATGATACACCCCTGAAAATGCTCTCCTGCCCAGCCTTCGTCATACCTTTGGGTGGGTGCTGGCTGGTGGTGATGCGAATATGACATTCTGGTAGTGACACGGGATCAGTAATTCTGAGGTGAAGTTTCTGGAGACATAGTTTGAAATCAGGATGACGACTGTTAGTATTGACTTTTAAAACATAGAGGACTGGAAGAAAGTAAATAATCTCACAAATCGTGGCGAATAACCATTTTTTGAATTAAAAAAACCCAATTAAGTTCACGACTTTGTTAAGTTGCGAAATAAGCACGTCCCCGTCTGTCTTCAACCTCTGACTCCATATCGAGTGACACATGTTGGATTGGATTGGATTGGATTTGTTTATTGTCACGTGTACCGAGGTACAGTGAAAAGTATTTTTCTGCAAGCAGCACAACAGATCATTCAGTACATGGGAAGAAAAGGGAATTAAACAGAATTCAAGAAAATACATGAGAATACATAATAGGGCATCACAATATATACAATGTATTACATAAGCATTGGCATCGGATGAAGCAGATACGGGTGTAGTGTTAATGAGGTCAGTCCATAAGAGGGTCATTTAGGAGTCTGGTGACAGTGGGGAAGAAGCTGTTTTTGAGTCTGTTCGTCCGTGTTCTCAGACTTCTGAATCTCCTGCCCGATGGAAGAAGTTGGAAAAGTGAGTAAGCCGGGTGGGAGGGATCCTTGATTATGCTGCCTGCTTTCCATCGGCAGCGGGAGGTGTAGATGGAATCAATGGATGGGAGGCAGGTTCGTGTGATGGACTGGGCGGTATTCACGACGCTCTGAGGTTCCTTGCGGTCCTGGGCCGAGCAGTTGCCATACCAGGCTGTGATGCAGCCCGATAGGATGCTCTCTATAGTGCATCTGTAAAAGTTGGTAAGGGTTAATGTGGACATGCCGAATTTCCTTAGTTTCCTGAGGAAGTAAAGGCGCTGTTGTGCTTTCTTGGTGATAGCGTCGACATGAGTGGACCAGGATAGATTTTTGGTGATGTGCACCCCTAGGAATTTGAAACTGCTCACCATCTCTACCTCGGCTCCGTTGATGCTGACAGGGTTGTGCACAGTACTTTGCTTCCTGAAGTCGATGACCAGCCCTTTAGTTTTTCTGGCATTAAGGGAGAGATCGTTGTCGCTGCACCACTCCACCAGGTTCTCTATCTCCCTCCTGTATTCGGACTCGTCGTTATTCGAGATCCGGCCCACTATGGTCGTATCGTCAGCAAACTTGTAGATGGAGTTGGAACCAAGTTTTGCCATGCAGTCGTGTGTGTACAGGGAGTAGAGTAGGTGGCTAAGTGCGCAGCCTTGCGGGGCACCGGTATTGAGGACTATTGTGGAGGAGGTGTTGGTGTTCATTCTTACTGACTGTGGTCTGTTGGTCAGAAAGTCAAGGATCCAGTTGCAGAGTGGAGAGCCAAGTCCTAGGTTTTGGAGCTTTGATATGAGCTTGGCTGGGATTATGGTGTTGAAGGCGGAGCTGTAGTCAATAAATAGGAGTCTGATGTAGGAGTCCTTGTTTTCGAGATGCTCTAGGGATGAGTGTAGGCCCAGGGAAATGGCATCTGATGTGGACCGGTTGCAACGGTATGCGAATTGAAGTGGGTCAAGGCGTTCCGGGAGAATGGAGGTGATGCGCTTCATGATCAGCCTCTTGAAGCACTTCATTACAACTGACGTCAGGGCCACCGGGCGGTAGTCATTGAGGCACGTTGCCTGGTTCTTCCTTGGTACCGGTATGATGGTGGTCTTCTTGAAGCAGGTGGGGACCTCGGAGTGGAGTAGGGATAGGTTAAAGATGTCTGTGAAAACATCTGCCAGCTGGTCCGCGCAGGCTCTGAGTGCACGACCGGGGATCCCGTCCGGGCCCATCGCCTTCCTTGGGTTCACTTTCAGGAAGGCCGATCTGACTTCGGAAACTGTGATGGTGGGTATGGGTGAATTATGGGTTGCTGGGGCACTCGATAGCGGATTGTTGGTTACCTGCTCAAACCGAGCATAGAATGCATTAAGTACATCGGGGAGGGGTGCACTGCTGCCAGAGATACTGCTCGGCTTCGCTTTGTAGCCCGTTATGTTGCTTAGTCCTTGCCACAACCGCCGAGAGTCTGTCTGTGACTCTAGTTTAGTTTGATATTCTCTCTTGGCATCTTGGATGGCTTTGCGGAGGTCGTACCTGGATTTCTTGTATAGGACAGGGTCGTCTGCCTTGAACGCCTCAGATCTGTCCTTCAGTAGGGAGTCAATCTCGCGGTTGAGCCATGGTTTCCGGTTGGGGAACGTACGTACTGCTTTCTTTGGCACGCAGTCGTCCACACATTTGCTGATGAAGTCAGTGACGGTGCTGACATACTCATTTAAGTTAGTCGCTGAGTTCTTAAATATGGACCAGTCCACTGTCTCCAAGCAGTCACGTAAGAGCTCTTCTGTCTCATCGGACCAGCACTGCACAACCTTCTTAGCTGGGTTCTCCCGCTTGAGTTACTGCTTGTAAGCCGGGAGAAGGAGCACAGTCTTATGGTCTGATTTCCCAAAGTGCGGTTGGGGGATGGAACGGTAGGCGCCCTTGATTTTTGAGTAGCAGTGGTCAAGAGTGTTGTCGCCCCTGGTGGTACAGGAAATGTGCTGGTGGAATTTTGGCAGTACACTCTTGAGGTTGGCTTTGTTGTAGTCTCCGGCTACAATGAACAGGGCCTCCGGGTGTTCTGTTTCATTGTTGTTTATGACTGTGTACAGTTCATCCAGAACCTTCCTCACTTCTGCCTGGGGTGGGATGTAGACCGCTGTGATAATGGCTGAGGTGAACTCACGGGGAAGGTAGTATGGGCAGGACTTTACGGTCAAGTAATCCAGGTCTGGGGAGCAGTAGGTCGCCAGGGTCACCACATCCAAGCACCAGGAGGAGTTGATGAGGAGGCAAACCCCTCCACCCTTCGCTTTGCCTGAAGCTGCTGTGCGGTCTGCCCGGTGAATAGAGAAGCCTTCAGGTTGTATGGCACAGTCCGGTGAGGCGGGGGTGAGCCATGTCTCTGTGAAACAGAGCACACAGCAGTCTCTTACTTCCCTCTGAGAGGTAAGCCTGGCATTAAGTTCATCCAGCTTGTTTTCAATCGCTTGGACGTTTGCCAGGAGTATGCTGGGGAGAGGGGTCTTGAAACCGCGTTCCTTCAGTCTAACCTGTAGACCGCTGCGTTTCCCTCGCTTTCTCGGTCGGCGGCTGCTGCTGGATGATCCTGGGATCCGATGGGAGACGTCCGCCCTTGTGGAAGGTAGGTGGTTGCATCTGGCGGGGTCCAGGGCGTTGGCGGAGTCCAGGGCGCTAGCGGGGTCCAGGGCGCTGTTTACATTTCCGGGGTCGCGTCTGGCAGGGCCCCGGGCGCTGGTTGAGGTAGAGGGGTTGCTGGGGGGGTGAGTTTGCGATCCGGATGGGTCCCGGCGTTCTGTGGGCGCGGGAATACCTTGCAGCGCATTCGGGTCCTTGCGCGCGGTCTCCGTTGTTTTTGGGGTCCTGGGTCGTGGGCAGGGGTTTCCTGGGGCATATTGGGCTAGGTCCCATGGTCTGTTCCCTTCCTGGGCGCTCCTGGGGTCGGATTTTGAAGTCGGCACGGTGGGGCCTCCATGTGGATTTTTCTTTCTTCCATCACCAGGTAGGTCGGGTTGCTGGGCGGGCCTCTCCGGGTCGGGTCGCTGGGCGGGTCTCTCGGGGTCGCGTTGAGCCGTGTCTTGCCGTCGGGGGTCGGCTCGGGAGCTCCGGGAACAAGGCCCGGCGATACGGGGGCTGGCGTCGGTTGTTAGGCCGGGTTTGGAGCTCCGAGGCCCGGGTCGGCTCCAAATTAAGGTCGAGGCTTCACTTCCGGTTTGGGCCCGATCTTCTTCCAGGTCACGGAGGTCAGGTCGGGTCGGGTCACAAGGTCTCCAAGGGACTCGGAGGATCTTCAAGCCTGCAAGAGAACATAAGAGAGAGAGGTTAGTAATAATGTTAGCTTTAGAATTAATTTTTAAAAGGTTAGAACGAGTATAAATAAAGTTAAAAGTGGATCTGTTGGGGAGAGCTTGCAGAGAGTCGCCTCGCTCCGGCGCCATCATCTTGTTCGAATCGTAAACACACTTTGAATTGGCGACAAATGCCGGCCTCCGCCGCAATGCGTTAATCCACAAAATACAAAATATAATGGACTAAATCCGTTTATAAATAATACCGATCACAACTGTATAGCTTGTGAGCTCTCCCGAGAGCCGACTATCGTGCGAGTCGAGTTAAATAAACACCACAACTCAAGCTGCTGAAATGACTGCAGTGAGAGTTGTGCTTGGCTAGAAAGAGTCGTTTGGGAATTGTGTGAACATTTCGGCGCAAGGATGTAAACAGGAGTTGAAGTCGTCAGTTGAAAGTTGTAATTAACGTTATTTTTCGGGCTCACTTAAAGATATATTTTGGAATTAACCTGCTAACTAAAGATGCTCCTTAGATTGTTCTGGTTCATTTGCATTCACGAACCAGCAGTCAGCGAAGTCGTTCGCAGTCGCCGCAGTTGTCCGGTTTAGTCCAGTTTCCAGAGCATTGTTTTTGAGAATTATGAAAGTGAATGCACTTCAGTGCTGATTGTCTGCACTGAGAGCGTAGCTTGGGTAAACACGAGTTCGTTTAGATTCTGGTCACAAATAGGAAGTGAGGTGGAACTGGGATTATATGCATCTAAAAAAAACTGTGCGGAGCTCAGTTTCAGTCCCGGCAGGATCGAAGCAGATCTGTGGTTTCACAAATAGCAAGGTCGGATTCCTGTTCTCATTGACTTTGCGACCACTTTAACAATTAGACCGTCATGAGTTTATTTTTTAAGGAAAAGATAACATAGAAACAAAATAAATAATTAAAAGTCAGGTTAACTAATAAGATAACATGAGTAAGCAAATTAGCGTGAAGGAAGTAAAGTTGGCTTAAGTGTGGTACATATATCATGTTCTTATATACTATATGATTTGTTACGATCTTTTAAAGTTATCTTTTGCCCAATCCTTCCGTCTTTCGGACTATAGCTGTTTAGAGCCCTCAGCATCTGTCACAAGCCTGCCTTTTCCCATTTTTTGCATTATGCTGTACATTCTTCCATATCAAGGATTCCATAAATTTGCTGGCCGAACACTCTTCTTTACTTGAAAATTTTGGACTCGTACTCAACTTAATTTCTTCCTGCCTGGAAACCGCGTTTTTATTCACAGTCTTACATTAAAGTGCGTGCTTCCGTTCCTCTGTCGCCAAATCATATATTCTGATCTGAAAGTCGAACATACTCCAGTTTAGAACTATGATCTCAGGTTAATCTTTGCTCTTCTCCATAACAGTTTTCTATAACAGCTCAGGCTAGTCCACGCAACAAGCGGTTTATTTCGCGGGTGGGGAGATACCGTCTATTAAGGCACGGTAGCACAGTGGTTACCATAGTTCCCTCACAGCTCCCGGGTCCCAGGTTCGATTCGCAACTTGGTTCACTGTCTGTGCAGAGCCTGAACGATCTCCGTTTGTCTGTGTCGGTTTCCTCCGGGAGCTCCCATACTACAAAGATGTGCAGGCTAGGTGGCTTTGCCTTGATAAATTGCCCACAGGTCAGGTGGGGTTACTGCTTCACAGGGTGCAGGGTTCGGTGGGTTGATCTTTCCAAGTGCTGTTGCAGACTCGATGGACAGAATGGCCACCTTTGGCACTGTAAATTATATCAAGAACCTGATTGACTCTCCACCGAACAAACGAAAACATCCAATCTTATGCATTTTTCTAAGCAGCTAGACAGCCAATTTCGGCTGGACTTGGTCCAATAAAATTGATTATATATGAATACATTAGGTTAATAGCCAAGTAAATGTTACGTTACATGAAGTGGGTTGGTACCTTACCAGCCCCTGACTTCATAAGGAAGTCACTCATGTGAACTGTTAAAGTTATATTCTTTATCCGCATCTGAAGACCTTTGGCTGACGAGGATTAACAATGCTCATTGTCCTCTTTATACTGCTGTCACATCGTTGTGCATTCCTCCCTGACTATCTCTGTTGTCTGTAAATGTCAATGCTATTATACTAGTTTCCCAACTAATGCTTGTTCAAGAATGTAGCGAGTTCAGCTAAGAGCCATTTTGTGTCTTCAGCATTGCTAACTCAGCTAACAACAATTATGGGGAGTTCTACTTAACTGTATGGCTGTCCTTTCTGATATTAGTAATTCTTAGGTTATCAAAATCACACCTATAGTTTATTAACAGTCTATTCCGCAAAATTGCCTCTTATATAGGCATCTACGTCGGTCAGTACCTTTTGTCCAACAACATTATTTCTAAATCTGACTTCAACAATAGCGTTAGATTGCAGGCAGGTAAAGACGGGGTGGTCAGATGGGCTGATCAGTAGCAGAAGGAAATCAATCTGGATCAACGTGACGTAATGCTGTTTTGCAGAAACAAAAAGGCAAGGGAATACATGATACATGACACGATCCTTAGAAGCACCGAAGATCAGAGGGACCTTATTGTCCATGTAGAAGTCCTTTAATCCATCAGTGCAGGTGGAAATTCTGGTTAATAATGCATATTCATATTCATATGAATTCATATGCATATTCATATTTTGCAATAATAATGCAATAATAATAATGCAATTTCATATGACTGACGTGCGGTTTCTTAGCAGAAACCATAGATATTACGAAAAGGGAGGCTACATTAGAAATGTGTACACGTTGGTTAGGCTACAGTTAGATTATTCTGTGAAGTTCTGGAATACACATTATAGAGGGATAATACCCCACTGGTTGGGTGCAGAGGAAATTTGCAAGATGTTGCCTGAGCTGAAGAGTTCTAGCTGTAATTAGATGTTATTTTCCTTGGAGCAGAGGTGATGAAGGGGGGCCTAATGGATATGTTTCAAATTATACGAGGCATAGATAGAGTAGACATAAAAATACATTTCCTTTTGGTGAAAAAATTAATGACCGGGGCATGGATTTACGGTAAGTTGGAGGTGGATTGGAGGGGATTTCAAGAAAAATATTTTCACGCAGCGGGTGGTGTGAAATGAAATTCACTGTCTGAAATGGTGGTGGAGGCAGAGTGTCTCATAGCATTTAAGTATTTAGCTGTGCATTTGCATTGTCAACACAGGACTGTGTGCACAATGCTAGAAAATTGAATTGGAATACTTAGGTTGTTATTTTTTGCAGGCGCATGCATGATGGACCGAAGAACGTCTTCTGAACTGTCCACCTCTCCTGTCTCTTGAAACGTCAATAGACACACAAATGAACACACCACCAATGAAGCTAGAATTCTCACGCAGCCCACATCGATAGTTACAGATCCCCGTTATAATGGCGACAACTTTATCCAAAATATTTCAAGTAAATACCGCTTAACAACTACATTATGAAGCACGTGTCAATATTTGCACGCTCACATTTACAAAATACAGAAAACAAAAAACGACAGAGACCTGCATAGGAACCCCCACAATAAACTGCCACTGCAGAATTATGTATACCTCTTTCCAAGATGCAAACAATTTAACAATTCAATATACCCTTACTCATTCAATTACCACCATGCACAATCCATCCACGAAACCAACATAGCTGCACTATCGCATGCTAGCATATCTCGAACTTAACTGCCTCAGCTACATATTGAGCCTACCAACCGCAATCACGTACCTCACTGACAGAACTGAACTGCTTCCGTACTTCGACTCACACCAATTTACTCACCATGCCATTCATCCGCTGTCCTGTTGACGCGTCTACTCAGTTACTCATCCTTTTGCTCACAATCCAGGCTGGATGTTTTGCTATTGGATAAGGCAGGTCAAGCCACGGACCGTCATGTCTATCTTTCCGTATCTGCACGAAGCCCCGGACGAATTTCCCCAAACGTATGATCTGTTGTGAATTTTTATAATGGTGTGAATCAGAGCAACAAATACAATCTTGTCTCAACGGGAAAATACCGTTCACGCTGACAGTTTAAGATGTTATTTTTGTAACATACGTTTTATTGATGTAGAGTACGCAATACCTTTTTTCAAATTGAGGGTCTATTTATCGTTGCCAATTCTGCTGCCCTGTACACCTTTTTGGACTGTGTGGGTGAGACGGACGTGGAATAGGGGAGAATGCACAAACTTCTCCAGAAGGCCAGGGTGAATCCCGTATCCGCTGCGCCGAGAGGGCAATGCTGCCTTGAATTGCTAGTGTTCTGAATAGTCGTGCCAGACAACCAAATTGAAAAGCAAATGAAACATGTATCTGAATATTGATTAAATGCTTAGCGCTAATTACGGAACTATTGTAAATAAAAATTGCAAAGCCACTAAGAACCGGAATTTGAGACTGCGAGATAAAATAGCTGTAATTATTATAGAACAGATAGTAAGATTTCCAATAATTACGTCAATAATGAGAAATGTCCTTAAAATGTGTCTTCTTCAAAAAAAACGGAATTCTCCGTCGACAGAAATCACTTTTATGGCCTATGCCCGCAGGTTTCCAGGCGTTTTGAGGTGGCTGCAATGTGAAATTCTACTGTCAAGCAGCAGGAAGACAGAATTCCGCCAACAGCGAGCGTTCCACGCCCCTCCTCTCGAGAACCAAATGTGAATTTTGGACAGGGTTTCTGGGGCTGTTGCCTAGAGTTTCCCAACGGCTTGCCGCTCACTAGCGATAGGATTCTCACTTCCCGTCGATTGTCAATGGGATTCCAATTGAAGCCTGCCCACGCAGGCGGAAACCCAGCGGGCGGGTCTTCACTGGCAAATGCATCAGATAATCCGGACAGATGTTCGAAACCTTCGAAAAAGAGAAATAGTGCAGGGAAATACTCCCAATTTAGCCTGTTGAGGGACATTTAAAATACGGTTACAATCTCCTGTCTTTGGGGCTTGGTACTTCAATTTTATTATTGCATCCACGCAGAATAAGTGCGGTTATATCCGCAGTCTGTAAAACGCGTGTTTGCGGCCGCACGCCGTTTGCAATTTCGCAATGCAACATAGAACATAGAACATAGAACGATACAGCGCAGTACAGGCCCTTCGGCCCTCGATGTTGCACCGACATGGAAAAACAAACTAAAGGCCATCTAACCTACACTATGCCCTTATCATCCATATGCTTATCCAATAAACTTTTAAATGCCCTCAATGTTGGCGAGTTCACTACTGTTGCAGGTAGGGCATTCCACGGCCTCATCACTCTTTGCGTAAAAAACGCACCTCTGACCTCTGTCCTATATGTATTACCCCTCAATTTAAGGCTATGTCCCCTCGTGCTAGCCACCTCCATCCGCGGGAGAAGGCTCTCGCTGTCCACTCTATCTAACCCTCTGATCATTTTGTATGCCTCTATTAAGTCACCTCTTAACCTTCTTCTCTCTAACGAAAACAACCTCAAGTCCATCAGCCTTTCCTCATAAGATTTTCCCTCCATACCAGGCAACATCCTGGTAAATCTCCTCTGCACCCGTTCCAAAGCTTCCACGTCCTTCCTATATTGAGGCGACCAGAACTGTATGCAATACTCCAAATGCTGCCGTACTAGAGTTTCGTACAACTGCAACATGACCTCATGGCTCCGGAACTCAATCCCTCTACCAATAAAGGCCAACACACCATAGGCCTTCTTCACAACCCTATCAACCTGGGTGGCAACTTTCAGGGATCTATGTACATGGACACCGAGATCCCTCTGCTCATCCGCACTACCTAAAATTTTACCATTAGCCAAATATTCCGCATTCCTGTTATTCTTTCCAAAGTGAATCACCTCACACTTCTCCACATTAAACTCCATTTGCCACCTCTCAGCCCAGCTCTGCAGCTCATCTATGTCCCTCTGTAACCTGCAACATCCTTCCGCACTGTCTACAACTCCACCGACTTTAGTGTCGTCTGCAAATTTACTCACCCACCCTCCTCTAGGTCATTTATAAAAATGACAAACAGCAACGGCCCCAGAACAGATCCTTGTGGTACGCCACTCGTAACCGAACTCCATTCTGAACATTTCCCATCAACTACCACTCTCTGTCTTCTTTCAACTAGCCAATTTCTGATCCACATCTCTAAATCACCCTCAATCCCCAGCCTCCGTATTTTCTGCAATAGCCGACCGTGGGGAACCTTATCAAACGCTTTACTGAAATCACACCACGTCAACTGCTCTACCCTCGTCTACCTGTTCAGTCACCTTCTCAAAGAACTCGATAAGGTTTGTGAGGCACGACCTACCCTTCACAAATCCATGCTGACTATCCCTAATCATATTATTCCTATCTAGATGATTATAAATCGTATCTTTTATAATCCTCTCCAAGACGTTACCCACCATAGACGTTAGGCTCACCGGCCTATAGTTACCGGGGTTATCTCTACTCCCCTTCTTGAACAAAGGGACCATATTTGCTATCCTCCGGTCCTATTCCTGTAGCCAATGATGACCTAAAAATCAAAGCCAAAGGCTCAGCAATCTCTTCCTTGGCTTCCCAGAGAATCCTAGGATAAATCCCATCAGGCCCCGGGGACTTATCTATTTTCACCTTGTCCAGAATTGCCAACACTTCTTCCCTACGCACCCCAATGCCATCTATTCTAATAGCCTGGGTCTCAGCATTCTCCTCCACAATATTATCTTTTTCTTGAGTGAATACTGACGAAAAGTATTCATTTAGTATCTCGCTTATCTCCTCAGCCCCCACACACAACTTCCCACCATTGTCCTTGACTGGCCCTACTCTTACCCTAGTCATTCTTTTATTCCTGACATACCTATAGAAAGCTTTTGGGTTTTCCTTGATCCTACCTGCCAAAGACTTCTCATGTCCCCTCCTTGCTCGTCTCAGCTCACTCTTTAGATCCTTCCTCGCTTCCTTGTAACTATCAAGCGCCCCAACTGAAACTTCACGACTCATCTTCACATAGGCCTCCTTCTTCCGCTTAACAAGAGATGCCACTTCTTTGGTAAACCACGGTTCCCTCGCTCGACCCCTTCCTCCCTGCCTGACTGGTACATACTTATCAAGAACATGCAATAGCTGTTCCTTGAACAAGCTCCACATATCCAGTGTGCCCAACCCTTTCAGCCTACTTCTCCAACCTACGCATCCTAAGTCATGTCTAATGGCATCATAATTGCCCTTCCCCCAGCTATAACTCTTGCCCTGCGGGGTATACTTATCCCTTTCCATCACTAACGTAAAGGTCACCGAATTGTGGTCACTGTTTCCAAAGTGCTCACCTACCTCCAGATCTAACACCTGGCCTGGTTCATTACCCAAAACCAAATCCAATGTGGCCTCGCCTCTTGTTGGCCTGTCAACATATTGTGTCAGGAAACCCTCCTGCACACATTGTACAAAGAACGACCCATCTAATGTACTCGAACTATATCTTTTCCAGTCAATATTTGGAAAGTTAAAGTCTCCCATAACAACTACCCTGTTACTTTCGCTCTTTTCCAGAATAATCTTCGCCATCCTTTCCTCTACATCCCTAGAACTATTAGGTGGCTTATAGAAAACTCCCAACAGGGTGACCTCTCCTTTCCTGTTTCTAACCTCAGCCCATACTGCCTCGGAAGAAGAGTCCCCATCTAGCATCCTTTCCGCCACCGATATACTGTCCTTGACTAGCAGCGCCACACCTCCCCCTCTTTTGCCCCCTTCTCTGAGCTTACTAAAACACCTAAACCCCGGAACCTGCAACAACCATTCCTGTCCCTGCTCTATCCATGTCTCTGAAATGGCCACAACATCGAAGTCCCAGGTACCAGCCCATGCTGCCAGTTCCCCTACCTTATTTCGTATACTCCTGGCATTGAAGTAGACACACTTCAAACCACCGACCTGAACACTGGCACCATCCTGCGAAGTCAAATCTGTGCTCCTGATCTCTATACTCTCAATCTCCCTTACCCCAAAACTACAATACAGGTTCCCATGCCCCTGCTGAATTAGTTTAAACCCCCCCAAAGAGCACTGACAAATTTCCTCCCCCCCCCCAGGATATTGGTGCCCCTCAGGTTCAGATGTAGACCATCCTGTCTATAGAGGTCCCACCTTCCCCAGAAAGAGCCCCAGTTATCCAGAAATCTGAATCCCTCCCGCCTGCACCATCCCTGTAGCCACGTGTTTCATTGCTCTCTCTCCCTATTCCTCATCTCACTATCACGTGGCACGGGCAACAACCCAGAATAACAACTCTGTTTGTTCACGCTCTGAGCTTCCATCCTAGCTCCCTAAAGGCCTGCCTGACATCCTTGTCCCCTTTCCTATTTGACGCCCCTTGAACACTTGAGCGGATTGCATTTCCGGCGGCAAATTTGAATTGCAAAGACGAGAGATTTCCACCACAACGATTTAGAAACCTCGGCAATGACACAGAGCCTGATCCCTCAATGTACCAGTCAATAATGTGCTCATTGTCAGATTGACAGAAGGCGATTCAAAGCTGTGATTCCATGGAGGGTTTATTTATGCTATAGGGCAGCGGTAGCACAGTGTTTCACTCAATTTCTCAGTTGTGCAGTAACACATATGTTTAAGAAGTAAGGTAGGCAGGAGTCGGAAAATTGTAGGCTGATCAGGTTGACTTCGGTCATTGGCAAAATATTAGAGCACATTATTAAAAAAGAAATCACTGAGTACTTGGAAGTGCTTGATAAAATCGGACTTTATCAGCCCGGCTTCGTGAAAGAGAGGACGTGGGCGAAATTCTCCAATCGGCAGACTAAGTCCCGACGCCAGAATGAAAACCGGAGTGTTTCAATCCGACGTCGGAGGCCGTTCCCAGCCCCCTATTTCCCGCCCCCAGGGGCTTGGGGCGGTGCCGCATCAATTACGCACGCCGGGCCATGGCGCTGCCTAAAAGCGGTGCCACGAAAATGACATGTTAGCGGCGGAAAATGACGCCACCCGCCAACGCACGCATACGCGGTTGCCGTCCTCCACGCAGCTGCCCCGCAAGAAGATGTCGGATTGATCTTACGGGATGGCGGAGGAAAGGAGGTCCTCCTTCAGAGAGGGCGGCACACCGATCGATGGGCCCCAATCGCGGATCGGGCCCCTTTTGAGGCCCCCCGGTGCATGACCCTCACTTCACACACACCCCCCGCCCCACCAACAGGCCGCCCCCCAGCGTTCCCGCTCTGTTCCTGCCGGCAGCGATCAGATGGGCACCTGTCGTGTTGGGCAGCCCGCTCGGCCCATCCGGGCCGGAGAATCGCCGCTCGCCCATTACAATGGCAAGCGGCGATGCTCCCAGCCGCCAGCCGTGAATCTCGCTGCGCCGGTTTGGGGGAGGGGGGATGGTGGGTGTGGGAGAATCGCGTGCATGTCGCGGGGTAGCGTGGCGGGGTAGCGTGGCGGGACTCGCTCGGCGCTCAGGCGCTTCTCCCATCAGACGTGGGGGGAGGGGGGAATAATGCTGCCCCATGTATTTTTCTTAAATTTACTGCACGCAATTTATCTTTTCCAAATGAGGGGAAAATTAGATTGATTATTCCACCTAAGCTGCACTTCTTTAGTGTTGTGGCGGCTAAACAAACGAAAACACGGGGAGAATGTGCAATCTCCACACAAACAGAGACCCAGAGTCGAGACCTAACCTGGGACGTCAGCGCCTTGAAACATCAGTGCTACCCACTGCGCCACCATGCTGCTGCAAGGGGATGTTATGTCAGACAAATTTGTTGGAGTTCTTCGATGATGTAACAATTACGTTTGCTGAAGCAGAACCAGTGCAAGCGATTCATTTCGAATTCCAGAGGTCAATTGACAAGGTGCTGCAGAGGAGACAGCCCAATTAATTGAGAATCCATGGTTTTAAGGGTTATATCAAGCATGGGTGGAGGATTGGTTGACTGGCAAAAAGCAGAAAGTGGGAATGTGGAGTCTTTTTTAGGACAGAAGCTCGTGATTACTGGTGTGCATCAGGGTCGACGCTGAGACCACAAGTTCTAACAATACACATTAATGATCTGTTAAGTGAAAGGACGGCACTGTTGCTACGTTTACAGATGGTACACAGATCTGTAGAGGGACAGGTAGTACTGAGGAAAAATATGGGCTGCAGAAGGACTTGGACAGGCTAGGAACGTGGGCAAAGTAATGGCAGATGTAATACAAGGTGGAGAAGTGTGAGGTTTCGCATCTTGGAAGAAAAATTGAGGCACCGACTATTTTCTAAATCGGGTAATGCTAGGAAATCTGAAGCACAAAGGGACTTGGGAGTGTTTGTTCACGATTATGTTATGTTTAATGAGCAGGTTCAGACGGCAGTGAAGAAGGCAAATGCAATGTTAGCGTTCATGTCGGCACGGCTGGAATACAAGACAAGGGTTGTACGTCTGAGGCTATAGATGACTCTGGTCAGAACCAATTTCAAGTAGTGCGAGCCGCTTTGAGCTCAATATCGAGGGCACGAAGTGCTGGACATGGAAATAGTCCTAAGGATGTTCTCAACAATGATCCCTGGAGTAATGTGCTCATTGTGAGACGAACTGTTGAGGGCATTCGGTTTGTAACCATTGGAGTTTATAAACATATGGGGAGATCTGATTGAAACATAAATTATACTGCGAGGCCTGGATAGAGTTGACGTAGATAGGACATTTCCATTCACGGAGAAACTAGAAGCAGAGGACACAATCAAAGACGAAGCGTACGGCCCTTTAAAACAGAGATGAGGAGGAATTCATTCAACAAGGTGGTGGTGAATCTGTGGTACTCGATGCTGCAAAAAGTTGTGGAGGCCAAATCACTGAAAGTCTTTAAACAGAGAAAGATATGTTTTTGATTGATATGGGGATCAGGGAATATTGGAAGAACACATGATAGTGGGGGTGAGAAATATATCAGCCATGATTGAAAGGCGAGGCAGAGACGATGGGCCGAATAGCCTAATACTGGTCCTATGTCTTCTGGTTTGATGGTCTTCACAACTCCAGGGTCCCTGTCGCGATATTCCTGGCTTGGGTCACTGCCAAACTGGTCTGCGTGGTTAACCTGGGTTCTCCGGTTTCGGACACAGTCCACGGATGTGCAGGTTTGTTGGATTAGCCATGCTAAATTGCCCTTGGATTAGGTGAGGTTACTCGTTTACTGGTATAGAGTGGGAATCTGGGCTTAGGTGTGGTGCTCTTTCAAAGAGGCGGCGCAGATTCTTAGAGAAGAAGGGTCTCTTTCTGCACTGTAAATTGTATGATATGAGACGACATTGTGAAATCACCATTGCTGGTTTTTAGTTCTTAATTGAGATCTATTGCAAAAACCTGATTAAACAATCTTTCCGAGGCGCATATTTCACTCCCTGTGTTTTCTTCTGCATAATCTCAATGACACATTGGCTTGATTTCTCAACGGTCATTGTCGCACTGTTATTGTTCATTGATGGAACTGCCAAGAACAAACCACGCCAGGCTTTTCAGCCGTGCAGAAATATTAATTCGCTGAATGTGGGCTCTTTCGCGTCCATGGGTATGGAGAAATCAATGTCAAACAGTTGCTTTAGATTGCTTTGGCAGGCTATGGGAAAGGTATTCGTGGTCTTTACATGCCTGAATAATTGAAAGCCTTTGCAAAGGTCTGTCAGGTGATCGAATAGCCAGAATGTTCAATGATGTTTATTACTTTCGTAAATTAATAACATCATGCAAAAAACAGAATCAATGGAAAGTTGCACATGCTTCTATTTTTCTTCCCATTTCATGATTTCACCATGTGAATAGTTGCTATTGACATTTTGTCCTGTCTTCAGTTAGTATCTGACGAATACTGTGTTTGAATTGAAGCTGTTGCTTTCATTGAACTGTGCACGATGTGAAGCGGCCTCGGCTAAATCTGGATTTGCATTCATGGGATTTGTTTCTCTCTCCAATCATGAACGAACATGACCTGGGATTTTTCATGCCAAGCAATGTTTCTGCCCAGATCCAGAATACCCAGCAGGTAAGAAAGAATATTTCCTTATACAATATCCAACGGAACTCTACAGTATCGGTGATGTCTGGATTTCTTTGCCCAGGTATTAACAATCTAAGTTCTCTGTTACTCTTCATACCGTGTTGTGCGCACAACGGTGATTCAATTCTGATTCGAAAATAACAGTCAACAGAGAGGATTGTGTTATGACATTGATTTTTAAAATAAATGTAAATGACCAATTATTTTTTTCCAATTAAGGAGCAATTGGCCGTGGCCAATCCGCCAACAGATTTGCTGTTGTTGTGGTGAGACCCACACAGACACGGGGAGAATGTACAAACTCCACGTGGGCAGTTACCCGGGGTTTCAATCGAAACTGGTTCCTGGCACCGTAACACAGGAATGCTGACCATTGCGCGACCATGCCCCCCCCTTGCGATAATACATTTCACTGAATACGGACATTGACAAGAAGCCCTGTTGGTAGATTGAATTTTCATCAAACACAACAACATTAGCGCAATAATGTTGAGATCGCAAAAACAGGAAAAAAAGCGCATGAGTGGTAAGATAATGGCAAGCACCTCGACTGTGCATACTTCGCAAAAAGTAGGAGACGGAGCTGGAAACATGCATGTACAGAGACATAGAAACTGCTGATGAGACTAAAATGTTGCTCTGCAAGAGGATTGAACATAATTAGAATTTGATAACAAAATACAGACTGAAAATGGAGTACTATAAGGGTAACAGATAAATTGAGCTGCGTAACATGGGAGGCTGTGGCGTTCTGGTCCTGTCGCCGGTCGAGACTTCCAGAGACATAGGGTAATCATACTCTCGGGATTAGTTTTAAAATCTTAACATGGCAGGTGGAAACATTTGAGCTCAATAAAAATCTGAAATTACAAGTGCAACGATTCTCATAAAAAAATCATTAATATCATTCAGAGGAACGATACCTGTCATTGTACCTGGTCTGGTCTCGATTTGACTCCGGATTCCAGTAATGTGGTTGCCTCTGGGTCAGGGTGGATGTGCAATAAATGCTGCCCCAGCCAGCGACGCCCATATCCCACGAACAAATAGAAAAATAAAGACTCTCTTCAATACATATTCTAAAAATGATGTGCAGAACCATATAACATTTACTTGTTTTAAAACTATACGGATCGGGTAAAATATGTCGACATGTAGAGGGAGAACTTTTACCTTAAAGTTGAACGTATGGTCACGGATACGAGCACCGACAGCAGCAAGGCATCTTATGCAAAAAAAAATGAAACAAACGAATTGCAGTACATGGCCAGTCTGCAAAGAAAGTCCTTACTTTCACTTCCGACGCGAAGTTAGGGTTGTGTTAACCATCTAAGAGATGCACTCCGGAGGCGTCCGCCGAGTCCCTCATCATATTTACCTGAACATGCGTCGCCGTTTTTCACAGCATTTTGCGTTACTATGATATACGCATTGCAATTGAGGGAAGGCCATCAGCAAAACGCCCAGAAGGATATTTTGTGATACGCACTTAATGCTGGCCGAGACGCGACGCCAGTTTCTACAAAGTTTAATAAACATTGATAAACACAGAACATCAAATAGTTCGGAAACAAAGCGGAATCTGTTTTTGAAAAAAACATGTTCCAAACGTGGCATGATATAAAAAACCAAATCAATATTCCTTACCATTCTGGTTAAGTTTCCTGAATTGCTCTGGACGCTGGACAATTCTCTTTGTTTCCCAGTACAATGATAATCCGTGATTCTCTGATCCTGAAACTAAGTATTGACCGCGTCGTCAACGCCGTCGCTTTTCCGTTTAATGATGGCGTCAGCATGCCCCCAGGTGCAGCAATTCAAACTCATGTAGTATGCCAGCATGGCACTGGAGGGACCCAAGCCGCTTCAGCTGCCGATACCGGCGTCAAATGAGCGCTGTGGATCTCCCACACACGCTGCAACCGGCGGCAATGCGCATATGCGGAGTTCGACCTGCGCAATTTCAGACATGTACAGTGGCTCCCTTCTCTGCGCCAGCCCGGATGCAACATTGCGTCGGGCTACAGGGGCTGGTGCATAGCAAAAGGGGGCACAGCCCGAGAGGCAAGCCCGCCATGGAGGTCCTCCCGGGGCCTGAACCCCCTACACTCCCCCACCTGGCTGCCCCCTGGATAGATGCACGCCGACATCCCGCCGGGTCCACTGGTGGACTGCACCGGCGGAACTCGGATTTTGATTTGGGCCGCTTGGCCCGTCCCAGGCAGAGAATAGCGGGGGTGGAGGGGGCGGGGGCGAGGGGTGGGTAGGGTTGCCCCGGACCAGCGCAGCGCCGGCGCCAATGGTGTTGATTCTCCACTCTCAATTAAATCGATGGACCGTCGTGCCAGGATTCGTGCCAGGCCTGAGGATACTCCTCCCCGGCGTGGGCTGACAGAAATCCGCCCCATGTCTAGAATTTTTAAAATCATAATAGGAGAAAAATATCCAATAACAAAGTTATTTCAAGTTGCAGGCTGCCGCCGTTATCCGAGAGGTGTCGATGACGGTAAGTGCACAATTTAATGTTGTTCCAAATGTACTGAAGTCAACTAATAGCGCTTAATGGCCCCTCGCGAAATATAAACAGTAATTAACCATGGCTCGGCAATTCGAATCAGCAGTGATCAAGTTTCAGAAACTTCAAGGCAAATTTTTTTGGACACATTCTCCGCACGGCTGACGACATGCCACCTTAAAGTTGGGAAATTTACCAAATTTAGCTCAATGATGGTACCTTGGGTGGAGACGATCTGATGAAGTTTGGAACAGAGATTAATTGTTTTGTGAATATCTATGGGGAAGTAGATGACATTTTTGATATAAACAGTCCCATTATTATTGATGTGATGGGATGCTAACCTAACGGCAAAATTAACATATGGAGATCGAGAACGGAAAACGATCCCGGAGGCAATTAAATAATTCAATGTGGAAAGCAGCAATACATTTACATGTGACGAAATAACAAAAGAAACATGTAATTGATCGCAATTGAAATTTAGAAGATCGGTATGCCTTCACTGACATACCTAGAGCGTATCATTCACAACGTTTTTGATGCCCTGAGTGTGTTTGATTTTTTAAAAACAAACTCAACTTCTCAAAAGATAGAGTTGTGGCACACGGTGATTAGATGCCTGTTTAAGGATGGCAACTGCAGGATAGTTGTGCGGCAGTCGTTTTATCATGGGAAAAACTCTGATTTCGCTGGTGGATAAAATGATAGAATCAATAGTGAACGTCATGTTACAGTCATTTATAATGTGCAACGTGGCGAGATTCCAAGTAGCATTAGTTTTGAAAGAAAAATCTTAAATGATATTTGACAAAGTAACAACATCGAGTGATGCATCCACTGCAGTTCTTCTGTTCGATCTGGGTTTTGCTAATACATAAGGCAACGTAGCAAGGGACACCGATTAATATTCGCCAATGTGCCAAGGGGGATGCGGATGATTGAACAGAAAAATATTGAGGAGCCAGAAAACAAAGTTTAATGATCAGTTAATGTTCACGTGATAGTCAAAGGTGACACCGAAATGTCTGCTGCTTATTTTTCCGTTTCCGCCAATTTCTGACATTTATTGATAAATTAACCTGCGATGTGGGAAGTCTCACTGAGAATTTCTCGATCAAATCACAGACGGACGATACAGTTGGTGTTCAAAGGATTAGCTATGGAAGCCCGAATGATATTACTTGTTATTGCAGTAGGGGAGGGGGGGAGTGGCAAATCGACTACATTTTGGAGAGTTATAATGTTCTGCACTTTCGGAAATCAAACAAAGTAAGGCGATGCTGTCTTGCCTTGCTCAGATCCCAAATTACGATGCGACGGAGTACAGGTGGGAAATAGAAAACTTAGTGGCATCGTGTAACGACAGTAATCTCTCCTTCAATGTCAGCAAAAGGAAGGAGCATGTCATTGACTTCATTGAGAGAAATGTTGTACACATCGCTGCCTGCATCGATGGTGCCGAGTTGCTGATTCTTAAGAACTGGAAATTAATCGATGTGCAAATCAGCAACAATCTTTCAACGTCCACCCACGTCAATCCTACGTCCAAGAATCGACAACAACGCATTTAATTTCTCAGGAAATTAAGACATTTCGGCATGTCCACATTGACTCTCAACAATTCATACAGATGCACCAAAGAAAGCATCCCATCTGGCTGCAGCTTTGCATGGCAACTGCTCTGCCAAGACGTTAAGAAACTACTGAAAGCCGTGAACACAACCTAGACTATCAGTCAAACCAAGCTCCCATCCATTGACTCTGACTGCACCTTCCACTGTCTTGGGATTGGAGGTAGCTAAATGAAAGAACACTCCCATCTGGATTATTCCCTCTTCCAATTTATTCTATCGGACAGAAGATACTAAAGTATGATAACACGGATTCAAAAACAGCTTATGTCCTACTTTTAACATACTCCTGAATTACCCCGTTATGGACTGAATTGAATCTCCAGAATCTTCTCTATTGTGTCGCACCACAGTCCGTACGGCTCACCCGATGTTTATGTCCGTGTATATATATTTATCGCATGTCCTATCCATTTCATCCATGGGATGATCAGCCTGAACTGAACGCATAAAAGTACGTTTCACTATACCTCGGGTACGTGACAATAAATGTGAATCTAAAATTCTAAATCAAAAATGGAGTATTTTGATAGAGCAAGAGGAATTGAGATAAATTAGAAATCATATTCTCAGTTCCCCCGAATCAAATACAAGCGTAGGCGAGTACGGTGGTAAACCGGGCACACTTTCGATGTTAGACACCACAACTACGATATAATACTTGGACCTTATTAAATGCTGTACCGGCCACGGCTGGAACATTGCGTATATTTGTTTTTATCACATTATGTTAGTGATAATACCTAGAGTATTTAAATGTAAGGTTTCTTGGGCTGATAAATGTGAGACTTAAGCGATGAATATTTCGAGAAGGCACATTTCATTCCAGCATAGAAACTTGAGGGATAACTTGGCAGGCATTCATAATTTGCCCACCATGAATTTATGATAACGTTTATGAAAGTGGGCATACCATTTCTGGTTAGTTTCAAATGCTGCTGTTGGCTACTCCTGGTAAGTAAATTTCAAATCTGCGAAATATCTAGATCTGAGTTGTCGGTTTATGCAGTTGTGTAGGGAGCTACCAATCCCGTTCTTTCAGTCTCTATTAGCCGACATTACTTGATTGTCTATTCAGCAAGCCCCGCGTATGTTTTAATCCTTACAATTCCGGATCTGTCGCAGTTGATCGTCTCATGCGTTCACCTGTCCTGCAGGTGCCGAGACTGCGGGTAACGCTCCTATTTGTATCTTCAAAATTTTATTTGTTTCGATCTTTAAAGTCAGGTTTTAAATCGATGGCTGATTTCACTCTCCCTCTGAATATGTTCCACATATTGATTTTCTCCCTTCAAAAACCTAATTACATTGAACAAGCCCATAAATGTATTATCCATACCCATCTACCTCGGATGGTGGAAGCTTTGATTTGTGCACTCCTTTCAAAGCCTGAGTAGTCTCAACACATCAGCTATACCATGCCAAACACGTCAATGTTCACTTTCCTCTTGTTTGGTGACACTTTCAGGCCACTGAGCTCAAAATTAGCATTATATCCACAATGTAGGATATATCCATCGCGGCATGAAGACATAGGATCAGGCATAAATAACGAATGTTTCTAAAAAGGCAAATCAAGTCCGTAGCTACTTCTTTTACTCATGTTACTTTTATAAGATGTTTTATTCTATTATTGCCACTCACGGAAACTTTCTTGATTGAAATAACATATTGTCTTGGCTGTTTAATATTCACAGTGGGCGGAACAAAGGCTCAGTTGTTAGAACCTCAAACAGCCGGGGAGCCGTTTTCAATTGGGCCTTGGCTTACTGTTTGTGTTGAGTGTGAAAGTCCCCTGGTGTTCCGGTGTCCGCCCATAGTAGAAATATTTGTAGGGTAAGTTGATTGAATATATTAATTGTTCCTTATTTACAAAGGTGCGTAAGCTCTGTTAAAGAACTATTTGGAGGGCAGCACGGTGGCCTAGTGGTTAGCACAACCGCCTCACGGCGCTGAGGTTCCAGGTTCGATCCCGGCTCTGGGTCACTGTCCGTGTGGAGTTTGCACGTTCTCCCCGTGTCTGCGTGGGTTTCGCCCCCACAACCCAAAAATGTGCAGAGTAGGTGATTTGGCCACGCTAAATTGCCCCTTAATTGGAAAAAATAATTGGCTAATCTAAATTTAAAAAAAAAAGAACTATTTGGATAGGGTATGCAGGGTTGCTGTCTCAGAGCTCGGTGAAGGCTTGTTTGTACATAAACACTGCATATTCACTGAATGGATTATATGATACATTGCCGAACGTACGTTGAAGCTGTGCCTTTGGATGGTCAGATTGCCAATACATGTCCCTGCCGCTCTTGAATTATTATTTTAACGTTTGTTTATTGTCACGTTTTTCTCCAGATTTTGAAAATGGTTTAAGTTATGATATTCGATTCACTTGTTTTCTGATATGACTCACAGAACTGAAAAAGTGCCAAGACGGTCAGTGTCTCCGTAAAAAGCTGCTTTATTTAGAAAGACTGTAATTCTGTCTTTTGGATTAAATATTGCTCCTGGCAAATACTTCAAACACCACGAAAGTTCAATACCCATGATCAGGTCGAACGACAGTGATTTAGGTATGAACTGTCTGTCATTGTGTGTGCTTCTTTGTTTGAGGGAGGGACTTTTCCCTGTTGGAGATATTCTATCTCATGTCTTGCTCGCGTCGTGCTTCATAATAATTTTGAAAAGATACAGCCCGATTATCGTTTTCAAACGCTCGGGGTTGTTTTTCCTGTCAGTGTTGTAGAAACATTGAAAATAGGAGCGCGAGGAGGCCATTCCGCCATTCGAGCCTGCACCGCCAATCACTATGATCATGGTTGATCCCGCTTTGCCCCATATCCTTTGATTCACTTCCCCTATTGTGATATATCTAACTGATTCATGAAAATCTACAATTTCGTCGTCTCAACTACTCACTGCGGTTACAAATTCCACAGTCAAACGACTATTTGGTGAAGTAATTTCTCCTCAACTCTGCCCTGAATGCTCTACTCCGTATTCCCAGACTGTGACACCTGGTTCTGAACACTTGCAACATCGGGAACATTCTTCCTGCAACTACCCTGTGTACTACTGTGAGAATTGCATTTGTAATTGTTCTTTTCCCATTTGCGAATAATACCGACGAAAATTGCGCATTCGAAAATGCAGAGATAACGCAATAAGAGCAGGCGAGGGTAATGTTTTAGAGAAGACATGTCCAATAATTTCAGATTTTTGAGCCATTTTCGAACATATCTCTTCAAATTCATGAAGCAACTATGTTGACGGCGACGTTTTAAGTTGTAACATTAGTGTATGTCTGAAGCTAAATGCAAGGCCTTTGAACATTCAAATAATAGGTTCCTTGACGGAAGTGGATCGGGCTGGCATAAAGAACTGAGCCATCGTATCAGACAAATATGTCCAGAAATATCACAGCATGTGCGACACAGCTTCAGCGAGATGTGGGCAGCAAACGAGACGCAGGCCACACCGAAACTTCTAAAGTCCAAGCACGTCAGTTGTTTGGAAATTAAGGATAAAGTGATATGCAGTAAGTCTATACGCTGAACGTTGTTCAAGTGACCTTTTGAAATAAAGTATAATGAGTTGGAAATTAGGAAAACAATCGTTTCCAGCAATCTTTGTCGTCACACCAAGCGAAAATTTGATAACAATTTTCAGCTGGGTTAGTATAACCAGACACGTAGATATTTATGAACAGTTACAGGTGAAAGTCGTGTAAGATACATGAGCAATCAAAATGAAAATGCCCTGGACGCGTTAATGATCATGATAGCTAGAGTGTGCGAGGAATGGTTGGAATATGCATACGGTGCTGTGCAGCAACATCGAGGTAAGTGATTACAATCATGATAAAACCTAACGTGACAGTTAAGCTACCAGATAGTGCACAACACTCGGAACGCAACAGGTAATCACTTTTTCGCACAGAGAGATTGCAATATGCATGACATGGGAGCAATTGGCGAAATTGGTTCACAGGACAGGGACAGATATTGAAAGATATTTGACAGTTCACAAACAAACTAATTTAGCATTTTCAACGAATAGATCAGTTCGTGTATAAAAATGTTCTCACTTTAGAATGAGGTGTCTCCAATGGATAATACGTTAGAGAACAGTCCTTCGTTGTGAGTGGGGCGATGCAATGAAACCTTGGCTGAGGAACGTGGACGAGGTTCTCCGACTCCAGTCACATGTTGCTCTGCGAGGCGCCGTTCGCTGGAATTCTGCCACAAAGTATATTTCGCATTGTCAGCACAAAACACGCTGATGGGGGCTTGTTTCCGGTTGAAAAAGTGAATCGCAATTGCAGGAGAATTCCGGCCCCACGTCTGGGACTTGATCTATTGTAATATTAGTTTTTACTGAGCGTGATACAAACTTACTGTGTAGGAAGAATATCACTCGCATATATAAATTATGCATTTTCGAAAAACATAATGGGCAGCGGTAAAGGGGCCTGATCTGATTGACAAGCCTTTACTAGAGCAGTGCTGCAGGCCAACGTATTTTGACATCTATTACATAAAAACGCTATCAAAATACTGAATATATTGCATGCAGAAATGCTGATGACACCCAACTCAGTAGTAAAGCAAGCCATTCGGAACGATAAAAGTACTATCTGGTTGCGGGAGTGACAAACGCGTTGGTAAATGGAGAGTGAGGCTGAGAGCTCAAACATATCAGCAATTATCTTATCGATGCGTGGATCAGTGTAAACAGGCCGAATGTTCTCAAGATGTTTCATCGTCAAATTTCACTGTGCACGTTATGTTCTTCGAAAAACATTTTCATTTAATTGAAAGCTACCAAAATTAAAATGGAGAGGAGTTCAATATGCGGAATTATTTGTCCCCAATAGAAATATGCTGCCAATAATTTCCGAATGCAAATAACACACACGCTTATGAATGTAACTAATGACGCTGACGGGCAAGACCTAAATGGCGTATGGCAGTGGCCTCTTTTGGAACTGTGGTGGAAACATAATTCATAGATCACGACGATCCAGCAGTTGTCCATTTATTGAGCAGGACCGAATTTGGCAAACAGCAACGTAAATCTGTTACCCTTTGAATCTCAAGCATCATGTACAAAGTATTCATTTTCTTGCGGCGCGAATTACTATATAATTTGCGACTTTGTAAGGAGGCCTTCCAATATGGTTTCATCTTTGAAATACATATATTATACTTCTTGTCCTGGGCGTACTGGGTGCTTATAAATATTTTGAGAGATGAAAATAGATCAAAGTCCAAAGTGTGAAAATGGAGATGAAGTATGATGTAGTACGGAGAGTAAATGAAAAGGGAAGGTTTGTCCTCATCATTGATGATTCTTGCTGACTGCAGGATAACAGAACAAAAAAGGGTGATTGCTAATTGGGGGGAATTTGGAGGTACCATCATTTCTGGACCAGAGAAAGAGTCCAATACTAACATAGGACAATAGAATTAATGTGATACAGTTCTTACGTTTCATTTCATTGAGTTTGCAGCAACGCTCTGAAAGAAAAGCCAGCGTCGGCCCCTTCCATTGTCTCATCTCAATTCATGCACCAACTCGACACATTGCTTTGGACAATGCGGGGAAATTAAAGATGAGCAATCCAGTTCACCTGCATACAGTTAGACCGTGGGGTTCTACTGGAGCATAAGGGGGAATCCCATGCATTGAAAAAGCGCAAGCTTCATACAGTCACCCAAGTTCGGAATTATAGAAGGAGCCCTGGTGCATTCAGGCAGTAGTGAAGCCACTGTTATGGCACATAGTGGCCTGCAATAAAGCTCCCTTAAAGAGTTATATGTTCAAACGTGAAGCCTGCATGATTCGCTGTGTTATTTAAAAATAAATATAATGCTGATGATATGAAATGAGACCAAAGAATGCACGGAAAACTCAGCAGGTCAGGCTGCTGCTATGGGAGAGGTAAATATATTTAATGCCATGAATGCAACATAACCGTGTATAAGTTGAGTGAATTCTTCTGGAAAGGAGGGCATTTACGGACCTGCCGCCGAATATCGGAAGAAATGCTTTCACTCTACGACGTCATCAGAGTATTTCATGCAGAAATCACCTGAGAGAACTACGGCACCATTTAGCAGCACAACTTCATGTTCTATTTCTGATACGGGTTTCCAAACATATTCTATCGAATCAATCCATGACGCAAAGGATCCAGTATAAATATGTATCACCAGCAAAAATTGAAAGTAGACGGAGCAATTAAACACATGAGATGTTCTGCATAACAGTGGTTCCTTACCACAATTGAACATCATTCCGCTTTAACGGTAATCATTATTGTGGAAATTCTGTCCACTGTAGATTTTTGTGTTGCCTCTCATAAATAAAAGCCCTGATACGGATCGAATAATTATCACGGATATGGTGCTGAATATGTTTTCAATAGTTTTTTTTTTACATTTAAGGTCTCAAATAGTTGGTGAACATTCAATATCAGTTTTGTAGAACTCATTTTACAGCTGAATCAAAGTCACGAAATTGTGATAAACCTTTAAGTGTATCCTGATTGGATTCCGTTGCAACAATATTCCGTTGCAACAATATGCACAGTAGCATGGTGGTTAGCATGAATGCTTCACAGCTCCAGGGTCCCAGGTACTATTCCCGGCTGGGTCACTGTCTGTGCGGAGTCTGCACGTCCTCCCCGTGTGTGCGTGGGTTTTCTCCGGGTGCTCCGGTTTCCTCCCACCGTCCAAAGATGTGCGGGTTAGGTGGATTGGCCATGCTAAATTGCCCGTAGTGTCCTAAAAAGTAAGGTTAAGGGGGGGGGGGGTTGTTGGGTTACGGGAATAGGGTGGATACGTGGGTTTGAGTAGGGTGATCATTGCTCGGCACAATATCTAGGGCCTGTTCTGTGCTGTACTGTTCTATTCTATAACTCTAGTATTCTGCACGCTGTGAAATCAGGAGAAAATAGCGAAGTGATTGCTGTTTGTAATTCAGAATTTATGTGCCCATAACCACAGTAAACTCATGCTCAAATTTAACATTCCATGTCCTCTCCTATGCAACCTCCAAAATATATGTTCTGATGTCTAATTCCGGTCTTCCAAATGTCCATGTCACAATCTCTATCTTTCCTGATAAAGATGTTACATCAACTTCAGTTCCAGAATTAAGACGTTAAAAAGCTACGTGGGACTGCACGCTACAGGAGTGGCTAGCACTGCTGCCTCACGGTGCCGGGTACGTGGGTTGCATTCTTGGACCGCGTCACTGGATATTTCACATTCACCACATGCCTGCGTTGGTCTCACCCCAGCAACTCAAAGAAATGAGGTATGTGTACTGAGCACGTTAAATTGCCAGTCAATAGGGGGAAAAGTTAACAAGGTGGATGACCGCTAATGACTGTCTATCGTAACACAGTTTCAGTGCGAAAATGAAAGATCACGACTCCTCCGTTCGATAAAACATAAGTGTTCCAGAGAATCAATTAATGTTAAAACATCGAACACATTCCGAAGGTATGGCCACATAGAACGCTACATGAGCAAAAATATACTCAACGTCAAATAACAAATGGGATCAACATATTAAACATCACTGTGTTTCTACCCACCATCAGCATTCCATTTGCAAATGCCTGCCTTTCATTCCTCATATGAATTAAATTGCGGAGTATGCTTAGATTTTTTTTGTAAGCAATGTTCTTGAATTTGTATATGCAAATGCATTGATTGGTATGCATTTTTCGCTTAATACTTCACGAAGTTGGGATAATTATACGTATGTTTTCATGTTAACATGGCTAGTCATAATTTCTCTATTAATTCCGACAGAACTATCACAGTCGCAGAAAGGTGAGACTGTCGAAATGAAGGGGTGTATTATCTAACGGCGTGAATCTCTGTTCCACAGACCACTCAATCACGCCTACGGGTTTCCCGGCAGCGTGGGGTGGACATAACATTGTGGGCTGGCAGGAATGGAGAATCCCGTTGCAGGCGAGGGTGGGCCTCCGAGGAACATGTGACACAATCAATTTGTTGATTGCGTGCAAAAGGCAGGGATAAAGTGAAACACGGAGGGAGAGAGAAAAAATAGAGAGAGAAAGAAAGAGGGAGAGTGAGAGTCTCGTGCGGTAATGTGTACATTAATAAAGTTGAAATTACTTTTCGTAATTCCGTGACCTCAGCTTCAAAATTCTGCATGGTTGTTTCCGTCAAAGGAAAGTCTTGAGTAACCTTTCGTATTGTTCTTACAATGCGCTCTTCACAGTTCAGAACACTTTTAATGCTTCTCCCCCATATTTAATTTCGGCAGGCTGCACGCAAAAAGAGCTCGGTAAAAAAAATGATAAAGCTTAACATATCACTAAACATCTGTCTGAACATTGGTCGGGAAGCAAGAGAGGAAAGAGAATGAGAGTGCGAGAGAGAAAGAGAGATGAGTGCAGTATTGACTGTGAGGGCGATAGTGGATGATTTGTTATTACTTTTATTAACGTTTTCCAATAAAATACTGAATTGGAATGCACCAATCTGCCGTGATTAATCAAAGTTAGGTAAGGAAATGTCTTCATAATTTTTATAAATTTAGAGTACCCAATTATTTTTTCAATGATGTGGCAAATTATCGTGGCAAATACACCTCGACTGCACATCATTGGGATGTGGGGGCGAAACTCACGCAGGCACGGGGAGAATGTACAAACTTCACACGGATAGTGTCTCAGAGCCGAGATCGAACCTGAGACTTTGGCTCTGTGAGGCAGCTGTGCTAACCACTGAACCACCATTCTGCCCTAAAAAAGTCTTAAATATTGCAGCTGCTTAAGATGTTCTTGCAGGATCATGGTCTTTTCAAGACTCAATGCTCACTTACCAGCCATGTCAACTTTATTCATCCATATCTTTGCAAAATTATTATCACAGAATTTACAATCGGACAATCGAGTAGCACCGGCTCTTGGAAAGAGCACCCTACCCGTGGTCAACACGTCCACCCTATCACCATAACCCAGTAACCCCACCCAACACTAAGGGAAATTTTGGGCACTAAGGGCAATTCATCATGGCCAATCCACATAACCTGCACATCTTTGGACTGTGGGAGGAAACTGGAGCACCCGGAGGAATCCCACGCACACACGGGGAGGCTGTGCAGACTACGCACAGACAGTGACCCAAGGCTGAATCGAACCTGGGACCCTGGAGCTGTGAAGCAATTGCGCTATCCACAATGCTACCGTGCTGCCGTTAAATAATGTGCAAACTCCACATGGACCGTGACCATGGACCGTGAATACGTATTAACATATCTTAGTAAAAATCGCCGATTTTCGAAGCAAAACTACACTGTTTTGGAAAGACATGTAACCATTTGCCCTTTTGTCGTGCTGAATGTTAAATTCCGTTTGATATATGTCTGCAGAACGAAATATATATCTTCAAAACGTTCGAATTATAAAACGTTACTGCTACTATGACTCCTGTCTGATAACAGAAAATTATGCCATACACAAATTTGTCCCAAGTGTCCTATCCTCTATCACCGTAATGCCCAATCTATACAGCAAACGAATTTACTAAACTGATTAAAATGAGTAGAAACAAACATTGAACTGTTTTCTTATGTTGTTGTTTGTTTATCCATTTTCCCCAAAATGAATTGATTGTTTTCCTTCCAGCCACATTCACATTTCAAGACGTTTGGCTCCGTCGAAGCTTCGAGTGACATTTCGCACACGAACAATCATTTTCATTCTGTATAAACCTATCAAAAGCTTCATAGAGTCGTCAATGTTTACTGCATGGAAAACGGGCGTTCGGCACAGCTTGTCCATGCCGTCCAGTTTCTTCCATTCAGGTAGTCCCACTTGCCAGCAATTGGACCATATCCCACTGTACCCAACCTACCCGCATAACTGTGTAACAGTATTTAAAGAAAAGCATGCACCCCCATCTACCACTGAATCTGACCACTCGTTCTAGCTGCTGATGACACTCTGTGTGAAAATAATTCTCCTCTGGTCTCTTTATGTATCACCCCTCCACCCCCCCCCTCCCAATACCTTCAACCTATGCCCTCAAGTTCTAGACTTTTATATCGTTGGGAAAATATGATGACTATGTCCCTTATCTGTGCTACTCATTATGTTATAGACCACTATGAAATCAGCACGAAGCCTCCAACTCTCGAGAGCAGAAAGTCCCAGACTATCCATTCTCTCTTTATAACGCAGAATATCAAATCCTGGCAGGATCCTCTCAAATCTCTTCTGCGCCGTTTCTAGTTTAACAATATCATTCCTATCACAGTGTGACCAGAACTAAACACAGTTTTCCACGTGTGGTCTCACCAATGTCCTATACAACTTCAACAAGACTGATGATCTTAAACGTGATTTTAGCGAGTTGGGTTGGTATCTTAATAGCAGATTAGTTATCTCAAGATTGCTGCCGGCGCCACGTGCAAGTGAGACAACGAAAAGAGAGTAAGTGCAGATTAGTAACACAATGTGTTGACAGGCCAACAAGAGGCGAGGCCACATTGGATTTGGTTTTGGGTAATTAACCAGGCCAGGTGTTAGATCTGGAGGTAGGTGAGCACTTTGGAAACAGTGGCCACAATTCGGTGACCTTTACGTTAGTGATGGAAGGGGATACGTATACCCCGCAGGGCAAGAGTTATAGCTGGGGGAAGGGCAATTATGATGCCATTAGACATGACTTAGGATGTGTAGGTTGGAGAAGTAGGCCGCAAGAGTTGGGCACACTGGGTATGTGGAGCTGGTTCAAGGAACAGCTATTGCATGTTCTTGATAAGTACGTACCAGTCAGGCAGGGAGGAAGGGGCCGAGCGAGGGAACCGTGGTTTACCAAAGAATTGGAATCTCTTGTTAAGAGGAAGAAGGAGGCCTATGTGAAGATGAGGCGTGAAGTTTCAGTTGGGGCGCTTGATAGTTATAAGGAAGCGAGGAAGGATCTAAAGAGAGAGCTGAGACGAGCAAGGAGGGGACATGAGAAGTATTTTGCAGGTAGGATCAAGGAAAACCCAAAAGCTTTCTATAGGTACGCCAGGAATAAAAGAATGACTAGGGTAAGAGTAGGGCCAGTGAAGGACAGTGGTGGGAAGTTGTGTGTGGAGGCTGAGGAGATAAGCGAGATACTAAATGAATACTTTTCGTCAGTATTCACTCAAGAAAAAGGTAATATTGTGGAGGAGAATGCTGAGACCGAGGCTATTAGAATAGATGACATTGAGGTGCGTAGGGAAGAAGTGTTGGCAATTCTGGACAAGGTGAAAATAGATAAGTCCCCGGGGCCTGATGGGATTTATCCTAGAATTCTCTGGGAAGCCAGGGAAGTGATTGCTGAGCCTTTGGCTTTGATTTTTAGGTCATCATTGGCTACAGGAATAGTTCCAGAGGACTGGAGGATAGCAAATGTGGTCCCTTTGTTTAAGAAGGGGAGCAGAGATAACCCCGGTAACTATAGGCCGGTGAGCCTAACGTCTGTGGTGGGTAAAGTCTTGGAGAGGATTATAAAAGTAACGATTTATAATCATCTAGATAAGAATAATATGATTAGGGATAGTCAGCATGGTTTCGTGAAGGGTAGGTCATGCCTCACAAACCTTATCGAGTTCTTTGAGAATGTGACTGAACAGGTAGACGAGGGTAGAGCAGTTGATGTGGTGTATATGGATTTCAGTAAAGCGTTTGATAAGGTTCCCCACGGTCGGCTATTGCAGAAAATACGGAGGCTGGGGCTTGAGGGTGATTTTGAGATGTGGATCAGAAATTGGCTAGTTGAAAGAAGACAGAGAGTGATAGTTGATAGGAAATGTTCAGAATGGAGTTCAGTTACGAGTGGCGTACCACCAATGATCTGTTCTGGGGCCGTTGCTGTTTGTCATTTTTATAAATGACCTTGAGGAGGGCGCAGAAGGATGGGTGAGTAAATTTGCAGACGACACTAAAGTCGGTGGAGTTGTAGACAGTGCGGAAGGATGTTGCAGGTTACAGAGGGACATAGATAAGCTGCAGAGCTGGGCTGAGAGGTGGCAAATGGAGTTTAATGTGGAGAAGTGTGAGGTGATTCCCTTTGGAAAGAATAACAGGAATGCGGAATATTTGGCTAATGGTAAAATTCTTGGTAGTGTGGATGAGCAGAGGGATCTCGGTGTCCATGTACATAGATCCCTGAAAGTTGCCACCCAGGTTGATAGGGTTGTGAAGAAGGCCTATTGTGTGTTGGCCTTTATTGGTAGAGGGATTGAGTTCTGGAGCCATGAGGTCATGTTGCAGTTGTACAAAACTCTAGTACGGCCGCATTTGGAGTATTGGGTACAGTTCTGGTCGCCTCATTATAGGAAGGACGTGGAAGCTTTGGAACGGGTGCAGAGGAGATTTACCAGGATGTTGCCTGGTATGGAGGGAAAATCTTATGAGGAAAGGCTGATGGACTTGAGGTTGTTTTCGTTAGAGAGAAGAAGGTTAAGAGGTGACTTAATAGAGGCATACAAAATGATCAGAGGGTTAGGTAGGGTGGACAGCGAGAGCCTTCTCCCGCGGATGGAGGTGGCTAGCACGAGGGGACATAGCCTTAAATTGAGGGGTAATAGATATAGGACAGAGGTCAGAGGTGGGTTTTTTACGCAAAGAGTGGTGAGGCCGTGGAATGCCCTACCTGCAACAGTAGTGAACTCGCCAACATTGAGGGCATTTAAAAGTTTATTGGATAAGCATATGGATGATAAGGGCATAGTGTAGGTTAGATGGCCTTTAGGTTTTTTCCATGTCGGTGCAACATCGAATGCCGAAGTGCCTGTACTGCGCTGTATCGTTCTATGTTCTATGCAGCTGAACACTTAGCTACAGGGCTCGTGCAGGTGGGAAGACTTCGGGTATGTGGATCACTGTGATCCTTCTCACGATGGTGGGACCTGTACCAGAAGTGCGAATTACACCTAAAGAGGAAGGGCGGCAATAACCTAGCTGGACGGTTTTCTGGAACTCTTCGGGGGCTGGGCTTAAACTAGTTTGGCAGGGGGATGGGAATCAGAGTTATGGATCAGAGGGCGAAGTCGCTGTTTAACAGGTAGAAATAGAATGCAGTGAGTCTGTGAGGAAGAATAGACAGTTGATAGTACAAAGTCACACTCAATTACATGGGTTAAAGTATATTTATTTCAATGCAAGGAGTGTCAGAATTAACGCAGTTGAACTTAAAGCATGGGTCAGCACTTGTAACTACGATGATGTGGCCATTACCAGGACATGTATTTCACCGGGGCAGGAATGGTAGTTAGATGTTCCGAGGTTTGGATGTTTTTAGAAGAATAGGGAGAGAGGTAAAAGTGGAGGGGGAGTGGCACTGTTGATTTGGGAGTGCGTCACAGCTGAAAGGAGGCCTTCGAGAAAGATTCGTCTACTTAGTCAGTATGGTGGATGTCAGAAACAAGAAAGGGTCAGTCAATTTTTTTGGAGTTTTCGATAGACCCCCCAAATAGCAACAGAGAGCTGGAAGAACAGATTGAGCGGCAAATCATGGGCAGGTGCAGAAGTAACAGAGTTGTTGCCGTAGGTGACTTCAACTTCCCTAATGTTCACTGGACACTCATTACTGCAAATTTTTTGGATGGAGCAGATTTTTGTCAGGTGCATACAGAAAGGATTCCAGACTCAATATGTCGATAGCCGACAAGGGGGGAGGCCATATTTGATTTGGTGCTTGGCAACGAACAAGGCCAGGTGTCAGATGTCTCTGTGGAAGAGCATTTCGGTGACAGTGACCGGAACTCGACCTTTACCATAGTAATGGAGAGGGATAGGAACAGATAGTATGGAAAGGAATTTAATTGGGGGCGGTTAAATAGTACTATTAGACAGGAACTGATGAGCATAACGTGGGCACAGCTGCTCCTGGGGAAATATAGATCAGGAACTGGGGGTTGTCAAGAAGCACTTGGTGTGAGTGCTGGATGGGGTTCTCTTTCTGTGAGGCGGAAGGAATGGTAATGTGAAGGAGCCTTGGAAGACAAGAGAACTGGAGCTTGTCGTCAAGAGGAAGGGAAAGCTGATATAAAGTTGAGCAAGCAAGCATCAGGCACGGCTCCAGATGGTTAAAAGGTGGCCAGGAAGGAACTTTAAAATGGATTGCGGAGAGATAGAACAGGGCATGAAGAAATTCTGGCGGGAACGATTAATGTAAACACAAAGGCGTTAAACACTATTTTGGGAAACAAGAGGATGATCAGAGTGAAAATACGGCCGATCACGGACTGTGATGGGAACTTGCGCGTCCAGTGTGAGGAGGGAGGTGAGGCCCTTATGAATACTTTGCTTCAGCATTCAGAGAACACTACAGCACAGTACGGCCCTTCGGCTCTCGATGTTGCGCCGACATGTGAAACCATCTGAAGCCTATCTGACCTACACTATTCCATTTTCATCCATATGTCTATCCAGTGACCACTTAAATGCCCTTAAAGTTGGCAAGTCTACTACTGTTGCAGGCAGGGCGTTCCACACCCCTACTACTCTCTGAGTAAAGAAACTGCCTCTGACATCTGTTCTATATCTGTCACCCCTCAATTTAAAGCTATGTCCCCTCGTGTTCGTCATCACCATCCGAGGAAAAAGACTCTCACTGTCCACCCTCTCTAACCCTCTGACTATCTTATATGTCTCTATTAAGTCACCTCTCAGCCTTCTCCTCTCTAACGAAAACAACCTCAAACAACTGTGCCTTTCCTCGTAAGACCTTCCCTCCATACCAGGCAACATCCTAGTAAATCTCCTCTGAACCCTTTCCAAAGCTTCCACATCCTTCCTATAATGTGGTGACCAGAACGGCACGCAATCCTCCAGGTGCGGCCACACCAGAGTTATGTACAGCTGCAGCATGACCTTGTGGCTCCGAAACTCAATCCCCCTGCTGATAAAGGCTAGCACACAATATGCCTTCTTAAGAGCCCTATTAACCTGGGTGGCAACTTTCAGGAATTTATGTAGCTGGATGCCGAGATCTCTCTGTTCATCTACACTACCAAGAATCTTGCCATTAACCCAGTACTCTGCATTCCTGTTACTCCTTCCAAAGTGAACCACCTCACACTTTTCCGCGTTAAACTCAATCTGCCACCTCTCAGCCCAGCTCTGCAGCTTACCTATGTCCGTCTGTATCCTATAACATCCTTCAGCACTATCCACAACACCACTGACCTTCGTGTCATCTGCAAATTTACTAACCCATCCTTCTACACCCTCTTCCAGGTCATTTATAAAAATGGCAAAAAGCAGTGGCCCCAAAACAGATCCTTGCGGTACACCACTAGTAACTGAACTCCAGGATGAACATTTGCCATCAACCACAACCCTCCGTCTTCTTTCAGCTAGCCAATTACTGATCGAAACCGCTAAATCGCCTTCAATCCCATACTTACTTATTTTCTGCAATAGCCTACCGTGGGGAACCTTATCAAACGCCTTACTGAAATCCATATACACCACATCAATCACTTTACCCTGATCCACCTGTTTGGTCACCTTCTCAAAAATCTCAATAAGGTTTGTGAGGCATGACCTACCGTTCACAAAACCGTGTTTACTATCGCTAATCAACTTGTTCCTTTCAAGATGATTATAAACCCTACCTCTTATAACCATTTCCAACATTTTACCCACAACCGAAGTAAGGCGCACAGGCCTATAATTACCAGGGCTGTCTCTACTCCCCTTCTTGAACAAGGGGACAACATTTGCTATCCTCCAGTCGTCCGGCACTATTCCTGTCAACAAAGACGACATAAAGATCAAGGACAAAGGCTCTGCAATCTCCTCCCTGGCTTCCCAGAGAATCCTAGGATAAATCCCAACTGGCTCAGGGGACTTATCTATTTTGACATTTTCCAAAATTGCTAACACCTCCTCCTTTTGAACATCAATTCCATCTAGCCTGGTCGACTGAACCTGAGTGTTCTCCTCGATAACATGTTCTTTCTCCAATGTAAACACTGAAGAAAAATATCCATTTAACGCTTCCCCTATCTCCTCTGATTCCACACACAACTTTCCACTACTATCCTTGATTGGCCCTAATCTTACTCTAGTCATTCTATTGCTCCTGATATACCTATATAAATCCTTAGGGTTTTCCTTGATCCTATCCGCCAACGACTTTTCGCGTCCTCTCCTCGCTCTTCTTAACTCTCCCTTTACGTCCTTCCTGGCTAACTTGTAACTCCAAGTGCCCTAACTGAGCCTTCATGTCTCATCCTAACATAAGCCTTCTTCTTTCTCTTCACAAGTGCTTCAACGTCCTTACTAAACCACGGTTACCTTGCTCGACAACTTCCTCCCTGCCTGACAGGTACATACTTATCAAGGACACGCAGTAGCTGTTCCTTGAAAAAGCTCCACATTTCGATTGTACCCATCCCCTGCCGTTTCCTTCCCCGTCCTATACATCCTAAATCTTGCCGAATAGCATCATAATTGCCTTTCCCCCAGCTATAATTCCTGCCTTGCGGTATATACCTATCCCTGCCCATTGCTAAAGTAAACATAACCGAGTTGTGATCACTACCACCAAAGTGCTCACCTACATCAAAATCTAACACCTGGCCTAGTTCATTACCCAGTACCAAATCCAATGTGGCCTCGCCCCTTGTTGGCCTGTCTATATACTGTGTCAGAAAACCCTCCTGCTCACACTGTACAAAAACTGACCCATCAATAGTACTCGAACTATAGTATTTCCAGTCAATATTTGGAAAGTTAAAGTCCCCCATAACAACTACCCTGTTACTATCGCTCCTGTCGAGAATCATCTTTGCAATCCTTTCCTCTACATCACTGGAACTATTCGGAGGTCTATAGACAACTCCCAACAGGGTGACCTCTCCTCTCCTGTTCCTGACCACGGCCCATACGACCTCAGTAGACGAGTCATCAAACGTCCTTTCTACCGCCGTAATACTTTCCTTGATTAACAATGCCACACCCCCCTCTTTTACCACCTTCTCTGTTCTTACAGAAACATCTAAATCCTGGAACCTGCAACAACCATTCCTGTCCCTGCTCTACCCATGTCTCCGAAATCCCCACAACATCGAGATCCCAGGTACCAACCCATGCTGCAAGCTCACCCACCTTATTCCGGATGCTCCTGGCGTTGAGGTAGACACACTTCAAACCAGCGTCTTGCTTGACGGTGCCCTCTTTCGAACTTTTAACCCTATCCCTTTCCTCGCTCCTCTGAACATCCTGGACACTGGGACTACAATTTAGGTTCCCATCCCCCTGCTGAATTAGTTTAAACCCACCCGAAGAGCACTAGCAAATCTCCCCCCCCCCCAGGATATTGGCACCCATCTGGATCAGGTGAAGACCATCCTGTTTGTAGAGGTCCCACCTACCCCAGAATGAGCCCCAATTATCCTGGAAACCAAATCCCTCCCTCCTGCACCATCCCTGTAGCCACGTGTTGAACTCCTCTCTCTCCTTATTTCTCACATCACTAGCACGTGGCACGGGTAACAACCCAGAGATAACAACTCTGTTTGTTCTAGCTCTCAGCTTCCACCTTTGCTCCCTGAATTTCTGTCTCAAATCCCCATCTCTCTTCCTACCTATGTCGTTGGTACCTATGTGGACCACGACTTGGGGCTGCACCCCCTCCCCCTTAAGGATCCCAAAAACACGATCAGAGACATCACAAACCCTAACACCTGGGAGGCAACACACCAACCGTGAGTCTCTTTCGTTCCCACAGAACCTCTGTCTGTTCCTCTAACTATGGAGTCCCCAATGACGAGTGCTCTGTTGCTCTTCTCCCTTCCCTTCTGAGCAACAGGGACATACTCTGTGCCAGAGACCGGTGCCCTATTGCTTACCCCTGGTAAGTCGTCCCCCGCAACAGTATCCAAAACGGTACACATGTTATGGAGGGGAACGACAACAGGGGATCCCTGCACTGCCTGCCGGTTCCCTCTCCCTCCCCTGACGGTAAACCATCTACCTTCTTCTTTTACCTGAGGTGTGACTACCTCCCTATAATTCCTCTCAATAACCTCCACCTCCTCCCGAATGATCCGAAGTTCATCCAGCTCCAGGTCCCTAATGCGGCTCTCAAGAAGCTGGAGTTGGGTGCACTTCCCGCAGATGTAGTCAGCAGGTACACTAGAGGTGACCCTTTCCTCCCACATTCTGCAGGAGGAACATTCAACTGCCCTAACCTCCATTCCCATTGAACTAACTTCCCAACTACTGAAAAATAAAATTAAAAAACTTGTTAGTTTTACGATCCAACGGACAGAACCTTTTTTTTGGTTAGAGAAGGAGGATGGGTGGGAGACACTACGTAAGTAGTGTTTCAGGTAAAGCTGTCACTCGAGAACAGCCCCTTCACAAACCACCTTCAACTTACGCTGACTGCACTGCACGTATGCAAATCTCCCCGGAACAGCCAATCAGAAACTCTGCTCTGCTGCCCTCTGCTGGATGCTTGCGTTCTGTCGAACTCCTCGGGTCACTTGTGCAGGTGCACCTTCAACTCACGCTGACCGCACTGCACGTAGGAAAATCTCCCCAAAATAAGCAATCAGAAGCTCTGCTCTGCTGGATGCGTGCTTTCCATCGAACTCCTTGGGACACTTGTGCAGGTGCACCTTCAACTCACGCTGACCGATCTGCACGTATGCAAATCTCCACGGAACAGCCAATCAGAAGCTCGGCTCTGCTGCCCTCTGCTGGATGCTTGCTTTACGTCAAACTCCTCTGGTCACTTCTGCAGGTGCACATTCAACATACGTTGACCGCACTGCACGTATGCAAATCTCCCCGGAACAGCCAATCAGAAGCTCTGCTCTGCTGGCCTCTGCTGGCCTTCCGTCGAACTCCTCGGGTCACTTGTGCAGGTGCACCTTCAATTTACGCTGACCGCACTGCACGTCTGCAAATCTCCCCGGAACAACCAATCAGAAGCTCTGCTCTGCTGCACTCTGCTGGATGCTTGCTTGCCATCGAACTCCTCGGGTCACTTGTGCAGGTGCACCTTCAATTTACGCTGACCGCACTGCACGTATGCAAATCTCCCCGGAACAGCCAATCAGAAGATCTGCTCTTCTGACCTCTGCTGGAAGCTTGCTTTCCTTCGAACTCCTGGGGTCACTTCTGCATGTGCACCTTCAACTTACGCTGACCGCACTGCACGAATGCAAATCTCCCCGGAACAGCCAATCAGAAGCTCTGCTCTGCAGGCCTCTGCTGGATGCTTACCTTCCGTCGAACTCCTCGGATCACTTGTGCAGGTGCACCTTCAACTTACGCTGACCGCACTGCACGTATGCAAATCTCCCCGGAAGAGCCAATCAGAAGCTCTGCTCTGCTGCATGCTTGCCTTCCGTCGAACTCCTCGGGTCACTTGTGCAGGTGCACCTTCAACTTACGCTGACCGCACATATGCAAATCTCCCCGGAACAGCCAATCAGAAGCTCTGCTCTGCTGCCCTCTGCCGGATGCTTGCATTCCGTCGAACTCCTCGGGTCACTTGTGCAGGTGCACATTCAACTTACGCTGACCGCACTGCACGTATGCAAATCTCCCCGGAACAGCCAATCAGAAGCTCTTCTCTGCTGTCCTCTGCTGGATGCTTTCCTTCCTTCGAACTCCTCAGGTTACTTGTGCATGTGCACCTTCAACTTACGCTGACCGCACTGCACGTATGCAAATCTCCCCGGAACAGCCAATCAGAAGCTCTGCTCTGCTAGCCTCTGCTGGATGCTTACCTTCCGTCGAACTCCACGGATCACTTGTGCAGGTGCACCTTCAACTGACGCTGACCGCACTGCACGTATGCAAATCTCCCCGGAAGAGCCAATCAGAAGCTCTGCTCTGCTGCATGCTTGCCTTCCGTCGAACTCCCCGGGTCACTTGTGCAGGTGCACCTTCAACTTACGCTGACCGCACTGCACATATGCAAATCTCCCCGGAACAGCCAATCAGAAGCTCTGCTCTGCTGCCCTCTGCCGGATGCTTGCCTTCCGTCGAACTCCTCGGGTCACTTGTGCAGGTGAACCTTCAACTTACGCTCACCGCACTGCACGTTTGCACATCTCCCCGGAAGAGCCAATCAGAAGATCTGCTCTGCTGCCCTCTGCTGGATGCTTGCCTTCCGTCGAACTCCTCAGCTCACTTGTGCAGGTGCACCTTCAACTTACACTGACCGCACTGCACGTATGCAAATCTCCCCGGAACAGCCAATCCGAAACTCTGCTCTGCCGCCCTCTGCTGGATGCTTGCGTTCTGTCGAACTCCTCGGGTCACTTGTGCAGATGCACCTTCAACTCACGCTGACCGCACTGCACGTAGGAAAATCTCCCCGGAACAACCAATCAGAAGCTCTGCTCTGCTAGATGCGTGCTTTCCGTCGAACTCCTTGGGACACTTGTGCAGGTGCACCTTCAACTTACGCTGACCGATCTGCACGTATGCAAATCTCCACGGAACAGCCAATCAGAAGCTCGGCTCTGCTGCCCTCTGCTGGATGCTTGATTTACGTCAAACTCCTCGGGTCATTTCTGCAGGTGCACATTCAACATACGCTGACCGCACTGCACGTATGCAAATCTCCCCGGAACAGCCAATCAGAAGCTCTGCTCTGCTGGCCTCTGCTGGCCTTCCGTCGAACTCCTCGGGTCACTTGTGCAGGTGCACCTTCAATTTACGCTGACCGCACTGTACGTATGAAAATCTCCCCGGAACAACCAATCAGAAGCTCTGCTCTGCTGCACTCTGCTGGATGCTTGCTTGCCATCGAACTCCTCGGGTCACTTGTGCAGGTGCACCTTCAATTTACGCTGACCGCACTGCACGTATGCAAATCTCCCCGGAACAGCCAATCAGAAGATCTGCTCTTCTGCCCTCTGCTGGAAGCTTGCTTTCCTTCGAACTCCTGGGGTCACTTCTGCATGTGCACCTTCAACTTACGCTGACCGCACTGCACGTATGCAAATCTCCCCGGAACAGCCAATCAGAAGCTCTGCTCTGGAGGCCTCTGCTGGATGCTCACCTTCCGTCGAACTCCTCGGATCACTTGTGCAGGTGCACCTTCAACTTACGCTGACCGCACTGCACGTATGCAAATCTCCCCGGAACAGCCAATCAGAAGATCTGCTCTTCTGACCTCTGCTGGAAGCTTGCTTTCCTTCGAACTCCTGGGGTCACTTCTGCATGTGCACCTTCAACTTACGCTGACCGCACTGCACGAATGCAAATCTCCCCGGAACAGCCAATCAGAAGCTCTGCTCTGCAGGCCTCTGCTGGATGCTTACCTTCCGTCGAACTCCTCGGATCACTTGTGCAGGTGCACCTTCAACTTACGCTGACCGCACTGCACGTATGCAAATCTCCCCGGAAGAGCCAATCAGAAGCTCTGCTCTGCTGCATGCTTGCCTTCCGTCGAACTCCTCGGGTCACTTGTGCAGGTGCACCTTCAACTTACGCTGACCGCACATATGCAAATCTCCCCGGAACAGCCAATCAGAAGCTCTGCTCTGCTGCCCTCTGCCGGATGCTTGCATTCCGTCGAACTCCTCGGGTCACTTGTGCAGGTGCACATTCAACTTACGCTGACCGCACTGCACGTATGCAAATCTCCCCGGAACAGCCAATCAGAAGCTCTTCTCTGCTGTCCTCTGCTGGATGCTTTCCTTCCTTCGAACTCCTCAGGTCACTTGTGCATGTGCACCTTCAACTTACGCTGACCGCACTGCACGTATGCAAATCTCCCCGGAACAGCCAATCAGAAGCTCTGCTCTGCTAGCCTCTGCTGGATGCTTACCTTCCGTCGAACTCCACGGATCACTTGTGCAGGTGCACCTTCAACTGACGCTGACCGCACTGCACGTATGCAAATCTCCCCGGAAGAGCCAATCAGAAGCTATGCTCTGCTGCATGCTTGCCTTCCGTCGAACTCCCCGGGTCACTTGTGCAGGTGCACCTTCAACTTACGCTGACCGCACTGCACATATGCAAATCTCCCCGGAACAGCCAATCAGAAGCTCTGCTCTGCTGCCCTCTGCCGGATGCTTGCCTTCCGTCGAACTCCTCGGGTCACTTGTGCAGGTGAACCTTCAACTTACGCTCACCGCACTGCACGTTTGCACATCTCCCCGGAAGAGCCAATCAGAAGATCTGCTCTGCTGCCCTCTGCTGGATGCTTGCCTTCCGTCGAACTCCTCAGCTCACTTGTGCAGGTGCACCTTCAACTTACGCTGACCGCACTGCACGTATGCAAATCTCCCCGGAACAGCCAATCCGAAACTCTGCTCTGCCGCCCTCTGCTGGATGCTTGCGTTCTGTCGAACTCCTCGGGTCACTTGTGCAGATGCACCTTCAACTCACGCTGACCGCACTGCACGTAGGAAAATCTCCCCGGAACAACCAATCAGAAGCTCTGCTCTGCTAGATGCGTGCTTTCCGTCGAACTCCTTGGGACACTTGTGCAGGTGCACCTTCAACTTACGCTGACCGATCTGCACGTATGCAAATCTCCACGGATCAGCCAATCAGAAGCTCGGCTCTGCTGCCCTCTGCTGGATGCTTGATTTACGTCAAACTCCTCGGGTCATTTCTGCAGGTGCACATTCAACATGCGCTGACCGCACTGCACGTATGAAAATCTCCCCGGAACAGCCAATCAGAAGCTCTGGTCTGCTGGCCTCTGCTGGCCTTCCGTCGAACTCCTCGGGTCACTTGTGCAGGTGCACCTTCAATTTACGCTGACCGCACTGTACGTATGAAAATCTCCCCGGAACAACCAATCAGAAGCTCTGCTCTGCTGCACTCTGCTGGATGCTTGCTTGCCATCGAACTCCTCGGGTCACTTGTGCAGGTGCACCTTCAATTTACGCTGACCGCACTGCACGTATGCAAATCTCCCCGGAACAGCCAATCAGAAGCTCTGCTCTGGAGGCCTCTGCTGGATGCTCACCTTCCGTCGAACTCCTCGGATCACTTGTGCAGGTGCACCTTCAACTTACGCTGACCGCACTGCACGTATGCAAATCTCCCCGGAACAGCCAATCCGAAACTCTGCTCTGCCGCCCTCTGCTGGATGCTTGCGTTCTGTCGAACTCCTCGGGTCACTTGTGCAGATGCACCTTCAACTCACGCTGACCGCACTGCACGTAGGAAAATCTCCCCGGAACAACCAATCAGAAGCTCTGCTCTGCTAGATGCGTGCTTTCCGTCGAACTCCTTGGGACACTTGTGCAGGTGCACCTTCAATTTACGCTGACCGCACTGTACGTATGAAAATCTCCCCGGAACAACCAATCAGAAGCTCTGCTCTGCTGCACTCTGCTGGATGCTTGCTTGCCATCGAACTCCTCGGGTCACTTGTGCAGGTGCACCTTCAATTTACGCTGACCGCACTGCACGTATGCAAATCTCCCCGGAACAGCCAATCAGAAGATCTGCTCTTCTGCCCTCTGCTGGAAGCTTGCTTGCCATCGAACTCCTCGGGTCACTTGTGCAGGTGCACCTTCAATTTACGCTGACCGCACTGCACGTATGCAAATCTCCCCGGAACAGCCAATCAGAAGCTCTGCTCTGGAGGCCTCTGCTGGATGCTCACCTTCCGTCGAACTCCTCGGATCACTTGTGCAGGTGCACCTTCAACTTACGCTGACCGCACTGCACGTATGCAAATCTCCCCGGAACAGCCAATCCGAAACTCTGCTCTGCCGCCCTCTGCTGGATGCTTGCGTTCTGTCGAACTCCTCGGGTCACTTGTGCAGATGCACCTTCAACTCACGCTGACCGCACTGCACGTAGGAAAATCTCCCCGGAACAACCAATCAGAAGCTCTGCTCTGCTAGATGCGTGCTTTCCGTCGAACTCCTTGGGACACTTGTGCAGGTGCACCTTCAACTTACGCTGACCGATCTGCACGTATGCAAATCTCCACGGAACAGCCAATCAGAAGCTCGGCTCTGCTGCCCTCTGCTGGATGCTTGATTTACGTCAAACTCCTCGGGTCATTTCTGCAGGTGCACATTCAACATGCGCTGACCGCACTGCACGTATGAAAATCTCCCCGGAACAGCCAATCAGAAGCTCTGGTCTGCTGGCCTCTGCTGGCCTTCCGTCGAACTCCTCGGGTCACTTGTGCAGGTGCACCTTCAATTTACGCTGACCGCACTGTACGTATGAAAATCTCCCCGGAACAACCAATCAGAAGCTCTGCTCTGCTGCACTCTGCTGGATGCTTGCTTGCCATCGAACTCCTCGGGTCACTTGTGCAGGTGCACCTTCAATTTACGCTGACCGCACTGCACGTATGCAAATCTCCCCGGAACAGCCAATCAGAAGATCTGCTCTTCTGCCCTCTGCTGGAAGCTTGCTTTCCTTCGAACTCCTGGGGTCACTTCTGCATGTGCACCTTCAACTTACGCTGACCGCACTGCACGTATGCAAATCTCCCCGGAACAGCCAATCAGAAGCTCTGCTCTGGAGGCCTCTGCTGGATGCTCACCTTCCGTCGAACTCCTCGGATCACTTGTGCAGGTGCACCTTCAACTTACGCTGACCGCACTGCACGTATGCAAATCTCCCCGGAACAGCCAATCAGAAGATCTGCTCTTCTGACCTCTGCTGGAAGCTTGCTTTCCTTCGAACTCCTGGGGTCACTTCTGCATGTGCACCTTCAACTTACGCTGACCGCACTGCACGAATGCAAATCTCCCCGGAACAGCCAATCAGAAGCTCTGCTCTGCAGGCCTCTGCTGGATGCTTACCTTCCGTCGAACTCCTCGGATCACTTGTGCAGGTGCACCTTCAACTTACGCTGACCGCACTGCACGTATGCAAATCTCCCCGGAAGAGCCAATCAGAAGCTCTGCTCTGCTGCATGCTTGCCTTCCGTCGAACTCCTCGGGTCACTTGTGCAGGTGCACCTTCAACTTACGCTGACCGCACATATGCAAATCTCCCCGGAACAGCCAATCAGAAGCTCTGCTCTGCTGCACTCTGCCGGATGCTTGCATTCCGTCGAACTCCTCGGGTCACTTGTGCAGGTGCACATTCAACTTACGCTGACCGCACTGCACGTATGCAAATCTCCCCGGAACAGCCAATCAGAAGCTCTTCTCTGCTGTCCTCTGCTGGATGCTTTCCTTCCTTCGAACTCCTCAGGTCACTTGTGCATGTGCACCTTCAACTTACGCTGACCGCACTGCACGTATGCAAATCTCCCCGGAACAGCCAATCAGAAGCTCTGCTCTGGTAGCCTCTGCTGGATGCTTACCTTCCGTCGAACTCCACGGATCACTTGTGCAGGTGCACCTTCAACTGACGCTGACCGCACTGCACGTATGCAAATCTCCCCGGAAGAGCCAATCAGAAGCTCTGCTCTGCTGCATGCTTGCCTTCCGTCGAACTCCCCGGGTCACTTGTGCAGGTGCACCTTCAACTTACGCTGACCGCACTGCACATATGCAAATCTCCCCGGAACAGCCAATCAGAAGCTCTGCTCTGCTGCCCTCTGCCGGATGCTTGCCTTCCGTCGAACTCCTCGGGTCACTTGTGCAGGTGAACCTTCAACTTACGCTCACCGCACTGCACGTTTGCACATCTCCCCGGAAGAGCCAATCAGAAGATCTGCTCTGCTGCCCTCTGCTGGATGCTTGCCTTCCGTCGAACTCCTCAGCTCACTTGTGCAGGTGCACATTCAACTTACGCTGACCGCACTGCACGTATGCAAATCTCCCCGGAACAGCCAATCCGAAACTCTGCTCTGCCGCCCTCTGCTGGATGCTTGCGTTCTGTCGAACTCCTCGGGTCACTTGTGCAGATGCACCTTCAACTCACGCTGACCGCACTGCACGTAGGAAAATCTCCCCGGAACAACCAATCAGAAGCTCTGCTCTGCTAGATGCGTGCTTTCCGTCGAACTCCTTGGGACACTTGTGCAGGTGCACCTTCAACTTACGCTGACCGATCTGCACGTATGCAAATCACCACGGAACAGCCAATCAGAAGCTCGGCTCTGCTGCCCTCTGCTGGATGCTTGATTTACGTCAAACTCCTCGGGTCATTTCTGCAGGTGCACATTCAACATACGCTGACCGCACTGCACGTATGCAAATCTCCCCGGAACAGCCAATCAGAAGCTCTGCTCTGCTGGCCTTCCGTCGAACTCCTCGGGTCATTTCTGCAGGTGCACATTCAACATACGCTGACCGCACTGTACGTATGCAAATCTCCCCGGAACAACCAATCAGAAGCTCTGCTCTGCTGCACTCTGCTGGATGCTTCCTTGCCATCGAACTCCTCGGGTCACTTGTGCAGGTGCACCTTCAATTTACGCTGACCGCACTGCACGTATGCAAATCTCCCCGGAACAGCCAATCAGAAGATCTGCTCTTCTGCCCTCTGCTGGAAGCTTGCTTTCCTTCGAACTCCTGGGGTCACTTCTGCATGTGCACCTTCAACTTACGCTGACCGCACTGCACGTATGCAAATCTCCCCGGAACAGCCAATCAGAAGCTCTGCTCTGGAGGCCTCTGCTGGATGCTCACCTTCCGTCGAACTCCTCGGATCACTTGTGCAGGTGCACATTCAACTTACGCTGACCGCACTGCACATATGCAAATCTCCCCGGAACAGCCAATCAGAAGATCTGCTCTGCTGCCCTCTGCTGGATGCTTGCCTTCCGTCGAACTCCTCAGCTCACTTGTGCAGGTGCACATTCAACTTACGCTGACCGCACTGCACGTATGCAAATCTCCCCGGAACAGCCAATCAGAAGCTCTTCTCTGCTGTCCTCTGCTGGATGCTTTCCTTCCGTCGAACTCCTCAGGTCACTTGCGCATGTGCACCTTCAACTTACGCTGACCGCACTGCACGTATGCAAATCTCCCCGGAACAGCCAATCAGAAGATCTGCTCTGCTGCCGTCTGCTGGATGCTTGCCTTCCGTCGAACTCCTCAGCTCACTGCTGCCCTCTGCTGGATGCTTGCGTTCTGTCGAACTCCTCGGGTCACTTGTGCAGATGCACCTTCAACTCACGCTGACCGCACTGCACGTAGGAAAATCTCCCCGGAACAACCAATCAGAAGCTCTGCTCTGCTAGCCTCTGCTGGATGCTTACCTTCCGCCGAACTCCACGGATCACTTGTGCAGGTGCACCTTCAACTTACGCTGACCGCACTGCACGTATGCAAATCTCCCCAGAAGAGCCAATCAGAAGCTCTGCTCTGCTGCATGTTTGCCTTCCGTCGAACTCCTCGGGTCACTTGTGCAGATGCACCTTCAACTTACGCTGACCGCACTGCACATATGCAAATCTCCCCGGAACAGCCAATCAGAAGCTCTGCTCTGCTGCCCTCTGCCGGATGCTTGCCTTCCGTCGAACTCCTCGGGTCACTTGTGCAGGTGAACCTTCAACTTACGCTCACCGCACTGCACGTTTGCACATCTCCCCGGAAGAGCCAATCAGAAGATCTGCTCTGCTGCCCTCTGCTGGATGCTTGCCTTCCGTCGAACTCCTCGCGTCACTTGTGCAGGTGCACATTCAACTTACGCTGACCGCACTGCACGTATGCAAATCTCCCCGGAACAGCCAATCAGAAGCTCTTCTCTGCTGGATGCTTTCCTTCCGTCGAACTCCTCAGGTCACTTGTGCATGTGCACCTTCAACTTACGCTGACCGCACTGCACGTATGCAAATCTCCCCGGAACAGCCAATCAGAAGCTCTGCTCTGCTAGCCTCTGCTGGATGCTTACCTTCCGTCGAACTCCACGGATCACTTGTGCAGGTGCACCTTCAACTTACGCTGACCGCACTGCACGTATGCAAACCTCCCCAGAAGAGCCAATCAGAAGCTCTGCTCTGCTGCATGCTCGCCTTCCGTCGAACTCCTCGGGTCACTTGTGCAGGTGCACCTTCAACTTACGCTGACCGCACTGCACATATGCAAATCTCCCCGGAACAGCCAATCAGAAGCTCTGCTCTGCTGCCCTCTGCCGGATGCTTGCCTTCCGTCGAACACCTCGGTCACTTGTGCAGGTGAACCTTCAACTTACGCTCACCGCACTGCACGTTTGCACATCTCCCCGGAAGAGCCAATCAGAAGATCTGCTCTGCTGCCCTCTGCTGGATGCTTGCCTTCCGTCGAACTCCTCAGCTCACTTGTGCAGGTGCACCTTCAACTTACACTGACCGCACTGCACGTATGCAAATCTCCCCGGAACAGCCAATCAGAAGCTCTGCTCTGCTGCCCTCTGCTGGATGCTTGCCTTCCATCGAACTTCTCGGGTCACTTGTGCAGGTGTACCTTCAACTTACACTGACCGCACTGCACGTATGCAAATTTCCCCGGAACCGCCAATCAGAAGCTCTGCTCTGCTGCCCTATGCTGGATGATTGCTTTCCGTCGAACTCCTCGGGTCACTTGTGCAGGTGCACCTTCAACTGACGCTGACCGCACTGCACGTATGCAAATCTCCCCAGAGCAGCCAATCAGAAGCACTACTCTGCTACCCTGTGCTGGATGCTTGCCTTCCGTCGAACTCCTCGGGTCACTTGTGCAGGTGCAACTTCAACTGACGCTGACCGCACTGCACGTATGCAAATCTCCCCGGAACAGCCAATCAGAAGCTCTGCTGCCCTCTGCTGGATGCTTGCCTTCCGTCGAACTCCTCGGGTCACATGTGCAGGTGCACCTTCAACTTACGCTGACTGCACGTATGCAAAACTCCCCGGAACAGCCAATCAGAAGCTCTGCTCTGCTGCCCTCTGCTGGATGCCTGCCTTCCGTCGAACTCCTCTGGTCACTTGTGCAGGTGCACCTTCAACTTATGCTGACCGCACTGCACGTATGCAAATCTCCCCGGAACAGCAAATCAGAAGCTCTGCTCTGCTGCCCTCTGCTGGATGCTTGCCTTCCATCGAACTCCTCGGGTCACTTGTGCAGGTGTACCTTCAATTTCCGCTGACCGCACTGCACATATGCAAATCTCGACGGAACAGCCAATCAGAAGCTCTGCTCTGCTGCCCTCTGGTGGATCTGGCTTTTTTCCAGAGTGGGGCATTGTTCCTGATGAGAATAGCATGAGCCAGATTGATAGGCACGAGGAGGTTGATATTAAGAAGGAAGATGTGCTGGAAATGTTGAAAAGCATCAGGATACGTTCCCTGGTCCTGACGGTAGATACCCAATGTTACTACAGAAAGCAAGGGAAGAAATTGCTACGCTGCAGGTAATGATCTTTGCGTCCTCACTCTCCACTGGAATAGTACTGGAAAATTGCATGGAGGCGAACGTTTTTCCCCTGTTCACGAAAGGAAATAGGGAAGTCCCTAGGAATTACAAACCAGTTATTCTTGCGTCTGTGGTGATCAATATATCGGAAAGGTTTCTGAGAGATACGAGTCATGATGACTTATAAAAACATAGTTTCATTGAAGATAGTCAACATGGCTCTGTGAGAAGTTGGTCATACCTCACAAGCCTCATTGAATTCTTTGAAGATGTGACGCAATACATAGATGAAGGTCGGGCAGTGGATATTGTGTATTTGGGTTTCAGGCAAGCATTTGATAAGGTTCCCCGTGGTAGGCTCGTTGAGAAAGTTAGGGTCCACGGGATACAGGGAATTCTGGTTGTCCGGACACAGAATTGGCTGGCCGAAAGAAGCCAGCAAGTGGCAGTAGATGGAAAGTATTCTGCCTAGGGATAGGTGATCGGTAGTGTCCCCCAGAGTTCTGTTCTGGCACCTTTGCTCTTTGTGCCTTATATAAATGACTTGGATGAGGAAGTGGAGGTTGGGTTAGTAAGTGTGCCGAAGACAGGAAGGTTGGTGGAGTTGTAGGTGGTTTGGAGTGGTGATGCAGATTACAACAGGACATTGACAGGATGTAGGGCTGAGTTGAGAAGTGGCAGATGGAGTTCAACCTAGATGCATAAGAAGCGATTCATTGTGGAAGGTCGAATTTGTATGCTGAATACAGGGTTGAAGGTAGTTTTCTTGGAATTGTGGAGGAACATAGGCATCTTGGGGTCCACGTACATTGATCCCTCAAAGTTGCCACTCAGGTTAATAGGGTTGTTAAGATGGCTTTCATTAACAGCAGGATTGAGTTTAAGAGCCGCGTGGTTTTGCTGCAGTTTTATAAAACCCTCGTTAGAATCATAGAAAGTACAGTGCAGAATGAGGCCATTTGGCCGAATGAGTGTCCAACGTCGCTTGGAAAGAGCACCATACTTAAATCCATGCATCGACTTATCCCTGAAACCCTGTAAACCTATCTCACCTCTTTAGGACACTAAGGACAATTTATCATGGCGAATCCACCTAACCTGCAAGTCTTTCGACTGTGGGACGAAACCGCAATAACCCAGACTAAACCCATGCAGACGCGGGGAGATCGTGCAAACTCCGAATCGATAGTCACCCAAGCCGGGAATCGAACGTGGAACACTGGAACTGTGAAACAACTGTGCTAACTGATATGCTACCATGCGACCCTTGAAATATTGAATGCAGTTTTGGTCGCCTTATTACAGGAAGGATGTGGTTCATGTGAAGACGGATGCTGTCTGGACTGGAGGGCATGTCTTATGAAGAAAGTTTGAGGAAGATAGGCATTTCCTCACTGGAGCGAATAAGAAATAGAGGTGACTTGTGAGAGGTGTACACTGTCATGAGAGGCCTCGATATAGTGTGTAGCCAGTGACCTTTCCCCATGCCGGATATGGCTGTTACGAGGGGACATCATTTTAAGGTGATTGGAGGAAGTTATGGGGAAATATCAGAGGTAGTTTATTTACACAGCGAGTGGTGGGTGCGTGGAATGCACTGCCAGAAGACGTGTTGGAATAAGAGTCATTAGGGAAATTTAAGAGACTCTTGGACACGCACACGGACAGCAGTAATTTGAAGTGGTGCAGGTAACATTGATCTGAGATTATAATAAATGGTCGGCACAACATCTTTGGTCGAAGGGGCTGTATTGTGTTGGACATCACGGTAGCACAGGTTGATAGCAGTGTGGCTTCAAAGCGCCAGGGTCCCAGGTTTGATTCCCTGCTGTGCGGAGTCTACACGTTCTCCCTGTGTCTGCGTAGGTTTCCCCCGGTGCTCCGGTTTCCTCCCACAGTCCAAAGATGTGCAGGTTAGGTGGATTGGCTACGATGAATTGTCCTTTGTGACCAAAAAGGTAAGGAGGGGTCATTGGGTTATGGGCATAGGGTGGAAGTGAGATATTAAGTGTGTCGGTGCCGACTCGATGGGCCGAATAGCCTCCTTTTGCACTGTATATTCTATGTTCTAATGTTGAACTGCTATATTCAGATCTGTGTGCTATGTTCTATGATCTGTCATTCATTGGTGCACTGGACAAAGTGGTCAATATCCTGTTGTAATCATATATAACCTCATGGACTATCCACTGCGGAACCACTCTTGGTGTCATCTGCAAACGGACTAAACAACCATCCTACATTCTCATCCAAATGATTAATATATATAACAAAGAAGAGTGGATCCAGAATCGATCCCTGAGGCACTTCGGTGGGAAAAGGACTCCAGTTTCAAAAACACCCCTCCACAAACCTCCCTTTGGTTCGGTAGCGATGGGAATTTTGTATCTGAATGGCTAATTGACACTGGATTCCACGAGATTTAACATTTTGCAAGAACCTACTACGTAGTACCTTGTCAAACGCCTTGATAAAGCCCATGCAGGCAATGTCGACTGCAATGCGCTCATCTACCTTTTTGGTTACAACTTCAAAAAAATCAATCAAATTCATGAGACCTGACTTTTCACCATTAGCCCTTTCCTGTCCAAATTCCTGTAAATTATGTCCTTCAGAATACGCTCTAACAATTTACCCACGAGAGAAATAAGGCGAACCGTCCTGCCGTTCTCAGGCTTATCTGTAGACCCCTTCTGAAAAAGGGCACAGCACTTTCAAACCTTCAATTTTCAGGCACCTTTTCTGTGCAGTTCCATGATTCAAATATGTCAGCTATGGGTCCGGTAATCCCTCCTTAGCCTCCCAGAATTTATGAAAGAACAAAGAACAAAGAAAATTACAGCACAGGAGCAGGCCCTTCGGCCCTCCCAGCCTGTGCCGATCCAGATCCTTTATCTAAACCTGTCTCCTATTTTCCAAGGTCTACTTCCCTCTGTTCACGCCCATTCATATACCTGTCTAGATGCTTCTTAAATGATGCTATCGTGCCCGCCTCTACCAACTCCACTGGTAAAGCTTTCCAGGCACACACAACCCTCTGCGTAAAAAACTTTCCACGCACATCTCCCTTAAATTTTCCCCTCTCACCTTGAAATCGTGACCCCTTGTAACTGACACCCCCACTCTTTGGAAAAGCTTGTTGCTATCCACCCCGTCCATACCTCTCATAATTCTGTATACTTCAATCAGCTCCCCACTCAACCTCCGTCTTTCCGTCGAAAAAAATCATAATCTACTCAACCTTTCTTCATAGCTAGCACCCTCCATACCAGGCAACATCCGGGTGAACATCCTCTGCACACACTCCAAAGCATCCACATCGTTCTGGTAATGTGGCGACCAGAACTGCACGTAGTATTCCAAATGTGGCCTAACCAAAGTCCTAAACAACTGTAACATGACCTGCCTACTCTTGTACTCAATAGCCCGTCCGATGAAAGCAAGCATGCTTTATGCCTTCTTGACCACTCTATCAACCTGCTTTGCCACCTTCAGGGTACAATGGACCTGAACTCCCAGATCTCTCTGCACATCAATTTTCCCCAAGACCCTTCCATTGACCATATCGTCCGTTCTTGAATTTGATCTTCCAAAATGCATCACCTCGCATTTGCCTGGATTGAACTCCATCTGCTATTTCTCTGCCCAACTCTCCAATCTATCTATATTTTGTTGTATTCTCTGACAGTCCTCCTCGCTATCTGCAACTCCACCAATCTTAGTATCGTCTGCAAACTTGCTAGTCAGACCACCTATACCTTCCTCCAGGTCATTTATGTAGATCACAAACAACAGTGGTCCGAGCACGGATCCCTGTGGAACACCACTAGTCACCCTTCTCCATTTTGAGATACTCCCTTCCACCACTACTCTCTGTCTCCTGTTGCCCAGCCAGTTCTTTATACATCGAGCTAGTATACCTGAACCCCATACGACTTCACTTTTTGCATGGGAAACCATATCAAACGCCTTACTAAAGTCCATGTATACGACATCTACAGCCCTTCCCTCATCGATTAACATTGTCACTTCCTCAAAGAATTATATTAGGTTTGTAAGACATGACCTTCCCTGCACAAAACCATGCTGCCTATCATTGATAAGTCTATTTTCTTCCAGATGTGAATAGATCCTATCCCTCAGTATCTTCTCCCACAGTTTGCCTACCACTGACGTCAAGCTCACAGGTCTATAATTCCCTGGGTTATCCCTGCTACCCTTCTTAAACAAAGGGACAACATTATCAATTCTCCAGTCCTCCGGGACCTCTCCGTGCTCAAGGATGCTGCAAAGATATTTGTTAAGGCCCCAGCTATTTCGACCCTCGCTTCCCTCAGTAACCTGGGTTAGATCCCACCCTGTCCTGGGGACTTGTCCACCTTAATGTCTTTTAGAATACCCAAAACTTCCCCCTTCCGTATAACAACTTGACCGAGAGTATTTAAATATCCATCCCTAGCCTCAACATCCGTCTTGTCCCTCTCCTGTGTGAATACCGATGCAAAGTACTCATTAAGAATCTCACCCATTTCCTCTGAGTCCACGCATACATTCCCTATTTTGTCTTTAAGGGGGCCAATCCTTTCTCTAGTTACCCTCTTGCTCCTTACATACAAATAAAATGCTTTGGGATTTTCCTTAACCCTGTCAGCCAAAGATATTTCATGACACCTTTTAGCCCTCTTTATTGCGCGTTTGAGATTCGTCCTACTTTCCCGATATTCCTCCAAAGCTTCATCAGTTTTGAGTTGCCTCGATCCTATGTATGCTTCCTTTTTCATCTTAGCTCGTCTCACAATTTCACCCGTCATCCATGGTTCCCTAATCTTACCATTTCTATCTCTCATTTTCACAGGAACATGTCTGTCCTGCACTCAAATCAACCTTTCCTTAAAAGACTTCCACATTTCAAATGTGGATTTACCCTAAAACAGCTTCTCCCAATTCACATTCCCTAGCACCTGCCGAATTTTGTTATAATCTGCCTTTCCCCAATTTAGTACTCTTCCTTTCGGACCCCTCTTGTCCTTGTCAATGAGTATTCTAAAACTTACGGAATTGTGATCGCTATTCACAAAGTAATCACCGACTGAAACATCAACCACCTGGCCGGGATCATTCCACAATACCAGGTCCAGTATGCCCCCTTCCCGAGTTGGGCTATTTACATACTGCTCTAAATAAAACTCTCCTGGATGCTCCTTACAAACTCTGCTCCATCTACGCCTCCAACACGACACGAATCCCATTCAATGTTGGGGAAGTTAAAATTTCCCATCACAACCACCCTATTGCTCCTACATTTTACTATAATCTGTCTGCATATTTGTACCTCAAATTCATGCTCGCTTTTGGGAGGCCTGTAGTAAAGTCCCAACAATGTTGCTGCACCCTTCCTATTTCTCAGCTCCACCCATATTGACTCAGTACTCGAATCCTCCATCATGCCCTCCTTAATCACAGCTTTGATATCATCTCTGACGAGTAATGCAACTCCTCCACCCCTTATACCTCCCTCTCTCTCCCTCCTGAAGCAATTATACACTGGTATATTGAGTTGTCAGTCCTGCCCTTCCCTCAACCAAGTCTCATTAATACCAATAGCATCATATTCCCAGGTACTGATCCAAGCCCTACATTCATCTGCCTTACCTGCTGCACATCTCGCATTAAAACAAATGCACCTCAGACCACCTTTGCGTTCATCATCTCTTCGCTGTCTACTCTTCCCCTTAGTCACATTGAGATTATTGTCTCGTACCTTACTGGCTTTAGTTGCTGCTTCTTTACTGACCTCTAACTTCCTAATCTCGTTCCCATCTCCCTGCCACATTAGTTTAAAACCTCCCGAACAGTGTTAGCAAATGCACCCCCGAGGACATTGGTTCCTGTCCTGCCCAGGTGTGGACCATCCGGTTTGTAATGGTTCCAACGCCCCCAGAACCGGTTCCAATGTCCCAAAAATCTGAACTCCTCCCTCCTGCACCAACTCTCAAGCCACGTATTCATTCTGACTATTCTTGAATTTCTACTCTGGCTGTCCCGTGGCACTGGTAGCAATCCTGAGATTACTACCTTTGAGGTCCTACTTTTTAACTTATCTCCTAACTCCCTAAATTCTGATTGGAGGACCTCACACCTTTTTTTTAACCTATATCGTTGGTGCCTATATGCACCACGACAGCTGGCTGTTCACCCTCCCCCTTCAGTATGTCCTGCAGCCGATCGGAGACATCCCTGACCCGAGCACCCGGGAGGCAACATACCATTCGGGAGTCTCGTCTTCGACCATAGAAACGTCTGTCTACTCCCCTTACAATGGAATCCCCATGTCTATAGCCCTGCCAGTCTTTTTCCCGCCCTTCTGTGCAGCAGAGCTAGCCACGGTGCCATGAGCCTAGCTACTACTGCCTTCCCCTGGTGAGTCATCTCCCCCAACAGTATCCAAAACGGTATACCTGTTTTGGAGGGAGATGACCGCAGGGGACATCTGCACTGCCTTCCTGCTCTTTCTCTGCCTTTTGGTCACCCATTCCCTGTCTCCGTCACCAATCCTAATCTGCGGTGTCACCAACTCACTGAACGTGCTGTCCACGACCTCCTCAGCATCGCGGTTGCTCCAAAGTTAGTCCATCCGCAGCTCCAGAGCCGTCATGCGGTCTAACAGGAGCTGCAGCTGCACACACTTCCCGCACATGACGAAGTCAGGGGCATCGGCCACGTCCCTGAACTCCTACATTACGCATGAGGAGCATAACACGGGTCTGGGATCTCCTGCCATTTTTACCCTTTACCTCAACCGATTACAAATATAGTATCAAATAATGAATAAGTGAAAGGAATAAAGATTTAACTTACCGATCACAATACTCACTAACACACAAAGAGTTAAATTTCTCCCAAAAACTGCTAGTTGGAGCACTTTCCTGGCCAGTCAATCAGGTCACTGCTTTGCTGTGATGTCGCGCTGCAAGGTAAGTTTTTTAAGAGATAAACTTATCGTCTTGACAACCACGGTTGGGTTTTGTTTTGGTTAGAGGAGGGAGTAGGACGAAAACACTGAGGAAGTGTTTCGGGTTAAATTGTCACTTGACAACAGCACCTTCACAAACCACCTTCAAATTAGGCTGACCGCACTGCACGTATGCAAATCTCCCTGGAACAACCAATCAGCAGCTCCGCTCTGCTGCCCTCTGCTGGATACTTGCTTACACTCGACATTCTCTGGTCACTATCGCAGGTCCACCTCCAATTAGGCTGACAGCACTGCACGTATGCAAATCTCCCCGGAACAACCAATCAGTAGCTCCACTCTGCTGCCCCCTGCTGGATGCTTGCTTGCACTCGAACTCCTCTGGTCTCTATCGCAGGTACACCTCCAAATTAGGCTGACTGCACTGGACGTATGCAAATCTCCCCGGAAAAACAATCAGTAAATTATTCAGCAGGGGGATGGGAACCAAATTGTAGTCCCAGTGTACAGGATGTTGAGAGTAGTGATGGCTGTTGCAGGTTCCAGGATTTAGATGTTTCTGTAAGAGAAGAGAAGATGGTAAAAGAGGGGGGGGGGTGTGGCATTGTTAATCAAGGAAAGTATTACGGCGGTAGAAAGGACGTTTGAGGACTCGTCTACTGAGGTATTTTTTGTACAGTATGTGCAGGAGGGTTTTCTGACACAGTATGTAGACAGGCCAACAAGGGGTGAGGCCACATTGGATTTGGTACTGGGTAATGAACCCGGCCAGGTGTTAGATTTAGATGTAGTTGAGCACTTTGGTGATAGTGATCACAACTCGGATATGTTTACTTTAGCAATGGGCAGGGATAGGTATGTACCGAAAGGCAAGAATTATAGCTGGGGGAAAGGCAATTATGATGCTATTAGGCAAGATTTATGATGTATAGGATGGGGAAGGAAACTGCAGGTGATGGGTACAATGGAAATGTGGAACTTTTTCAAGGAACAGCTACTGCGTGTCCTTGATAAGTATGTCCCTGTCAGGCAGGGAGGAAGTTATCGAGCTAGGGAACCGTGGTTTACTAAGGAAGTTGAAGCATTTGTCAAGAGGAAGAAGAAGGCTTATGTTAGGATGAGACATGAAGGCTCAGTTAGGGCATTGAGAGTTACAAGTTAGCCAGGAAGGACCTAAAGGGAGAGTTACGAAGAGCGAGGAGAGGACACGAAAAGTCGTTGGCGGATAGGATCAAGGAAAACCCTAAGGCTTTCTATAGGTATATCAGGAACAAAAGAATGACTAGAGTAAGATTAGGGCCAATCAAGGATAGTAGTGGAAAGTTGTGTGTGGAATCAGAGGAGATAGGGGAAGCGTTAAATGGATATTTTTCGTCAGTGTTTACACTGGAGAAAGACCAATGTTGTCGAAGGAGAACACTCAGGTCAGTCGACAAGGCTAGATGGAATTGAGGTTCAAAAGGTGAAGGTGTTAGCATTTTGGAAAATTTCAAAATAGATAAGTCCCCTGGGCCAGATGGGTTTTATCCTAGGATTCTCTGGGAAGCCAGGTAGGAGATTGCAGAGCCTTTGCCCTTGATGTTTATGTCGTCTTTGTCGACAGGAATAGTGCCGGAAGACTGGAGGATAGCAAATGATGTCCCGTTGTTCAAGAAGGGGAGTAGAGACAACCCTGGTAATTATAGACCTCTGAGCCTTACGTCGGTTGTGGGTAAAATGTTGGAAAAGGTTATAAGAGATAGGGTTTATAATCATCTTTAAACGAACAAGTTGATTAGCGATAGTCAACACGGTTTTGTGAAGGGTAGGTCATGCCTCACAAACCTTATTGAGTTTTTTGAGAATGTGACCAAACAGGTGGATCAGGGTAAAGCGGTTGATGTGATGTATATGGATTTCAGTAAGGCGTTTGATAAGGTTCCCCACGGTAGGCTATTGCAGAAAATAAGGAAGTATGGGATTGAAGGTGATTTAGCAATTTGGGATCAGTAATTGGTTAGCTGAAAGAAATCAGAGGGTGGTGGTTGATGGCAAATGTTCATCCTGGAGTTCAGTTACTAGTGGTGTACCGCAAGGATCTGTTTTGGGGCCACTGCTGTTTGTCATTTTTATATATGACCTGGAAGAGGGTGTAGAAGGATGGGTTAGTAAATTTGCAGATGACACGAAGGTCGGTGGAGTTGTGGATAGTGCTGAAGGATGTTATAGGATACAGAGGGACATAGATAAGCTGCAGAGCTGGGCTGAGAGGTGGCAGATGGAGTTTAATGCGGAAAAGTGTGAGGTGGTTCACTTTGGAAGGAGTAACAGGAATGCAGAGTACTGGGCTAATGGCAAGATTCTTGGTAGTGTAGATGAACAGAGAGATCTCGGCATCCAGGTACATAAATCACTGAAAGTTGCCACCCAGGTTAATAGGGCTGTTAAGAAGGTATATGGTGTGCTAGCCTTTATCAGCAGGGGGATTGAGTTTCGGAGCCACAAAGTCATGCTGCAGTTGTACATAACTCTGGTGCGGCCGCACCTGGAGTACTGCGTGCAGTTCTGGTCACCACATTATAGGAAGGATGTGGAAGCTTTGGAAAGGGTTCAGAGGAGATTTACTAGGATGTTGCCTGGTATGGAGGGAAGGTCTTACGAGGAAAGGCTCAGGGACTTGAGGTTGTTTTCGTTAGAGAGGAGAAGGCTGAGAGGTGACTTAATAGAGACATATAAGATAGTCAGAGGGTTAGAGAGGGTGGACAGTGAGAGTATTTTTCCTCGGATGGTGATGACCAACACGAGGGGCCATAGCTTTAAATTGAGGGGTGATATATATAGGACAGATGTCAGAGGCATTTTCTTTACTCAGAGAGTAGTAGGGGTGTGGAACGCCCTGCCTGCAACAGTGGTAGACTCACCAACTTTAAGGGCATTTAAGTGGTCACCTGGATAGACGTAGGATGAAAAATGGAATAGTGTAGGTCAGATAGGCTTCAGATGGTTTCACAGGTCGGCGCAACATCGAGGGCCGAAGGACCCGTACTGCGCTGCAGTGTTCTATGTTCTATGTAGCTCGGCTCTGCTGCCCTCTGCTGGATGCTGGCTTGCACTCGAACGTCTCTGGTCTCTATCGCAAGGAACACCTCCAAATTGGGCTGACAGCACTGCACGTATGCAAATCTCCCCGGAACAACCAATCAGTAGCTCCGCTCTACTGCCCTCTGCTGCATCAGTCCTCATTCGCTTTAATACATCCAGCACCTCATTCTCTGTAATTTGTAAACTACTTCAGGAAACACTTTTCATTCCCCCATGTTCCCTATCAGTCGTGAATTTACTTACCGTAAATACCTGTCCCAGCCTTTTGGATCTGCACATAGCTGACTGCATTTATCCTTAAGAGGCTCTCTGCTGTCAAAAGTCACTCTTTTCCCCTGCATGTATTTGCAAACGTTCTTTGGATTTTCCTTTGTCTTGTCTGCCAAGACAATCTTACTTGCCCTGTGTGCCGTCCTTATTTCTCTATTAAATCTATTCCCACATACCAAATACTCTTCTCGGGACCCAGTTGACCCCAGATGCCTATGTATGTCATCTGCCCATTGTTCCTTTTGACCACGGCCTCAATATCCCGAGTTCCAGGGTTCCTTCCTTCTATCAGCCTTAAGCTTCACTCCAAGTGGAACGTGCTCAGGCTAAACCCTAGTTACCTATTTTTTGAAATACTGGCATATACTAAGCACCCCGATATCAAGTTTTAAATGTTACCGCCGACCCCTCAAAATTGGCGGTGCCATAATTGAGAATTATAACTTCTGGGCCAGACAATCATTCGCCACAGCTATCTGAACACTATTGTAATTATGGCCACATGTCCCTAAGTAATCCTTGTCTAACAGGTCCGTCACCAGCCCTTCCGTATTATCCAAGAGAAGGTCATGTTTTGCCACCTCTCTAGTCGGGCATCCACATATTCAATCAGGAATTCTTCCTAAACACAATGGATACATTTATCTCCATCGAAATCCCGAGTGCTGTGGCTGTCCTTGTTATTGTTCGGAAAGTTTAAGTCCCCAACTATTGCCACTCTAATTGTTCCGGCAGCTATCTCTAGTCTCTTTACATATTTGCTCCTCGATATCCCACTGAATACCTGGGGGCCGATAATGGAGTCCTATCAAAGTGCTCTCACCTTTCCCATTTTTCAGTTCTACCCATTTGTACTCAGTGGCGAATTCTTCCATATATCCTCTCTGTACTGCCGTGATGCCGTCCCCAATCAAATATGCACCACAACATAATATCTTACTCTTCTATCTTTCCAATGGCTAATGTACCCCAGAACGTTTAACTGCCAATCCTGCTCATCCTTTTGCCATGTTTCACAAATAGCTATAATATCCAAGTTCCATGTACCTATCCATGCCTGCATTCATCAGTCCTGTCTGTTAGCGTCTCTTGCATTGAAATGGAATCAGTTCAATCTGTTTATCTGGTTTCCACTTTTCATTTGCAGTCTTTTTCTTCTGTCCTTTCCTTACTACCCTCTACTTCCTGCTTCACTTCCCGTCCTCTGTCGCATTAGTTTAAACCCTTCCAACAGCGCGAGCAAACAACAACCCTAGGACATTGATTCCCGTCCTGCCCAGGGTAAGACCGTCCGATTTTAATGGTCGCACCTCTCCCAGAACCGATTCCAATGTCCCCAAAATCTGAATCCCTCCCTCATATACCGTCTCGCAAGCCATGCATTCATCTTGTCTATCCGGTCATTCATATTCTTACTATCTTAGACATCTTAAATCTCTGACTAGCTCAGACATCATAAATCGCGTTTTCATAAAAATGACCTCGTAAAACTAACGAAAGTGATCAAACGGCAAAACATTCCTCAGCTCACTGAATCGTTCAGACACAGCTGGACGCCATTAGCCCATTGTCTCTGAATAGATTTTCCTATCATGGACTATGATGGACTAGTTCAACTTTCTTGCTCAGTTTACATACTTCCTTGTACATTGATTATGTAAATGTATCATCTAATTACCCTGTGAATGCCCCGATCAAATGTTCGTTTGCAGCATTTGCGTGCGGTGCATTCTGGACTCAAAAGAACGGCTATCTGAACGAGTTTTGTTTTGTGACAATATAGTTGCTTATTTTTGAAGTCACATCATAGATGTGTCCTCTCGCTCTTGATGATTTGCGAATTCTGTAAAATTTGTCCCGATTGAATCTGCACTACTGCAGCCAGGTAGCAGAAGAATGGTTTTGAAAATCTCAAACAAATCTCACCACGACGTTCTTCTCTGCTGAGAGAGATATCCTTTCTTCTCGAAACTGTTCTCATTTCCGAAGTTCGTCAGCCTTCAACAATTTTTGCAAACAACTTCAGTGTTTACATGCTTCCGATGTTATTTCGCCCAAAACTGATTCCAGCTGCCGGCAAATTCGTAAAATGCGTAACTTCCGCATAGGCTCATTCATTCTTCTCTTTATTTTTCCAATGTGTGCGCATCGTGTAAAGTTATATCTTTCTATGCATCTGTCATGGGATATGACCATTTTTGATACCGACCTGATTCCGTGCTTGAAATCAAATAGTACGCTCACTTCTGAATTCAGCTTTGAGCTTGTGGTTTACGTCAAATGACACTGTGAATTAACATAAGAACTGTACTTGACCAGAATACACATGTTTTGTTGTTTGTCTGAAACAGAACTGATAGTATGTCGAGGAGGTAAGGAAAGGTTCTTGTAATGCTGCATACATTTAATTGCTTGAGACTCCAGATATTATGCAAACTGTTGTGGGGATTCTGGCATATAAATAGGTTTTAATTGGAGAAACAGAGAGGCAGATCGATTGACAGAAATGGAGATAGAGAGAGGGAGAGAGCGAGAGAGAGAGAGATAGAGGCAAAGACAGCAATAGAGAGAGATCCTTAAAACGTGAAGTGATCCATGAATCTGTGGTGAAGCGACTCATGTTCCCGTTGCAGTTCATCGTGCACCGGGGTGACGCAAACATCAAGCAAATAGGACTCCAGATACTTTTGCTGTAGCAAACCATATGTCGCCTGTTTTAATTATTGGGCATCCGTTCTATTTCCGTTTGTGGCGCAGTCAGATCGAACTATGAAGGCATATCATTTAAAAATAAAAGGGAGAGGCCGCGGAAATTTATGAAAATAAAACTATATATCTCGACAGAATTCATACTAAGGCATAGAATGATGTGGTATATTTAAACAGGGCAGATAGCAGATGACTCTGCATTATGTTGGGAAGTAAAATAATGCCGTGCCTTGATTAGATAAGTGACAGTTTAATCGAAAGAGATGGTGGCTTTTTAGATAATATTACATATAAACAGTTGAGTCAAAAGATAATGCAATCACATGGACTATTCCCCTTTTCACGCTGTATAGTGAATCAATTACTCAAATATACAATGCAGACAAGAAATCAAGCTATGTGTTGATTACATTTCCCTGTTGAGGAACTAGCTTTTTGAAATTTTAGACATTTTTGATATGAGTTACACGTGGAATTTAATTTCATTGTGATGTCTTTACAATATGAACTGACAAAACATGATTTGGCACGTTCTTGAAATACATTGATACAATAAAGGCATCCAAATGATAGCATAGATTCTTCAATGGCATAACATATGCATGTTGGTCGTAAATGTTTCATATCTTGGGCAGCATGGCAGCACAGTGGGTCTCATAGTTGCTTCACAGCTCCAGGGTTCCACATCAGATTTGCGGCTTGGGTCACTGTTTGTGTGGAGTCAGCATGTTCTCGTCATGTATGCGTGCATTTCCTGCTGATGCTCCGGTTTTCTCACCCAAGTCCCGAAAGACGTGGTTTAAGGTATTTTTGGCATTCTGAAGTCTCCCTCTGCTTACCCAAACAGGCGCTGGAATGTGGTGACGCGTGGCTCTTCATTGTAGTTTTAATGCGAGCCGATTTGAGACAAGTTGAATGAGCAGCTGGTTCAGTTCTGAACGCCTCATTTTAAGATTACTTCTTTTCAAATCTCAATCAGCTTTCCTGACAGCACAAAATATTTCTCTCCACCTATTGGAACTTCTTGTTTGCACGTTCCAAAGTAATTATTCCGATCCTGCAGGGCAGGATGTCAGTAATAAATTGCAATACTTTGGGATGGTAGGTCAAAAGCCATTTTCAAACATTTATTCATCGTTGCTCAGTTATGTAGCGAAGGTTTACCGATGTGAAGAAAAAGTAAGTTAGTCGGAATGAGTAGTTAGCAGGGTTGATTGTCAACGTTGCAGTGAAACATCTGCTCCCGTCTCTGGACGTTAGGAATACCATTTAGAACACTGTCTCATTCCTAATTATATTTTGAGATTGATTAGCAACGTGATTACATGGCGAAAGGCGCTCGAAATATTTTCATTACCTGTGTACTCATCATTGTTCTCTGATCTCAAATTCCAACTGAAGCAGTACACTTCTATCCAACGGTATTATTGCCACTTGTGAATGGCATGGTATATGATTGTGAGACATTTGTTTCTTGTGAGATCCCCAAAATCTCGACAATCTTAATTTGCAACAGACCTCCCTTTTACCCACTCTGGAGATTCAATGTTTTACATTTTCTCCCATAGACGTAAAACAGGCTGCAGAAGGTGAGCTAAAAGAAACATTTTTCAGTTGTGGTTGAATGTGGGTGGGGTTGCCTAACTGCGTGAAGAGTGCAGAGAGAGAGAAAGTTGTATTTTTAAATTAATTTCTTGTGACACAACAACCGTCACCATTAAATATCTACCACGGTTCTCGGGGATTTAATTTCCCAATCTCTGGGTCCAGAATTACGTTGGCGATCCCCAGCTCGACATTTATAGAAACTTCCATCAAAACCACGTTGCCCTTTAAAGTTGCTAACGGGTTTTCATGGTTATAAGGCAAACATACCGTCAAATAATTGACTAGAGAAATCAAAGACATTGGAAGTTACCTGGAACACACATAGTTTTAGAACGAACGACAACCAGCTAGCCACTGCCTTCCTGCACCCTTTGGTTCGCCTAACCTGTGTCCTTCATGTAAGAATTGAAAGCACAACATACCGCAGTGACAGAAAAAAGAAGAACATTACAGGGCTTCAAGAAATGATACATTTTATTTGTGTATTCCTCTTCTGAATCGATTCGTATTGGTGTGGCGACTTCACTGTGGCCAGATTTAGCTCGCGCTCTATGAACGAATTTGTGGAGTGAGTTATCATGATTTTAGGACGAAAACGGAAACATTGAGATGTCGTTCTTCCCCTTTATGTGTAAGCACGTTTTTGTTGAGGCAGGATTAGCATCGTAACGGTTCTACATCTTTATCAGTTGTTGTTGGACATCGATTGGATAGACTGCAGCACGGTGAGTGTAGGGCACATTAGCGCTGCTGCCTCACTGCGACAAGGACCAGGTTTCTCACCCGGACCGAGGTCCCTGTCCGTTTGGGGGATTCGTTTTCCAACGGGAACTCAAGGCGAAAAACTGGTGAATTACTTTCCACCACCGGTAGTTTCGGCATTTTTCTGTTACTGATGTCGCAGAATTTGTATTCAGTTCGGGATGGCATGTGCGTGTATTCATGAGTCGCCTGTCTGATATGATCGAATCCGATGTCAAAACGATGTGAGATCGCAACACACTTGTTTTCAACGACCTTTGGAGAATCAATAATTGTTCATCGTCTCCCAAAGATCTACAGCAATCTCGAGACGGTAAGGAGAAACAAAGTGTTGCCCGTTTTTGTGAATCTGAATTCAGCGCGTGATGGTATCATGAAGAGGGTCGAATAGTTTTGTCCTACACTCGCTCTAGTTTAGAAGAATAAGAGGACATCTAATTGAAGTAGATTACATGATAACAGATATTGAAAAAATAAGAATAGACAGAATGCTTCCTCTTATGGAGCAATCTTGAACGAGAGGTCATAGTTTTCGGTCAAGGCGTAGCCGTCATAAATCAGAAATAGGATACATTAATTCTCTCAATCTGTCCTGAATACATGGAATTCACTAAACTAGTGTTCGATGGGGACCAGGACATTATGTGAATGTAAGTAGAAGTTATAAGGATTTTTGATTAGAAACGTTTTTATGGGATATGAGGAATTAGCTGGAAAATGAAATAGAGGTTGAAATTCGATCAGCCATTATCGTATTTACTGGTGGAACAACCGGGTGGGTTCCATTGGCCTAATCGTGCTCCCGATTCTCATGTTACTCTGAAAGAGCGAGAGAGGTAGAAGGGAGAATATATTTTTTAGACATGAATTAAACGATTGTGGTGGCCGAAGCTTATCAAGAACAACTGAGTTGGCGCTGAAACTAATAACAATATTTTGGGTAGTGCAATGCAGTATCGGATGTTTGTTTGCTTTTGTGACCCATATATTCTGCTTTCCCAACCGAAATGAATTTCAAATATATATATATATATATATATATATGTATATTATTTCTCCTTTCACCATACAGACAATAAGAAAACTTTGGAGGGTAATTGCAAAATGGTTGTGACACGTTTTTCAGTTTGCAATGTAAAATTGCGCATTGATGCTTTCATATGAGGTTAAAGCAATGTCGATTATATTCCTACTTGTTAATTGCAATGAATGTCTGGATATAAATATCGGAAACTTGGACCGAAAGTTAAATGTTGTTGCATATTTGACAGTCAGTTTCGAATCGTAGCTTTGTGCTCAACCAAAATACATATGGAACTTATCGTTGAGAATATTCGGGAAGGGCTGAGTGATATTTGCAGATAGCAGAGTTTTTAAATGTTTCCCCAATGTAAAAATAATCAGGAAAAACGTACAATACTGCGCATATTTGTAGTTTCACCACTGCTTAAGCTGCAAGAAAATAGCTTTGTAACGGACGAGTCCAATACTTAAGAAATCTCCAGTATTACTGCTGCTGTAATGACATGTCACAAGGCTGGGTTCCTTTTAGTGCAATTAACGTTTCCTAATATCAGGTGGACCCAGTACAATTCGCCGAATATCTCGGTCACTTTGGACCAAGTAAAATAAGATGAATCCTAGGCCTGACACTTCATGATAAAATAAGATCTTATGTGACAATTAAACTAACTCATGGACAAGTAGTCCATGCATTTCACATTTCGTATCAACATAACATTAATCTGTCTCTGAAAGTCACACAAGGTGGCTAAAGCTCGAATAAATGATCGGGAGGGACAAATCTTGATGAATGACCATTTTGCCCCATTTAAAAATAAAACATCAAATGTGTATTAGGATAATGTTCCACTCGAGAAACTACTGCATTTTCCGGAAACGGCAACAACAATATTTGCCTGGAAACATTAATAGGCATTTTGGACCTTAGATACTGTGTTTCGGTTCAATAATATCATGGCCCATATGATTACACTTTCCTTTGCTCTTTTCTGTTTGCGTCGATAATTCTTTGCTCCCATCTTTATCATAAAAAATATCTCAGATTATGTGAGTAAACTTGCTCAGCAAATAAAAACAGATCGTAAAACTTTCTGCAAATATATAAACCAAGATAGAGTGGGTAAGGTAAATATTAGTCCTTTGGAGGACGAGAAGTGAGATTTAATAATGGGTGATGAGGAAATGGCTGAGTTACTTAACAGTATTTTTGGGTCGGTCTTCACAATGGAAGACAAAATTAACATGCCAGTGGCTGATGCACATGGTGCTGTGACAGGTGAGGGCCTGGAGATGGTTGATATGACGAGGTAGTGATGGGCAAGCTAAAGGTATACACGTCTCCTGGCCCCGATGGAATGCATACCAACGGACTAAATGATATGGCTAGGTAAATTGCAAATGCATGCGTGATAATTTACCAAAATTCACTAGACTCTGGTGTGGTCCCGGCGGATTGAAAATCAGCAAACGTCGGCAGAAAACAATTAATTATAGGCGAGTTAGCTGAACTACAGTAGTAGGGAAGATGCTGGAATCTATTATCAAGGAAGAAATAGCGAGGCATCTGGATGTAAATAGTCCCATTGAATCGACGCAGTATGGATTCATAAAGGGCAGATCATGCAAAACTATTTTAAGGGATTTTTTATTTTATAAATAGACAATACCCAATCCATATTTTCCAAGTATTGAGCAATTAAGCGTGGCCAATCCACGTAACCTGTACATCTTTGGGTTGTGGAGGCGAACCACACGCAAACACGGGGATATTGTGCAAACTCCACTCGTAGAGTGATCCAGAGCCGGGATCGAAACTGGGAACTCGGCGCCGTGATGCAGCATTGCTAACCACTGCGCCACCGTGCTGTCCTCTAGTGGACTTTTTTGTGTACATTACTAGTGCGATAGACACAGAGGAGCCAATGGATGTGGTATACATGGATTTCCAGGCAGCTTTTGACAAGATGTCACACAAAAGCTTGTTGCATAAGACAAAGATGCATGGTGTTAAGGGTAACGTAGCAGCATGGATAGAGTTTTGGAATTAATTGGTGTTTCTCTGGTTGGCAATCGGTAGCTAGTGGTGTCCTTCAGGGATCCGTCTTGGACCCACAATTGTTCACAATTCACATAGATTGTCATGTGAGTCTACCTTTAACAAACGGGTGTTAACAAATGGGTGTGTATATAAATAACTGTGGTGCGAACACCCTAAAGAAATGAGTGTTTATTGCTGCAGTGATGTCAGAGAGAGGATGGAGCTGGGATGTCTGTCAGCTTTTTTCTTCCGTTTTAGGCTGTTTGCTGTCGGGTGTGTTTTAGTTTAGTTTTCAGTTTTGGAGCTGAAGCCACTCAGAGCAGGTGTACTGTTGAACTCTCTGCCATGAAAATAGTTTCTCTTGACCCTTTGCTAAACTCAGAATTATAAATGTTCTCAACAGTGAATTTAAACCTAATGTGCTCATGTTAAAAGGTGTTTCTTCAGTCTTCTGGATGTTAAAATGGCACCTGACAGATTACATTGTGTGTATTGTTTGGGGTTGCAATATAATTAATGGTTGCTAAGTTGGTTCATTGTATGATTTAAAAGGTTAACTGAGTTCATAGAACAGCATTATTCTGTTTTAAAATATTTGTTTTTCCATTTCTGCTGCACCAGACCTGTAGAGTGGGCTGTTGTGTATTCCCCATGCCACAATCTATTAAATGTTGTGGCCAGGGGAAATCCACGATACACTTTCGGGTTCTCTAAATACTGGCCCATAACAATTAGGGGCTCGACGGGGATTAAATTATATCGATTGGATTGGCTTAGTGAACTTAAAGGCAGTGAGGGGTGAGCATATTGTGGTTTCTTTTCTGCTGTGGTGTTCAAGTATAACCGGGGGTGTGTGGTCGTTAATGCTCTTTCAGAGCCTCTAATGCTTTGGGTGGTGGAGACGGTTACACGCAATATCTTACTGACAGAAACTAAAAGCAGTCTATTATATTTGGCAAAAACCATTGAAGTTAACATTACCTGACAAAATGCGAAAGGTGGAGTAATTATGGCGGTGGCTAGCATTTAATGTTGCAGGATACACAATCTGACTCATGAGAAATGGCAAATATGCAATTGAACATTTAAACAACTTCATCATGAAAAATAATTAAAGCAGATGGATATGCAAGGAGAGAAAAAGAAAAGAGAAAAGGAGATGCAGATCGGGAGAAAAAGGAGAGAGACAAAGACGGAATAGCCCCAGCAGATCAAAAAGGAAAGAGACGAAGGGAAAAGAGAAGAGTTTGAATTTCAGAAAATGATCGTGTAAAATGACAGTCAGTTAAAATTGGCAGGTGTAATGGAAAACGTACAGTTGGAGGATAGTTATGAGGATAGTGAGAAAGAGCGCCAATGCCGAAGGCTTGGTGCGAACCTATTTAAATATTTCCAAGCAGTGCCGGAGTTTGACGACAGGTGAGTGGAAGCCTTTTAATTTCATTTGTGAAGGGCGGTAAATAAATGAAATGACCGCAAGGCACGTTGGTATTGCTGATTCAAACAAAGCTGATATGTAGGTCTAGTGAAGTGTTTGCATCACGACCGGAGGAGGTATCTGGGATGTATGAAGAGGTGAAACAACCCATCTTCGGTGCATATGAACGAGTGCATGAAGCCTACAGATAAAGTATTGGAAATTTAAAGAAAAAGTTTGGTCAAACATACATGGAATTTGAAAGCCTCAAACAGAGTAATTTTGATAGGTGGATAAGGGCTTTCAAAATTAAATGGAATGAAAATCGCTTATTGTCACGATTAGGCTTCAATGAAGTTACTATGAAAAGCTCCCAGTCGCTACATTCCGCCGCCTGTCCGGGGCAGCTGGTATGGGAAATGTACCAAACGTACGAAGCTCAGAGTTATTTTACTTTTGGAGGAGGTAACAATTATTTTCCTGATGCAGTGATAATTCATGTGGAAGTGCAGAGGGTTAAAACTGCGAGATTAGCACCAGAAATGGCAAATGCTTCTGAATTAGGTCACTAATCAAAGCTTGGTTTCCGACATCAGTTTCAGCCTGTGTGGTACAGAAGATGTGGAGATGAGAAATACTCAAGTGGTAAAGGCGATCGGATGGAGTTTAATAAGTAGACTGTACCTTAGATTAAAAAGGAATCCAGGAGGATGGAAGAGACATGAAAACTTTCAAATGTTTTCACTGTAATGAACTAGGCCATGGAGGTCACCGTGTGGAGGTTGCATGAAAAATACTGGGACGGCTGATGTGCTAAACAGGATAACAGTGGGGATGATTAATGTGGTACAGGAAAGCCCAAGTGAAGCGAAATAAGTGCAAACTATTGTGCAGCCTGATCATGAGATGATTGATCAGAAGACGCCAGAATCTCCTTTAAATAAATTTACTGTGCGGGTAAATTTACTCATGTGTATCAGGAGGAACAGGTGCGACGTCACATATTTAAGAGGTATGGGAGCTAGTCTATCCTTCCTGGTAAGTGATGAAGAGTTATGTCGTTTGTGAAGAATAGATGTTGATATGTGGAATTCAGGTGGTGAGGGGAGTAGTGTTTCATTATATAAGTTAAGGTGGAAACGTCCAGTGAAAAGTGGTGAAGTGTTGAGTAGGAGTATAGGGAAACTGTATTGTCCAGGAATACAGTTTATATTGGGTAATGATATACCTGGTTCGCAGGTGGGAGTCATGCCTACTGTGCATGATAAGCTAGTGGAAAATCTGACAACTGATGTGTTGAAGAACGAATATCCTGGGATGTTTTTCGGATTGTGCAGTAACAAGGTCGCACAATCACAGGTTAAGACAAGAGGAGAAATCAAAGAGTGAAGCCGAAGTTGCAGTGTAATTATCTGAAACGATTTTTGATCAGATAGTTGAAAAATAATAAGAACAGATAGAAGATGAGGCGGGTATTTTTAGTTGAACAAAATTGCGGAGTTATAACAGAAAGATATAGAAAAAAAACCGATGTATCAGAAAACATGCATGGAAGAGTTATCTGACTGAATACCAGACTGTTATTGCCGTAAAAGTGATATCGTTCTTCTTTTTAACATTCCGAGTACCCAATTAATTTTGTCCAACGAAGGGCAATTTAGTGTTCAATCCACCTGTCTTGCACATCGTTGGGTTGTGGCGAGGGTGGGGGGGGGGGGGGGGGATCCACGCAAACACGGTCAGAATGTGCAAACTCCACACGGACAGTGGCCCAGAGCCGGGATAGAACCTGGGACCTCGGCGCCCTGAGACTGAAGTACTACCACTGCGCCACCAACCTGCCCTGAAAGTCATGTTTTGAGGAGAAAATGGAGGCTTTTACATATGCAGGCGGATGGAAGGTCAGCAGAAGTTCATGAAGTAGTATTGCCGGTCGGGTGTAGAAAGTAGGTGTTGCTAGTTACATATGAGGTACCAGTTGGTGGTTATTGGGAATAAGGAAAACTGAAGCTAAAATCCAAAAACATTTTATTGGCCTGGACTACATAATGGCGTATTTCAATTTTGTCAATCATGTCACACATGTCAAGCGATTAGGGAAGCTCAAGCAGTGAAAAAGCAAGCCCGTAATACCCATTCCAGCATTTCAGGAACCTTTACAAGGGTCCTAATTAATGACGTTGGACCACTTCCTAAAACGAGAAATGGGAATCAACATCTTTTGACGATAATGGATGTGTCTCCTAGGTTTCCAGATGCCATTCCAGTACGTAATCGTACAGCTCCAAAATTTTGTGGAGGAGTTACGTCAATTCCTTAATCCCTATGGTCTACCGACAGAAATACAATCGGATCAAGGATGACATTTTACATCAAGGTATTCAAAGAACGTATAGATAGCTTTTGGAGTAAAACAATTTAAATCAACTGCATACCATCCAGAATCGCAGGGAGCGTTAGGGAGGTGGCATCAAACATATGGAGGGGCCTCACGGTAGCATAGTGGTTAGCATCAATGCTTCACAGCTCCAGGGTCCCAGGTTCGATTCCCGGCTGGGTCACTGTCTGTGTGGAGTCTGCACGTCCTCCCCGTTTGTGCGTGGGTTTCCTCCGGGTGCTCCGGTTTCCTCCCACAGTCCAAAGATGTGCGGGTTAGGTGGATTGGCCATGCTAAATTGCCCGTAGTGTAAGGTTAATTGGGGGGGATTGTTGGATTACGGGTATACGGGTTACGTGGGTTTAAGTAGGGTGATCATTGCTCGCACAACATCGAGGGCGCAGGGCCTGTTCTGTGCTGTACTGTCTATGTTCTATGTTCTATAAATGTTGAGGGCTATTGTCAAGATTATCCAGAGGATTGGATAAAGGAATTCAATTCGTACTGTTTTCAAATTAGAGATGCACCTAATGAGTCAATCAAATTTAGTCCGTCTGAACTAATTGTGTTCATGAGGTAAGAGGACCACTTAAGTTGATTAAGGAAAGATTGGTGAGCGATAAATCAGAAATTACATTGTTGGATTCCGTTTCAACTTTTAGGGAACGATTAAATGGAGCAGGTGAAATGGCTAGACAACATTTAAAAGTTGCACAAAATGTATGAAACGGCTACCGGACAAGAAATCCGAAGTTCGTAGTTTTGCCAGTGGAGAGAACGTTTTAGTATTGTTACCTGTGGCAGGTGAAACTTGATAAGCCAGATTATTTGGACCTTATCAAATTGAAAGGTGAATGATGTGGTAGAAAGACAAGATGGAAGAAAGACTCACCGAGTGTGTCATGCTAATATTCTTAAAATGTACTTTGAAGGGGAAGGGATTTTTACAGGATAATTGATTATAATTTAAATGAGAAAATAGTAAAACGTCCTTCTGTGCAGAAGGACCTGGGTGTCCAAGTGCCAGTGTCGCAAAAAGATGATTTACAGATGCACCAGGTGATCAATAAGGCGAACGGAATTTTATTCTTCACTGCTCGAGGGATGGAGATTAAGATGCCGCTACTGTATAAGATGCGAGTTGAGGCTCCCTTCGTTAAATGTTTCAAATGAAAGATCGATTGTTTTTTGTAGAATATATAAATAAAGGGTTGTGGTGTTCGGGCTGGGAAGTGGAGCAGAGTCCACAATAGATTATCCATTATCTAATTGTATGGAAAAACAGGCTCGATGGGCCAGATGGCCTACTCTTGCTCCTAGTTTTTTGTTCTTATGAACGCAGAATAGTATATTTACCTTGCAATGGCCGATCTTATAAAACACAGTATGAGTTACGATATTTTATAGTCAAAATAAATATGCACTCTCCATTTTTATGTTGTTGAAGGCAATTAAGTTCCGTGTGCAGATGCGACGAAGAGATAGCAAAGTATAGTTCATTGCACGAAACAGAACAGAGGGAGAATAACTTGCAAGAAAATCTGTTGTTTCTTCGGAAAAAAACGATTGATGCAATAATTGTACAAAGAAAGAAGATCAGATTAGGCCGGGGTTGCACTGGTTACGAACGATTTTTATTGTTGATTTAGTTGGAATTGTCGATCGTTGATAGAAATTCAGAAGAAACCCATTAAAAAATAGGTTCCAGTGAGGAATGTTCTCATCAGAGTATTTAGATACTTTTCAGCCCGTTCTGTGTGAAACAATATGGTTGATACCAATCTATGCAATTGCATTAATGCGCCCACGTTTTGTGCAAATTGTATACACAGCATGAGATAATCAATTGAAACAGCGTGGAATGTCTGCTAATGTCACATATATTACAATAATGCTGTGCGCCATGAACATAGTTTATGGAAAATACAGTGGCCTCGACCAACCTCAGAATCGTTAAGAATCCAGGTAGTTATTCTGGTCATGCAACCATTCATGCAGTATGAGAGCTGACCTCGCTGGACATCCTGAAACATGATGTCAGATCCGGAAAACGATAGTATACTGCATTGCAGTTCTTTGGGTGTGACATCGGCGCAATAAATTGGATGCAAGAGGAGGTTGGGCAAAATGGTTGGCATCAATTGAAACTACCCGTAATTACTAAAATTTGGTTGAATAATGACGCAGACATTCACATGGACCAAATGCATTGACATGAGTTGACGATTGTCACCTTGGAATTACGATGTTATGACTATCAGAAAAATATTGTTAAAGGAAGGGCAGGATTCGACGAAGAACTCTGGAGGATCTTGATGTTTCTGGATAGATAGAGAAATACGTAAAAAGAGTTGGGGAGTAGCATTGCTCGTTATGGAGAATTATATAGCCGTACTGCGGGAGGAGACCTTGGAGGGCTCATACAATGAGTCAATCTAAGTAGAGCTCAGGAAGAGGAAGGGACAATCACAATGTTGGGCGATTATTCCAGCCCCCGAACTGCCAACCAGAGATAGAGGAGCAGATATGGATAGATATTTTCGATAGGTGCAAATGTAATCGGGATGTTGTGGTACGGGATTTTAATTTAACTATATTGACTGGGACACCATTAGTGCTCGGGGCGTGGATGTGGAGGCTCTGGACATCGATAACTGGAGGTATACCAGGATGTTGCCTGCTCTTGAGGGTGTTAGCTGTGTGAACAGCCTGGATGAACTCGGACTATTTTCATGACAAAAACGGAGGTTGAGGGGTGGCCTTGCAGAGGTCTATCAGGTTATTTGTTGGATGGATGGAGTGGAAGGGCAGGTAGTATTTGCCAGAGTAGAGGGGTCGTTCACGAAGGAGCATTGGTTTAAGATCAGTCGGGCAAATATTAGAGGAGATGTGCGAGGCAGTAGCTTTATGCAGAGGGCGGTGAGTGATTGGAAGGCATTGCCAGGGGAGGTTATGGAAGCAGATACAGAAACAGTGTTCAAAAGGCATCTTGACAAACACATGATTACGACTGGTATAGGGGGATACAGCACAAGGAAGTGCTGATGGTTTTGACCAGTGTTGTTATCACAACCGGTACAGGCTTGAATGGCTGAAGGTCCTGTTCCTGTGCTGTATTATTATTTGTTCTTCTTTCTTTGACTTTTGTTCTTCGTTCTTTGTTCTTTGTTATTTGAAATTCAACAACAATGCATGATATCTAACGCGCCCTGAATTTGCAACTGTGCTGTTAATTATTCTGCACATACATTGCGGTACGTAAATATTATTACATACATAGTACATATTTTAAAAATTTCGTTTATGGGCCGGTGAGCGTCATGGTTTCGGCAGCACATTTCGCCCATCACGAGTTGTTCTTCAAAAGGTATGCTGAGTTGACCTCTTGAACCCCTGTAAGCCTTCAGCTGTAGCTGCACTTACTGGGTTCTTGGAAAAGGAGTTCTAGTCGTTTTGCCTCAACGAGAGTGAAGGAAAGGCAATAGATTTGCAAATCAGGATTACGAGTGATTTGGAGGAGAATCTCCAGTTGGTGGTGTTCCCAGGCATATGCTGCACTTTTCCTTCACATCAATGCGAAAGTGTTCGTGTGTTTGGAAGGTGCTGCTTGAGTAAACATGGTGACTTACTGCACTGTATGTTGTAAGATGGTACGCACAGCCGGCACTTTTCTGAACTGGCGGCGGGTTTCAATGTTTGTGGAAGTGGGTTCCAGCAAGTGGGCTGCTTGTTCTCTGTGCCTTCGAGCTTCTTGAGTGTTGATGGAGCCGCTCCCATCCGGGAAATTGGTGAATATCCCATTACATCCATGCTTTCTGCTTTATGCATTGCTGAGAGGCTTTTTGGGTTCAGCATGTAAGTTACTTGCCAAATACAATTTCTTGTATTTGACCTGCCCTGTTGGCACATTATTGATATAACGACTCCTGTTCAGTTTCTGATAAATGGTAACACCCAGTATGTTAATTATGGAGGATTCAGCGATTAGATTGTCATTGACTGTCAAGGGGTAGTGGTTAAATTCTCTTTGCAAGATCTGGTCATTGACTGGCAATTGTATGGAGAGTACTTCATTCGTGGTGTTTTCAATTGTGCAGGCCTAAAAGTTCTTCCAGTTGATTTCAAATGTACAATTCCTTTCAATTATTCATTCGGTTGCTCTTACTTTCCACGGAAAAAAGGAAAGCAAATTCGGCGAGGCATTCGTGAAGGATTGGATTTCTTCATGAATCTTTGGTCGAACCGGCGGCGCCCCGCAAATGTTCTTGCTGAAACTGTCAATTTGGATCTGCGGACCAGGAATTCGGAGACAGGTTTAATAAATCTATGGTAGATAAATTATTAGTTTTCCAAAATTAAAAAATCTGCATTTTTCAAATGAATGGATAATTCGACATAGACCATTCACCGATCCTGCATCTTTTGTACGTGGGGCTGAGAAGCACGTAGACACGGGGGTGTGGCATATGTGAACTTCACACAGGCAGTGACGCGGGGCCGGGATGCGCAAACTATAAGGCAGCAATGGTGTCCACTGCGTCTCCCAAGCACGTGCATTATTCTACATGAAGTCACTGAATCATAGATGTTGTGAGAATGAAAAATTAGTATATTGATTTCTTGCTAATTAAAGAACTACCGCAAACTTAATATTATTTTGCTCTGAGAAGAAATGGGGGACACAGAGAAACGTAAATGAACAGAAACGATATGATTTTAGGGATTCGAGAATAGAAGGCATGAAGAGAGTAATCTCTCCAAGTCAACAGACAAGGACGCAGGTAAATAATTGTTTCTTGCAGATAAAAGATAGCAATCAACATGCAGAAGTAATTCGAAAAAAATGGAATGATAGCATAGATAAGCAAAGCGAAGACTACTAAATATATGCGTGTGGTTGTTTTTATTTTAGGGCAGGTACACGTGTAATTGTAAACAGAGTTAGGGGCTGACAGAGGTGGGTGCGGGGTTAAACATTTTTATCAGTCAACGAAATCAAATTGCGCATGTGTCTGTGCAGGATAACGTTTATGTTGAGGAATACTTGGAATACAGAGGATATTGAGTTCGCATTTACTGGCACCAACCTTTAAAGAACACGTTGGTGAAGCCTATCCGTTAGATTGAAAATATCAGGATGTGTATCGAACCTTGTGAAACGGCTAATTTAAATGTATTGTCCATGAATCAGTCTACGACTACTCCCCGCAAGTAAAATATTCGAGGAAAGATACGCGACTGGTAGAGTTGGACAATAGTTTTGATAGACAGGACACAGCTGTCAGTTTGCCATAAGCCGATACTGGGAGGTCAATCGTTCAGGCGAACGGTGGAGAGGAACATTACGGACGAAGTGACCTGTCACCTACTTACTCGACGAGAGCCGAATGACTAAAACAACGTACTGCCAGGAAACGACATAACATTATATTTCGATACAGTAATAATAATCATAGAATCAAGCACAAGTTCGCTAATGCGCACATATTTATAATTTATTTACCTGGAATCGATGCAAAGATTCTGACAACGAGTGTAAATGACTCATCCCATAGTCTGAAACTGAGAGATCGAAGAATGCACAACTCCATCTGCAGAAAGAGAAAGCCTTACCGGAGCACTCTTATCAATTATTGATATGCGGAAATCGAACCTATGGAAGATAATTTAAAGTATCATCAGAGATCGATGGACATACCATCTTGTGAGGTAGAGAAATGCTTCGGCTTTGAGAGGCAGAACAACAAAAAACAGGAAGAACAGCTTGCTTTATGTACAATCACGTGGATATGCTGCCGCGGTGATATTGTCACGAGACCTGCATACAGATACTAGCCGATTGATCTTCTAATATAGCTTCAAATGCGAACGTGGCAGACGGACATAGGTGAATTTTGTTAATATAAATATGAAAGATAAAATCGTCTGCCAAGCTGTCATAAACTTTTGAAAAAACATTGCAGAATCGCTTATCCCCATTACGGTATATAATCTGCTATACTTAACTTGTTTCATCTACATAAGCCACGAGCCCAACAGTGATGCTGTTGTCTATTTACTGCCTCTTCAATTTCAACAAATTATGAAGTTACCAGTGTCGTCCAAATTCGATGGAAGAAGACATAATATATTATGAATCGCAATAGGCACACGCTTCTGATGTTTTTCTTTTCAGAAACATGATGTTCGATGACTCAATTCCTGGCAGACTGGAAGAAAACACAAGGAGTCCTAAGTGGGACGAATCATGAACAGAAGGAGTTCAATGGCGTGGCCGGAGTGCTTCTGAGTTTTGGGCCGCACTAGTCATCAACGTTTTTTTTTTAAATGCCGCTTTGGATTTTCAAACCAAAACAATAACAACAATATGAACAGTAAAGGTATGCACGTTGTTTAGGTATGGAATTTAAAAGTGATATAAATATTTTGTCGTCTACACAACAATGACAATCACACTAACCCATTATAACGCAAACCCTTTAAATCTAGAACGTGGCCAAGTCTCTGAACAATGAGATGACTACCCCCACGTCTGATTGGACCTTCTACTGAACCCGTAATGATCTATGCAATCTTCTTCAGATGCAGAAATGACATCACGACTTCGAATCATGTGGATGCATTCAGCAGCATGAGACCTCCAATTGTATGACATACGCCTCATGGTTATCAATGAGGCATCGACGGGAAGGTCCACCCCTATATCTGAGTGGAATTCCAATGAGTCCCAGATGGTAAATATTGCTACTCTTGGATGAATTTCCAGTGCCACCTATACCGTTTTACATATTCTATCAACAAAACACCAAACACATGGTATTTGCTTTGCTCGTGTGAGCGAACGGCGATCACACTCGCTTTTCAGATTTCGAAAGAATAGGGCAGCACGGTGGCCTAGTGGTTAGCACAACCGCCTCACGGCGCTGAGGTCCCAGGTTCTATCCCGGCTCTGGGTCACTGTCCGTGTGGCGTTTGCATATTCTCCCCGTGTCTGCGTGGGTTTCGCCCCCACAACCCAAAAATGTGCAGAGTAGGTGGATTGGCCACGCTAAATTGCCCCTTAATTGGAAAAAATAATTGGGTAATCTAAATTTATAAAAAAAGAAGATTTCGAAAGAACCCGGAATTCTTTGCCTTATTCCAAGCTGTTCTACGCAATATATCGAATGGAACAAAATGCAGTCGTCGCAAGATGAAGTGGCATTCACCATGTAGAGGTATTCCATTCAAGCTACATCAAAAAGTACAAGTTAGCCCCATCCATAAGGGCAGAATAAGAAGACAGAATGAGGCCATCCACGTTGAGACAGATCGTCCTCTCTGTTCTGCCATGGGCAGGAGCTTCTCCAGCAAGGAAAAGGGTGGTGTAAGGGGAGGATTAAATTTAAACGTATGTTTGGCTCGTGCCTAGAAGAGTCAAAGGAAGATTAACCAACCTCTGCAAATCGCTTTTGCCATAACGAAGGAGGTTTCGGTCGTTCAGTTTGTGAAGGAATGCCCATTTATAATCTGTGAAAATGCCAAGGTATTGGAAGGTAGAGCCATTGTTGAAGAGATAGTGAACTGAGCTGTACCTCTGTGACAGACGGATTCAGTGGAAAAAATGTTCACATTTAATTTGAAAGCTGTGAAGGAACGAAACATTGTGAGTATCCTCACTATATTGTCTGTTGAGAAGGCCGGGCCGGAAATGTATAGCAGTAGATCATCTGCGTTCCGTGAGATCAAGTGTTCTCGTGCATTCTGGCAAATATACTTCCACTCATCAGATAAGTACAACACTATCGAGGGCGTTTCAATAGCTTGTGCAAATAATAGTGCAGTGCGGAAGGTGATAGTCCTGTTTTGTACCACCATCTCACGGAAAATGTTCTAAAAATACGGTTATCCTCCGGATTTTGCCTTTTACAGGTATTATTTGGGCGGCAAGGTGGCACAGTGGTTAGAACAGCTGATTCACAGCTCAAGATTCCTGGGTTCCATTCCGGCCTTGGGTACCTGTTTGTGTGGAATTCACCCGTGTCTGCGTCGGTTTCCTTCTGGACGTCCAGTTTCCTCCCACATTTAAAAGATGTGCAGGTTAAGTGGATTGTCCACGCTAAAATGGCCCTTATTATCGAAAAGGTTAGGTCGCGTTTCTGGGTTACGAGGTGGTGTGGACGTGTGACCTTAAGTAGGGTACGCTTTCAAGTGTTTTTTTTCCAGATTATTTGGACCAAATGGCCTTCTTCTGTACTGTACATTCTGTGGTTCTATGTCCCTGTGGATATGTTTCAGACTAATCCAGGAAAAACACTTCGGACCGAAACTGATCCGCCTCAAAAACAAAACAAATAGTTCCACTCCCCTTATGAGGCCTTTTGAGCATGCAGAGTTATTATGATCTCATTCGCCAGCAGGTTAACATCAGTGCTCAGGTATTAACTGAATCGGTTTGAGCCAAATTCTACTGTGGTCTTACCCGTATAAGGAGGAAAGTAATTGGGGCTGCAGTGAGCGTCAGAGGTTGTAACTCCCCTCACAGCGAATCATTGAGCAGTCCAGAATTAGAGCTGTGAGTTGTTCAGGGAATCGTTTCGACATGTATGTAATGCGTTCAAAAGGTATCGTGATAAACACATTAAGGAGGATGGGTAGAGCGGGATACGGCACAAAGAATGCCTGAAGGTTTGTGGAAAGGTTGGTATCATGACCGATACAGACTTGGAGGGCAGGACGTCTCTTCCTGTGCTGCATTGTTCTGTGTTTGGTTGTAAAGCCGTCACGGTCAGGGGCTTCGCCATGATACAACCCCTCTGTACATTTCAGTAGTTTCTCTGGGATTAAGTTGGATTTCAGTTCCTGTTTCCCGTCTTCCTATATGGTCTTTATGTGAAAAACCTCAGAAAAATATTCATTTCTGCAGTGGTTGGATAAGGGTGTGGTTTATATCGCCCAAAGTACTACTAACTGATAACCGCAATGCCCTATCGATAAGCTGAAATTAAGTTACAATGGATTTTCCCAACCAAATAGGCTTCTCAAGTGGCAGTCTGCTTATTCGGTTGATGCACAAAAAGGCGACACGTCTTCCCCTCATGCTCAGGTAGGTGTCCTTAGAACGGCGTATCTCTTTCACGACTTAATCCCGGGACATCAATTCAAATTAGACCTGCATTTTCTATGTGCATCAGTGCATCTAGCGTTGAGCCAAGTGAGTTTAAGTCGTCTCCTTCATGAATGGAGGACACCAGCCTCTGTCATTGCACTCTGTCCACTTCCATGGTATGAGCGTTATGTTAGATAATCTGTACCTTTATGATTGCCTTTCGGGTCACCAAGTGCATTGATGCAGCTGCAGATTCTACTTTGTCAGCTTTCTAGAGTTTTGAATGGCAGCAGAAAATGCATACAAAATTTGTCATCAGAGATCAAAGTGTTGTCTAATTTTCATGGTCGGCGTGTGAGAGGGCCAAAATGAAACATCTACAAATTGAGCACATGGCTAGAGATAGATGTTGCCACGTGTTTGGCTGCATTCAGTGAGGGGACTTGTCAACAATAAAAACAGACCTGATCGGAAATAGACACGGTGAACATGTGACAAAAATATTTTTCTACTGTTTCAGTGGAGAAAACGCCATGGATCCAACCCTCAATCCGCAGCCTACCACACCCCAAATACGGTCCACAAATGAGATTAATGCCGTGGTCATCCCCAGTTGGCTGAGATGTTGGCTTGGAGCCGTAAAATCTGGTCCAATACACAGTTGTGCTCGTCTCCTAGAAAGATGTGAGGCTAAATCAGGGATGAGGCTCAGCAGAGAGTTGAAAATATTCGGATTGTCTGAGCTGGGAGCATAAATATTTAATAAAATAACCGCAATGTTTTCAAGTTAACCACAGGAAACCCTGTTACGATATTTGGGGCATCAATAATCCGAGGTGGACTAATTGATGTGTTTGTATGGATCAGAATCGCCATTACTCTAGGCCGCTGGCAAGGCCTGAATGAAAGACTTCTCTAATTATTGCGATGCCTCAACTTGTTCTTCACACGTACGTGTGTTTCTGGTATAAACATGGCACCCACGCTTACTAACTGAAGTCGAGCAAAACAGCTTGCGTGCTACACTACACCATATCGGCCCCTAGCATTCACGTTACATGTTGATGTTGAGATATCCGATTATGCTCATGCCAGGAAAACCCATGAACTCTGATTGAACGAACCCTCACAAACCAAAAAGAGGATTTCCATCCAGGCCGGCAGACAAGTCGAGGAGAGTGAAAAAAGATTAACAACGAAAGTTACAGCCCCCACTCTCCCAAATATTTCGTAACGTAACAGCACACAGTTTGAATTTCACCTCCAAAATCCCTTAGTTCCATTTCTCTCCGTAACATTATCGGACCAAAATTATATTATGACATCCCATTCACAGTGTCTTTGTCTCTCGGAGCTGTAGCACCTTGTGAATCCATCAACTTATCTCGTCCTTAGCCGGAAAGTTATTATCATAGGAGTGTCCCTTTGACTCATGTTTTGTCTATTCACATGGCTTCCGTGATGTTATTGTGTTGTTGGATCTGGGCTGTGGCTCTGTAAGTTTTTATTTTCACTTTGAATTTTGTAACTGGTTTGCGGCACTGTGGGTTTTTCTTTTCGGTTTCGCATTTAGCTGCTGAAGACTCCGACTGATAATTATTTTGGCCTTTCTCTCTACTTTCAACTTTACAGTGTTATTCGAAGCAAAAAACCCAATGATTATACTTTCCTGCAGCTTTGGTGAAAATAGGATTTTTTGATTTATGAGATCTTAATGTTATTTGCAAGAGCAAAAGGGGGAATTCATTCAGGGTTATAGATACATTACTGTACCTGTGTGGAGGTTTGATGTTAGTAGTTGATTATAATTTTTACTGTGCTTGTTTATACAGATGTTAACTAAATTCGTAGTAGGGCAGCACGGTGGCCTAGTGGTTAGCACAACCGCCTCGCGGCGCTGAGGTCCCAGGTTCGATCCCGGCTCTGGGTCACTGTCCGTGTAGAGTTTGCATATTCTCTCCGTATCTGCGTGGGTTTCGCCCCCACAACCCAAAAATGTGCAGAGTAGGTGGATTGGCTACGCTAAATTGTCCCTTAATTGGAACAAATAATTGGGTAATCTAAATTTTAAAAAAAACCTAAATTCGTAGAATAATGCTTATTTTTGATTAAAAGTGCTGAAAACTCTGCTGAATAACACCTCGAAGGAATGCTATTGTGCTCATCAAAACCAAAACGAAACAAAAGTTATCGTAAGGTCAACTTCATAGTATACGTTGGTGCTTTGTAAACCTTGATTCCAAACACTATCCATACAGACGTTTACATATAAAAATTATTTCATGCTTATCTTTTTCGCAATGCACCTGTAACAAACCGAGAGGAAAAAGTGAATGCATGCAAAACAATTGGACGGGCCAGATTTCCTGAGGGTCCTCGCTGCCCTTGTTCGACGAGGCTTGATGTTCATCCTCCTCCTCCGGTATGTCGATTTTCTGCTGCGCAGACCATCAGATTTCGGAAAAATCTCCCAACGACATACTAGAAGGCACGTGCAGTGAAATTCAGCCATCTGAATCGCATTATCAAGATGCTGACACAATGACTCATGTGCGCATTCAAGACCCGGACCTTTCCGTTACTTGCCATTTTAAGGTAAGACCCTGCTCGCATGCCCACATGTCTGGCTTTGGTCTGCTGGAGGAACAACATTTCATCTTCCGGTTAGGCGGGCTGCAGCTTTACTGCCTCAACATCGACTTCAAGAACTTCAGATGATTAGTTTACCCCATCTCGAACCATTTGTTTTCATCCCATTTCATTTTAGTTGTCTGACAATGTATTTCTTTCTTGTCTTCCTTAATATATATTTAACCTCCCCCACCCCCCATCGTATCCACCTTTCGTCACCCTTTCTCCACTTTGCATGCCCTTCTTCTGCCCCCATATCTGCATCAGTCACAGTTTACTCTCTGATGTTTGTTTTTCTGCTGTTTTGCCTTTCACACCCAGTTTGCTCTCTGGGGACTGCTATTAGCACTAATTACCCTTGGTTTCTGTGGCTGTTAGTACCCCGTTTCCCAGAGTTTATGTGGCTATGACTCATGTTTCATTCCCACTCCACAGTATAAATATTTCCCACTTTCTCTGTCTGTTAGTCTTGAAACGTTAGCTCTTTTCTCTTCCTACACATGCTGCCAGACCTTTTGAGATTTTCCAGCATTTTCTGTTTTGTTTCTGAAAACATGCTCAATCTTCCAATATTGTGGAAGGAGCATAGATTACGGGATATATGGTATATTCACTCACTTGCGCTTGGAAAATGTATTTCCATTTTTGGGGAAATTTTAGGTGTTAATGAAAAGTTCTGGGGAAAAATCACGTTATTTGATATAAGATTGCTTAAATCTCCTTACATGAAAAGCTAACAGTGCCTGGATCGTGGCTTGCATGGCGTAGAATACGTCACAAGTCACCTCCCCAGCTACTGCTTAGTTGGAATGGAAATGATGGAGCACCAGTGGTCCAATGCTATCACTATCGTAACTCAGCATGACACATCGGTTTGCAATGAGTGTTCGTGCTCTCTGAACATGGAAAACAGAAGCAAACGCAAGCAATTGAGAAAGGTCACCAAGCAGCATTAACTTAGCGAAGCAAGATAAGGGTTAAATTTCTAGCATTTGATTGAATATGTTCGTAGCCAGTCAGTGACTTTCAGTTTTGTTGCCATCATAGATTGTATTAATTAACCAACGACAATGCGAGGGACGATACAGTGAAGTTACAACTATTTATCACAACCTCGAAATGGGGGAACAGAGGTCCAATGTTCTGCCAGCGCAATTTGCGTTCACGCACTCAAAGAGAATTGCAGCATACAAACATAGTTATGGAAATGTCCGTAATAAAAATCAGAACTGCAAACTAAAAGTGATGTTTGGGAATCGACATTTTTACCATTTCCGTCTGTATGTGGATCTGCCGAGGTACAGTAGCCTTTCAGGCGACGGTGCAAACGATCAGAAGTTCTAATGCAATCCGAAAGGCATTCACATCTGGTGTGAAAATTATTGTTGTCAAAGTTGCAGTTAAAATTCACTCGAGAGAGAAGCCAGTGTTTGTGGAAAGCGAATGGAAATGCTATCGTCTCGCAGATGGCCGGAGGTACTGAATTGTCTGGTCGTCAGAACCCATCGATCTGTTTTACTTTTGACCAAGAAGGCGTATTGCATTATTATCCCTCTTGAGCTTGTTCATGTTTCACCACATATGCATTTCGATACAGTTTCGACTAAGTGCTTCGACTGAGCAGACTGCATGCCAGACCGTGGCAACAAAATTAAAATTTACTTCGTTGAATTGCCTTTGAAGTCTGTCGTCCACAGCTCATCACGTAGCTATTGTCTCTTCAAAAATAACAATGCTGCAGATTCACCGCATGAAGAAAAGTATTTTTGTTTTCCTTACATACATCGACAGCTTCGGTTCTTTTGAACCCCTTGCCCAGTTGTGAATATTTATGGATGAGTCATTGTTTCGTGTGTGTGGTCTCAATAAATTATAGAATGAACTGGAATAATATACATGCATTGTCTGGATCAAGTTTGCATTTTGGTCACACTTGCATCTGGAACAATAGCACTTCAAGGCCACGTTCAATGGTGAACTTTAAAAATACCTGATCGTGCCCAGGAAGGGCATTGCATTTTCATTACATCAACAATAATTATTTGACTTTGCCGATTTTGAATTCAACTGTTTGGGCTGTCTTACCATACTTAGCTTTTCCAGTATTCTCTGATGGAGGTGGACATAATCAAAACGTTTGCTTTCAGTACTCTGCCCGATACACTGCCGATTACATATTTTTTTAATGGAGCTGAAGATTTAATAGGGCTGCTTCCCATCGTGGGGCCAACGCTGGTGAGCTGCAATTCGCCATTTGAAATGCAGCCTCGTCATTTCACTCGGTGGGTTCGTTGGTCCTGGATAAATTGTCTGCGCTGATCTTTTCCAGTTGAGGCTGTGGCTGTCAGATTTGGGAGCCGGTTTGTTCAGCTGTTCACAACCACGACTGTGGTGTCCCTGATCATGAGGAGAATTGTTTTGTTTTTCAAATGTACGTTCTTCACATCATTCGGGAATGCTGTTTCATGATCTGCTTCAGGCGTTTGAGCAAATAGATGTTAATGGATGCTAATACTACCATCTTTATGTTCGACAAGAGGCAGACAGTAATCTACAGAACTTGAGCTCGCCTCTGGGGACCCGCTGCCACATACATCACCATTGGACGAACAGCGCTGCAGCGTGTTGGGATTAAATATCATGGACAACCTTTCCGGTCACTAACAAGCCTGAATTATGGTAGCACCGTGATGTGTAGTTACATTGTGGACGATTCTGCTGACTTGTGTTGAAAATATTGTGTATGTTGTTGCACTGCATTTTCCTCGTCAATGGACTGTGTATCCGCCGTTGGCCGATCAACAAAGCCGTGTCTTCCCACACTTCTGTCTGGGACTTATTGAGCCGTCATAGAAATTCGCAGTCATACTGTGAAACGGGCAGGCCAGTACGTGGCACAGTAGTTAACACTGCTGCGTCATGACGCCGATGTGCCACGTTCGATCCAGTCTCTGAGTCATTATTCGTGTGGAATTTGCACATGTTTCCGTGGGTTCCGCCCCCATAACCCAATCGACGTGCTAGATAGGTGCATGGGCTCTCTTTTGAGGTCGACCAACAAAACAGAAGAAACGAAACAAACTGAGGGACAAAGCATAAAAGGGCCGCTCCTGCTAGGGGCGATGACCGGACATAACACAGATCAACAGAAACTTAAGAACATCAAATATGATTTCAGTTAAAGGGTCATAAATAATTTCAACCCCTGCGGTGCCCACTGGGCACGGGAGGCCTCATCGGTCCACGTGGACACTGCATGCTCCTTTCCAGAGAAACCCGAATGCGAATGTTGCCGCAGAAGAGGGGCAGACAGTCAGGTTGGACGTCCCCTTCGGTCGCCCGCTGCCTGAACCAGACAATTCGCGCTTCGCCAGGCCCAGGAGACAAGGAGGTCGTCTGCTTTCCCCAACCGCCTCCGCACTGGGCGTCGTAGTTCAAGAGCGTGGGGCTGAAGTGTAAACAAAACTCGAGCAATAGATTGGTTCGAAAACTGGAAAGGGACTGCTGCCTAATACATATAACATAGACATGGTCCACGGAATCCACAAGGCCACAAAAATGGCATGTATCTTGAGAAGCCGTGAACCGGTGCAGTCGATGATTGTACGGCACTGTTGTATGCAACACCCTCCACCCCGGGTCCCCGGAATTGAGGGAAAGTACAGCTCTTAAGTCCGCCGTCCAGTGGGACCTCCACCGCCAGACGGCAAGAAGGCACACCATTGTGTGTCCGGACGACTGGCAAGGGTAACGAGGTGAATGGTGCTCAGTCGCTGCACGTGCAGTAAAACCCTCCACGCATTGCAAAAAGTCCTGTGGGCATTTCCGCGAGGCGGCTACGATTGTGGAGCAGCAGCCCCGAGGGAGCTTTAGGTGCCTGGCGCCAATATGGCATACCTTCCGGCCGGGGTTACCTTCCGCCCAGGTGTTCGCCCAGATTGTATACCGCGGCACAACCGCATGTTATCCAAACCACCATTGCCATCAGGTGCCAGCACAATCGTTTTGAGGCCTCCAATGGCATTGGCCGCGATCCGGACGTCCACCTCCGCACATTTGATGCCATCAGCCCAGTCGATCGCCACCTGTACATGCCCGATCCTGGTCACTCCAGAATTACGGCTCTCCGAAATGCAGTCTGTGATCCGTCTCTGGAACTACAGCCAAACTCAACTGATCTACTCCCTGCTGGTGTCTGGAGGCTTTAGCCCACGAAGGGCCCAGCAACCGCTCGATATCACCGTCCCGGAACAAGCTCGCCAGATGGAAAGAGGATGGCCTGACAGTTGGAAGACACTGGGCAGGGCCGGGCACTCAGCCCGGGAGGAGCATAGCAAACTCATCGCCCAAAGGGGCTTTACACACACATTGTTATTGCAGCCAACTTCCCGCCGTTGTGTTTCCTTCATTCCTTATTTCCTTCTCTCCGTCAACTCTCCTTTCTCTCCCTCCTTTCTTCCTCTCTCCTTCCTGCAGGACATTCTGCCTCAACCAGCAGTGCAGAGAGCACTCAGCAACAGAGACAGAGTCTGGACACTCTAAATTGTCCATTAATTGGCCAAACAATATTTGGGTACTCTGCATTGTTTACAAAACTAAATCAGGGCAAACAATATCTTCCTAGCCACTGTCTTTTACTTTGCAAGCGACCCACAACTAACCTGTTCCGTGTCCATGGGAAAAGTGCTTCATTAAATTGGAAGGACAGATCCTGCTACGCCCTCATGTGGATTTTAACTTGGAAGATTCAAGTCATCTGCTTATCCATTTGGGAACTGCGCTGCGTCAAAATTTATTTCGGAAAAAACACATTTTCTGTGGTCCACGAAAGGGTCAATTCTACAATATTCAAATTTCGAAGCGTTAAATCAAGTCCGCCATCACTGTTAACCCCTGCTGTTTCATCATAGTCGCCAAAAAATCTTCTGCACTTGGGAATCCTGCAACATAATTTCTGAAACACTATCCATTCTAGATTTAAATGCTATTTCCCGTTCCTATTTCAACTTTATTGGCCTTTGTCATTTCTTTTTATGTTGCCCTGTTGGGTCTCTTCTCTGTGAACTGCTAAACTGTTGCTGTCTGCACAGTCATGTAAAAGGCGAATGTAATTTGCTGATATGAACTGTGACTTAAACATAAAGTCTGCAATGATTGCACTGTATTCATGACGTATAATTTATGAAGTCAACAGAAGAACAACCTCTGCCTTTGGCCTGGCCTCCACGATTCAATCCTCTGTTCTCAAATTGTCCTTGACGAATTTGAAATAAATGTCAGGTACCGTTCAGTTCATGATTTCACCTATCAGATCTCCAGCAGAAAAATATAATTTAACCCAAGGGAACCTGCAGCTGGCAGTTTGACCAGTCAAAACATGGAAAGGCACGGTCCTATTCAGTGGCCACATCTTGGTACTTTTATCTACAAAAACAGAAACAAATAAGGCCATAAGTCATAGGAGCACAATTTGGTCACTCGGCCCATCAAGTCTTCGCCGCCATTGAACGATGGCTGATATTTTTCGCATCCCCATTCCCCTGCATTCTCCTCACAACCCTGATTCCCTTATTGATAAAAAAACATATATACCTCTGTCTTAAAGACGGTCAGTGAGGTGGGTTCTACAGCCTTCAGCGGCAAAGAGTTCCACAGATTCACCACCCTCTGGCTGAAGAAATTACTCATCTCTGTTTTTAAGGATCGACCCTTTAGTCTGAGATTGTGTCCTCTGCTTCTAGTTTGTCCTGCAAGTGAAAACATCGTCTCCACGTCCACTCCATCCAGGGCACGCAGTATCGTGTAAGTTTCTATAAGAACCCACATCATCCTTCTGAATACCAAGGTGAACAGACCCAAAGTTCTAAACCGTTCCTAAAACACAAGCTGTTCATTCCAGGGATCTTTCTTGTGAACCTCCTCTGGACCATCTCCAAGTCAATAGGTACTTCCTTAGATAAGGGGCCCAGAATTGCTCACAATACTCTAAAAGAGCCTGACCAGAGCTTTATATAGCCTCAGAAATACATCTCTGGTCTTGTATTCTAGCCCAATCGAAATGAATTCTAACATTGCATTTGCCTTCTAACTGCCGACTGAACCTGTGCGTTAACCTTAAGGGAATAGTGAACAATAACTCCCAAGTCCCTTTGTACTTCTGATTTCCGAAGCACCTTCCCACTGAGAAAATAGTCAATGCCTCCATTTCTCCTTGCAAAGTGCATAACCTCGCACATGTCCTCATTGTATCCCTCTTCTTTGCCCAAGCTCAGAGCCTACCCAAGTCATTCTGCAGCCCGCCTGCTTCCTCAGTACTATCTGTCCCTCTCCAGATATGGGTATCATCTGCAAACTTAGCAACAGTGCCTGAATTAAGTTCTTTCCTTTAGATCATTAATGTGTATTCTGAAAATTTGTGGTCGCGGCACAGGCCCCGGAGGTACACCACTGGTCACCGACGTTCTTCCTGAAAAAGACACCTTTGCCCCCACTCTCTAACTTCTTGCACTAAGTCAATCATCTATTCATGCCAGGGCCTTACCCTTAAAACTATGGCCTTCTACCTCATTTAACATTCCCCTCTGCGGCACTTTGTCAAAGGCCTTCAGAAAATCGAAATAAATCACGTTCACTGGTTATCTTTTGTCTAATTCCCTTGTTACTTCTTCAAAGAACTCGAACAGGTTTGTCAGACAAGACCTCCCCTTAACGAAGCCGTGCTGACTCAGTCCTATTTCATCATGCAGTTCCAAGTACTCCGCGATCTCAAGTTTAATAATGGACTCTAAAACCTTACAAATGCCCGAAGTCAGGCTAACCGGCCTATAATTTCTCGTCTTCTGCCTCCCCGCTTGGTAAACAGGGGTGTTACATTAACCACTTTCCGAGTCCTCTGGGAACATTCTTGCCTCCAGTAGTAACTCTGAAATATCATCACCAAAGCCGCCACAATCTCTTGAGATATCTCGTTTACTACCCTGGGGTGTAGTCCATTCAGTCCAGGGGATTTATCCACATTAAGGCCATTCAGTTTCCCAGAGCCTACTCCTCAGTAATGCTCAATGCACTTACATCTGCCCATGGTAGTATTGGAGCACTGGCATCCAGCTGGTGTCTTCCACCATGAATACTGATGCAAAGTAACTATTCAGTTCGTCTGTCATTTCTTTGTTTCCTATTATTACTGCTCCTGCCACATTTTCAAATCGTTCAATGTCTATTTTTGCCCATCACCTACCTTTTCTATTTTGAAAAAAAACTCTTCCGATCTTCCATTCGTTTACTAGCTAGCATGCACATATGCTTCATCTTCTCCCGCTTATTGCTTATGCTGTTGTCATCTGCCCCCTGTTAAAGGCCTACCAATACTCTGGCTTCCCACTAATCGTCGCCTCTTTGCATGTTTTCCTTGAGCTGTTATGCTGTCCTTGACTTCCCTCATCTGCCATGGAGCCTCCCGTCAGCATGTTTCCTCCTACTTCCGATTAATTTCTGTTGTGCCTGCGAATAACCCGCCAAAACTCCCGCTATTGCTGTTCCGCTGTTTTCCCTGCTCTGCTCATTTTCCAAGTATCTCTGGTCACTCCTCCCTCCTGTCTTTATACTTACTCCTATTTAATTGTCATACCGTTACATGGGGCAGCACGGTAGCATTGTGGATAGTACAATCGCTTCACAGCTCCAGGGTCGAAGGTTCGGGTTCCGGCTTGGGTCACTGTCTGTGCGGTGTCTCCACATTCTCCCCGTGTCTGCGTGGGTTTCTTCCGGGTGCTCTGGTTTGCTCCCACAGTCCAAATATGTGCAGGTTAGGTGGATTGGCCATGATAAATTGCCCTTAGTGTCCAAAATTGCCCTGAGTGTTGGGTGGGGTTATTGGGTCATGGGGATAGGGTGGAGGTGTTAACCTTGGGTAGGGTGCTCTTTCCAGGAGACGGTGCAGATTCGATGGACCGAATAGCCTCCTTCTGTACTGTAAATTCTCTGTAAATAAGCAACTTCTCCCTCTCACACTGCAGGGTAAATTCGATCATATGGTGGTTACTGATCCCTAAGGTTTCCTCCACCTTAAGTTCCCGAATCAAGTCTGCCTGATTACGCTTCACCAAGTCCAGATTTGCCTGTTTGCGCTAGTGTGCCTTTTCACAATCTGCTCCAAAGAACCATCTCTTAGACATTCCACAAATTCAGTTTCTTGAGATGCACTACGAACCTAATTTTCCCGGTCCCCCTGCATAAAGAAGTCCCCCATGATTCATGTAATATTGCCGTCTTTATGTACCTTTTCTATCTCCTGCTTTCTTTTCTGTCCCACATCTTGACTACTGCTAGGGGGCATGTGCACAACTCAAATCAGTATCGTTTTACCTTTGCTGCTGCTCCGTCGAACATCACAGGGAAACACAGCTGTTCCCTTATGAGAATCGTAGTTCTTCAGCAACTCTCTATAGCTGGCAGCATCTTATCGTTGTAGCACAATACGCTACACGTGGAAAAAACAACGATTAAATCATGTGGAAAACACTCACTTTACTGTAGTCAACAGAATGCCGGTCTTCCATCGAATTGAAACACTATTGCAAAAGTACGACCTAAAACTGTAGCGGTGAATTAAATGATGTTACTTTTTGAGCATATATTCAATTTATTTTTGCCCTTGCTATGAAGCTGCTGCAGTTTACTGGTTCGCGTGTTGTTGTATTGGAACTGTTTCGCCCACATATGTGTCAGCACAGCACAGCTACCTCCGTTTTGTCTGAATTTGTCTAACGTATCCCCAGAAGTACCATTACAAGACTGGAGTAACTATTTCAAATCGCTTTCGCTTGAATCTAGAAGAAACATCAACAAGCATCCCATATGTTATGGACATTCTAAGTACAAAATTTAATTGGTTCAGTTTATCCAGCAGAAACAAAACCGTTTTTATTTTTCCCTGCATCAGTGCGATTACTACGTCCTGGTTTTCCTTAATTTCTTGAGCAAAGTATTGTTGAGCTTACTAATGTGACAACAATTGTGAGATTTTGCGTTTTGTGTAGTAGATACCAAAAATTTGCTTTGCTACATTTCATCACAATTTGGTACCATCCACTAAACCTCACTTCTAATGGTTCACTCGACACGAGTAATAAAATCATTCCCTCCTGCTGCCAAATTTGATCAGCCTCAATTATATATTTTTAAATTTTTGCTGTGGCATTTTAAACCAGACCTGGTTAATTAACATGCAACGTTCAAAACGTCTCTCAAATTTGACTGTCTAATTGCTTCATTGCTTACAAAATCAATTTTCCTGGAATCAGTCTACTCGTCCTCTCATTTCATAAGCAAAGACCAATTCAAGTGGAGACATTGCTTTGAATCACGTGCTGCATCAAGAATGGAAAATAATATTACTTAGCTGTCATTGTCCCAAATATGTGCATTGCTCTAACTACACTTTCACGATCATTTTTAATGTTCGCTTCCATCTCCCTCACACCCGCTCTGACTTCGAATGATATCCTGATGATTTTTATTGTATTATATCGACGATAATCATGTATTTCTAGTGTAATCTGACATGAAAAACTAACCTTAATTCTATTTCAACTATTTTCTTCAACTTATTTGGTGGCAATTTGGCGAAATCTTGCCCAACTCTGATCCTTGTCATATTTCCGAAAGGCCTGATTTCAGAACGCGTATTTCACATAACCACACGTTTCAATATTTCCTGGGTTCATGATCATTGTTTTTTGAACTGTCCTATAAAACACACTGCTACTTCTGTGATACGTTCTCTCCAGGACGTGTCCGAAAATCTGGGCCAGGAACTAAAAGCACCGGTTTTATTACTGTTCGCACGGTTCCCTATTTAATTCTGCCACAGAACGGAACGACATGTTTGTATCAGCAAGGGCATTTGAACTGTTTCTTTATCTTACCGTGAGTTTCACTTATTCCTCTATCGGCTCGCAATATAATGTGTATAGATTTCCACATTCTCCCCATGTGTACGTTGGTTTGTTGCTGATGCATACGTTTCCTCCCACAGTCCGAAATGTGCTGGTTTGTTGGGTTTGCCTTGCTAAATTGCAAGTTAGTGCCCCAATATTAGGTTAGGTATGGTTGCAGGTTAATGGCTATGGGGCCGGACGTCTAGCCTTGGAATTGTGCTCTTTTTCAGGGTCTGTACAATCCCGTAGGGCCGAACGGCCTCCTTCTTCACTGCAGGAATTCTATGATTCTTCGATAACTCGGGCGCTCATGCATTATTGGCCATTGTGAATGCTTAGCTATACTTCGAGGCATATGCACCTTGCTTAAACCCTGCTAATTCGGTAACGATCAAAGCTGCGGCAGTTAATGGTTGAGAGGAAAACATTTTGGATAATTCCACTCCAAACGGAATTATGTGCTAATCGTCATCAATCCCATAGGATGATCCACCACACCAAGGATTGGCCTCAGTTTCAGAATGCATTGGACCAACTTTATTTACCATTTCTTTGGTAAATTGATAAGTATTGTCACACTTTTGTCGAGTGAGAAGCCTCTTTGTCACAAATCAGAGTATAAAATAGCTGCAGCCTCGTTGATAAGTTAGGAACGAAATGGGCATAATAATTGAGCAGTGCGAAATACAAACACAATTGCGTGACATTATGTGGACATGTAACTTCTCGGATCTCTGCCACCTTCATTGGTCCAATATATAATCCATCTCCATCAACGATACGACACAGGTAGTTGACGAAACAGTTAGAAACAGATGCAGCCCCTTCTAATTATGTGATTCTCAAAACATACAAAGGGTAGGTTAAAATGTCCTAATATGTTCTCCATCATTTTAACATGGAATAAGAATGACATCCTCATAATATTTATCAACGGAGATAGCCCTTTTTTTTGAATTGTTCCATTAATCTAAAAAAAAAGATGCATAATGGAAGGGTCCGATCACAAATAGACATTTCTGTGACACCACAGTACGTAGAGTCTTAGAGTAAGAGATGTATACAGCATGGAACCGGGCCCTTCGTCCCGGCGTGTCTATGCCGCCCAGTTTTTATGACCATGCAATTCCATTTGCCCGGATTTGGCCCATATCACGCTCTACCCAGTCTAACCATGTAACTGCCCAACTGCTTTTTAAAAGACACCATCGTACCCGCCTCTACCACTGCCTCTGGCAACCGTTACCAGATGCTCACAACGCTTTGTGCGAAGAAGCTTTTTGTCTGTTTTTGTTTTGTATTTCTCCTCGCTCACACTGCAGGGCTAACACATTGCGCCACCGTGCTACCCAAACACAATCAATCGTGTCCCGCAGACAACAATGTGACACTGAACATCTCATCAGAAAATAGTGTGGCTTGAATACATAGCAGACCCAATTAGTCACAGCTTTCGCTATGAAAGCCAGTATGGCAATGGCCGTCCTCATGTCGTGATGTACCTGCATGCCAACCATGCAGCGACTGTTCTACCATGATACCCAGATTTTCGATGCACTTCCCCTGTATATAAGATGCCTAATTATTGAGTTAATAACCTGCCTTCCTGTTTTTGCAACCGATGTGGATAATCTCCCAATAACCCATAAGTTAATGCATTTTCCAAGAATTTGACCAGTGAGTCAGCCTGTCAAATCACCCTGTAGCCACTTTGCATCCACCTCACAGCACCCACTGCAATCTAGCTTAGTGTCGTCTGCAGCTTTGGACAACTGAGTCCAATTCCTCCGTCCAAATCATTATGTACATTGTGAAAAAATGAACCCTGCTGTACCCAACGGATCACTGCCTGAAATGGACCCGTTACCCCCAATCGCTACTTCCTGCCTGCCAACCAGTTCTCCCGCCACGTCGATACATTATCCCCAATAATATGCTATTTATTGTGCTCACGAGTCCCTTGTGAGGGCCCTTATCAAAAGGCATTTGAAAGGCCTGCAAGGAAAACAGTACACCAACATATACAGGTGCGGCCGTTCGAAGAAGCCATACTTCACATTGACAGTGAAACATCGACGGGTCAGTATGTCTCCTTCAAAAAGCAATTGGTAGTTCAAACATGGATTATCCCATGTGTTTAATTGAAAAATTTACATGGAGCATGTACGTTTTAACGTTTCGGGAAAGGGTGGAGGGGATTGGTGGGGGGCCGCTTCCAGTGTGTGGGGTACTCGGGGAGTGGGGTGGTAAGTTACAGTGGGTGCTTTGGGATGCGATTTTCGGAATTAGTGCGGTGAGCATCCGGTGTTTGGGGGGAAGTCTTTGTTTACGTGGGTGTGGGGTGGATTACGTTGGTTAGCTTTTCAGGATGTGGGGCCGGACGGGGGCTTCGTACCCTTTTGAGGGGGGGGTGATGCTGGAGGTCCACTCCGAGAGTGTCCGAAGCAAGGCGTGGTTTCTGAAGGGACGGGGGATCTATCCGGTAGGAGGCTCAGTCCGGGATGGTCCATATTTGTTGAGGGAGGGACGGTCTACAGTACGGCAGGAGGCCAGTCCTTGAGGGAGGAAGGCTTGAGACTGAGATGGTAAGTGAATGACGGACACGTTCCTGCCCGGAGGAGGTTTCGCGGCAGTGCGTATCCTTTTGGAGCGGAGTGGCGTGTGTTAGGACTTGGCCATGGAGACGGTTAAGTCGTCTGGGGAGTCATTGCTGCCTCTGGTGTGGAAAATGTCAGATCGGATCTTGTGTTGGCTTGGTTCTGCTCGGCGTCCTCTGCAAGGCTGAATCTGGGTGTTTGAAAAGATAATTTACAGTTATGATTTTTTTTGTCTAACTCCTTCAAATAATAATGCCGGCAGCCCCGTCCAAATTTGTCGATTTAGAACATAGGACAGTACAGGCCCTTCTGCCCTAGATGTTGTGCCGAGCCATGATCACCCTACTCAAACCCACCCTATACCCGCAACCCAACAACCCCTTAACCTTTACTTTTTTTAGGATACTACGGGCAATTTAGCATGGCCAATCCACCTAACCCGCACATCTTTGGACTGTGGGAGGAAACCAGAGCACCCGGAAGAAACCCACGCACACACGGGGAGGACGTGCAGACTCCGCACAGACAGTGACCCAGCCGGGAATCGAACCTGAGACCCTGGAGCTCTGAAGCATTTGTGCTAACCACGATGCTACCGTGCTGCCCAAGTTTTAAGTTGCATCCAAGTCCAACGCAACTATCCAGGGGACGATCCCTCTTCTCGGCAATTTAGTGGTAAATCCTTACGTGGTAAATTCCCAGAAGCATACGCAATTCATCATCGGTTACCTCCCAAATCAGACATTCGGGAACACATATATTTCAATAACATCGCTTTTTTTTTATAAATGTTTTTTATTCAGTTTTCATGTTTTATATTGAACAAATTACAAATTGTTAGAGAGAGAAAAAAAACACGCAAAAATTAACATATATATTTACAGTAAGAAGTCTTACAACACCAGGTTAAAGTCCAACAGGTTTGTTTCAAACACGAGCTTTCGGAGCACGGCTCCTTCTTCAGGTGAATGGAAAGGCTTGTTCCAGAAATGTTTATATCCACATCATATATATTTACAGGTGAGCATCTTCGTAGTAATAACTGTGGCCTCCCCCACTTCGCCGGTATACATATTTTACATTCCCCAACATGTTTATTGGCATTTATTTAGTTTGGTTTTGGGCCTTAGCTAGCCATCAAACCCCCGTAACGAGCCCGTAGCCGCCCCCCCCCCCCCTCCCCGCCGGCTACATTGCCCCGACTATTCTTCCTCTTGTACGTTGGCCACAAACAGGTCCCGGAACAATTGCATGAATGGCTCCCACGTTCTGTGGAAGCCGTCGTCCGACCCTCGGATGGCGAATTTGATTTTCTCCATTTGTAGAGAATCCGCGAGGTCAGACAGCCAGTCTGCAGCTCTGGGCGTTGCTGTTGACCGCCAGCCAAACAGGATTCTACGGCAGGGCGATCAGGGAGGCAAAGGCAAGGGCGTACGCCCTCCTCCCCAGGAATAGATCTGGCTGGTCTGAAACCCCGAAGACGCCACTATCGGGCATGGCTCCACCCTCACCCCCACCACTTTGGACAGAGCCTCGAAGAAGGCTGTCCTGTACTCCACAAGTTTGGGGCAAGACCAGAACATGTGGGCGTGGTTGGCCGGGCCTCTTTGGCACCGCTCACATCTGTCCTCCACCTCCGGGAAGAACATACTCATACGGTTTCTCGTTAAGTGGGCTCTATGTACCACTTTTAGTTGCGTCAGGCTGAGCCTTGCGCACGTGGAGGTGGAGTTGACCCTATGCAGTGCTTCGCTCCAGAGTCCCCACCCTATCTCCATCCCCAGGTCGTCCACCCATTTCCTTCTTGTTGCGTCCAGTACGGTGTCGTCCCTATCTACCAGTCGGCCATACATGTCACTGCAGTTCCCTTTCTCTAGGATACTTGCGTCCAGTAGGTCTTCCAGTAGTGTCTGTCGTGGCGGTTGTGGGTACGTCCTTGTCTCCTTTCGTAGGAAGTTTTTGAGCTGCAGGTACTGTAGCTCGTTCCCCCCAGCTAGCTGACATTTCTCTGTCAGTTCGTCCAGTGTTGCGATCCTGTCGTCCATGTATAAGTCCCTGACTGTCAGTGTCCCCCCGTCCTGTCTCCACCTTTTGAAGGTGGCGTCAGTCAGTGCTGGTTTGAACCTATGGTTGTTGCAGATGGGAGCCTTGTCCGACATTTTGTTCAGGCCAAATTGCTGCCGCAGTTGGTTCCAGGATTGGAGGGTGGCTGTCACCACTGGGCTGCTGGAGTGTTTTTTGGGTGGCGATGGGAGTGCTGCCGTGGCGAGGGCCCGGAGGGAGGTCCCCATGCAGGAGGCCTCCTCCGCACGCACCCACTCGGCTTCTGGCTCCTGGATCCATCCCCTTACTCGCTCGGCTGTTGCCGCCCAGTGGTAGAATTGTAGATTCGGGAGGGCTAGCCCCCCCCTGGATTTTGTTTTCTGTAGGACCTTCTTTGGGATCCTAGCATTTTTACCCCCCCCCCCCCCATTCGAACGCCATGATAAGTTTGTCCAGCGCTATGAAGAAGGCCTTGGGGATGAGGATCGGAATGGATCTAAACAGGAAGAGGAACCTGGGCAATACGTTCATTTTGACCGTCTGGACTCTTCCTGCGAGGGAGAGTGGGAGTGTGTTCCATCTTTGCAGGTCCTTTTTTACTTCCTCCTCCAGGCTGGTGAGGTTCCATTTGTGGATCCCTTTCCAGTCATGGGCTATTTGGATCCCCAGGTAGCGGAATTTATGTCGGGCTTGTTTGAACGGCAGGCCCTTTAGTGCTGCCCCCCCCCCCCCCCCTTGCTGGTGTACTGGGAAGATCTCGCTTTTGCTCATGATGAGTTTGTAGCCCGAGAAGGCTCCAAACTCTTTCAGGAACGCGATGATTCCGTCCATGCTGCTTTGTGGGTCCGAGATGTAGAGGAGCAGATCGTCTGCATAGAGTGAGACTCTGTGCTCTCTGCCTCCCCTTCGGAGCCCCCTCCAATTTTTTGCTGCCCTGAGCGCAATTGCTAGCGGTTCGATTGCTAGTGCGAACAGCAGTGGGGACAGTGGGCATCCTTGTCTGGTGCCCCTGTGCAGCTGGAAGTATTGGGAGTTGGTATTGTTGGTCCGTACACTCGCCATGGGGGCGTTGTATAGGAGTTTTACCCACGCGGTGAACCCTGTTCCAAGCCCGAACCGCTCCAGTACCTCTATGAGGTATTTCCATTCGACTCTGTCGAAGGCCTTTTCTGCGTCCAGGGAGACGATCACCTCTTGTGTTCTCTCCCCGGAGGGGGTCATTATCACGTTCAGCAGGCGCCTGATGTTCGAGGTCAGCTGTCTACCTTTGACGAAGCCCGTCTGGTCCTCTGTGACCACCTCAGGTACACAGTCTTCTAGCCTTTTGGCTAGGATTTTGGCCAGTATTTTGGCGTCTGCGTTCAGCAGAGATATGGGTCTGTATGACCCACATTCCGTTGGGTCTTTGTCTTTCTTAGGTATCAGCGAGATTGAGGCCTGTGCTAACGTGGGTGGCAGTGTGCCCCTAGCTAGCGAGACTGTGAACATCTCCCGCAGGTGCGGGGCCAGCGCTGTCGCAAATTTTTTGTAGAAGTCCGCCGGGAATCCGTCCGGTCCCGGCGCCTTCCCCGTCTGCATGGAGCTGACACTGACCATGATCTCTCCCAGTGCTAGTGGTGCTTCCAGGTCCCGTTTCCTTCCCTCTCCCACGACTGGTATGACCAGTCCATCAAGGAACCGGTTCATCCCAGCCTTCCCCGTTGGGGGCTCTGAGGTGTACAGCTCTTGGTAGAAGGCCTTGAAGGTTTTGTTAATCCTCTCTGGTTCTGTTTCCAACATGCCTCTGGTACCCCTGATTTGCCCAATTTCTCTGGTGGCTGCCTGCTTTCTCAGCTGGTGTGCCAACAGGCGGCTGGCTTTGTCTCCGTGTTCGTACAGGGTCCCGCGCGCCTGGCGGAGTTGGTGCACTGCTTTCCTGGTGGAGAGCAGGTCAAAGTTCCTTTGTAGTTCTTTTCTCTCCACCAGGAGCTCTACGGTCGGGGCCTCGGAGTATTTACGGTCTACCTCCAGTATGGAGTCGACCAGCTTCTGCCCAGCCACCCTTTCCTCCCTATCTCTTTGCGCATTGAAGGCAATGATTTCCCCTCTTATTACGGCCTTAAGCGCTTCCCAGAACGTGGAGGATGATACCTCCCCGTTTTGGTTGTTCTCCGTGTACTCCGCTATGGCCCGCGCTATCCTTTCGCTGAAGGCCTTGTCAGCTAGTAAGGCACCGTCCAACCTCCATGTGGGGCGCTGGGCCCTTCCCGTCTCCAGCCGCACGTCCATGTAGTGTGGGGCGTGGTCTGATATAACAATTGCGCAGTATTCCACCTTGTCTATCCCTGGAAGCACCGTTTTCCCCACCACAAAGAAGTCAATTCTGGAGAACACGTTGTGTACTGGGGAGAAGAAGGAGAATTCTTTCTCCCCCGGGTGGGCGAACCTCCAGGGGTCCACAGCTCCCATCTGCTCCATAAAGTGACCGAGTTCCCTTGCCATGTTTGAGTTTTTCCCCGTTTTGGGGTTTGATCTGTCCGTCTTTGGGTCCTGTACACAGTTGAAGTCAGCCCCCATGATTATTCGATGCGTCGCTATGTCCGGGATTTCTGCCATGGTCTTTTGGATGAAGCTCGTGTCGTCCCAGTTGGGCGCGTACACGTTGACTAGGACTACCGGCGCCCCATCCAGGGCCCCGCTGACCATGACATATCGCCCCCCTGGGTCTGTAACCGTCTTTGTCGCCCTAAACATTGTCCTCTTGCCGATCAGTATCGCCACCCCCCTGGCCCTTGTCCCATAGCAGGAATGGTAGGTTTGTCCCACCCAGCCCTTTCTTACCCGCAGTTGGTCCTGCTCCCTCAGATGCGTCTCTTGGAGCAAGACTATGCCGGCCCTCATATTTCTGAGGTGGGTGAGGACTCTGGATCGCTTCACTGGGCCGTTAAGTCCCCTTACGTTCCAGGTGATTATCCTGGTGGGGGGCTTCTGCCCCCTCCTTCCTGTGGGATTAACCATGTTTGTCTGGTGGACGAGCCCCTGCCCTCCGGGGTTTCCCTTTGTTAGGGGGCCGTCCAGGATGGCCGCTACCACTGCTCTCCCCATGCGTTCGGGTCTCTGCGCTCCGGGGTTTCCCCTTGTCTTGGGGGCACCCGCCATGGCCGTCCACTGTGTGTCCGCCACGCGGGTAGTCCCCTGCACTCTGGGGGGCCCCTTTGCCCACAGGCCGTACTGGGTGGGTGCTTGCAGCGGTTCCTTGTTCCGAGCCCTTGGTTGTGGTACTTTGTAGCCCTGTTCCTTTTCTGGCCTCGTTTGTCCCTTTGACCCTACCTTTCCCCTCCCTGTGTGCCCCCCCCCTGGTCTCTCCCTCTACCCTCCTCCCCTGTATACCCCTCCTTTGCTCCTCTATACCCTATTCCTGTCCCCATTTCCTCTCCCGACTTTGGTGGGTGATCTCCCCCCTCCCCTGCCTGGCGCCTTCCCCCCTGTTGGGGGTGCGCAGCGGCCCTGCTTTGTTGCGTGCCCCCGGCGCTAGCTTTCCTGCTATTACGGTGGCTCCCCTCTCGGAGGTTGTTGTCTCGCTTCTCCTCTACCTGGCCTCTACGGTTTTCTGTCTGCTCTTCCCCCATCCTACCCATTGGCGTGTCGTTGCTCCTTGCCAGGGGCCTCTCGTCCCTACCCCCCCTGCTGTTCTTCCAGCCCGTGCTCCTCGACGAATCTATTCGCCTCAGCAGGGGCTGTAAATAAATATTCCTTGTTTTGGTATGTGACCCAGAGTTTCGCTGGGTACAGCATACCAAAACGCACTTTGTTCCTGTAGAGAGCCGCTTTCGCTCTGTTAAACTCAGCCCGTTTCTTAGATATATCCACTCCAAGGTCTTCATATATTCGGATGGTGTGCCCGTCCCATTTTCTGGCTCTATTTTCCTTGGCCCTGCGCAGGATTGCCTCCCTATCCCGGTACCGGTGCAGTTTGGCTATGACTGCTCTCAGTTGATCCCCTTCCTTGGGCTTCGGGCGCAGCGACCGATGTGCTCTGTCCAGATCCGCTGGGGTGGGGAAAGCTTTCCTGCCCACTAAGTTGCCCAGCATTGCAGCCACGTATTTTGTGGGGTTTCTACCCTCAGTCCCCTCTGGCAGGCCTACTATCCTAACATTTTGCCTTCTCGAGCTGTTTTCTTGGTCGTCTACCCTGCCCTTCAGGCTCCCCTGTGTTGCGCCCAGACTCGCCACTTCCCTTTCTAGGGCCGTGACCCGGTCGCTCATGTCTGTCGCTGCTTTCTCTAGCTCCTTAATGGTTGCCTCATGGGCTTCCAGTTTCCCCCCTTGAGCTTCCAGTTTCTTCCCTTGAGCTTCCACTTTCTCCTCCAATCTGGTCAGAGCCTGCTGCACCCCTGACATGGCCCTGGCCACTGCTGCCTGTGCTGCGGCCTCTGCGTCTGCTTTCAACTCTGCCTTGATTGCCTGCAGCTGCTCCCTCACCACCTCAGTAAAGGCTTCCTTCCAATTCACGCCCCCCTCTAACCCCAGGGGAGATGGCATCTGTCTGTTCGGCTCTTTTTGATGCGGTGGTACATCCGTCCCGCTGCTTCGTGTGCTAATCCGCTCGCGTGAGCTGGCTTGCCCTTTGTCCCACCTGCTTTTGGTGCCCCCATTCCCTTGGCTCCCTTCTGGCGTTTTTTTCTCCCCCTTCCCTTTCATCTTTTCTTCTCCCCTTGTTTTCCTGTTCCCCCTTTTTCGATGCCCGATTTTTATTTTATTTATTTGTTTATTAATTATTTTCTCCCACCTCCTTTTATGCAACTCCCCTCAGGTGGGCTTGCTTTGTTGGGAGTGGGTGTAGAGAAAGAGAAAAGAATATATATATCCCTCCCCCTTTCTCTTTAACAGTGTTCTTTTTTTAAAAATAAAAGTCCTTCTTTTTCCCCCCCCCCCCTCACTTTTCCCCTACCTCTCTCACGCAGGAGAGAGAGAAAGAGAGTGAGAGGAGTCTGTCCAGTCCTTTGTTCTTGCCACGTGGTGGCTGCTGCCGGTTTTTTTTTGGGGGGGGGGGGGTAGTATGTGGAGACTCCGCTCCGGGCCTGCTGGGGGGGGGGGGGAGACGCCGCTCCGGGCCTGTTTGGGGGGGGCAGAGACTCCGCTCCGGCCCTGGGGGGGGGGGGTAGACGCCGCTCTGGCCCTTGGGGGGGGGGGTAGACGCCGCTCCGGCCCTTGGGGGGGGTATGGACGCCGCTCCGCTCCGGCGCTTGGGGGGGGGGTATGGACGCCGCTCCGCTCCGCTCCTTGGGGGGGGGGGGGTAGACGCCACTCCGGCCCTTGGGGGGGGGGGTAGACGCCGCTCCGGCCCTTGGGGGGTAGGCGCCGCTCCGGCCCTTGGGGGGGGGGGTATGGACGCCGCTCCGCTCCGGCCCTTGGGGGGGGGGGGTATACTCCGCTCCGGTCCTTGGGGGGGGGGGTTATGGACGCCGCTCCGCTCCGCTCCTTGGGGGGGGGGGGTATGGACGCCGCTCCGCTCCGCTCCTTGGGGGGGGGGGGGTTATGGACGCCGCTCCGCTCCGGCCCTTTGTGTGGGGGGGGGGGGGGGGTATGGACGCCGCTCCGTTCCGGCCCCTGGGGTGGGGGATGTAGACGCTGCTCCGCTCTGCCGCCGCCCGGGCCTCTCCTGCCGCTGCTCCTGCTGCTGCCGCCGCCGCCACCGCCTGGGCCCCTCCCGCCGCTGCTGCCGCCGCCGCTTGGGCCTCTCCCGCTGCCGCTGCCGCCGCCGCCGCTGCCGCCGCCGCCTAGGATCCCTCGGTGACCGGTTTGTTTTGGGGGGGGGGGGGGGGTGTGCGCGTCCTTTCCCTTCCCTTCCCTGTTCTCCACCGCTACGGGAGCCCCTCACCTTGCGACCGCTCCGCTTGCTGACCGGAAGCCCCTCCATAACATCGCTTTTTAAATGTGTTGACAAAAGGTGGCGTGACTTATCTTTAAATGTCAATGTGGGTGTGTGTAATAAGCAGTTGAAATCAAATGTGACTGATTATTTTTGTGGAACCACCGATGGATCACCGAAAAATTGAAGAATTACCTCACGCAACTTATGGCGAACTGCTTGCAATTCGGTCTGCAATTGCAGCAATTATCGCAGCATCTATGAAGCGCACTATGATTCAAACTTGCACGACAGACATTTATCTGAGCAGAGTGCAGGAATGCGTATAATGATGCAAAGATCACACTTATATATTTTTGTTAACCTTCTTTCATCTGCGTCTACACTCCAAAATTAAGTGGACATCCCCAGTAAGCACAGCTGTATTATGTAACCCGTCACCATGATTTCTGCTTACATATGGCCTCGCCCCTTTGTCCGTACATTAGTCCTGTTGCAGAAGGATCGATACATTTGGAAACTCGTTTATTGGGGAGCGGGATTCACCCAGAATTCTACGTCTCCAGATATTCAAGTAATTCCTTTAGTTGCCGAGAACGCACATTCCAAGGTTGGCTCGAATGTTGACAAAACGTCTCCAATAGCTCCGTGGCTTCCAGTGCGAATAGTGTTGTTTTTTTATGAATCATGTGATCAGCTATCTTGTTATTTTTTCAGCTGATTTACCGTGGCGACTGCAGTAGGATCACTTGGGCGATCAGATTTTGTTTTTTACAATATTAATTACCGCTAATGCAACACTGCATTTGTACCGCTGTTCTTGGTGAAACGATCTGCACATTTCACAGCACAAGAGCTTTGTGTATGACGGCGTATTATTTAGGCGGTGCTCCAATTTAGCTTTGGGAATCCGTAATTGACGTTCCTATATAAGTGCTGACCTGACAATTACCCAGTTGTTCTATATTCCATTCAATGGTGGCGCTGGACTGGAAAAAAATCGCGTAAATCGATTATAGTGGCGAGTTTTTAATGGATCTGGCACTGTAGTTGTACTGATAGGAGAACAGACAAAAAAAACTACAAACAACTGAATAACTATTTTAATCATCCACACCAAGTATATCACTGTAAATCGCCTTCGACTCCCACCCCAAAGGGACCGGGCACAACGAGTCAAATCATCCTCCCTAATTTAGCACCCAAAACGTATTGTATTCCCCAACCCCACAACTCACCATCATGTCATTCACACAACACACTTCTCCAGACCCGACTACTTTTGTTCCAGCGAATGGGCCCCAAAATCCCCGTTATTACCTTGTCTGTTGTGAGTTTCATCCTGATATTAACTCATATCTGTCCAAAGAGTATTTTCGATTTTATTAAACATTTGTTATTTTATCTCTGGAAACAATGCACGTCAGCTGTTTATTTCATTCCAGGTACTTAAATTTGCATTGCTCCATTTTTGTGTGTACCCTGAACGGTGTTCGGAATTCAAACACGCTTCTTGAAAAAATGGAATTTAAATGGCAGAGTGTTCAAAAAGCTGTGCATTCTGTAATTATTAAATGATATAGCTCTTCAAATTCACATATGCTCTTAATTGAACAATCCATGATAAAGGACTGAATTTCCAAGGCGCAATGTTATACCAATTGTGCTTCATGTCCCTTCAAAATATGTCATGCGCTTTGAAGATATTTTGTCTAAGTTATGTCGTGGTTCACCGTTGCTTTCACTGAGGTCTGCTTGATATTCAAAATGACATTGTAAGTGTTCGCTACATTAATGATTATATTCTTACTTCAACACAGAGAAAACCAAGTTGGAAAATGGTAAGTAACGAAGAACACTGTTCTTCTGTCCCAGTGTGATATTGAAATGATATGATCAATACCTGCCCCTTCTAAAGATTAACAGAATGGATATGGACACGAAGAGCTTAATATAACTACCTCTACGGTTCGTCCAACCTAGGTGCTATCTGATACCCAGGTAGAGGTAGGATTCGTTTGGAGGAAAATCCAATCTTGCACAAAATAATTACACGGTCAGAGGTAAGAGGGTTGCCAATTCCAATCCACCCATTATGGATTCATTGCAAAGCACGCATAACGTGATGAATGCGCAGCACGAAAGACTACACAGAAAACAAGAACGATTGCTCCAGTTAAGTACACAGTGCAGAATTAAAGGACTGCCTCACACATGCTCGCAGACTGAGAGTAATTCTGGTCAATACACTGCTTCATTAGAGAGAACTGCCAGGATCAGATCGGCCTCCGGAGGAGAATTAGCCTTGCAGACAATAGTATAGCAGTTGAGAAGTTTCCAAAATTTCGACCTGCAGCATGGAAGTTGCATTAAACAAATTTCTCGGAACCATGGTGTGTTGAGGGTATGTGTTGGGGACGGAGTGAGATTGGCGACATTTGTGCAACGACGTTCCGGGGTTAATGCTTCTTCTGACTCACAGGGTTCCACTTTGTCTTTAACAAAGTACGTTCATTTACTTTTTTTTTGATTGCTGACGTTCCCACCATTACTTCCAGAGATTGCCTTTGCATTTGACCCAAGCGACTGACAATGTCGGTGGGAGACTTGTGACTTCCAAAAATTCAATGGACTTCTATAATTCCCTCCGCAATGTATCTTCTGAAACTCACTGGGAGTTCCACAGACAGGGAAAGCAAGAGACAGAAAGAGAGAGTGCTGACCAAACTGAAGCATAGGGACGCCAGACGTTAAGTTTCAAACACGTGAATGGAATTCGTGTTGCTTTTTATAATATATGCCTAAGATTGAATACATCGTCGTCAAATGCATGTTATTACATTCGCGTCAAGTTGTTGATATGTGACGCACAGATGTGTCTGCACTAATCGTTTGTCGAATAATGACACAAGTATTGCATTTATATGCTTGGAATTAAGTTTCCCTATATTGTATGGCCTGTAAAACGTTCGAACATGCCTCGGTACTCGGTAGTAAGTTCCAAAATAGCATATATATTTCCGTGCACAGGTAACAGCTCAGTCATGTTTTCCGCAGTGATCAAAAACATGTCGTACTTTTGTGGACAGCACGTTGTCCGTGTCTGCGGCACGAACCTAACCGGGCCATGTCATTCGCCATGGCTTTGTTGTCGAACGGTTACTTTAGACCACGTGCGAATTAATTTCCAAGATATCTCTTTCCATTCGCACTGCTCGTCAACTATCGGTTAATCACTTTTATAAGCCAGCTCGTTGTGCAAAGAATTTTCGAACTTCAGAATTTCAACACACTCTTTCAGCACGAAGTGTCTGAAATCTGGAGATACCTCCAAATCCTGTCAAAGTGTCGAGAACAGTTAATTAACTTCAGACGAAAAGCGCAAATGTTTTCTCATTCGGATTGTCAACTTCAATAGCTGATTTTACATGACGGCAGAAGACGGGAAAATCGTCAATGGATATGTAAGGACATAAGTGAGAGTACAAAAGTGAAGGAAAAAGCATACAAAGTGGCAAAGTTAGCGGGAGACTAGAGGACTGGGAAAACTTTAGAGGGCAACAGAAAGCTACTACAAAAGCTAGAAAGAAGAGAAAGATAGATAATGAGAATGAACTTGGTCAGAATATAAAAACGGACAGTTAAGGTTTCTACAAGTATATAAAACAAAAAGCAACGGCTAAGGTAAATACTGGTCCTTCAGAGAATGAGGAGGTAGATTTAATACTGGGAGATGAGGAAATGGCTCAGGAAATGAACAGATTTTTTGGGTCCGTCTCAACAGTGGAAGACGCAAATAACATGCAAGTGACTGATGGAAATGAGGCAATGACAGGTGAGGACCTTGAGATGATTTTTGTCACTGAGGAGGTAGTGATGAGGAAGCTAATAGGGTTAAAGGTAGTCAGGTCTCCTGGCCCTGATGAAAGGCATCCCAGAGAACTAAAAGAGATGGCTCGGGAAACTGCAAACGCACAAGTGATAATTTACCAAAATTCTCTGGTCTCTGGGGTGGTTCCGGCGGATTGCAAATTATTAAAGGTGTCAACACTGTTTTAAAAAGCAGGTAGTCAGTAAGTGTGTGATTATAGGCCAATTAGATTAACTTCTGTAGTCAGGAAGATGCTGGAATCTATCATCAAGGAAGAAATAGCGAGGCATCTGGATGGAAATTGCTCTATTTGCAGACAGCATGGGCTCATAAAGGGCACGTCGTGCCTAACTAATTTAGTGGAATTTTTTGAGGGCATAACCAGTGCGGTAGATAACGGGGAGTCAATGGGTGTGGTATATATGGATTTCCCGAAAGGCTTTGACAAGTTGCCACAAAAAAGTTTGCTTCTTAACATAAAGATGCATGGCATTAAGAGTAAAATAGTAGCATGGATAGAGGATTGGTTAATTCATAGAATTCAAATAGCGTGGATTATTGGGTGTTTCGCTGGTTGGCAATCAGTGGCAAGTGATATCCCTCAGGGATCAGTGTTGGGCCCACAATTGTTCACAATTTACATAGATGATTTGGAGTTGGGGCTCACGGGCAATGTGTCCATGTTTGTAGACGGCACTAAAATGATTGGTAAAGCAAAAAGTGCAGATGATACTGGATGTCTGCAGAGGGATTTGGATAGGTTAAGTGAATGGGCTACAGTCTGGCCGATGGAATACAATGTTGACAGATGTGAGGTTATCTATTTTGGTAGGAATAACAGCAAAAGGAATAATTATTTAAATTATAAAATATTAAAACATAGTGCTGTGCAGAGAAACCTGGGTGTGCAGGGGCGATGAATCGTAAAACGTTGGTTTACAGGAGCAACAGGTGATTATGAAGGCGAATGGAATTATGTCCTTCATTGCTAGAGGGATTGAGTTTAAAACGAGGGAGGTTATGCTGCAATTGTATCAGTTGTTATTGGGGCCACACCCGGAATATTGTGTTCAGTTTTGGTCTCCTTACGAAAGAACGTACTGGCGCTGGAGGTTTTGCAGAGGAGATTCACGAGTTAATCCCAGATCAGAATTTGTTGGATTCCGAGGAGACGTTGAGTAGACTGGGGCTGTACTCGTTGGAATTTAGAAGGTGGAGGGGGGATCTTATAGAAGCATATACTATTATGAAGGGAATACTAGGATAGATGCCGGGACGGTGTTTCCACTGGTGGGTGAAAGCAGAACTAGGAGGGATAGCCTCAAAATAAATGGAAGTATATTTAGGAAAGAGTTTAGGAGGAACCTCTTCACCCAAAGGGTTGTGAATCTATGGAATTTCTTGCCAAGTGAAGTAGTTAAGTAGTTGGGGCTCCGTCATTAAATGTTTTTAAGATAACGACAGATAGACTTTTAAAGAATAAAGGGATTAAGGGTTCTTGTGTTCGACCCGTAAAGTGGAGCTGAGTCCACAAAAGATCAGGCATGATCTCACTGAGTGGCTGAGAAGGCTCGAGGCGCCAGTTGGCCTACTTCTTCTCCGCCGACGTTCCAGTTGTAATGATATATGTTAACACGTAGGACGGGTCGTTATTTATGTTACGATGTTATTTCTGCATAGATCATCCTGCTCATGATTACAAGTTCTGCAAATTGCATTTATATTTTCTCCGAAGGACGTATTCGTGGAGGAGCATAGCATAAACGTCACAAATTGCATTGGGAAATCCCTCTTCGAAGTTCGCACGTTGCGGTTATATACAGAAAGTGTTCAGATAGTCCCATTAACATTGACGATTGCGTGCGGATGGCAGCCGTCTAAAGAATCGATTTAAAGTGCTCGATTCGGAATGTCTTCTACTCTTGCACTCATAGCGACACTGATAGTCTTGGGATGAGAAAAAAAATACTTCTAACTTAAGGGGAATTACTTTCAACATCTCGGCGAAACCACACCGATCCTCGACCATATAGACGATCCATCCATCCCCGAACAAGCCTCTCACCACCACCAGCTCCTGCGACATTAGGTGACTCCCCATATCCCTTGGGAACATAACGCACGACACGAGCAGTTCGGTTCAGAGTCATTAGCCACAACCGCAACATATCTGCTGTGCTGTCTTTTTTGAAGCTTCTTTTGAGTGTGTGTCTAATATTTATTGATATCGATCAACATAGTTTTTCTCATATCAATTATCTCTGGGGAACACTGGATGGAAACTGTGGTTTTACAATGCATATATTGTGTATTACGTTCTTCCACCGCGGCCAATCACTGCAATCGGCTGTCATGTATCAATCCCACATATTGAATTACATCCAGGAAATAAATTAACTCTCATGACGATCGTGCCAATCAGTCGAACAATATTGAATTATATTTGTCTTCCTCTTGATATCTGACGTTCTTCGATAACTTCGAGGTTGTTAGATTGACGGTACTTGTATATTATCATATGAACCTGTGTCTGGTGTTTGTATAATCTTCCAGCAAAGTTCCTTTCCATTTTGTTTTGCTACAGAATAGAATAGTCTGCTGTTATTAATAAACTGTACCCTGCGTCCGAAATTCATCAGCTTGTTCTTATGCTCCTCAGAGCTGAAAATGTGGAACTCTGGTAAGAAAGTGCAAAATAGTCCTGCATCTGTGCCATATTGGGAGAGAACGAACCCATTTGGCGACTGTTAGGATCATATTACTATGAAAACATTCTTGTCAGCTAGAGGTAACATTAATAGACTTGAAGATTTAGTCACTGCTAAATCGAAGTTGTCAGCGTGTTTTCAGCGGCAAGTCGATAAGAGCAAATTTTGAGGCATACTTTATTTTTCATACAGGCAATGCACTGGAAGAGAACTGCCAACTGCAACTCATCCAGCTTGCGTTCACGGTGAAAGAACGATAACGTTAGGAAGCAGGAACATAGCGGGACTGTAAGAAACACACAAAAACAGTTTCACCTGGGCACACAATGCAGAATCATAAACCCAACCTTGAAATCATCCGTGGAAATCATTAGGATGAAAGAAATGCTGAGTAATCTGCTGTTCCATTACAGCTGACGTCCATGATCTGATGGGCTTTTAGAGCTTAATTAGTCATGCATATAATATTACAGAAGTTCAGAACGTCCTGTAATTTCACAGCGGTGACATTTTTCATGTAACTAAATGCACTGTGCGTTCCTGCTGTAATGGACCATTTTATTTTTCCCACGATCTTCGATTATAGATTTGTGGACCGCGGGGTTGGGTGATTTCACAGTGATTCATCTGAATTGTAAGAGATCACTATGTCGTTCAGACACTTCTCTTTCCTCTGATGCTCGAGGATTGTTAACTTTTCGTCCATTGAGAACATAAATAACGGTTGCAGAGTCCTTTCAATTAACAGAGTGGCATTATCCGCCCTTCGACATGGCTCATTTACCGTCCACGTATTTTGTATAATGCCTTTGAAGTTGGCATTCAGCAGCTCACTGGAGCGTTAGCATCTCGGCATAATTGTCAACGTGAATATTTCTCTGCATGATGGAACTTCACTGACAATTTTGACACTTTCATTTATGTCTTTAATTATTTTTGATGTCCTGGTCAAGTTTGTAACATTTACATATAAACAAGGTTTTAATTATGAACTTCCGAAAAATGAATAGAACGTGAATGTGAATGCAGACGTGTTGTCATCCATACAAGCATGTCAGACACACAGCCATCAAGGACCATGGAAGTTCCCAGCTGCATTCTATTTTTTATGTTTCAAACCTGAACCACTGCAGCAGCAGAGACATCAGCCGGTCATGGGAAATGATCTTTGACTTTGGTAGCTTCTAAATGTATTTTTTTGGACAGGCTTTCAGGTTAGATCTCAGAATCTAGATATTTAGATATTTAGAACAGTACAGCACAGAACAGGCCCTTCGGCCCACGATGTTGTGCCGAGCCATGATCACCCCAGTGAAACCCACATATTCACCCCATACCCTTAACCCAACAACCCCCCCCCCCCCCATTAACCTTATTCTTTAGGACACGAAGTGCAATTTATCATGGCCAATCCACCTCACCCGCACATCTTTGGACTGTGGGAGGAAACCGGAGCACCCGGAGGAAACCCACGCATACACGGGGAGGACGTGCAGATTCCACACAGACAGTGACCCAGCCGGGAATCGAACCTGTGACCCTGGAGCTGTGAAGCATTTATGCTAACCACCATCGTTTCGTATGGATGAAACGATTGCTTTTCAGTTTTCTTCCTGTCCAAATTCGAAGTGTCTGGCAGTTTTACATGATGATTCCCACACGACGTGACAACTCTGTTGCCTCTTCCTCCTCGATTGAAATCGAATAATTCCCGATCCCTTGGTGGGTCTGAATCTCTTAAATCATAAACGGGATTCTACGTTACAGCTTAAACCCTAACTTTCCATGAGAGAACTTAGATCAGCTCCAGAAAGCAATACATGTGTTTAGTTTGAAAGAAAGGAGATTGGTGGTTTTGTGGGGTATTTAGAACTCTGAGAAACCGTGGATCGGCGTCACGCCCTCGCTTTACAAAAAGTGCTGTGTGTCACGTACTCTGGTGAGGTGTTTTTCCTTGGCATGGCAACAGAAAGACATTTGTCAAATGCCAGTTTGTGAACATGTACTGCCTCCGAATAATAAACTGATAGCTTTCTGAGGTGTCTTATCTGCACGCTCCAATACCGCGTCGGGATACAACTTGCAGCTCAAATCGTTGCTTAAATGAAATTGCAGCTTGATAAAATCTATCCGGTACAGCTAGCGATTCGGAATTATGGGGATGAGCATAGAGTGTCAACATCTTGGTTGACATCTCTGCTGATCATCATTGAATGATGAATGTTGATTTAACATCAACATCTCTGCGATCAGTTGCATTGTACGCTCTGTGGATCTTGTTGGCAGAGATATCCCGCTGTACATACTGCTGTTTTAAAACCCGCAGCAGAATCACACTCACGCTCTCTGATATAAATGGGGAGATTTGTTGGGCACCAGTTAATTTAGAGATAAGTCGGTTGGAGAGAAAAACAACCATAGCTTCGCAGCATTCGACGTTTCACGAGATGCTCACTTAGCTTGTTCCCTGTTACCGGAACATGCCTGGTTTTACGATTATTTGAACAGATTTCGTATGCACCATTCATTTTGTTCAATTAACGGGTACTTTCGTGTGGCCAATCCACCTCAACCTGCACATATTTTTTTGTTGTGGGGGCGAAACCTACTCAAACTCCACACGGACAGTGACATAAAGTCGGGAGCGAAACTGCGACATCAGCCGACAGGCAGCAATGCTAACGACAGCGCCCCGATGATGCCCTCAGGATTTTAATTTGAGATGTACGTCCTGTTACTCCATCCTGCGTCTTCTTACTTTCAGAGTCATATTTGTTTCTATCTGCTCATTGTCTTGTGATTTAGATGGTCATATTTAACATAATTTCACAAATGTATGTTGTCTAGACTTGAGGAAGCCCGTTAATGTCGTCTTCTAGATATTAACAGCATGCCTCCCCAAGGATTTTAGGCTACGTGTGACAATTCCATTGCTCTCTCTGTTCCGGATCCGGGGCTTGCTTGTTCCATAATCGTAGCTTAATTTCAACACATCAATAAAAACTATAATGGCCAAATTCGAACGAGCTGAACTTTGCTGTCCTGCGTTGGCACTGTAATATCGGATCTCCTTCGTTTACTTCTCTTGGGTGCAATGGCACCATTTCCCTACACGAACACATTCATCTCAATCTATTGTTTTCGAAGCAAAAAATCCACTCCTGCTGCTGATCGTGAATTTAAGTCACCACTTTGATTGGAAATGTCCCATAAACCAAAAATATTCAAAACGAGTTTTTAAATGGTGTGCACGGATTTTCACTCCACGACTCCTTAATGCAGAATGAAGTAGGTGCTATTCAGGTCAAACTAATGTTTCAAGTTTTTAACCGATGTAGCCTATACTGACAAAGAGGATTTTATCTACTTACCACTTATGAGCTTCGATCCTGTGTCCAGCCTACCTGAGTTAATACCACAGTAGACTTTTCGATATTTTGTAGTAACCACTATTTCAGGTTAAGGGGAGTTATTAACTTACTTTATAGTACCTCAAAAGATAACATCTCTGTCTTTGCAACAAGTTAAAAAAAATGCTTCTGGAATTTCCGTTCTCGTTGTTCGGACCTCCGTGGCCCCCTGGACAATCTCTCTTCTGATCTGTGGGTGTACTCAGTAACTTCGATTCCCTGTTTGGATCTCGCATTCAGTCCTTCCCATCCACCGAACCAGCTCTGAGAGCTGGATGTGTTTGGAAACAGCGATTCAGGGTATTTGTTCCCCTTCCAACAGCTGTGCTGGTTACATGGCATTATCTTAAAGCAATATCTTCTGCTCATTTGTATAATTTATTTGTCCATTGTACTAATATAGTTTTCATAATGTCTAACAAGACGATATTTCAATGATCAGCATCGGTAAAAATAATGCTTTGATGCTTGTCAAATCTTAGAAGACTGACACATCCGATTCTCGCCAATATTTAAACTGATCCCTGCTTGATGTTAATTTATGCCTTAGCAGACAACCGTTATCTCCAGACTTACACTTTTAACTGATGACACAAAGTTTCTATTGTTCACAAATGCACATTATTTCACGCAATTCACTTCAGATTCTGGGAATTCTAATACATTATTTGCTGAACTAATTAACATCAATAAAAGGATGAAAAATTTGTACCTAAAAACTTAGTTTGCGAGAATTTGTCTAACTTGAAAGAAATGTATCAGATTACAGCATAACCTTTTTTAGAGCTGTTGTCTTAACGCCTGTGTGATAAAGGTGTCGGGGCACTTCAAACCAGCTTTTCTGAATGCTGTTATCCCTTTGTGGGATTTTCGCATGTATTTCCTCATATTCCTTCGGGCTTGATCAGACCGTCATGTTTCAAACGACATCTTTCCCTATCGCTTTACAATCGGCGAGGTTATATTCGATTCTACTATTTCCTTACAAAGGTTCCAGGTGGACACTATTGAGAGGTGAATTCATAGACAACACTCAGGAACATGATTTTTTCTTTGCGGGACAAAATGAGTTGGGGTTCAAACAATTCCTTTGAGATTAATTATTGAGATGAATCTAGCTTCTGAAATGAAATGAAATGAAAATCGCTTATTGTCACGATTAGGCTTCAATGAAGTTGCTGTGAAAAGCCCCTAGTCGTCACATTCCGGCCGGCGCCTGTCCGGGGAGGCTGGTACGGGAATCGAACCGTGCTGCTGGCCTGCTTGGTCTGCTGTAAAAGCCAGCGATTTAGCCAAGTGAGCTAAACCAGCCCCTTCTGCATCGATAGGAGGGACGTGAAATGCTTTTCCAAACAATAACAAAAAATGACCAGGTAAACAGTGACCATGTTTGTTTCATAGAGGTGATTTGGAATATGCCAAAAGGCAGCGATATTTAACCACTCTCTTTGGCATTGGCCGGAGAGAAATCATTGGGACACTTATCTGGATGACGCTCAATAATGTCAAATCGCTTCCGGCTGAATTTCCAACACACATCTCCGGAATGGCCAATAGACTTGCAATAGAAAGATTCAGTAGCCGAGGTTGTACTTTCAGTCTAAGGAGAACATTAGCACTGTTGAACTCTCCAATTGCGTCGACATTTGTTGCGTTTCCTTCTCGGAATTCTTCGCACTTCCTTTGGCGATCACAAAGTTTTCCTTTCCAATAATCAACTCAATTGTTTGAGCATTCGTCACCAAATCTCTGGACATATCATAACTAACGGCTGTAGCTATTGTATTAGTGCATCTGATGTTTCACTGTTTTTGCAGGCAGTCAATGTGGGCAATGTTGAACTCTTCAAACGGTATCAACTCATGAGGCAGTCATTGGTGCGTGCAGTTGTGAGGTGACTTCGGATTGTCATATTTAGTTGATGTTTCTTGAATGATTGCTACCACTGCAGTGGATTGTTAGCGTTATTTTTTCGACGGGCGGTCGGGACCAGTGTCGCGGTGCAGAAATATTGAAATAATTTGCACGAAGTGCCGGCAAATGTCATCAAGAAAATGTGCAGTGAGCAGTTGAATTAATTACAAATGCTTATGTTGAACAAACGAATGACTAAGCACAGATAGGTTGGCGAAACTCCAGAAGGGAAGTTTGGATAGCTGAGTCTGGTGCAGTGTTTTACAAACTTTTTCCCCAGGACCATTTTTAAGAACTGGACAACCTTCGAGACCCACGGTGGTCAACGTTCGTGACGTGCGCTCCCAGCAATCTTGACCTGCCACTTTCACGGACCATAAATGTGACAGGCGAGCCTGCTCGGTCATAAGGATGTGGTTTCATAGAATCATAGCATTCCTCCAGTGCAGAAGGAGGTCATTTGTCCCATCGAATCAGCGCATCCCTCTGAAACAGCACCCTACCCAGTTCCAATGCACGAACCCTACCCGTGCAAAACGCATCACAGGGCAATTTTGCATTACGAGTGCATCTAACCGGGGCATGTTTGCATTGGAGACAAAAGTTGAGCACCCAGAGGAAAACCGGCATCGACACGGAAGGAATGTGTGAACTCCACTTTGTTATACAATGCTTCATTTCTGATAATGACTACAGCAGAAGCGTTATTACCTTACTGCATCAGTTGCAAAAAATCAAGAGGTTTGTTCTCGAACTCAATATGTTTAAGTCGTCAAATTTGTTTGACCATTTGAGGTTTAATATTTTATTTGAAAGTGCATCGCTGCATACAACGAATATGAACTTTGAATCCGAATGTGCAGAAGCAAGTTGAATATAACACGCCTCGAGAAATCACGGTTACGCTACGTTGTTCCTGTTTGCTGCTTCGTCTTCATTGGTTGTTCGCCTAGGCGCCGTGAAGGTCACACCAGCACCACTTGCAGCTGCAAAATGGAGGAATCTCTCTTGCGCCTGGAGCAGGCCATGTTAGTTTACGTGACCTGCTCTCTCTGCCACTGCTCCAGGCAGGAAGGCTCTAGCGATTAAAATAATATAATCTGGGACTCGGTGAGCGCGCAGACGTCAGGAGGCCTTCTTCCTCCCTGCGCTCTGTGCCTGCGCACTGCTTAGGCGGCATGCATGATGAGAATAAAATTCACAACTAGGTTGTGGGAGGCATTTTTAATACCAGTCATTCTATTGCGTGCTATTTTGTTCAATTGTGAAAGCTGTGGCACATCGAACCGCGATCAGGAATGTTGCGACACATGGTCTGTACTCTTGATACCCGCGCGCGACTCAACCGTGGCTTGCGATTCATGGCTTGAAAATGACTGACCTGATGCACCGCGATATTGTTGTATCGAACAAATGGGCTGCAAAGTTCAATCTACCGCAGTTACACGTTTCAAAATTACATGTGATACGTATTTCTGGGAGCAGATGATAGACCACAGTATTTTGACTTAAAAAACGACAATGTTTTTATTTTGCCGAACTTTCTTTGGAGATACGTGCACAGACTTACATAGGCGTTCCATTAAGCAAGGTTGTACATTCAACATCCGAGCAGCCACTTGACGTGCAAAATTGTCTCGTTCCCGGTCCACCCTGCTGTCCAACCAGCAAGACCTTTGGAAACTCCTCTACGATCTGCGATGTGGAGATGACGGCGTTGGACTGGGGTGAGCACATTAAGAAGTCTGACAACATCAGGTTAAAGTCCAACAGCTTTGTTTCAAACACATGCTTGGAATGCGAGCATTAGCAGGTAATCAAATCATTACAGATCCAGATATAGGGGGTAATTCCAGGTTAAAGAGGTGTGAATTGTCTCAAGCCAGGACAGTTGGTAGGATTTTGAAAGTCCAGGCCAGATGGTGGGGGGGTGAATGTAATACAACATGAATCCAAGATCCCGGTTGCGACCGCACTCATGCGTGCTGAACTTAGCTATAAGTTTTTGCTCGTCAATTCTGCGTTGTCGTGTATCCTGAAGACCGCCTTGGAGAATGCTTACCCGGACAACAGAGGCTGAATGCTGCTGACTGCTGAAATGTTTCCCGAATGGAAGGGAACATTCCTGCCTTGTGATTGTCGCACGATGCCCGTTCATTCGTTGTCGCAGTTTCTGCATGCTCTTGCCAATGTACCACACTTCGGGACATCCTTTCCTGCGTATGAGGTAGACTACATTCGTCGAGTCGCACGAGAATGTGCCCCGTACATAGTGGGTGGTGTTTCCACTTGTAATGGTGGTATTCATGACGATGATCTGGCATGTCTTGCAGAGATTGCCCTGTCAGGGTTGTGTGGTCTCGTGGTCGCTGTTCTGAAGGCTGGGTAATTTTCTGCAAACAATGGTTTGTTTAAGGTTGCGCGGTTGTTTGAAAGCAAGTAGTAGGGGTGTGGGGATGACCTTGGCAAGATGTTCATCTTCATTGATGATGTGTTGAAGGCTGCAAAGCAGATGTCGTAGTTTCTCCGCCCAAGCAAAGTATTGGACGACGAAGGGGACTCTTTCAGTTGTGTCCCGTGTTTGTCTTCTGAGGTGGTCGGTGCGGTTTTTTGCTGTGGCGCGTTGGAACTGTCGATCGATGAGTAGAGTCCCATATCCCGTTCGTACGAGGGCTTATTTCAGCATCTGTCGGTGTCTGTTATGCTCCTCCTCGTCTGAGCAGATCCTATGGGCTTGTCCATAGGGGATGGCTTCTTTAATCTGTTTTGGATGAAAGCTGGAGAAGTGGATCATCCTGAGGTTATCTGTGGACGTGCGGTAAAACAAAGTGCTGAGGTGACCGTCCTTGATGGGGATGAGTGTGTCCAAGAAAGCAACTGAATTTGGAGAATAGTGAATGGTGCGTCTGATGGTGGGATGGAATTTATTGATCTCATCGTGTAGTCGTTTCAGTGATTCTTCGCTGTGGGTCCAAAGGAAAAAAGTGTAATCGATGTATCTGGTGTATAACGTCGGTTGAAGGTCCTCTGCCGTGAGGAAGTCTTGTTCAAACTTGTGCATAACGATGTTGGCATATTGAGGTGCGGATCTGCTCCCCATGGCTGTCCCGTGCGTCTGGATGAAGAATTTATTGTCGAATGTGAAGACGTTGTGATCTAGAATGAAGCGGATGAGTTGCAGAATTGCGTCTTGAGATTGGCAGTTTTCGGTGTTGAAGACTGAGGCTGTTGCAGCAATTCCGTCGTCATGGGGGATGCTGGAGTAGAAAGCTGTCACATCCATTGTGACGATGAATGTTCCTGGTTCAACTGGTCCATGGGTGCTTAGTTTCTGTCCGGAAATCCGTTGTGTCGTGACAGAAGCTGAGTGTACCTTGTACGATGGGTTTCAAGATGCCCTCGATTTGGCGAGAGAGGTTCTCACACAGAACCTCACACAGTTCTCACCTGAAAAGATAGGACGGCCTGGTGTTTTGCCTTTTGTATTTTGGGAGGCAGTAGAGATCTCCAATGCGGGGATTACGTGGGATGAGAGCACAAAGGGTGCTCTGAAGGTCTGGATCCAAGGTCTTGATCAGTCCGTTGAGTTGGCGCAAGTGTGTTCCTTGCTTGGATCTGCGGGTAACTGTCTGTAGTGTTCCTGGTTGTTGAATTGTCGGTATACTTCTTTGCAGAAGCCGTTCTGTTCAGAATGATAGTAGCTGCTCCATTTGCTGGTTTGAAGACGATGTTGCAGTTGGTCTTCAGACCATGGATGGTGTTGCGCTGTGTTTGGGGCTGCGTTGTGAATGCGACTGATGAATCTGGCATTGACACGACTCCTGACGGCTTGTGCATACAGTCGAGTCGAGTGCAGCGGCCTTCCGGAGTGGACCTTTTCGACTCTTTCCTTTTCGTTTGCTGAACCATATATCTCGCTGTGTGCTATTCTGGTTCATTGCTCGTCTCCCTGGGTTCGCTGTCGGCCTCCTGGGGTCGGGTGGAAGAATTCCCGGAGCCTCATTCGCCTGATGGATTCCTCTGTGTCTGCCGCGAGACTGATGGGGTCAATTTTGGAGGATAAATTGTGCCCTCTGCTGAGGACTTCGATTTCGGCTGGTTGAAGGGTGAGTCCGACATGTTGACAATAGATTTCCCTGCATTGTTTTATATTGTGGTACCGGGGGAAGCTTGGTGGCTGCTGGTGGGGATACCGAGTTTCTCAAGCTTCCTGTTCTTGCTGTGCATATAGGTGGCATAGTATCGTTGTCTCATCTGTTTGGCGGTGTTACGCAGCTGGCCTGCTGTGTGCTGAGCGCAAGTTGAGAATATGGCCTCTATCTTTGTTTCCAGGATGCATCAACTGCTGTAGAGCTGGTGTACGTTGTGTTTGATGAGTGTGACAGAGGTGCAGTAGCAGAGCCGTTCAGCATAGTCTGTGTTGTAGATCGACTTGAGTGAGTTTGTGCTCTGTAGCCCATTCTGGATCTTTTCTGGGGTTTTTACACCAATGTAGAAACTCTTAAAAAAAAATTAGAGTACCCAATTCATTCTTCCAATTAAGGGGCAATGTGGCGTGGTCAATCCACCTAGCCTGCGCATCTTTTGGGTTGTGGGGGCGAAACCCACGCAAACACAGGGAGACTGTGCAAACTCCACACGGATAGTGACCCATAGCCGGGATCGAACCTGGGACATCAGCATCATGAGTGCTACTCACTGCGCCTCCGTGCTGCCCTACCTTTTTTGAAACTTAATGACAGTGACTATATGCGCGATCTTCCTGGACATCCTCTCCACTTTGAGCCGGCAATTTGTGGTGGCGATGGTAGCCATGACGTGGAGATGCCGCCGTTTGACTGGAGTGAGCACAGTAAGAAGTCTTATAACACCAGGCTAAAGTCCAATAGGTTTGTTTCAAACACTGAAGCAAACACTGAGTGTTTGAAACAAACCTATTGGACTTTAACCTGATGTTGTAAGACTTCTTACTGTACGATACTGCGGATTGTGTGTAAAATGTAAATACTCCAGATATTGAACTCAATGTGTCCGGGTGATGCCTCCCAATCAGCGCCAATTCTGGACTTCCGCTTTTTAAATTTCAAACAGTTAAAAGCCTCATTGTACCAAATATATGCACATGCATCTTGTTGTTAAAATATGTGGGGTGGATGCTTCGTCGCAGGACTGTTAATCCCGAAACTATTGGGCTGGTATTAAAAGAGGACTGACGTTGGAATTTGAATTCTATAAATTTATATGAGTATGTCAGCGTATCATCATGAATTTATTGTTACATTTCGTAAGGCAAACTCCCATGTTTGATGTGGAAGGCGGAAAGTAACGGCCCAGCAAGGCACGATTACGAGGGGAATCGGTGATAGGCAATAAATGTGATGCGCACACTTTATTAGACAATCAAGGAAATGTTTGCAAGCTATTTTCAAATGATTTTCGCAAACGCTTTCCTGTTAAAGGAAGCGTTTCGGATGATGCTGCTCGTGTTGCTTTTATGCACATGTTCCATTATTTCTAAAATATCAATCCCATATACCAAGGAACTATTGGAATCAACATTACTGGTTTCATGAAAATAAAAAACAATATGGAACGTATTTCTTTAGTTTCTCTTCGTTTCATTTTATTTCCACTTTTCGATCAATTCGTCACGACAAAAGATGCAATTCCATGTATTATATTCTCAGCTTCTGAACAGCCTACGGCTTAAACTGGTGTTTCTCCTGAAATATAATTATTGCGTTCACAGTTTATATCATGGCGCACTGTTTGTACTTCGCAACGAAACAGTAAATGTGCACATATCGTCTTATTTGCCTTTAGGCCCCCCTGATCTAACCAAGTGCAAATCTGGTAAGGAGTTTGCTGTACGACTGCCGTCTATCCTTGAGACCTGGAGATACTAACCGATCGATGCAAATATTAGATAGAACATAGAACAGTACAGCACAGAACAGGCCCTTCAGCCCTCGATGCTGTGCCGAGCCATGATCACCCTACTCAAACCCACGTATTCACCCTATACCCCCAACAACCCCCCCAACCTTACTTTTTAGGACACTATGGGCAATTTATCATGGCCAATCCACCTAACCCGCACATCTTTGGACTGTGGGAGGAAACCAGAGCACCCGGAGGAAACCCACGCACACACGGGGAGGACGTGCAGACTCCGCACAGACAGTGACCCAGCCAGGAATCGAACCTGGGACCCTGGAGCTGTGAAGCATTTATGCTAACCACCATGCTACCGTGCTGATTTTTTTTCATCTTAACTTACAGCACAGAAGGAGGCTATTCGGCACATTGTGTCTGCACCAGGTCCCGAAAGTGCAACCCAACTCGTTCCACTCCGCGAGCCTATCTCTGCAGCTCTCTAACTTCATCACATTCAAATAAATATCCAGATCTCTTTTGAAACATCATCTGGATTCCACCTCCAACACTTTCCTCGGCAGCGCTACCTTCATTCACTGTCTGTGTAATATTGACAAATAACTCCTTTAAGTGTGTCAGGGATGGCCTGCCCTTGCCAACTCCGCCTTGATTGCCAGGAATAAAAATGTTTTTCTCAGAAAGCACATTTATTTCTTCATCAATGATGGACTCCATCAGTTTACCTACTGCTGATGTCAAGCTAAAATGACTGAGGTTTCCTGATTTATCTTTTATGCATTTCCGAAACAGGGGCGTTACACTTGTAATCCTTCATTCCCCGGGGCATATCCCGTGTTCAAAGAGGCATGGGAAATCTCTGACATGTGCTGCAAAATATACTCTCTTCACTCTCGCAAAAATCGAGGTATGACCATGTGCTTCTGATAGTTGTCCACATTAAATTTGAATAGTTTAACAACAGCACCGGACGACACATCCGACATAGAAGCGGGCACCGGAGCGACAACGGCAGATTGGTTCTGCCAGTGTAAATGAGTTCCTGACCCCATTACAGCCTTGGTCCGAACAGGGACAAAAGTACTGATTGACAGAGGTGAGGTGATAGCGACTGCTCTTAACATCAAGACAACACTTGCGCGAGTATGACATTAAGGAGCCCTAGCAAAACGTAAATTATTGATAATTGTAGGGAAACATTACGCTGGTTGAATTCGTAACTGGCTCAGATTACAATGGTTGTGGTAGAACGAAGTCAATCATCTCAGCACCAGCTCATCACCACAGGAGTTCCACAGGGTTGTGTGCTCGGCCAAAACGGCTTCAGCTGCTTCATCAATGACATGCATTCCATTGTAAGGTCAGATGTGTGGATGATTGCTGAAGACTGCGCAATTATCAGCATCATTCGCAACTCCTCAGAAAAAGAAACAGTTCATGCCTAAATGCAGCACGACCTGAACAATATGCAGGCTTGGGCTGACAAGTGGCAAGTTCCATTCGTACCGTAAAATTTTCAGGCAATGTCAATCTCCAATAAGAGAGATTTAGCCATCGCTCCTTGACATTCAACGGAATTCCCGTCGCTGAATACCCCACAACCAACATCCTGGGGCTTGCCATTGATAAGAAATTGAACTGGGCTAGCCAGATTAATACAGTGGCGATTGGGCTGCGCTGTGGCTCAATGGTTAGCAATGCTGCCTCACTGTGCCGAGGGTTCGATCCTGCCTATGTGTCACTGTCCTTGTGGAGTTTGCACATTCATAATGTGTTAGCGTGGGTTTCTCCCCCACAACACAAACATGTGCAAGGTAGGTGGACTGTTAAAGCTCAAATTACCCATTAATAGGAAAAAATGAATTGGGTACCCTCAATTAAAAAACAATACTGTTTTTTCTAGAGCAGGTCAAAGGCTCAGAATCCTACGGCAAGTAACTCGCCTCCTGACCACCCCCCCCCCCCCGCCTCCCCCTCCCCCCACCAAAAAAAAAGAAAAATGCCTGGCAACCGACTACAAGTAAGAAGTCGGGAGTGTAATGGAATACTCTCCGCTTGTCCAGATGAGTGCATCTCCAAAAACCCTCAAGAAACCTGATACCATCCAGGACAAAGTAGCATGCTTGCTGTCTCCTCCTTCCCAAAACGTTCAAGGCCTTCAACTCATAGAACATAGAACATTACAGCACAGTACGGGCCCTTCGGCCCTCGATGTTGCGCCGACCTGTGAAACCATCTGAAGCCTATCTGACCTACACTATTCCATTTTCATCCATATGTCTATCCAGTGATCACTTAAATGCCCTTAAAGTTGGCGAATCTACTACTGTTGCAGGCAGGGCGTTCCACACCCCTACTACTCTCTGAGTAAAGAAACTGCCTCTGACATCTGTCCTATATCTACTGCCCCTCAATTTAAAGCTATGTCCCCTCGTGTTGGTCATCACCATCCGAGGGAGGACAGTCTCACTGTCCGCCCTATGTAACCCTCTGACTATCTTACATGTCTCTATTAAGTCACCTCTCAGCCTTCTCCTCTCTAACGAAAACAGCATCAAGTCCCTGAACGTTTCCTCGTAAGACCTTCCCTCCATACCAGGCAACGTCCTTGTAAATCTCTTCTGAACCCTTTCCAAAGCTTCCTAAAATGTGGTGACCAGAACTGCACGCAGTACTCCAGGAGCGGCCGCACCAGAGTTATGTACAGCTGCAGCATGACCTTGTGGCTCCGAAACTCAATCCCCCTACTGATAAAGGCTAGCACAGCATATGCCTTCTTAACAGCCCTATTAACCTGGGTGGCAACTTTCAGAGATTTATGTTCCTGGATGCTGATATCTGTCTGTTCATCTACACCACCAAGAATTGTGCCATTAGCCCAGTACTCTGCATTCCTGTTACTCCTTCCAATTTGAACCACCTAACACTTTTCCGCATTAAATTCCATCTGCCACCTCTCAGCCCAGCTATGCTGCGTATCTATGTCCCTCTGTATCCTATAACATCTTTCAGCACTATCCACAACTCCACCGACCTTCGTGTCATCTGCAAATTTACTAACTCATCCTTGAACACACTATTCCAGGCCATTTATAAAAATGACAAACAGCAGTGGCCCCAAAATAGATCCTTGCAGTACACCACTAGTAACTGAACACCAGGATGAACATTTGCCATCAACCACCACCCTCTGTCTTCTTTCAGCTAGCCAATTACTGATCCAAACCGCTAAATCACCTTCAATCCCATACTTCCTTATTTTCTGCAATACCCTACCGTGTGGAACCTTATCAAACGCCTTACTGAAATCCATACACACCACATCAACCGCTTTACCCTCATCCACTTGTTTGGTCACCTTCTCAAAAAACTCAATAAGGTTTGTGAGGCATGACCTACCCTTCACAAAACCGTGTTTACTATCGCTAATCAACTTTTTCCTTTCAAGATGATTATAAACCCTACCTCTTATAACCTTTTCCAACATTTTACCCACAACCGAAGTAAGGCTCACAGGTCTATAATTACCAGGGTTGTCTCTACTCCCCTTCTTGAACAAGGGGACAACATTTGCTATCCTCCAGTCTTCCGGCACTATTCCTGTCGACAAAGACGACATAAAGATCAAGGACAAAGGCTCTGTAATCTCCTCCCTGACTTCCCAGAGAATCCTTGGATAAATACCATCTGGCCCACGGGACGTATCTATTTTTACACATTCCAGAATCGCTAACACCACCTCCTTGTGAACCTCAATTCCATCTAGCCTGGTCGACTGAACCTGAATATTATCCTCGACAACATTGTCTTTCTCCAGTGTAAACACCGACGACAAATATCCATTTAACGCTTCCCCTATCTCCTCTGATTCCACACACAACTTTCCACTACTATCCTTGATTGGCCCTAACCTTACTCTAGTCATTTTTTTGTTCCTGATGTACTTATAGAAAGCCTTAGGGTTTTCCTTGATCCTATCCGCCAACGACTTTTCGTGATCTCTCCTCGCGCTTCTTCACTCTCCCTTTAGGTCCTTCCTGGCTAACTTGTAACTCTCAAGTACCCTAATTGAGCCTTCATTTCTCATCCTAACATATGCCTTCTTCCTCTTGACAAGTCCTTCAACTTTTTTAGTAAACCACGGTTCCCTTGCTCGACATCTTCCTCCCTGCCTGACAGGTACATACTGATTCCCGTACCAGCCTCCCGAACAGGCGCCGGAATGTGGCGACTAGGGGATTTTCCCAGTAACTTCATTTGAAGCCGACTCGTGAAAATAAGTGATTTTCATTTCATCAAGGACACGCAGTAGCTGTTCCGTGAAAAAGCTCCACATTTCGATTGTACCCATCCCCTGCAGTTTCCTTCCCCATCATATACATCCTAAATCTTGCTGAACAGCATCATAATTACCTTTCCCCCCAGCTATAATTCTTGCCTTGCGGTATATACCTATCCCTGCCCATTGCTAAAGTAAACATAACCGAATTGTGATCACTATCACCAAAGTGCTCACCTACCACTAAATCTAACAGCTGGCCGGGTTCGTTACCCAGTACCAAATCCAATGTGGCCTCGCCCCTTGTTGGCCTGTCTACATACTGTGTCAGAAAACCCTCCTGCACACACTGCACAAAAACTGACCCATTTATAGTACTCGAACTATAGTATTTCCAGTCAATATTTGGAAAGTTAAAGTCCCCCATAACTACTACGCTGTTACTATCGCTCCTGTCGGGAATCATCTTTGCAATCCTTTCCTCTACATCTCTGGAACTATTCGGAGGTCTAAAGACAACTCCCAACAGGGTGACCTCTCCTCTCCTGTTCCTAACCTCGGCCCTTTCTACCTCAATAGACGAGTCCTCAAACGTCCTTTCTACCACCGTAATACTTTCCTTGATTAACAATGCCACACCGCCCCCCCCCCTCTTTTACCATCATCTCTGTTCTTACACAAACATCTAAATCCTGGAACCTGCAACAACCATTCCTGTCCCTGCTCTACCCATGTCTCCGAAATCGCCACAACATCAAGATCCCAGGTACCAACCCATGATGCAAGCTCACCCACCTTATTCCGGATGCTCCTGTTGTTGAATTAGACACACTTCAAACCAGCGTCTTGCTTGCCAGTGCCCTCTTTCGAACTTTTAACCCGATCCCTGACCTCACTACTCTCAACATCCTTTACACTGGGACTACAATGTAGGTTCCTATCCCACTGCTGAATTAGTTTAAACCCCCCCCCCCCCCCCCCGAAGAGCACAAGCAAATCTCCCCCCCCCCCCCCAGGATATTGGTACCCCTCTGGTTCAGGTGAAGACCATCCTGGTTGTAGAGGTCCCATCTACCCCAGAATGAGCCCCAGTTATCCAGGAAACTTCGCTAGCACGTGGCACAGGTAACATCCCAGATATAACAACTCTGTTTGTTCTAGCTCTCAGCTTCCAACCTAGCTCCCTGAATTTCTGTCTCAAATCCCCATCTCTCTTCCTACCTATGTCGTTGGTACCTATGTGGACCCCAACTTGGGAAAGCTCCCCCTCCCCCTTAAGGATCCCAAAAACACGATCAGAGACATCACGAACTTTGGCACCTGGGAGGCAGCACACCAACCGTGAGTCTCTTTCGTTCCAACATTACCTCCTGTCTGTTCCTCTAACTGCGGAGTCCCCAATGACAAGTGCTCTGTTCCTCTTCTCCCTTCTGAGCAACAGGGACATATTCTGTGCCAGAGACCGGTGCCCTATTGCTTACCCCTGGTAAGTCGTCCCCCGCAACAGTATCCAAAACGGTATACATGTTATGGAGGGGAACGACAACAGGGGATCCCTGCACTGCCTGCCGGTTCCCTCTCCCTCCCCTGACGGTAACCCATCTACCTTCTTCTTTTACCTGAGGTGTGACTACCTCCCTATAACTCCTCTCAATAACTCCCACCGCCTCCCGTATAATCCGAAGTTCATCCAGCTCCAGGTCCCTAAAGCGGTTCTCGAGGAGCTGGAGTTGGTGCACTTCCTGCAGATGTAGTCAGCAGGGACGCTCGGGGTGACCCTTTCCTCCCACATTCTGCAGGAGGAACATTCAACTGCCCTAGCCTACATTCCCACTGAACTAATTTCCGAACTACTGAAAACTTAAAACAAAAAAAAACAAAAACTTGTGAGTTCAGCAATCCGACGGACAGGACATTTTTTTTGGTTAGAGGAGGAGGATGGGTGGGAGACACTACGTAAGTAGTGTTTTGGGTAAAGCTGTCACTCGAGAACAGCCCCTTCACAAACCACATTCGAATTATGCTGACCGCACTGCACGTATGCCAATCTCCCCGGAACAGCCAATCAGAAGCTCAACTCTGCTGCCCTCTGCTGGATGCTTGCCTTAACTCCACCTCCTCAGGTCTCATGCCCAGGTACACCTTGAACTTACGCTGCACGTATGGAAATCTCCTCGAAACAGCCAATCAGAAGTTCTGCTCTGCTGCTTTCTGCTGGATGCTTGCCTTCACTCTACCTCCTCGGGTCACTTGCGCAGGTACACCTTCAACTTCCGCTGACCGCACTGCACGTATGCAAATCTCCCCGGAACAGCCAATCAGAAGCTCTGTTCTGCTGCCCTCTGCTGGATGCTTGCCTTCACTCGGCCTCCGCGGGTTACTTGAGCCGGTACACCTTCAACTTACGCTGACCGCACTGCACGTATGCCAATCTCTCCAGAACAGCCAATCAGAAGCTCTGCTCTGCTGCCCTCAGCCTTGTGTGCTTTCTGCAAGATGCACTGCAGTAACTCACCAAGGTTCCATTGTGAGCAGCTTGCAAACCCCAATCACTGCCATCTCGAACGATAAGACCAGAAGATACCTGGGAACCCCATTATCTGTGATTTCCCCTCCATGTCACTCACGACGCTGACTTGGTAGTATATCGCCATTCATTCGCTGTCGTTGGAAAACATCCTGGAACATCCTCCAGAACAGCACAATGTGTGTATCTGCACACCTGAAGCACTGAAGCGGTTGAGGAAGGCAACTCACCACCAACTTCTGAAGGGCAACTAAGGATGGACACTAAATGCTGGCCTAACCAGCGACGCCCACATCCCGTAATTGATTTTTTTTTTAAAAACGTGTGATTGTAAAGTCGTTCTCATTTTTAAAAAATATTAATTAACCCAGCACACTCTCTTTGAGCATGGATTATCTTTTAAACTCAAACAATACACATTCACCGTCATATGTTTTTATATTTTTATTTAATTATAGCGATTCTGGAGTTCAAGATCAGATATGTCCATGCCGCAATCTCACAGATGTGCTCCAAAATAATTTCCAGATGCGCATTTATCTTTCCTGTATTGAGAACCGTTTGATTACCGCTGAAAACAAACATGTGGCAATTGGCCGTCTCCAGCACATAGGCGGGTTTCTGTTAAACGTTGATGTTGAAACATCTTATACAGCACATTCTGACTTCTCATTTTGTGTTGTAAAGATGAATAAAATGCGTCTATATTTCTCCTACTATTGTGAGATGATGCTAAAGTATGATTACAAGTCCAAAGGTTTTTGGGTGGTTAACTCCTACAACATTGTTTTTCATTAGCACTCTCTGTCTGCCTTCCTCCTAAAACTGAACTAATGCTTTTACTTCCAGGGGGCATTATTACCACTATTAAACGTGATGCCTTTTTTATGAGGGTAGACCTTACCACAAGGTTGTCTGGTATCTCTTGGATATTAATTTGGAAAATGTTTGTTATTCAATGCACTCTGAACATTGATTCTCTTTTTATTTCCTGAAGAACTCGTACGCGCTAAAAGCGGTAAGGCAGATAGACAGTATCGCACGTCTTCAGGAAATTGACGTCTGATTGTTTGATTCTATGATTGTGACAAAAGAAGAGGGAGTGAGAGAGCGAGAGCACCACTTGTGAGAATTAACCGATCGGGGCAAGTGTCAGCCAATAATGACCCGAGAACACTATACGATTGTATTCAATTGTTCTAAAACTGGATAGAAGACTTCAATCATGTTAAAATTGCAAGTTCAGCATGAACAAATTGGATACATTTAGTAAAAAGAACAAGGCGTTCATGCGAAATAGGAATTATATGTTTTTTTTAATCTGCCGGTGACTTGAGATATCAGCTTGTGACTTTGGTGAAAATGTACGTAATTTTGTGATCTGGAGTTCAACTTGAATATCGCGTGGTTGTGTGCTGCAGTTCCAACATAGATGTTTATGAAATTGACTGACAGAAGCGGAGTTAGTTACCGAAAACAACACTTTGAGTTGAGCAAAGCAGGAGCATGTAACAAATTGTTTTAAAATGTGTCCGTTTGTTTCGTTTTGTTAGGGTACACTGGAAGATTTGAGGAAAATAATTCAGCACATGAAAGCAGATTTTCAAAACTTCAACAGAAGGAGAGCCCTTACGGACATTTAATTTGTGCTAACCGGGTAGTTGGAAGATGTTCAATATGATATGCTGGAACATAATATGCCAAACAAATCTCCGATAAATACGCAATGCCTTGAAAATATGAAAATTTAGTGTTGTGCATTGCAACATGTTAAATTAGAATCTGGAGGTCAAAGTTAACTGTTGAATCCATTTTGGAATAACTTTTCCTTCTATATGACATTGTTAGCGATTTCAAAACTGAAAATAGTTGAGCGCAGAGTGGGAATACTGTTGAACGTACTGTCCTGCGATATCGGGAGGCCTCTCATCTTTGGACCCAGCATTATGCAAGAATTACACCGAAGACCTTCTGCCTCTGCCCACTCTATTCGTCAGCAAAGGCTGAGTCGGTATATTTGAAATTTAGTGCAAGTCATCAGGGTCACGGTACATTCATTACCAGTTGATTTGTGCTAAATGTTGAATGCCTTCATCGGAGGAAGAACGTCACAACGATTCACATTGACAAAAGCAACATTTCGAACTCGGTATTTTGCAGTTAATCTTGTGAGATGATTTTATAAAAATGGTTATACGAAGAATACTTCTTGACGCTTCCCATCAACTTTCATTTTCTCTGCTACCTGCCGAATTCGTCTCCAAACTGACACTGAGCTCTTACGTCGAGCTATAATATTTCTGGTTATAGCTTGAATCTTCGATTATATGGTCCTGGTCCTGGTCCATGGTCTCCAGCGGGAGAATGCTGGTAGGTGGAGTTGAAATGCCCATCAGCCATGATTGAATGGCGGAGTGGACTCGATGGGCCGAATGGCCTTACTTCCACTCCTATGTCTTATGGTCTTATATGTTAGCATCTTGTTAGCATCTTATATGTTAGCATCTTGACACAAGGTAACGTCATATTTTAACATATTTCGTTTATAATATGTTTGATTTCCAATCTACTCTTAATATTTACTGGTTTTTATCTTTTTTTTTCATTTTCTAGAAGTCCAACTTGTTCGAACGCGTAAGACACTAAGAATCCATTGCAATTTTACATTAAATTTGATGATGTTGTTTGGTGGCACAGAAAGAGGGGGAGAGAAAGGTAGAGAGAGAGAGAGCGCGCAATCAGAGAGAGTAGCAAGGTCCTCAGATTAACAGCGAAACCGCTCGTGTGAGCAACAATATTCGCATCACATTAATCATTTGTTTGAAGTGACAACATTTCAGGGTACATGCAATTTCAAGGAGCCTCTGGTCACGTCAAAGCGGATTTCAAGATACATTTGCTGTCACGGCTGAACAGTATTTGCTTTCAATCGAAGCTGAATACGGGCAGAAAATTATTTATCCCGCTAACCATGAACAGTTTCGACAGAGCAAAGAATATAATTGCGAAATTGGAGCAACCACAGTTTTGCACTACAATGTGAAATAAACATTAGTTGGTCGGGTGAACAGTTCGCTGGTGGTGAGTTTAAACGAGGTTTGCATCACCTCCAATTGACTGAGAGTTTGAGAATATGGCATTCGTTAACAATGTCAGCCGATATGCGCATTGAATAGCGACAATTACTTCTCAGAAACTGAACGGACAGGCTAACTACAACATTGTTCAGGGTTATTCTGTCGCATGTAAAATACAAATACAAATACCCCCCACACACCCCCCCCCCACTCCGCCACATCGCTGCCTGTTTGTTGGCTGCACGCATTTCGCTGGCGGAGAGCTGCTCGCTTCCCGCCACTTGCACATGTTATTTCCCATCGAACAAGCCCAGGCCAGCGGGAGCCCAGCGGGTGGCGTGCGCTGATGGCAAGAACATAAAATGAGAACGGTGGCTTTACTTTTCACATTATGGGCGGGAAACTCCTATCGAGCGGCAGAGTGTTGACGCTGTCATATCCGCTGGAGCATTTTATGACAGCATAAGCGGGCCGCTGAGAGAGGCGATTCTGTGCCGCTTCTTGACACTCCTGGAGGCAGAAGAGGAGAGGAGTGCGGTCCTTTGCCCCAGTCGGGTCCATCGGCACCCGCGTATGGGGAGGGTGCTGGACCAGGCCCTAAGCGCCATAGGCACACCCCATGGACCGGCAAAAAGATACGCAAAAAGCTGCACGAGATCAAACAGGACAACGTGCCCCTAACACCACCACCACTAGTCCCTGGGAGAGTGGCACAACCTCCTCCCTGACACGCAGGAGCTGCATCCACCCATGCAAGCAATATTGCCAGCAGCCCCGTTTTCCCATGCCATCATATACCTAACAGCTGCGCTGCATGCGTCGGACGGCATAACACTCATGTTCCATCACCCCCCGCCCCCCCCCCCCGCCCCCCACCACCACCAAAAGGATAAGAGCGTCCACAAACTAAATGAGTAGGAAAAGACTGGTGGGGTCCACCCATCCTGCAGTCACTCACCATCCATGAACAGAGGGACCTGGACCTCGGAGCCGAGAAACCAGAGGTTGACGGTTGCCAGGTCGAAGGTGCGCCACCAAGTAAAACCCCGTGCCTGACTCCACCGCATTACCCCAGCCCCCAAGTCCACACCCACATCCCAGCCCCCACTCCACCCCCTCACACAGCCCCGATTCCACTCCTCACTTCAGCCCCTTACTTCACGCTCTTACCATCGTTTCTCAGACCACCCCCTCAAGCCAGCCCCCCCCCCCCACCCAATCAACCCGTTCACCCAGTCCGTCTTACACGACCAGCCGCCGATAGCACCGGGTCGTCGCGGGCACCACGCCCAAGGCCAGCGCCATTTCCTGAGGACCCCAGGGACGCAGGCCACAGAGCGCGGGCAGATGTCACGGGAGCCCTGCTACCGCCACAGAGACCAGGGCACGGCCACCAAGCACACTGACACAAAGGACACTGACACAGAGAGGACTACCACACAGATGACGGACAGACAGCGCACTGCCACCGAGAGGATGTTCACAGAGATGACTGCCACCCAGAGGAGCGACAGATGAACGACTGCCACAAGAGAGTGGAACCACAGAGGATAGACAGAGACGGACAGTGGCAACCAGACGGGGATGACACAGGTACCATTGGACCAAGGGTAGACGCAGGAGACCCCGGTCGTTGGCTCTGATGACGACATTAAATTTTCGTCACTACTGTCTCAGACATTTTCCACCGTCGCAGAGACTCTCACCTCGTTTGGGCACTTTAGTAATTAGGCTCCTGGAACACTCACATGTGCGCACCACTCAGCTGTAAAAGTACAGCAGGTTTAGGTAGGAGCAGCCAAGCGATCAGCTAGTGGGAAGACCGCCCCCAGCAAACAGCTGCCGCCCAGACGGCTCCCGCGGTCCTGGACGTACCAGGCCCACACATAGACCCGATGCAGTTACACACCCAGGGACTAGAAAACGGGATAATAACCGGATTCCAGGAGCTGCAGACGCAGTTGGAGGAATCCAGGAGCAGCGTGTGGTGCCGCTCAAGGCTGCCTCTCAGGCTGGCACTGCACGGGTGGCGTGCGTGGTAGAGGCAGTGCCATGGATCATGTCATGCAAGGCATGGGGCTTCATGTGCATGCATCATACGTAGCCGAGGACAGGTCTGCCATCTCATAGGCAGCCATGTACCAGAGCCAACGTCGCAGTCCGGCTGTGTCTCAGCAGGACATCGCTGAGAGCATCGGTGGCATTTCCCAGGTGCTTGATGGCGTCGCTCAGTCCCAGAGGGAGCTGGCACAGTTCCAGACAGGGATGTCCCACTCCCTGAACTCCATCGCTGCTGATGTTAGGTCCCTGGTCGATACCACAGCGAGCCTCGAAGACTGGCAGCGCCAGGTGTCACTGTTGCCGCGTCGCTTGTCAACAATCGCAACCCCGCCCCATGGAGAGGCCCGGGTGCCTCTGGGCACTCCTAGGGAGGAGGAGGTGCTGCAACTGTGCCGCTGACTCCTGCGTGGGCGTCCCAGAACACCATGGCACCTCAGATATCCCCCGTTCTGTTGATGGTACATCTGGTGGACAGCCGGCAGAACAGTGTGGCACCAAACCATGCAGGACGCTCGAGGAGCAGCCTGGCCCACCCATGCTGTGCCGCCTCAGGAAACGAGTGGCAATGGGGAGCCACGTCGCCGGGCAGGAGTCTCAATAGTTCTCCTCTATTCCTGCTGTACCATCTGCAAAGCCCGAGGACACAGTGATAGAGCACATACGGCCAGAAAGTTATATGCGCTGAGTACTTCGGCACGGCTACAGGGCACAGGTTAGTTAAATGGGCGAGGTCACGTGTATGTAACGTTTCTAATTATACACACTGTTACACCAATGCATGCTGACTCTGTGGTATGTCCGATGCCTGAAGGGTCGGGTAGTGTTCTGTGTCCCACGGTGTCCGAGGGATGTTGGAAGACTGAGCACGGTGGGTGTACTATTCTACCCACCCCCCCCCCCACCACCACCACCACCCCGTGGACGTCCACACCACCGAACTCCCAATGATTCGACATTGCTCTGTGTCGGAATGCCCAGCCCGGATCAGTAACCACACAGGTGGAGTGCGTAATTGTGGCCATGAGTCAGACATTGTCTGACGATTTGCAGCTCAGAGCTCATCGCAGACTACGCTGTCATCATCGTCCATGGCACGCACTATGCCCACTTCCACAAGCAATCGTGTGAGCCCAGCGGGTTATGCCGCATGTGGATGTGTTATGGAGGGCTCTTGTGCATGCGGTCGAGTGGGAATTAAGGTGGTGGATTGTGGGGGATGTGCGTCGATTGGCTGGTGACGAAGGAAGGGATTGTCTCTAGTGAGGTGGTGCATTTCAGTAATGTCAGTGCCTCTGCTGAGAAAACGCCAACCCTCCTACTTTGTGAAACCTGCGGCGATCACCGCCTCCCGTGCTTGCTGACCCTGACAGTGACCCCGTGGAGCTTCCAGTCCATATCCAGCCCCCATGTTGCATACATTTCCCACCCACCCACCCCATCCTCCTCATTTGGAGAGGCGTGCCCTCCCCATGATCCTCCTGAACCACAGGCGCCCACTTTTCCTCCTCCAGTACATCATCCCTCTGTTGGTCTATATTGTGGGGGACGCAGCAGGCCACAACGAAGCGGCCGACCCTCTGCGACAGGTACTGGTAGATCCGTCGTGAGCTGTCCAGGAAATGGAAGCGCAACTTCAGCAGGCCAATGGACCACACCACTTGTCGCACAATGGGCATCATTGTAGCCAGACTCAGCATCTGTCTGTGGTCTCCATATAGGCATTATTCGACACGACCGCAAAGGATATTCAGCAGCCAGCCTCGCGGTCTGGGGGGGTGGGGGGGGGGCACCAACATGACGGGGATGAACGACTGTGACAGGATAAACCAGACATGTACACTGCCCATGTAACGAGCGCAGACGTGCAGGATATACATCTATTGGTCACAGACCACCTGAATATTCATGGAGTAGGTCCCCATACTGTTCATGAGCCCAGCCCTGATCTCCACTGGTGGCCGATGGCGAAGTGCACCCCATAGATCGCTCTCTGTATTATGAGGATCCTGTCCACGACAGCAAAGCCCGCTGCCAGGTCATTCTTGTGGGCGCGGCACAAAGGGACCCTAATGTAGCACTCGGTGATGTTGTACAGCGCCTCTGTCATTGCACGGCTTCATCAGTGCACCCCTGCCTGACAGGCAGGACAGGTCCCCACTCAGCGACTTGACCGATCCCGTGGCATTAAGCTTCAGGGCCACAGTCACCTTCATGCCCCCCCCCCCCAAGTTGACCGCGCTGCCAGACATGCGATTACGCTGCAGATATGTGCCAGTGATTCCCGCCTCATCATGAGTTTCATAGAATTTACAGTGCAGAAGGAGACCATTAAGCCCATCGAGTCTGCACAGGCTCCTGGAAAGAGCAATCTACCCAAGGTTAACACCTCCACCCTATCACCATAACCCAGTAACCCCACCCACCACTAAGGGCAACTTTGGACACTAAGGGCAATTGTATCATGGCCAATCCACCTAACCTGCACAGCTTTGGACTGTGGCAGGAAACAGGAGCATCCAGAGGACACACGGAGAGGGTGTGCAGACTCCACACAGACAGTGACCCAAGCCGGAATTGACCCTGGGACCCTGGAGCTGTGAAGCGATTGTGCTATCCACAATACTACCGTGTTGCCATTAATCCCAGACAGGAAATCTGTCAACGAGGTCCCCTGATGGCAGGCGGCTCCTGTAGACACAAGGCCTCAACGGGCGCCTATTGCACCATGTCACCACCATCACCTCCTCCTCGTCCTTCCTCTCATCTGCACTTCCTCCTGAGCCCCTTCCTAATCCTCCTCCTCATCCGTATCGTCATCCTGTCCTCGCTGTAGTCGTTGTCCTCCTCCTCCTCCTCCTTGATCTTCGCCTGCCGGGCGGGCGGCCCTCCGGCCTGAGTGGATGCAACCTGGACCCCTGCAGCACGTCCCTCTGCTGCACCATCCGCTGTGTCTCTGAGATGCCTGCGCCGACGCTGCCACAGGACTGCATGCAGGGCAGCGGCAGCCGCCATGGCGGCCAACGTGGCTTGCTGGTGCCCAAACATTATGATTTGCAGGGGGTGGGGAGGGGAGACAAAAGATTTAACCATGGCGCATGTCCCTCTCCACAACCAGGTTCCATAGGCTACATGGCCGGCCTGGTTGGCAATTTGCGCCCCAGCCATGCATGACCCCATCCCGGCCCGCACCATCTGTGGCGTGACTACTGTTTCGTGGCCATCCTGCAGGCACCACCGTTCAGTGGCACAGCCATCGCTGTAGGCTGCAGTGGATGCGACCGTCGACCTACCCGGCGGTGGGTAGGGGAGGGGAGGGAGTGGGGGGGGTTCCGAACACATCCGCACATCAGGGAGGGCTGCGCACAGCCAGCACCCGGGTTCGGTTCCATCAGCCTGTTCGCCGTAATGGCGTCCGTGACTTTGGCACTTCCCTGCTTTGGCGGGTCGTTCCCGGCCGCCGGGGCTATCCTCCACTCGCCCATCCCGAAACTCGACGGATTCCCGCGTCTCCACCCCTCTGCCTCCAAGCCACCGCCTTTCCCGTCCCGCCAGCCCTCGGTCTCCACCCACTGCCCACGCAAACCCCTCGCCTCCTGCCTCCGCATCGTCAGCCAAGCACAACAGTTTGACGATTTTTAAAAGCAGTTTAGAACCGCGCCGGCGTGTCCTCGAGTCACGCCGTCGGGACCTAGGACCATCAGTGCCTCAGTATCGCCGGGAGCCAGGAGAATCACTAACAGGACCCCCTCAGGGGGGAGATTCTCCGCAAATGCGGAGAGTCGTGAAGGCTGCCGTGAAACCGGCAATGTTTCACGGCAGCCTCTGCGCCCCCTCCCGGGACCCGATTCTGCTCCCGGGTCGGGGCTAGCAGCGGGGCCCGGTGAACCTCGGCATCACAGGCTTAGCGAACTTCGCTAAGGCCGCGCGCCAAAGTTAACGGCGGCTGACGCGCACGATGACGTCACCGCGCATGCGCTGATTGGACGACTCCAACCCGCGCATGCGCGGATTACGCCATCACGCATATGCGTGAAACCCGCGCATGCGCGGGCCGGTCTGCCCCTCAGCCGCCCCGCGGACTGATCCAGCGGGGCGGCGGAGGAACAAAGAGTGCGCGGGGTTCGAACCTGCTGCCCACGATCGGTGCACACCGATCACGGTCCCATGGCACGCTTGGCACGGCCGTGGTACGGCCGTGCCAATCGGTGCAATGGTTCCCAGAACGGCACTTTCCGGCAGTTTTCACGAACGGTAAGAGCAGACGTGTTGCCGTTCGTGAAAACGGCCGTGAAGGCCAGGGAAATCGGCCCATCGGCGAGGGTAGAATCGCTGCTCACCGTGAAAAAACGACGAGCAGCGATTAGTGTCGGGGGCGGCCGTGGGTTGGGGGGGGGGAGAATAGCGGGAGGTCGGGAGAAATGTCGGGAAGGCCCTCCCGCTATTCTCCGACCCGTCGTGGGGGACGGAGAATCGCGGCCCAGGCGAGTGTCTGGGTCCTGCGGCGCCATTCACAACCACGTCGTTTTCGCTTCTTTGGACAATTGCAAAATGGTGTCCGACCGGCGATGCATATGACTAGTGAGCGTAGTATGCGTAGTGAGCAGAAATTCTCGAAACCGGAGCGGCTCGGAGCATTCCGTCCATTCAGCTGGAAGATTTGCTTCAGCATAATACCTGAAATTTGCCTCCAGTTGTGAATGATGAGAGACGGAAAGGTGGTGTCACAATGTATGTCTGTGCCCCTGAATAATAAAAATGGATCAATAGATTTTCGTTGTGACGCATGGAGTTGAGGCATGTTTCAGGTGTCCGAGGTCATGGTGCATTTCTGGTGAAGTTGTCCATGGTTTCCATATTGTACATGAAACTCTGGGAAAACGTCGCAATTTTTAACTTCACTCGAAAACTATGAATCCATTTGGAAAGAGGATCATGACAACCATGTGTAAATGTAATAGCCGTTTACTATTGTCCCAATGGTTGATGTGAACTGTTTCAAAGTTTTGCAAAGTGAACTTACATATTGTATATTCAAGGTCAGTTTCATATTCATTTGCGAGTCACAGACATAGTATTGGATTTAAAACAATCAACCAACCTGATCCGTGTTGTGGTATTGGAAAGGGACGAGGGTTCGACTATTCCTTCGATGACTCTCGCATTATTCGGGATAATATTGCATCGGAACAAACAAAGATACTATCAAAGGAAGATGGGAACAGGAGTGACCTATTCATCGTAGCCTGTCCCGTCATTTAACATTAGCGCGTTGTCTCTGTGACCGAACTGCAAATAGGGGTCTCTGAACCATATCCCTCAATAAATTTACGTAACAGAAATCTGCTCATCTCGGATTTAAATTTAGCAACTGTTCGAGATGCCACTGCTGTCTGTGGGACAGAGTTCCAAAACTCTCCTAACCTTTGATTTAAGAACGGCAGCGCGTTTGCACAGTGGTTAGCACAGTATTTCCACACTCTAGGATGCCTGGTTTCGATTCCCGGCTTTGGTCACTGTCTGTGCGGCGTCTACACGTCATCTCCATTGCTGCGTGGGTTTCCTACGAGTGCTCCGGTTTTTTACCACAGACAAAAGATGCGCAAGTTTGGTGGATTGGCGATGATAAATTGTCTTTATTGTCCAAAAAGTTTGGTTGGGGTTAACTCAGTTACGGGGATAGAATGGGGGCATGGGCTCAAGTGGAATGTTCTTTCCAAGGTCTGGTGCAGACTTTATGGGCCGAATGGCCTCCTTATGCACTGTACATTCTATGATGAATGATTTATGATCAAATATGTGCTTACCAATATGTCTGCTGAACAGCCTCGACAGAAATGTTAGATTATGTCACCCCAAGTTTCAAAATCTCCTGCAACTGGAAATTGTTTATCTCGATACATCCTGTATTTTCCTGATATTGTCGTAATTACTTCAATCATATCAGTCATTAACCTTCTAAATTTATGCGCCGACAGGCCTAATAATTTTAATCTCTCGCTGTAACTTGAACCACTTTGTCCAGGTGAATTTTACATTTTTTGCATTTTCTGCACGGCGAAAATATACTTCCTGACGTGTGCAGCTCAGAACTACTGACAGTATTCCAAGTGGGTTATAACAAGGGCTTTGTGTAGCTATCGCATAACATCTGTCTTTACACTGCAGTCTTCAAGATATAAGTGTGAACAATCTTTCACATTTTTGATTACGTTCAGAACTTGTTTGTTGGCGTTTGATTTTAAGGATCAATGTGCCTGCACCCGCAATACTCTATCGTCATCTACTGTACCTAATCGCTTTCCATTCAGCAAGTATTCTGCTCTGTCCATTTCCGGTCAAAATCAATAACCTCACATTCACCTGCAACGAATTTGTTCATTCAACTAGTCTGTCAATATGTCCTCTAAATTTTAGACTATCATCTAGGCGGTCTACAATGCCATCTATTTTTTATCATCAGAAAATATATTATATGACTTTCTACGCTACTTTTCAAATCATAAAATAATAATATTCATAATTGTGCCACAACTCAAATACCCGTCATATACCACTAGTTTCCTCCGGTCAGTTAGAGTACTTACTCTTTAACCCCCCTCTGTCGCTTGCCATTCAACAAATGTCCATACCATATCAATAATTTGCCCTTGACTTCATGGACTTCCACGGTAGTTAGCAGGCTGTGATGCGCCATGTTGCCAAATTCCTTCGTGAAGTCGATAACAATAATTCTCCTGGACATTCGCCTGTCACTTCCGTGAATCACCTCTAATAATTCAGGAAGCTAAGTCACATAAGACCTTGCCTACACGAATCCATGCTGTCTTACCCTGAAAAAACGCTTTTGTAGGTGGAGTTCGGATGCTCATTCTTGATAATAGACTACCGAAATTACACCACCTCAGGTGCTAGGATAACCGGGCTGTTGAACCGCGGTTTTCCCCATTTACCAATCTTTAAAAGTGATCCGGCACGTCCAATTTCCCAATCTAGAAGGACCAAAGCGTAATCTAAGGAAATCTGAAATGTTATCGTTAACGCATCCACAACGTGCTCGTTACATCCTTTAATAACCTCTGGTAGAAACCGGCAGTCCTTGGGATGTATCGCCCTTTCGTTTCGGTTCGCCCCTGGCTACCAGATCTGTACTTACGTTAAATGGACTGTTCATTTTTTGTAGGACTTCAAGAAAGTTCTCAGACGTAAATACTGAGGCCGAGTAATTGTTATCCATATCCACCATTTACCCATTATCGCTGACAATATCTCAATTTTCAGCTGTTATTGGCCCTGCCTGCCTATTGACCACCAGATTTCCCTTTCTCTGTCTATGCAATTGTTTTGCTGATCGTGACGTTCCTTGTAAATTTCCCCTCATAACCACTTTTATTAGATCTTATGTGCTGCTTTGTGATTCGTTGCTGCTCATTGCATCTAGAAATATTGCTGCATGAAACCGTCATATCGTGACCCAGAACATAATCAGAGTTTTCTGAACAGTTTATAAAGCATCACAGCCCAGCAAAAAGATTTAAGTTTTTTGCCATACTTACTGAAATGAGAAGCTGGTTTCTCATTCTTCCCGAAGCAGGTATTGCAGAACCGCCATCCAGACCGGCGGCTGGCCAATTGCCACACATTTCTCTCGGAATGTTTACACATATCATTACGCATTACAAGGAATACATATGATTCTGCGCAAATCAACGTGCTCAAATCGATAAAGGACAGGAAAATTGTTGGACTCTCCCCAGTGAGCACACGGCATTGGCAGAGACAATCCAACCAGATGAAACACGCTGTTGCATTTAAATATATACTCATTCATTTTCTGACGACGGGTAGTAAAGACAGTTTGTAACGACAGCAAACGTATCACAGCTATGCTCAGAAACATACAATATTAACCCAGCATGGTGATCTAATGTACAACTCACCAATGGGTGAGTTCAATTTAAATGTCCCAATGTCTATCTGTGATTAGATCATGGGTACAACTCTGTGTTGGTACAGTACAGTTGGCACAGGCGTGTGAAATTGTGAGGATGATCTACTTTCACAGCACAGAATAAATACACCCTGCCTGTGTTAGCTTTGAAATAACTCTCAGATTAGTTCCACTTTTCAGGTCTTACCCCAAGGCCCTGCAAAATCTTCCTATTTACTTATATACTACAATTCATGTTGAAGTATTTTGTTGAATCCACTTCCATCTCTATTGCAGAATGTTCATTCCACGTTATTAAAAAATGCATAATTGCAAATGTCTCTAATTGTCAATTGCTAATTTTGATTGATTTGGCTGGGTCATAATTTGCAACAATTATAAGTTAACCAAATTAGTTCTCTTTTATTGGCGGGCACCATTGTAACGCCGGGAACCATACCTGGAGTAAATATTTCTGGCGCGTGTTTTTCCGGCTGCCTTTCAATCATTTGGAGGCTGAGCTGCAGATATTGTGTGGGTTTGAAGAGCGGGAAAGGTACATGGATACCTTGTTCTAGAGGATAGTCAGCTCCTCTTAGGATTGGGTGTCAGATTTCTAATGTAGGCGGTATTGTTGTATTGTTGCTGAACGAGTAATCAGATACCCGAGGGACTCGCGTTTAAATACCACCATGACAGCTGTTGAATTCTGAACTCAAGAAAAATAGACACTTTGTTGACTGTCACGGTCTCTACGTGCCTTCCTCGTTTACCTCCTGGTGCCTCGGTTTGCATCCACAGTCCAAGGTGAGCGGGTTAGGTGGATTGGCCATTCTAAATTGCCTCTAAGTTTACAAAGGTTAATTTGATTGAAGGGGAAAGGTGATGTGTTGGGCCCAGGTTGGGTGCTCTTTCAGATGGTCGGTGCAAAATAGATGGGCCGAGTGGGTTCCTTCTGCACTGTATGGATTCTATGCGTCGTCCATTCTACGCTATAACGTCGGATCGGAGATGAAATGTACAATTATAGTGCACAAACTGCCCAGACTGAGTGAGATGTAAATACCCGCATTTCGGGCCGGGATTCTCTCCAACCCGGCGGTGCGTGGGGTCCCGGCGTACCAGAGTGGCGAGAACCACTGCGGTGTCGAGCTTCCCAAAGTTGTGGAATTCTCCGCACCTTTAGGGGCTAGGCCCTCACCGGGTCGGGGGGCGCCTGCCAACCGGAGTGGCGTGATTCCATCCCCCGCCGATTCCCGGGTGGCTGAGTATTCGCGCCACGGCGGGGGCGGGAATTACGCCGGCCCCGGGCGATTATCCTACCCTCCGGGGTGGGGAGGTCGGAGAATTCCTCCCCTGATCTGAGTTACTTTGTTCAAATTGTGAAGTAAAATCGTTAAAATGAATGAAAACTATATCCCTTTTCAGCCGGGGTTATTCACTCAAGATCCATTGTCCTTGTCCTCTGGAACACTTTTATCTGACCAGCATGAGCTGAGTACGGAGGGCGAAGGCATCCTTGGTCCATAAATTGGTGGTTAATTGCATATGCAGAGAAGGCCGTGTACCTTATTTTGTGTAAACGTGAATGGGCAATCCAATGTCCAGGTAATGATGATGTGGTCAGGTTTGGACATGGCTAGAATGACCCATTCCTGAGGTGTTGAGCGGAGACCAGAGAGGGAAAACAATCCTATTCGAACCGGTGGTGGCAGAAGAGGAAGCTACGGAGAGTAAACATGAAGAAATTGCCACACAGACAAGATTTCGGAATGGAACTAAACGAGTTTCACTGCCAGCAGTAATATGCATTTCCAGCATTCTCCCCTAACCCGGCGTGACGGAGGGTCCCGGAGTAGGGGAGTGGCGCCAACGACTCAGGGGTCGCGCCTCCCCAAAGGTGGGAATTCTCCCCACCTTTATAGAACATAGAACAGTACAGCACAGAACAGGCCCTTCGGCCCTCAATGTTGTGCCGAGCCATGATCACCCTACTCAAACCCACGTATCCACCCTATACCCGTAACCCAACAACCCCCCCTTAACCTTACTTTTATTAGGACACTACGGGCAATTTAGCATGGCCAATTCACCTATCCCGCACATCTTTGGACTGTGGGAGGAAACCGGAGCACCCGGAGGAAACCCACGCACACAGGGGGAGGACGTGCAGACTCCACACAGACAGTGACCCAGCCGGGAATCGAATCTGGGACCCTGGAGCTGTGAAGCATTTATGCTAACCACCATGCTACCCTGCTGCCCTGAGTATTCGGGCCATGGCGGGGGCGGGAATTACGCCGGCCCCGGGCGATTATCCTACCTTTGGGGGCAGCCCCGCGCCGGAGCGGTTGCCACCAGAGGACCGGCGCAAAAAACCGGCACCCCTGGCAGCGGAGCTAGCCGAAAGGATTTCTCCGGTCCGCGCATGCGCCAGCAGTGACGTCAGCGGCAGCTGACCGGTGACGTCACTGCCGGCGCATGCGCGATGTGGTCTTCTCTTCCGCTTCCGCCATGGTACGCGGAAGAAACTAGTGCAGCCAGGGCACTGGCCCGGACTCTGAGGGGGGGGGGGCTTGATCGCGGGCCAGGCCACCGTGGGGGCACCACCAGGGGTTCGATCGCGACCCCGGGGGCCTGCTCGCGCCGCTGTGCCCGCCGTTCCAGAGGAGCTTTAAACCTCGGCGGCGGGAGAGACCTCCCAGCGGCGGGACTTCGGCCCATCCGGGCCGGAGAATCGCCGCAGGGGCCTCTCCGATCGGACTGGCGATATTCCTGCCCCCGTTACTTCCCGGGTGGCGGAGAATCTCTGCCACGGCGGGTGCGGGATTTTAGGCGCCCCCAGGCGATTCTCCGACCCTGCTGGGTGTCGGAGAATTTCGCCCTTGTTCTCTAATGGATGTATCATGTAGCCTGCTTGCGAAATTGAACTGAGAGCTGCATGTTCAATTTACGTATTGGTTAATAATTAATGGTGCCCTAGAGTGAAAACTGATTTGTTTGTGTTAGGTCTGAATTTGAAATATTTAAATATTGTTTACTTTTGTCATAATATAGTTCATTTTTCAAATATGCAAGAGCTCTTCTTCATGTAATCACGCTTGGAGTGAATTAAACTTTCAGCACAACCACAAAATGACAAGTTAACGTTGCGATTCTGTCGAGCATCTTAACCACTGTTGGGATCTGGTCTTGCGTTCAGTACACTTTATTGATACATCTGTTGAGTTCATTTCAAATGATAACAAAGATCTTCGCGCAACGCCTTTTGAATGTCGGTTTCCACCAGTCTTAACACGTTTGTTGGGAACTTCACTTGGAAACTGCTACTCTTGATCATACATTCTGTATGTTATATAATTTCTATGGCTCAGGTTGCTCACACACCAAGCGGATATGGGCTGAAAAGTGGCAAGTTACAGTCCTGCTGCACAGGCGCCCGGCAATGACCATCTCCTCAGAGAGAAGTTTCGACATTCAATGTCACTATATTTGCTGAATCCTCACAATGAACACCCTGGAGGTTACCGTCGACCGAAACAGAACTGGATGAGCCATATTTAGGCAGCACGGTAGCACAGTGGTTAGCACAATAACTTCACAGCTCCAGTGTCCCAGTTTCAATTCCGGGTTTGGGTCACTGCCTGTAGGGAGTCTGTGCGTTTTCCCCGTGTGTGCGTGGGTTTCCTCCAGGTGCTCCGCTTTCCTTCCACAGTCCAATGATGTGCAGGTTAGGAGGATTGGCTATGACAAATTGTCCTTCATCTCTAAAATTACCCTGAGTGTTGGGTGGGGTTACTGCATTTTGGGGACAGGGTGTAGGTGAGGACTTCGATAGGGTGCTTTTTCTAAGGGCCGTTCAGACCGATGGGCCGAATAGCCCCCTTCTGCACTGTAAAGTCTATAATTCGATATTAAGATGACGGTTACCAGGTCAGATCAAAGTCTAGCAATGCACCAGCGAGGAACCCACATCCTGAGCCACCCAAACACTGTGGTGCGCATGGTGCGTCTAAAAATCAGGAGTGTATCAGGGGAAGATAGCAGCCAGAACAGTGAGAACAAAACAGTTTATTTTGCTCAGCAGGAGCGGGGGGAGGGGAGGGTGATTGCAGCGGAGAGATAGTCATGGGGGCTCTGTAGTAAGGACCACAGATAGGCACTTCTGAGGCCCAGAAAGAGACTCCAACATGGTGTGTTGCCTCCGTGGTGCCAAGGTAAAAGACGTCTCTGATCGAACACAGGACATCCTGTAGGAGGAAGGGTGAACGTTTAAAAGTCGTGGTGCACATAGGTACTAACAGCATAGGCAGGACGATTAGTAGGTCTTGCAGAAGGAGTTATAGGAGTTAGACGTAAGGTAAAAAGGAGGACCTGTACGATTATAATCTCCAGATTACCCCTGTGCCACGGGCGAGTAAGGTCACAAATAGGAGGATGGTGCAGCTAAAAATGTGGCTTAACTGGTGGTGCAGGAGGGAGGGTTTCAGTCTTCTGAACCATTGGGAACTCTACGTTGCCAGTTGCGACCTGTAAATGAAGGAGCGGTTGCATCTAAACAAGCGTTACACCAATAGCCTAGTTGGGATTTTTGCAGGATGACTCGGGAGGACATAAAGAAATCTTGCAGGAGTGTGGGAACAGGCAATTCGCCATTTCGTGGTATGCAATGAGGCAAGGCACTTGAGGAGAATGAACTCGTAGGCAGCAGGCAACATAATATGATCGAATTTACCCTGCAGTTTGAGAGGAAAAAGCTGGAATCAGATGTAGCGGTATTACAATTGAAAAGGGGTGACTGCAAAGACACGAGGGTGAAGTTGGTCAGAGTTGATTGGAAAAGGAGCCCAGCAGGGAAGACAGCGGAACATCAATGGCAAGGGTTGGGGGGTGGTTATTCGACAGGCAGAATGAAAATGCGTCCCTAGGATGAGGAAGCATTCTCAGGGGAGGACAAGGCATCCGGTTATGGAGAGGGGAGTCAAGGACACCATAAAGGCAAAAGAAGGAGGATACAAAGTGGAGAGGATTAGTGGGAAGTCAGAGAATTGGGAAGCCTTTAAAAGCGAGCAGCGGACATATAAAAAAGCAATTAGGACGGAGAGATGAATTATGAAATAAGAACACAAACGAGCCAGTAATGAAAAAGAAGATAGAAAGAGTTTTTCAACATATAAAAATTAAGAGACAGACAAAAATATTTATTGGACCAATCAAAATGTGGCTGATGAAGTAATAATAGGAAACAAAGAAATAGCAGAGGAACTGAATGGATACTTTGCATGAGACTTCACGGTGTAAGACGCCAGTGAGATTCCGGAACTTTTGGAGAATTAGAGGGCAGAGGTGGGTGTAACGATAAAAACAAAGGAGAACCTTCTGTGGGAACTGAAATGTCTGAAGTTGGATCAATCACCTGGACCAGAGACAGCTGAGAAGATTTTGGAGGCATTAGTGATGATCTTTCTGGAATCATTGGAGGCAGGAAAAGTTGCAGCGGACTGGAACGTGGATAATAAAACACCGCTGTTCCACAAGGGGCGGGGGGAAGGAAGGAGACGGGGAATTATAGCCGGTTGGCCTGATTTTGGTGATTGGTAAGATCTTAGAGTCCATTATTAAAGATGAGGCTGCGGAGTACTTGGAAGTGCATGATAAATCAGTTCAGAGTTGGCACAATTTTGTCATGGCGAGATCATTGCCTGACAAATCTGTTTGAGTTCCTTGAGGAAGTAACAAGGTAGTTATACAAAGAAGAAGCAGCGGACGTGATTTGTTTCGATTTCTATAAGGCCTTTAACAAGTTGCCACATCGGAGACTGTTAATTGCGTTTGGAGCCCATGCTTTTAAGGATAACTTCCTGGCACGGATAGATGGTTGGGTAACAGGTGAAAGGCAGAGAGTCGGGATAAATGGGTATTTTTCAGGATGGCTGCCGGTGATTAGTGGTGTGCCTCAGGTGTCTGTGCTGGGAACAATACATTTCACAATATATGTCAATTATCTGGAGAAAGGAAATAAGGCACTGTTGCTAAGTTTGCAGAGAACAAAATGTTCTGTTGCTGGCCAGGTAGTATTGCGGAGGCAGGCGGGCTGCAGATGAACTTGGGAGGCTAGGTAAGTGGGGGATGAAGTGACAGATGGAATAAAGTGTTCACAAGTGTGAAGTTATGTACTTTTGAAGAAAATGTAGAATAGTCTATTTTGAAATCGGGAAATGCTTAGGGAATCAGAAGCACATAGGGTGTTGAGAGTCCTTGTTCACGATGCTCTTAAGGCTAACGTGCACATTCAGTCGGCAGTTAGGAAGACAATATTACAATTCATATCGAGACCAGGGGTCCACTCTGAGGCTATAGATGGCTCTGGCCAGACCCCATTTTGAGTATTGTGAGCAGTGTTGGGTCTCATATCTAAGGAATCGCGTGCGTTTCTTGGAAGTGGTCCAGAGCGGTTCACAAGAATGATCCTTGGAATGAAGAACTTGACGCATAAAAAACAACTGAGGTCTCTGTGTCTGTTGTGGTTAGAGTTTTAAAATATTGTGGGGGATCTTATTGAAACTTAGGAGGACACCGCAAGGTCTGGATAGAGTGGGCCTGGAGTGGATATTCCCACTTGTCGGAAAAACTAGAAGCAGAGGAAACAGTCTCAGACTGTAGGGATGATCCTTTAAAACAGTGATCAGGAGGAATTTCTTCAGCGAGACGTTGATGAAACTGTGAAACACTTTGCCGCAGCAAGCTGTGGAGGCCAAACCACTGTGTGTCTTTAAGACATTGATAAATAGGTTCTTAATTAAGAAGGGAAAGAAGAGCCATGGGAATAATGCAGGAGAATGGGGATCAGAAAAATATCAGCCATTACTGAATGGTGGAGCAGATATGATGGCCCAATTGGCCGGATCCTTTTCTCCTGTCATGGTTTTATGGTGTTACGATAGTGGGACGCAATCCACTTCCTGAATGAGGGAAACGCCAAAAATACCCAAGAAGCTGACACCATCCCGGGCTAAGCGGTCTGTTTGATTGCTACCCGTGCCTTAATATTCAATTCCTCCACAACAGACAAACAATGGCAGCAATGTGTACCATCTACATTATGCCCTGCAGAAATTCGCCAAAGTTCCTTCAGCATCGCAATCGGAACCCAGGACCGTTAGCAAACAGATGTAAAGGAACACGGGATAGCTGGGAACCCGAATACATGAATGTTCCGCACAAGTCATTCACAACCATAGAACATAGAACATAGAACGATACATCGCAGTACAGGCCCTTCGGCCCTCAATGTTGCACCGACATGGAAAAAAAAATAAAGGCCATCTAACCTACACTATGCCCTTATCATCCATATGCTTATCCAATAAACTTTTAAATGCCCTCAATGTTGGCGAGTTCACTACTGTTGCAGGTAGGGCATTCCACGGCCTCACCACTCTTTGCGTAAAAAACCCACCTCTGACCTCTGTCCTATGTCTATTACCCCTCAATTTAAGGCTATGTCCCCTCGTGATAGCCACCTCCATCCGCGGGAGAAGGCTCTCGCTGTCCACCCTATCTAACCCTCTGATCATTTTGTATGCCTCTATTAGGTCACCTCTTAACCTTCTTCTCTCTAACGAAAACAACCTCAAGTCCATCAGCCTTTCCTCATAAGATTTTCCCTCCATACCAGGCAACATCCTGGTAAATCTCCTCTGCACTCGTTCCAAAGCTTCTACGTCCTTCCTATAATGGGGCGACCAGAACTGTACGCAATACTCCAAATGCGGCCGTACTAGAGTTTTGTACAACTGCAACATGACCTCATGGCTCCGGAACTCAATCCCTCTACCAATAAAGGCCATCACACCATAGGCCTTCTTCACAACCCTATCAACCTGGGTGGCAACTTTCAGGGATCTATGTACATGGACACCGAGATCCCTCTGCTCATCCACACTACCAAGAATTTTACCATTAGCCAAATATTCCGCATTACTGTTATTCTTTCCAAAGTGAATCACCTCACACTTCTCCACATTAAACTCCATTTGACACCTCTCAGCCCAGCTCTGCAGCTTATCTATGTCCCTCTGTAACCTGCAACATCCTTCCGCACTGTCTACAACTCCACCGACTTTAGTGTCGTCTGCAAATTTACTTACCCATCCTTCTGCTCCCTCATCTAGGTCATTTATAAAAATGACAAACAGCAACGGCCCCAGAACAGATCCTTGTGGTACGTCACTCGTAACTGAACTCCATTCTGAACATTTCCCATCAACCACCACTCTCTGTCTTCTTTCAACTAGCCAATTTCTGATCCACATCTCTAAATCACCCTCAATCCCCAGCCTCCGTATTTTCTGCAATAGCCGACCGTGGGGAACCTTATCAAACGATTTACTGAAATCCATATACACCACATCAACTGCTTTACCCTCGTCCACCTGTTCAGTCACCTTCTCAAAGAACTCGATAAGGTTTGTGAGGCATGACCTACCCTTCACAAAACCATGCTGACTATCCCTAATCATATTATTCCTATCTAGATGATTATAAATCGTATATTTTATAATCCTCTCCAAGACTTTACCCACCACAGATGTTAGGCTCACAGTTACCGGGGTTATCTCTACTCCCCTTCTTGAACAAAGGGACCACATTTGCTATCCTCCAGTCCTCTGGCACTATTCCTGTAGCCAATGATGACCTAAAAATCAAAGCCAAAGGCTCAGCAATATCTTCCCTGGCTTCCCAGAGAATCCTAGGATAAATCCCATCAGGCCCCGGGGACTTATCTATTTTCACCTTGTCCAGAATTGCCAACACTTCTTCCCTACTCACCTCAATGCCATCTGTTCTAATAGCCTGTGTCTCAGCATTCTCCTCCACAATATTATCTTTGTCCTGAGTGAATACTGACAAAAAGTATTCATTTAGTATCTCGCTTATCTCCTCAGCCTCCACACACAACTTCCCACCACTGTCCTTGACTGGCCCTACTCTTACCCTAGTCATTCTTTTATTCCTGAAAATTTGGAAAGTTATCGCTGTTACGTCACTGTCGCTTGGTCAAAGTTCTGGAACTCCCTTAACAGCGCCCTGCGTGCACCGACACGTCAGGGACTACATCGTTCGAAGTCGACAATTAGACCTTGAGCTTTACCAAACTGTCGGAGAATGTGGGGGTGAAAATGGCACAGTGCCCAAGGGTGGCGATTTTCATAGTGCCAGAGATTCCAAAGCGGATAGAAGGGACCGTAATAAGTTCGCCACTCTGAATGCACATTCTGTTGAGCCTCGCATACGCTGTGCCGCCGAGCGAGTCGGCGTCGTTGGAGATAACGGCTGTGCAACAGCAGGTAGAGATTCGCGCTGCAAATGACTTTTTTTATGCAGATGCAGGTTGTTTAGCTCTCTATTCAAGCAGTCTGTATTTTCGATCGGGGGTGGCATGATTGGAGTGTTTGTATTACGTCAGGAAACAAATGGGAAAACACAATGTTTATTGGATGATTATCTGTTTTTTTGAGTGTGTTTGGAACAAAGAATACAAAAAAGAAAATAATGCACCGCCACTTTATGTCGGGCAAAAAGGGACGGGCAATAAATGCTAACTTATCTACGGACGTCCACATTCGTAATTTATTTTAAACCGTGCTCAATAAAGTCATGTATTCGAGCCGAACATTCTGGAGCACTTTTCTTCTATTGTTTCTCTTGCCTTGTTCTCTGTTTTGCGGCAACACCATCATTAGTGACAATGTTTCTTGACGATTGATCGTACTGTGCATCACGTGGCTTGAAGGTGTTTCGCGTGATTCCTGAATCTCCCCAACGTGTGCGGTTTTGAATTAAGATCAACTGACTTTGTTTTTCACAGTAGAACGGAAAGTTGGCAAAATATTCATGAACGCTATTTCTTACCCTACAGAAATCGAAAGGTACAGAATTGGTAAGCAACTATTTGCGGCAGCTCGGTAGCACATGCGTTAACACTACAGCTTCACATATCCAGGATCCCAAGTTCGACTACCGCTTGAATCACTGTCTGTGTGAGCATCCTCCAGGTGCTTTCGGTGCACAGTCCAAGAAGGTTCAGGTCAGGTGGATTGACCATGCTACATTGCCCTTCGTGTCCAAATAAGGTTGGGTGGGATTACTGGGTTAAGGGGAAAGGATGGAGACGGGAGTTTAAGTAGGGCGCCCTTTCCAAGTGTCGGTGCAGACGGTATGAACCGAACGGCCTCCTTCTGCACTGCAAATTATATGAGTCTATGATGCATTTGTAAAAACGGTTAATTGATCTGTTTCTGCTACCGGGAGCATGTTTATGACGCTCGCGAGCTTTTGTCCTGAAAGTGAGAAACTGGATTAGTGAAGTGATACCTTTCGTAAACAACTTGGCAGTAATTATTTCCCGGCTATTTAGAAATTGCGAGACAAGGTTGATGTTAAGTTCGGGGAACGGTGCATTTTTGGGGCAAATTTATTTTGTGCACAACGAAAATTTGAGCGTAATTTTCTTGAACACCCATCTGCATTCGCACAAAATGATTCATGTATAATCAAAACAGAAACAGGAAAAGACCACATAGGAAATATGAATATTTGCTTATCCGGAGTTCTCAGTCCAAAGTTGTCGTGATTTATAGAGATCAGTCGGTGGAAGAGGACGGTTGACAATCCGCTGCTGCAAGAGAAAATATTTAATTTGGGAATTCGACTTGCAGACGCTGGCAACATCGTTGCATGAGATGCAAAACGGCAGATACATGCGGATTCACTATTTTTCTCAGATGCTGCAGGGGAATGTGGGAGCGATGGGTGGGTGGATGTGTGAAAGTGAAGGGTGTAGGAGCGGTGAGATTATTTACATTGTAGCCTCTTCTTATTCATACCCATCCGATATATCTATGAAACAAACTATTTTGTTTCGCCAAGTGTCTTTCGTTTCGGTCAATAACGATTTTAAAAAAACATAAGTTTCAGCGTTCATTGTGCGTGAACTCACGTAGTCGCCGTTCACCAGTCCTGGCTTATTGAATTAAAATGGACTGTGAAATTGTTCCTTTGCAACTGCCAGGGCGTTACTGACTTTGCAGAGTTAAAGTGGTCTCACATGTCCCGAAGGCGAGTTCTTTTTGTGTTGGACCAATCCTTGGCAACAGTGTTTTGAAAGTATTTGCCAGATTGATGAAATTTTAAAAATTAGCCGTTACTTTCGTTGTCCAAAACGGACAATGATTAAATGATACTGTTTTATATGTGTTTTGCCATTGATTCTGACGCGTCAGGTTATCAGCTATCGAGCAATGACCACGTCATGCTGCATATTATTTTTAACTTTGAAAGATGGCACATTAGCAGTCATGGGAACTATTACGTGGATTTCATTTGCGACCTTTCGATATGCATTTGCTCGGATGCAGAATCGGGGTTAGTTTTCTCATTTTGGTGGCAAAGAAATAGTGAAACAATTGTTTTCCGCATCCTGCAGGTTCTATCCCCATTGTACAGAACCCGTTTTACATCTTGTGGATTTGTAGAGTGCGTTACTCTTTGATTCTGGAGTTTTAGGGCCGTACCTTTCTGAGGTTGCCCTGCTGGTTCTACAGAACACTGTAGGATTTCTCGCTTTATATCTCTTGGATCTTGATCTTTTTTTTGTCCAGCCTCGCTTCCAAATACACGTTGGCAGCCTGTGGGATAAATTCCTCTGTGTTAGCCAGATTAACAATAACCTGAGGTGTTCAAGTGGATTTATCATCCGTCAGGCATTCAGACCCTGGCTAGGTGTTGGACGCTTGCGCAATAGGTGTCTACCACAGACATTTGCTTGACGAAATTCCATTCGTACGGAAACAGCCATGTACTTCGCTCATGTCCTCTTGCATTCTAGCCTGATTATATGAATATGACATTCTGCCAGTACGGTTGCTCGTTGGGTGGTGATATATTATTAGCAGCATGGTATGAAATCATGTGCTCCAGTCTTGTCCGGTTCATATCCTTCCGAGCTGCCTTGTAACTCATCTGCGCTTTGGTGATTAAAGATACAATGACGGACGGGAATCTATGCTTACACGTGAAGGCTTTCTAATTGTAGGGGGGGGGGGGGTGGAATCTCCCTAACTCACTCCTGGCCAATTTAGACACTTGATTTGTTCCCATGAATATCACATCATAAAACTGTAAGTCAGATGAAACTTCCCAGAAGACGTTCTGCTGCATATCTTTCTCATCCAACAAAGCATCTGTGTATTCAAGTTCCAGCTTTGCTGGATCTCCGGTTGAGATAATCATGTTATTTATCTGACTTCTCATCGGAGCATAATCAATGGCAGATACTCACAAACCACGTGATTCGGCTGGAGCAGCAATTGAATGCACTTATGATAATGCAGTTGGCGGAACGCGGGATATGTAGCAATTATAGAGCCGTGGTCATACGCACGATGCAGGCAGACAAATGCGTGGTCCCACGAAAGGGCAGGCAGTCAGTAGAGTACTCCTTTGAGACTGCCCCCTCTCTAATAAATACGTCGTTTTGGATAGTGCTGCGGGGGGGGGGGGGGAATCCTATCACGGGAAAACAACATCAGCCAGAAGAGTGGCAACACTACTGGAACTCTTGTTCAGTAGGGGCATGCAATGTGCAGGAGAGCGATAGTAAAAGAGGACTCATTCGTAAGGGGCACAGATTGGCGCTTCTGTGGACAAGAAAGATACTCCAGGATGATACGTTGCTTCCTGGTGCCATGGCCAAGGATTTCTCTGACCGAACACAGGGGATTGTGAAAGTGGTGGGTTAACATCGAGACGTCGTAGTGCTCATCGTAACAAACAGCAAATACAGAAAGATTGATGGAGACATGCAGAAGGAGTTCAGGGAGTGAACGTGAAACATTGCAGAGCAGTACACGCCCGTCGGCCCTCGATGTTGCGCCGACCTGTGAAACCACTCTAAAGCCCATCCACACTATTCCATTATCATCCATATGTTTATCCAATGACCATTTAAATGCTATTGATGTTGGCGAGTCCACTACTGTTGCAGGCAGGGAATTCAGCACCCTTACTACCCTCTGAGTAAAGAACCTACGTCTGACATCTGTTCTTGATCAATCTCCCCTCAGTTTATAGCTATGTCCCCTCGTGATAGCCATCACCATCCGAGGAAAAAGGCTCTCAATGTCTACCCTAGCTAATCCTCTGATTATCTTGTATGCCTCAATTAAGTCACCTCTTAACCTTCTTCTCTCTAACAAAAACAGCATTAAGTGCCTCAGTGTTTCCTCAATAGATCTCCCCTCCGTACCAGGCAACATCCTGGTAAATCTCCTCTGCACCCTTTCAAGTGCGTCCACATCCTTCCGATAATGCGGCAACCAGAATTGCACAAAATACTCCAAATGTGGCTGCACCAGAGTTTTATTCAGCTGCAACATGACCTCATGGCTCTGAAACTCAATCCATCTACCAATAAAGGACAACACACAGTACGCCTTCTTAACAACCCCATCAACCTGGGTGGCAACTTTCAGGGATCAATGGACATGCAAACCGAGATATCTGTGCTAATCTACACTACCAAGAATCTTACCATTAGCCCAGTACTCTGCATTCCTGTTACACCTTCCAAACTGAATCACCTCACACTTCTCTGCATTCAACTCATTTGCCACTTCTCAGTCCAGCTCTGCAGCTTATCTATGTCCCCCTGTAAACTGCAACATATTTCTGCAATGGCCACAACTCCACCTACTTTAGTGTAATCTGCAAATTTACTCACCCATCCTTCGACGCACTCCTCCAGGTCATTTATAAAAATGGCAAACAGCAGTGGCCCCAAATCAGATCGTTGTGGTACAACACTAGTACCTGAACTCGAGGCGGAACATTTCCCTTCAAGTACCACTCTCTGTCCTCTTACAGCGAGCCAATTTCTGATCCAAGCTGCTAACTGATCCTCAATCTCATGCCGCCGTGTTTTCTGCAATAGCCGACCGTGGGGAACCTTATCAAACGCTTTACTAAAATCTGTATACACTACATCAACTGCTCGTCCATCTGTTTGGTCACCTTCTCAAAGAACTGAATAAAGTTTGTGAGGCACAACCTACCCTTCATAAAACCATGTTGACTATCACTAATCAAATTATTCCTTTCTAGATGATTATAAATCTTTCCGAGAGTTTTCCCACAACAGAAGTAAGGCTCTTTCATCTGCAGTTACCGGGGTTGTCTCTACTCCCCTTCTTGAACAATGGGACAACATTTACTGTCCTCCAGTCTTCTAGCACTTTTCCTGTAGACAATGACGACATGAAGATCTAAACCAAATACTCTGCAAACTCCTCCCTAGCTTCACAGAGAATCCTCGGACAAATGCCATCCGGCCTAGGGGACTTATTTACTTTCACACTTTCCAGAATTGCTATCACCTTTTCCTTATGAACCTCAATCCCTTCTAGTGGAATAACCTGTATCTCAGTATTCTCCTCGACAACATTGTCCTTTTCCTGCGTGAATACTGACGAAAAATATGCATTTAGCACCTCTCCTATCTCCTCGGACTCCAAGCACAGCTTCCCACTACTGTCCTTGACTGGCCCTAGTCATACCCTAGTCATTCTTTTATTCCTGACATACCTATTAAAAGCTTTAGGGTTATCCTTGATCCGAACTGCCAAATACGTCTCATATCCCTTCATGGCTCTTCTTAACTCTCTCTTTGGGTCCTTCCTAGCTAACTTGTAACTCTCGAGCGCCCAAACTGAACGTTCACGCCTGATTTTTAAATAAACCTCCATCTTCCTCTTAACATGTGATTCAACTACTTTCGTACACCACGGTTCCCTCGCTTGAGCACTGTCCTCCCTGCCTGACAGCAACATACTTATCAAGGACACGCAGTAGCTGTTCCTTAAACGAGCTCCATATTTCAATTGTGCCCATCCGCTGCAATTACCTTCCCCATCCTATGCATCCTAAGTCTTGCCTCATCGCATCATTATTGACTTTCCCCAGCTGTAACTCTTGCCCTGCGGTATATGCCTACCCCTTTCCATCGCTGAAGCAAACGTAACTGAATTGTGGCAGCAAGCATAAAAGCAGGACTTCAAAGTTGTAATCTCAGGATTACTGCCTGTTCCAACTGTCACTGACGCGAGTAATATCATAAAACCATTGAATTTACTGTGCAGAAAGTGCCCATTCGGCCAATCGAGTCTGGACCAGCATCTGAAAAGAGCACCCCACTTAATGCCTATCCCCGAAACCCTGGTATCACAACCAACCATTTATTTAGAATATAAGAGCAATTTATCATGGACAATCCACCTAACCTGCACATCTTTGGACTGTTGGAGGGAACCCGATCACCGGGATGAAGCCACCGCAGATACGAGGAGAAAGTGCGGACTCTGCTCAGAGTCTGACCCACGCCGGTAAACGCACGTCGGACCCTGACTCAATGAAGTATCTGTCCAAACTACTGTGCTACCGTGTTTCCCATTTCCTTTAGAAAAATTGGAGGATATTGCAGCTAAATACGCAGCTAACTGGTCGGAGGGAGGATCTCAGATTTCCTGACGACTGGAATGTCTTTCAGGGTGGTTGTAGCCAGTGCAAAACAGTTCGGCTACATCTGAACTAGAGGTTCACCAATATCCTGGCTGGGATGTTTGCTGGTGTCGCTCGGGAGGATTTAACTTTGTGAGGCACGGGGTTGCGAGCCAGAGAATTAGCTGTGAAGCTGTAATAATCGGGAAACAGAGAACCAAATGAGAGAACACCCCCCCCCCCACCCGTCTGTTCAAATGCAGTGGTTTGAATTGTATTTGTTTCAACGCCTGTACATCAGGTAATACAGATGTACTTCGATCACTTATTGGTAATTGGAACATATTGTGGACATCACAGAAACGTGGTGAGATGATGGGCATAGTTGCCAGCTGAATGTTGGCGGATTGAGGTATTTAAATGAGATAGAGGGGGGTGTCAAGGAGGAGGGGGGGGGTAGCATTTATGTTTAAGGAGCATATTATGAAATGGAAATCGCTTATTGTCACGAGTAGGCTTCAATTAAGTTATTATGAAAAGCTCCTAATCGCCACATTCCAGCACCTGCCCGGGGAGACTGGTACGGGAATCGAACCGTGCTGCTGGCCTACTTGGTCTGCTTTAAAAGCCAGCGATTTAGCTCAGTTATCATTACCCCCACTGTGGTAGCATTGTGGATAGCACAATCGCTTCACAGCTCCAAGGTCCCAGGTTCGATTCCGGCATTGGGTCACTGTCTGAGCGGAGACTGCACTTCCTCTCCGTGTGTGCCTGGGTTTCCTTCGGGTGCTCCGGTTTCCTCCCACAGTCCAAAGATGTGCAGGTTAGGTGGATTGGCCATGATAAATTGCCGTGAGTGTCCAAAATTGCCCTTAGAGTTGGGTGAGGTTACTGGGTTATGGGAATGGGTGGAGGTGTTGACCTTGGGTAAGGTGCTATTTCCAAGAGCCGGTGCAGACTCGATGGGCTGAATGGCCTCCTTCTGCACTGTTAAAAAAAATTAAAAATTCTATGACTTCGGAGTGCTCACACAATGAGGCAATCTTGGTACAGCTCAGGAACTGGACAAGGGATATTATAATGATGGGCGTTGATTACAGGCATTCTAACTGTCAATGAGATACAAATCGGCAGAGAGATTTTGGATAGGTGCAAAATAAATAGGGTTAATGCAGTAGGGGGTTTTAATTTCCATTATTTTGACTGGGTCTTACTTACTGTTAGGGCTTGCATGGGGCAGAATGTGTAAGCTGTTTCAAGGAACGCTTATTGATGCAATATGTAGATATTCTAACTCAGGAAGGGGCAGTACTGGACTTGGCATTAGTGAATGAACCTGGATAGGTTTTTGAGATGTCAGTAGGGATACATTGTTATGGTAGTGACCGCAATTCCGTACGTTTCGAATACTTTTGTATAATGCTGAGTTTAACTCCAGCGTTAATTTGCCAAACTGGGCAAAGGCAAATTGCGATAAACTTGACAGGAATTGACGAATTTGGATTGGCTGCACATTTTGGAGGGTAAATCAACATCGGACATGTGGAATCTTTCAAGCGACAGTTGATTATGATTCCTGATAGAACCAAGTGTTCGGATTGAAGACTCAGGGAGACTTGGATAACGAGGGACACTGTGAACATTGTCAAACATAAAAAGGAGGTTTTCTATGGTCAAGAAGGACCGGGACAGTGGGAACGCTTGTGGAGTATAACCAAAGTAAGAAAGTATTTACGGCGGAAATTAGGAGGTGTGGGAGGGGTTATAGAACGTCATTGACAATTTGGATTAAGGTTAATCCAAAAGCAATCTCTTCAGATGTAAAAAGCAGGAGGGTGGCCAGGGAAAGGATTGAACAACTGAAGGATACTGGAGAAAGCTATGTGTTGAGGCAGAGGAAATGTGTGAGGTACGAAAAGTTGCATCAGTATTCATTAAACAAAAGGACTTTGTGAAAAATGGTCTGAGTCATGTTGACATCGAAAAGGAGGAGGTCTTCGGTCTATAAAAACAAATTAAGGTTGATACGTCCGGATGGAAATCACCTCAGAATACACGGCGAAACAAGGGAGGAAATTGCTGGGGCCTTAACTGGCATCTTTGTATCCTCGTTGGCGACTGGTGAGATCGCAGAGAACGGTAGAATAGGTAAAATGGTACCCCTGTTTAAAAAAGGTAGCAGGGATAATCCTGGAAACTATGGGCTCGTGCGCCTCACCTCGGTAGTTGGTAAATTATTGGAGTGAATTATCAGGGAAAGGCTTTATACCAACTGAAAAGAAATGGAGCTTTAGCGACAGGAGGCATGGTTCTGTGACGGGAGCTCTTGTCTTACTGACTTGATTGTTTTATTTGAGGAGTTAACAAAGATGATTGATGAGTGGAGGGCGGTGGATGTTAATTGCATATGCGTCAGTAAAGACTTTGACAAGGTGATTCATGGCAGATTGGTGCAAACGGTGTCAGAGGAGGTTGTGGAAGCAGATACATTAACGGTGTTCGAAAGGTATTTTGACAAATTAAGCTGAGACTTTTGGCCAAGGGTAGCATCATGACCGTCACAGGCTTGGAGGGCCAATGGGCCTGTTTATGTGCCTGTTCTTTGTTCTCTCGTTAAAAATCATTACCAATTCTGTGCACATTACTGGAAAGGGGGTCTTAACATTTCCTTGCAAAACTGAAGCATCAAATCCATCGTTCTCTATTGAATTACCGTCGTCATGATGTGATTCTCTTAGCGACCAAAACCACTTGACGAAGCTGTACACTGGTCATTTCTGATTCGTGTATTTGTTCAAGGCTCCCCCGACATCAGAGCTCTGCCATCTCTCACCATTTCATTTCCATGATTCTTTATTACTTTTCCTATCAAAATGGCACGAACATTTTTGACCCTTGTCAGATCATTGTCTGGTCAAATAAACTTACTTTTATTTTCATAATTTTGAACACCCAGTTATCATTTTTCAAATTAATGGGCAATTTAGTGTAGCCAACCCACATAACCTGCCCGTCTTTGAAATGTGGTTGTGAAACCCACGCAGCCACAGGTAGAATGTGCAGACTGCACACGGCAGTGACAGGGGGCCTGGATAGTCCTCATTGCCGTAAGAAGCAGTGCCAACCACTCGGCCACTGTGCCGCCCACTTAATTAACCGCTGGATGGGAAGGTACTCCGGAAAGATTTAAATTTTCGATTAATATTAATAAATGACAGAAGGGGACTTGGATAATGTCCCGTTCTTTCCCACTGAGCCTTGTTCATAGGTTGGAATTCGGTATCTTCTGACTCTCCCGATGGAAGGAAGTCACTCACTGCACAGTTTTGTCAGTGGCAGGTTGTGGATGTGAACTCATTTGAAGGCACATGCCACAGTGCGATCCACCATTTATTTTATTGTGGTACATTGGATTAACAATGCTGAGGCTAATTCTTTATTAGAAAAATGGCTGAGTGAATAATTTGTGTTTGGTTTTGGTGGGCATGAACAGTTTCAACAGCATTGTCTCGGTCGATGGACATCTTCTAACTACCTAAGTATTACGATGCAAATAGACAATTTCAAAATTGAAGTTTGAAACTTTTTGTAATATGTGGCGGAGAGATGTAAAACTGCAGAAGAGGGAATTTTCGACAGTCTTCTTGCAATTATTTCAACAGTATGTTATGGCTCTGGGTGTGCATCAATCCGGCTGTACATTTCTTTCCAAAATGAAGCCAGAGAGAAGTCATTAGAAATGTCGAAGTAACAATTTCTGCGTACAGAGGACAATACACTGATAGCTTTATTAATGAATGTCCTTCTATTCTGTGTAAAATGAACTTAATCGAGATATTAAACATCAGTTCCTCACGTAAATACAATCACAGTTTCGCTACAGTATCGCTATTGACGGCTCATGTTTGTCCAATGCACTTAAAGATGCACAGCCGCAATGCACTCCTAATTTAATTTATTTAGTTTGAAAACACAGCCTGAGGTCCACTCACGGCTTTCTGCACCAGAATGAAACATTCAAATTACCTTTTGGCTGGTGCAGCCAAGGGCCGACTTCACTATAAAATCATGAATTATTCCCATCCTCTTGTACAACACCAGCTCTAGTACAGCCTATTCTCTGGTTTTCGCCAGAACAGATTATTCTCTGAAACTATCTTTAACAGTGTTCGCCAATTCATCAGGGAGACCTTAGCCCACCAGACTTTAGCACTATATCTTCAATTTAAAATCTCCCCTTATTATTAGTGCACTTTTCTGACAAGCATGCGACTATTTATGGTATATACGACCCTGCCATAACTCTCGGCAGTTATTTTCCTCCTCCTACAATTCCTCATCTGAATGTAAACCTTTTCACATCCTGGCATCCTCAAATTAGGTCAGCAATTTCTGATGCAAAAATACCCCTGCCCACTCCTATGTCCTGCAGCCAAGTCTCCGTTATGGCTGTTGAATCATACTTACTTATTACTATATTCATTCTCTCAGTTTGGCTGTTTTATTTCGAAAGCCAGCCGCACTCACATTAGGACTTTCATTTGCATTATCTATTTCATCTTGTTTCATTCACTCATTTCCTGTTCCATATCACTTTCTGTCATTATCTGATTTATTTGTCAATTGTCATGTAAGGGTGGCAGATTTTCTTCCCTAAAAGACCCACGAACTTCGGATGGGTTTTGACTGCGAACAATTATTTAATTTGGATTTTTATGACAGATTTGTCTTTGTTCAATTCCAATTACACCAAATGTCATGATGAAATAGGGTATCTGACCCTTCAGATCTGCATTACTGCTTTATTGGATTACCAGCTCAATTTAAAAAAAAACTATGGCAACAGTCCCGTCCCATCACTTGCTCGACCTACATAGCCATATTATTAATTTCAAAACCTTACTAATTCTATAGTCAAGAGGCTTGCAAGAACAACGGCCAGAGAAGATTTTTTGAGATAATTTTCCGAAATGTATTGATCGCACTTTTCCCTATATTAGTAGTCGTGTCTGATGGAATTCAACGTATTCCGTAGCATCATATTTTTAGCGAAGCGTCCTTCTTACTAATCTGATTTCTTTCTTGCCAATATCAACTTTACTCAGTCAATGATTCAGTTAGGTTATTATTCTTCTCCCATTCCCCAGGTCCCCACATGATGCAGAACTTCCTTCTACGTTGGCTACATCATTGCAACATTCATGGACTCCAACGAATGGCCCCACCAGCTCGCACTGCAATTTCTATCATGGAAAATGTAGTTGCCACAAAACCTGTATGCAGACAGGCATATCTCCCGTCTGCAATAGTGCTCTTTTCTGCAAAGAACTAAGTCATTCCATTGGAAGAGACAATCCCCTTATGCCGCTAGATTCCATTTAATTTACCCCACTAGAATGGTTTATATTATCACTGTTCCAATGCCACTTAGCTGTTTCTAACTGGGGCCCCTTTTAAATCCAAACAAGATAAATATTTTATATTACGATTTGGTACAATTGCAAAACTGAGCACATCTCCTTCTGTCCACTTTGAGGTCATATTTACATAGTGCCTATGTCCTGCTACCAAAATCGAAGGCCTTTTCTTCATAAATGTGGCGTCGTCCTGTCAGAAAAAGTCCTCGTGAATTACCGTACTCACTATTGCACTGCATCGAATGTAGTTCAGCCTTCGGTTCAAAAACTGAGCTGCACTGCTCAAACAAGAAATATTGACTGCAGACGCTTTTGCCCCGGATCGAGTTATCATCCAGTTTTAATCGCGTTTGCATTAATTAATTCAGTTATATAATTTACCTCTTTTCGTTCGTGTAATTCACTCACTTCATTACCACTAGCTAGACTTTTCTCAACTTTAGTTTGAGACTAAGCCTTCGTCAGGCCCACATATTCTTCCCCTTCAGCAGACAAAGGTCACTTTCTGAAATGTGAGATATTTAGGAAATATCAAAGGAAAAAGGGATCTTGTTGAACTGCTTCCCTCACGACTCTAATTAAACATATCTAAGAACTTTAGTATTAGTTACAATACTTACAATCAAACTGACCGAAAACAGTTATTTTCTGAACACACTTAATTGTGAAATCCCCAAGGGTGTGCATTCGAGCCGCTATTCACTCAAGCTAAAGTTTTATTTCACTAATTGTGCACGATTACTGACGTGCACTTTGAAAAATTATCTCTCTGAGATTTTACGAGTGGGCCATCCGGATATAATTCTTTTCCTGTTCATAATTCATGGACACATCAAAAGGATACTGGACTAGACATGTATAATTGTCCCGGACAGCTCCCTTGAACCAAATTTCGGCAGGTGTCAAATGTCCATTTTATTTGGAATTGTCGCTCAAAAGTGATAAATATTATGGCTCTTTAACCCTTCCATTTTGGGGGTAAAAATATAATCTAACATTACTGCGTATCACAAGGACTGGTTCCAATGAACGAACATTTGTGGTGCCATCGGAAAGTGATATATTGCTCCTTTCATGCTGTGATTGCCTCGTCTGGCTCCTTATTTTAGAGAGACAGAATCTGCTATGCTCCGAAAAGGAACTCAACAGAGAGTGTGAGAGGGGGGCAGAGAATTATTCTGCTGACCACCGACCGTAGGAGAAAAACACGAATTAGTTAGTTAACTTGTCTTTGGAATGATTGCGTATTTTATATACTTTGAGGTGACTTTTCGCCAAATATCAGAATTAATGTTTGACACAATTGATTGGAAAGCATTACGACTGCCGTATCTGATAGAGAAATTGCACAGCATTCAGATTTGACGAAAGTTCACAATTGGAATTAATTCATTGCAATGTGTGAATTTTGATTACAGCCCGCATCGTGCACCGTGTTAGAATATTTCTTAGCCATGCTTTATAATTTGATAAATATGTGATTGCAACACAAAGCGTGCGGGGTAGTTCACCATGACGTAGTTTGGGCTGGAGCGTTTTAGCTGTGAAGGAACACTGTCGCGGCACGATGTTCGATCTACGGAATAGTGAAGGCTGACATGGGAAACAGGACTCAGGTGCAAAAAAAATTCAATACGTACCCATGACCGGTAGGAATGAACGTTTACTCTAATTAGAAGAGCCAATAACCAGAAGCATCGATTACCACAATAGAAGGAGATTTGGACGGTATTCGAGGAATATATTTATTTAATCCCGACGGTAAGCATCTGAAACTAGCACCCTCAAATGTCGGGTGAAGCGCGAACGGTTACAACGGAGAATAAACTTGGAGACATGCATTTGAAACGTCCCAGCATCGAAGGCTACCGACCCAAGTGCTGGAAAATGGACTCAAGTAGATACGTGCTTCTTGTTCAGCTTGGCACGATGGACCGAAGTGTTTCTTTTTGCGCTCTGAAGCTCAATATCACTACCATGTGTGATGCATATTTCGTTGATGTAATTGCAGGCTATAAGCACATGTAAGCAATAAAGCAATAAGCAATAGCACATGCAGGCTATAAGTACATCCACACACGGACATATTCCGGTCGGAGAAAACCTACTTTTGACTACGAAACGTGATTTATTTCCCCCTGTTAAAGCAATACCTGAAATGAAAATTCCTACCTCTGATTTCACTTGCGCATTGCCTCACCCCCACTCTCATTAACCTTCTCCTATTCTGTTTTTTTTTAAGTTTACAGTACCCAATTCCTTTTTTCCAATTAAGGGGCAATTTAGGGTGGCCAATCCACCTAGCGTGCACATTTTTGAGTTGTGGTGGGGAAACCCACGCAAACAAACGGAGAATGTGCAAACTCCACACGGACAGTGACTCAGAGCCGGGATCGAACCTGAGACCTCAGCGCCGTGAGGCTGTAGTGTTAACCCACGTGCTGCATCGTGAATCCGGACACTCGTCGCTAATTGTCGACATTTCATATACAGATACCTATGTCCCTGTTTTCGACTGCTTAAATCGTAAATTTTAGGGAAAAGACCAATAAATCTCAGAACCTCGACTTTAAAATGACACACTGTACGGAGGAACACAGCGTTTCGATTAAATATCGGAAATATGTCATTATTTTTTATTGTGTGCTATTTACAAATCGTGTTTGCACCTGTCATGCAAGGTGTTTTCTTTTAATTTTACAATTTTTTTAGAACAATATATTGAGGGCAGCACGGTAGCATGGTGGTTAGCATAAATGCTTCACAGCTCCAGGGTCCCAGGTTCAATTCCCGGCTGGTTCACTGTCAGTGCGGAGTCTGCACGTCCTCCCCGTGTGTGCGTGGATTTCCTCCGGGTGCTCCGGTTTCCTCCCACAGTCCAAAGATGTGCTGGTTCGGTGGATTGGCCATGCTAAATTTCCCGTAGTGTCATAAAAAAGTAAGGTTAAGGAGGTGGGGTTGTTAGTTTACGGGTATAGGGTGGATATGTGGGTTTGAAAATGGTGATCATTGCTCTGCACAACATCGAGGGCCGAAGGGCCTGTTCTGTGCTGTACTGTTCTGTTGATGCTACTACGACTGATTTCACGTTCTATCAATGGAATTACTTGTATCATAGTTTAAGAATGTTTACGTTTTTAACGTCTGGATGCGACGGTGTAAAGAATAGATTTGTGTTCGGATTACTAAGAGGGAGAATATGAGAAAGGATCTGACACATTTTTCTTGAATTCTCCTTATTTTTATCACATTCGGGACTTCGATAAATTTTTGAAAAAATTATCCAATTTCATGGCGTTAGATTATTCACAGTTGTGAATCGTGTGGCTTAAGCAGTGTAATGTTCCGACCAGATCGCTCGTCAACTTTTCGTCTTGAATAAGAAATTGATGCAGTCGGAATTTTCTGTTGTGTATATCAACATGGACAACTTTAATGTATGTATTTATCTTTTCCAAGCCCCCAGAGAATACAATCAGTGCAGAACGGGTAAGGAAGCAATGTATTTGTTGCAGAACCTCTTCGATATTGGGAGACTTAATTATTGGAACAAATTATCATTGGCAAATAAAAATTAACGTCTGTGGACAGCTTCAGATCGAGGTTAACATATCCACCTTTTGTTCGTGCCGAATTCGAAAATGACATATTATGTGTATAGGCTTACGTTCAGCCAACCTTTAGGCGGAGAGAGAGTATAACTGAAAAACTGGTTCATTCCGCAGAATGTACAGGAGACAGGAATTCTCAGAGCTTTAAATTACAGGAAAAAGTGCATTTGTGTATGGAGACAGACATTTTCATTGGCAACATAATACAGAATCATACGTCTGAGGCACATATTTATTTATTTATAGATGTGAGCTCTTCTGGATGGATAGAACTATAGCAATAGATGTACTGTCAAAGCGGATGTCGACAGAGTTTGATTGCAGGTGGGGGATTCGACATCACAGTGATTATTGCACGTTATTCATCAAAGAGGATACATATTTACAAATATATTGCGCCTTACATATTCCTGAGAGCGTCGACCGGCGATATTTGAGTTAGATGAACTTAATAAAAAAATGCAACGATGGAGAGACAAAACATATCTACAATTCACAGACACATAGGTTATGATCGCCACCAAGTTGCTGGTTTCAGCTGTTTCTTTCCACGACGAACTGTCGGGCGAACGCTCATGCAGATGCACCCGAAGTGTTCCATGAATGTTTACTTAACATATGTTAATGAATGCTCTGGACTCCGAGATTGAGTATTTTTTCCCTCCGTCCTCACTTTTAAAACACAGTTACTGATTCGTCTGATGAGCATTCAAGCATTAGGACACTTGCGGACATACTGAAAGCAGCTGCTTGCAAATTACGCTATTCGTACAGCAGGAGGAATGATTTACCTGGCAGAAAGCAAATAATAGAAGGTTACTTAAGCCGCTGGAGGCAGAGTGCATTTAGAGTTGTATAGAACGAATCAGACATTGCTGTTCTGTTTTTGATTTGTTCGTGTCATAAACTCTTTAATTTGCTCACAATACGTTCTTGTGCTTATCGTTCTGCAGTACAAACAGTTGGAACGATCGGCTTAACGTAACAGACAACCTCCGATCAAATATCCAGCCAGCGAACTGCAAAGTTTTCCATTTCGCATCTATGATAACGTCCCTTTAAAGAGACATCTTTATCAATTACTACGTGTAATAGAGCCTACATTATTGCAACAAATAGGTAACACACTAATTCCTTCCTGGCAACCTTTATTGTTTACATTTTCTTGATTTTATAAAACGTATCAACATCAACGACTCCATGGTTAACCAATGACGCAGTTCTATCGTATGTCGGTATGAGAATGCGTAGGCTACCAAGAAACGTGTCCCAAAATCGGAAATAGCCTGAACTGTGCACGTAGTGCGACCTTAAATTAATTCATTCCTAATCTGTGCATAAGGAATATGATTGGGGACTGTATAAAAATATTTATATGCAGTGCAATAACGACTAAACAGAACAGTAAACAGCATTTCTTTCATATCTATGCACAAATTTACATTGGAGGCAGGGTTGCCAGATGTTTGCACTAAATGTCTACAAAGACTGGAAGGGCCGGTTTATCCCAGTTTAACAGCACATTAGCATAGTGGTTAGCATAAATGCTTCACAGCTCCAGGGTCCCAGGTTCGAATCCCGGCTTGGGTCACTGTCTGTGTGGAGTCTGCACGTTCTCCCCGTGTGTGCGTGGGTTTCCTCCGGGTGCTCCGGTTTCCTCCCACAGTCCAAAGATGTGCAGGTTAGGTGAATTGGCCAGGCTAAATTTCCCTCAGGTTCAAAATTGCCCTTAGTGTTAGGTGGGGTTACTGGGTTATGGGGATAGGGTGGAGGTGTGGGCTTGGGTAGGGTGCTCATTCCAAGAGCCGGTGCAGACTCGATGGGCCGAATGGCCTCCTTCTGCACTGTAAATTCTATGAAATCTATGAAACAGCCGTTTCAGCATGGAGAGCGAGACCAATAACACGGAATTAATTTTCGTACTAGGTGAGATTATTTATGATGGTCCTGCGTTCTCAAACGTGCTCCTGTCCTGAGATGTGGCGACCGTCAGGTTAAATAATCGCCAGTCACCTCTACTTGTCAATTAGCGAAGCAGCGAGAGTCATCTTGGCATATGGATACTTGCCTTTTTTACAGAGACTGATATACTCAATGAAGAAATTTCGCATGTTCATAATAACTGTGTTTCGAGACAGTAATGATAATTTTTTTTATTGTCACAGGTATTCTTACGTTAACACTGCAGTGAAGATACCGTGCAAATCCCCTCATCGCCGCACTCTGGCGTCAGTTGGTGTTCACGGAGGTAGAATTCAAAATGTCCAAATTTCCCAGCAGCACATCTTTCGAGACATGTTGGAGGAAATCGGAGCCCCCGGAGGAACCTGACGCAGACACGGGGAGAAGATGCAGACTCTGCACAGAAAGTGATCCAGGCGGGAATCGAAAGGGGGACCTTGGCACTGTGAAGCAACAGTGACAACCACTGTTCGATCGTGGCTCGAATAGCCGTTGATGGATGTATCTTCATTCTTAGCCTCCATTTCGTTTTGCCTGTAACGTTGCAAATGCAAATGCCTCTGCATCAACTTCTCACTCTCTCATTCTCTGTTCCATCCCGATATCTACCTGTACACGGATACAGCACTCTACGACAGGACTAAGCGTGAGTAGTGTATGGAATTTTACATAAGAGATAATATTTTGGAAAATGTACTGCTGTTTTCTGGCAATGCAGTCTTTCAACTTAATTTTCTTGTCTATTTATTAGAGGCGTGAGGGCAGGAAAACCTCAAAACGAACCGTCTTCTGGGCATAAGGAGAATTAAAGACAATGAACAACTGTTGTCATGTGGCCGCCAACTGGGATACAGGTCTTTCAAGGCGTGCACTGATACACAATAAACTGAATGTGTGTTTGCTGAATAGAATTCCGATTGACATAGGGAGGGAAGTGTTTTGGTTGCATGTTAGTCTGTTCATATTCCTTTCCTAGCATTCACGGCCGCCGGAAGTTGAAAATCTACAGAAGAACGCTGAGTCTTAAACAGCTCCAAGTGTAACATTACACGGAGAACATATTTTTATTGGTCCGAATTTAAGTTACAGAGAGTGACTATGGATTTGATCATCAGATAAAAATAAATTTGTTTTAATTTGAACGATTTTTCAAGAAGCAACTGGGAAACCAGGATAACTCGATGCCAGGCAACCCAATGTTGTAAACAGAAATTAACATAACATATTTATAATGCAAGTGAAGAAACTTGACTTCACGACTAGCGAGTGCAAATTACCTATAATATAAAACGACAGAAGTCGCAAACGCTACCCGTGTCCCAGTCAACTACCAACCAGGTTTTCACGCCATTTCACCAGCTGTACAATAATGGTTTCCGTGTTGCGGAACAGTCCACATACGGGACGATATGACTAGAGGACGAGGTAGTCAGTGAATACTGATACTTTTCAACCAGTCGTGAACTGGAAGGACAGGAGTGTCATATAGTGAAGAGGACGCATGGATGGTAACATTAATTGATCTTTTCATTGAATGTAGAAACAATGATGAGGGTAGCACGGTGGCGCAGTGGGTTCGCGCTGATTCCTCACGGCGTTGAGGTCCAAGGTTCAATCCCGGCTCTGGGTTACTGTCCGTGTGGCGTTTGCACATTCTCCCCGTACTTCAACTCCCCCACAGAGATGTGCAGAGGAGGTGGAAATGTATCAAATGCAGGTCAGCCCACATCTCTAAGCATGCATAGAACATGGTCAAAATATTACAGAAAATACATAATTTGTGATGGAGGGATGCAGTGAGACTCTTTAAGATTGTAGTCAGTGCTTCATATTTCAGTTTTGATAGATTGCAACGGCTAGTGTCATTTTTTATGTGAAATGTTGATGCTGAGGGGTGACTTATATCAGTTATACGTTGCCTTCGGAAGTCTAGAAGGTAGAACATGCAGTGCGAACGGAGGCCATTCGCAGCATCGACTCACTTAAGCCTCAGTTCAAACCTATCCCCGAACCCAAAAACACCTCCTCAAATGTTTGGTCACTAAGGGCAATTTATGTTTGCCAATCCACATAACCTGCAACTCTTTAGACTGTGGGAGGAAACCGGAGGACGAGGTGGAAACCCATACACACACGGGAGAATATGGAGACTCCACACAGACAGTGACCCATTAGGGAATCGATCCTGGGGACCCTGGCGCTGGGAGGCCAGAGTGCTATCCTGTTGTGCTATCGTGCAGCAGTAGATAAGAACATAAGACCATAAGACATAGGAGCGGAAGTAAGGCCATTCGGCCCATCGAGTCCACTCCACCATTCAATCATGGTTGATTTCAACTCCATTTACCCGCTCTCTCCCCATAGCCCTTAATTCCTCGAGAAATCAAGAATTTATCAATTTCTGTCTTAAAGACACTCAACGTCCCGGCCTCCACCGCCCTCTGTGGCAATGAATTCCACAGACCTACCATTCTCTGGCTGAAGATATTTCTCCTCATCTCTGTTCTAAAGTGACTCCCTTTTATTCTAAGGCTGCGCCCCCGCGTCCTAGTCTCTCCTGCTAATGGAAACAACGTCCCTACGTCCATCCTATCCAAGCCATTCATTATCTTGTAAGTTTCTATTATATCTCCCCTCAACCTCCTGAACTCCAATGAATATAATCCCACGATCCTCAGACGTTCATCGTATGTTAGGCCTACTATTCCTGGGATCATCCGTGTGAATCTCCGCTGGACCCGCTCCAGTGCCAGTATGTCCTTCCTGAGGTGTGGGGCCAAAAATTGCTCACAGTATTCTAAATGGGGCCTAACTCGTGTTTTATAAAGCCTCAGAAGTACATCCCTGCTTTTATATTCCAAGCCTCTTGAGATAAATGACAACATTACATTTGCTTTCTTAATTACGGACTCAACCTGCAAGTTTACCTTTAGAGAATCCTGGACTGGGACTGGGACCCTTTGCACTTTAGCATTATGAATGTTGTCACCGTTTAGAAAATAGTCCATGCCTCTATTCTTCTTTCCAAAGTGCAAGACCTCGCACTTGCCCACGTTGAATTTCATCAGCCACTTCTTGGACCATTCTCCTAAACTGCCTAAATCTTTCTGCAGCCTCCCCACCTCCTCAATACTACCTGCCCCTCCACCAATCTTTGTATCATCGGAAAACTTGGCCAGAATGCCCCCAGTCCCGTCATCTAGATCGTTAATATATAAAGAGAACAGCTGTGGCCCCAACACTGAACCCTGCGGGACACCACTTGTCACCGGTTGCCATTCCGAAAAAAAACATTTTATCCCAACTCTCTGCTTTCTGTCTGATAGCCAATCGTCAATCCATGTTAGTACCATGGATTATCCATGTATAAGGTATACAATTAAACTGCGGCAGGTAGAAATATACAGATGACGATTGAGGGCTATACTGAGAGAGACTAAATGAGCATAATGTAAAAACGAGGTCAGGAAAAACTATATTTTCAACGTCATGCTGGAAACAATGTCTCTGAATGAAGACGGCAGCTTGATTGTATTTAACTGGTCCTCAATTTTCAAGATTAATGTTTAAAATTAGCTGTCTGAATTTATTTGTTGGTTCATATTGGACGCACAAATTATCCAGGAATACGGATTTTACAACCGTGCATATCCGACTTATTTGCTTAAATATGCATGGCGAAATAGAATACACGGTCTGCAATTATTTATATCATGATTTCATTATAGAATCACGGAATGTCATAATGTTAATAGTCCAGAGAGAGTCGAGGCGGCTCTTCGATGTTTACAAAGCCTTTCTGTAGCAGCATTTGAACGATTCCACTCTCCTGTCATAATTCTGGAATATTTCAGCAAAAACATAACACATTTAAACATGCAATGTGACATGCATTGAACGGAGGTATCTCTTCAGTGCAATAACTATGAGCTCAAAGCAACAGCTTTTGGCTGATGTTCACAGACTAAACTTTGCGCCGAGCCAAGCAAATTTTAAATTTTTTGATCTTGATTTTATGTACACGTTGTATTGTGTCCAATCTTAGGCAGTTCCTGCTATTCCAGAACCTCCATCTCAAAAAGCTCCTTTATTTTACCCTGCGCTGTGATCACAATATTAATTTCCGAAAAATTAAAATTCAATGTTTCAGTTGTCCAAATGAGCGTTGCCTTCAAAGGACCGCCAATGCGCGATGTCGAGTTTATCACTTTAGGAAATCACATGGCTATTCTTATCCTTGATGTATACTGTGTTTGATATCAAATTCTGGTTGTCATCGGTCCACAAGAAAACTTGCGATTTTTAAATGAATTGCAATGATATCTGTAAGAACACTATGAACCTCCAATTGTTTTTGGCCACACATTCTCCAGTTTACATTAATTCCACCATCGCTACATACTCATAAAATTGTTAATGTATCATAAAACCAGAAGACATCAGAGCACAATTCGACCACTCGGTCCTTCGAGCCTGCTCCGCCATTCAATCATGGCCGGAACTTTCGTCAAACACATCTCCTGCCTTCTCCACGTAACCCCTCACCCACTGATTAATCAAGAACCTGTCTATCTCTGTCTTAAAGGCGCTCAGTTTCTTCGCCTCCGCAGCCTTATACGGCAAAGCGTTCCACAGATTCACCACAATTCTGGCTCAAGATATCCTCCTCATCTGTTTTGACGGATCATTCCTTTAGTCTGAGACTGTGTCATCTGGTTCTACTTGTTCCTCCAAGTGGAAACATCCTCTCCATATCCACTCTATCGAGGCATTGCAGTCACCTGTTTCAAGAAGATCCACCCGCATCCTTCGAAACTCAATCGAGTACAGACACAGAGTCCACAACGGTTCCTCATACGATAAGCTCTTCCTTACAGAGATCATTCCTGTAAACATGCTCTGACCATTCCCAATGCCAATACATCCTTCCATCGATACGGAGTGCAGAACTGCTGACAATATTCTAAATGGGGTTTAACCAGAGCCTCAGAAGTACATCCCAGGTCCTGTATTCTCGATATCACAGCGTGCATGATCACTATGCATGTGCCTTGCTAACTGCCGACTGGACCTGCCCGTGAAGCTTCAGAAAATCTTGAACAAGGACTACAAAATCCCACTATGCTTCTGATTTCTAGAGCATTTCACAATTCAGAAAATCGTCTGTGCCTTCATCCCACGTTGCAAACAACATAATCTGCCACGTTTCCACATTCCACTCTCCGGACATCTCCAAGTCTTTCTTCAGCCCCCTGCTTTATCTTTTTTTTAAATAAACATTTTATTGAAGTATTTTTGATATAGTGATAACAACAAAATAAACAATATACATGAAAGCATAAACATAGTGCAAAAGCCATTTACCTCTCGTACAGGTCCCACCTTTATTGACACCCTTCTCTAATGTAAACTACTCCTTCCTCCCGCCCCCGTCTGCTGACAATTAAATTCCCGCAAAGGAGTCGTCATACGGTTGCCATCTCCAGTTGAACCCAAACAGTGACCTCCTCAAGGCGAACTTGATTTTCTCCAAAAGAGAAAGCTAGCCATGCTCGATAGCCAGGTCTCCGACTTCGGGCGATTTGGGTCCCTCTGTGCTGATCGTATCCATCTCCGGGCGACGAGGGAAGCAAAAGCCAGAACATCTGCATCTTTCTCCTCCTGCATTCCCGGGTCTTCTGACACCCCGACAATCACCACCTCTGGACTCAGCGCCATCCTTGTTTTGAACGCCGAGGACATAACGTCCGAAAACCCCTACCAAAATTTGCTAAGCTTTGGACATTTCCAAAACAAGTGGACATGGTTCGCCAATCCTCCCGCATATTTAATGCACATGTCCTCCACCCCATTAATCTGCTCAACTGGGCCACTGTCATCTGAGCCCAGTGAACAAACTTAAATTGTATCAGCCTGAGCCTGGCACATGTTGCCGACGTATTGACTCTACTTAACGCACCTGCCATAGACCATCCTCTATCTCACCTCTCACCTCTTCCTCCAACTTGCACTTCAGCTCCTCGGTCTGCATCTCCTTATAAAATTCCAAGCCGCTCCCTTCTCCTCCACCCCCTCTGGACTAGCCAGTCCTGAATCCCCCTTAGCGGTAAAAGCAGGAAGGATGGTACCTCTTTAAGAAGGAAGTCCCGCACCTGCCGATATCTGAATTGGTTGCCCCTCGACAACCCAAACTATTCCTCCAACGGCCTCTTACTCGGAAAGCTCCCCTCTATGAACATTTCCCCTATCCTCTCAATCCCTGCTCTCAGCCACAACCGGAACCGCCGTCCATACTCCCCGGGGCAAACTGGCAATGCTGACAGACTGGCGCACAGACCAATGCTCCCAATACTCCCACATGCCGCATCCTCTGGCCACAAACTCTCAGGCTTGGAGACTGGTGGAGTACCGTGCAGGCGGAAACGGCAGAGGCGCAGTTACCAACGCCCTCAAACTGGTGCCCTTACATGATGCCGCCTCCATATGCACCCATGCCGACCCCTCCCCCACCACCCACTTCCTGATCATTGCTATGTTAGCCACCCAATAATAATTGCTAACATTTGGCAGTGCCAGCCCGCCCTCACCGCGACACCGCTCAAGCATTACCTTCCTTAACTGCGTGGTTATGCCCGCCCAGACGAAGCTCTTGATCACTCTGTTGTCCCGCTTAAAAAAGGACCGCGGAATATAGATGGGGAGACACTGAAATACAATAGGAATCTCGGGAAGACCGTCATCTTCATCGTTCGCACCCTCCAGCCAGAGACAACGGAAGCGCGTCCCATTTCAGAAAATCGTCCTTCATTTTGTCCACCAGCAGGGCCAGATTCAATTCATGCAGCCGATTCCATTCCCGTGCCTCTTGTATGCCTAGATACATGAAGCTTCCCTGTACTAACCGAAACGTCAGCTCTCCCAATCGCCTCTCCTGTCCGCTGGCCTGCACCACAAACATCTTAAGATTATACCCCGAAAACCGGCCATTTACCCCGGTTGTCCTCATGATTTCTTCCATCCCCTCTGCTGGGTCTGAAATAAACAGAAGCAGGTTATCTGTACAGAACGAAACTCTGTGCCCTTCGCCTCCCCACCCAGAACAGTCCTCTCCAGCCCTTGGACGCTCTGAGAGCAATTGCCAACGGTTCTATAGCCAACCCAAACAACACTGGGGAGAGGAGGCATCCAAGTTTAGTCCACCAATGTACTCTAAAATAATCCTTTGTTATCCTATTTTTCGCTGCACTTGCCACATGAGCCTGATTCAGTAACCTGACACAGTTAATAAAGCCCCGTCCGAATCGGAACCATCCCAATATCTCCCACAGTTGGTCCCATTCTACCCGGTCAAAAGCCTTTTCTGCAGCCATTGCGATCACTACCTCCACCTCCCTACTATCCAATGTGCATCATGATCACATTTAAAGGTCTTCTTACGTTGCCCACTAACTTTCTACCCTTAGCATACGCAGTCTGGTCTTCGCCAGTAACCTCTGGAGCACAATCCTAGTGCCTGGAGGATTGATTTTAGCCGGCAACTTGGCATCTACATTAAACAGGGAGATCGGACTGCAGGACCCACACAGCTCCAGGTATTGGCCCGCTTACGAATAAGCAAGATCGTTGCCTGTGACATCGTCGGTGGCAACACCCCTCATTCCCTTGCCTCATTGAACATCCTCAACGACACTCGCCCCAATATCTCCGAGAAAGATTTATAAAACTCCATTGGGTACCTGTCAGGACCAGTGGCCTTTCCAGTCTGCATGGCCTTCATGCTCTCCACTATCTCCACCAGCCCGATTGTGCCCTTCAGCCATTCTACACGCTCCCCATCCACCTTTGGGAAATTCAGCAGGTCCAAGAAGTGCCTCACTCCCCATAGGGGATTCGGACCTGTACAGCCTGCTGTAGAAATCCCTAAACGCCCCATTCACCCCTACTGAATCACCAACCAGGTTCCCAGTTCCGTCCTTTACTTTTCCTATCATCCTAGCTGCCGCCCTCTTCCTAAGCTGCTGAACAAGTGTTCTGCTGGACTTCTCCCCATGATCAGATATCCCCCCCCCCCTCGCCTTTCTCAGCTGCACGACCGCCCTTCCTGTCATCAGCAAGCTAAACTCCGCCTGTAACCTCCGCCATTACCTGTCTCCAGGGTGTCCGCGTACCGCCCATAAATCTGTAGTAACTCCTTTACCGGTCGGTCCGTCTCCGCCCTGTACACGAGATCAGTTCCCCCCTGACCACCGCCTTCAGTGCTTTCCACACCAACGCTGCTGAAAATTCCCTCATGTCATTGAGCTGCAGGTGGCTATGTATACATTTCCTCAGCCGCTCGCACACTACTTCATCCGCCAAAGGTCCCACATCCAACCTCCAGTGCGGGCGCTGGTTACTGTCTTTACTAACCTGCAGTTCAACCCAATGTTGAGCATGGTCTGAGATTGTAATCACCAAGTATCCCCTCTTCGCCATCCCACCTAGCAAGGCTCTGCTCAAAACGTAGAAATCAATCCGGGAATACACTTTATGCACGTGTTAGTAGAAGGAGAGCTCCTTGACGCTCGGCTGCCTAAATCTCCCTGGATGCACCACGCCCCCATCAACTCTATGATCCCTTTTAGTTCCTTTGCCATTGCTGGCATCCTGCCCGTTTTCGAGCTTGACCGATTCAAGCCAGGGTGCATAATAGTGTTGAAGTCCCCTCCCATGACAAACCTGTGCGAGTCCAGGTCAGGTATCTTCCCCAGCATCCACTTTATAAACCCTACATCATCCCAATTTCGGGTGTCCACATTTACTAATACCACCTGCACCCCCTCTACCATCCCACATACATAATGTATCGACATCCCACGTCCGAGACTATTCTACTCCCTCAAATACCACTCGCTTATTGATCAGGGTTGCAACCTCTCCATCTTTTAATCTAGTCGCGAGTGAAAGACCTGATGGACCCAGCCTTTCCCCAGTCTAACCAGGTCCATAACTCGAAGTTGAGTCTCCTGCAACATTACTACGTTCGCCTTCAATCCCCTTAGATGCACGAACACATGTGCCCTTTTGACCGGCCCATTTAACCCTCGAACATTCCAGATGATCAGCCGAGGTGGGGGGCTCATTGCCATCCCTCCGCCGATTAGCCTCCACTTTTTGTAGCTCCCTGACTTTTCACTGCTACCTGTTCCACGACAGATCTTTGTACCATCTGATAACGTCGCAAACAGGGCCTTCAGTTCCGTCTACCATATTATTAACGCACATTGCGAAACGTTATGGCCCAGCACACACCGCTGGGACATACAATTAGTCACCTGCTGCCATCGTGAAAATGACTCCTTTATCCCCATCTTCTTCCTTATGCCAGGCAGCCGATCTTTTATCGATGCCAGGATCGTCCACTTGAAAGCATGGGATCTAAACTTATTTAACTGTCTCCTGTGCTGAACATTGACAAAGGCCTTCTGGAGTTCTAAATAACTCATGTCCGCGAGTTCTCTTTTATCAAACTCCCTCTTCACGTTATCAAAGAACCAGAAAAGATTTTTTCAGACATTAACTCCCCACAATGAAACGGTTCTGAGTCAGTCCTATTTTACTATGCACTTCCAAGTATTCTACGATGTAATCTTTAATGATGGACTCTGAAATTCTTACCAGTATACTTCCGGTCATGGCAATATGCTGAGCGCGCGCACATCAGATGGCTGTTTTGCCAATCGCACCCAAAATAGCAAATTTTCCAGAATTCTTGGCTCAAAATGCCACGCAAAACTGCTAACATTTCAAAAGACACTAGTAGCGCGGAAGCAGAAGGGAAAATTCCGGCAAGCGATAGTTCAAAGTGCTGGCGAAATGTCAGTAGAGGCGGCAAGGGGCAGGAGCAGTGAGCAGACGCACCAGCGGACGCACGAGGCAAGGCGGAGTTCCCGATGAAACAAGGTACGGGGCGACCCGAACAGAGGAGCATAAACTGGTAGCGACGCCCTTCACCCCACCTCCACCACCGCGCACTACAACGGGGGAGGGATGGATGACATTCCTCAAAGAAGAACGAACTGTCATGATGAAGACGACGAAAATTTACTCCATGTGGTGGTAAAAGAGATGTTGATGGCGGTGGTGACCGAAGCGATGGCTGCCATCCAGCGTTCGATAGACGGCCCATCAAAGAATGTGGCAGAACGGACAATGACGTTCTAGGAGCTGAAAAGGACGGCAACCGACTAGAGGGATTGGTTCGTCGCTCTGGCGATCAACGTGAAAAGTTTTCTGGCAGTGCAAGGGAACCTGCGGGGAAGCGTAGAGGACGAATTAAATAGGCCCCTGTGACAGAACATCCCTATTGTGGATCTGCCAGACGGGGTGAAGGGAAGGGTGCCAAAGGCCCATATCCCCAACATGCTGGGCAACCTGATCGGGAGTAACAGCTTCCCAAACCCCCAGAACTCGATGGGGCACTCAGGGAGCTGCGGCAAAAACTCAAGACAGCGGCGCAGCCGAAATCAATCATTGCGAAGCTACACCAATACGCGAACCGGGAGAAGATCATGCGGTGGGCCCGACAGTCAAAGAACACAGAATAAGGCTCTATCAGGACACTGGGGATGACCTCGCAAAAAAAGGGCCGAATTCAAGAAGGCGAAATCGGTGCCCTACAAGGTCGTGGTGATGTTCGGCATGTTGTTTCCATTCAGAATTTTGGTAAAGGCATAAAGTAAAATGAAAATAATTTGGCACCCTGGCGAAGTACGAGGGGTTGATGAAAACCAACAGGCTAGAGAAGGAACAGGCGCAGAAAAGGGGAGGGATGCGGGGCAAAAGACGGAAAGTGGAGGACGAAACGGCACACAGATGTTTTGCATGGTCCCTGTTGTCGCCGGAATGTGCTGCCTCCTTCTCCGACTAAAATAGGAGGACATAGAGAGCGTAGCGAGGATAGGGGAAATAGGTGAGGGGGCGCGGTAGGGAACGGAGCCGGGCAGACATCACAGTTATATGGCGAGACCACCCTCTGGAGGGGAGCCACAGTACTTGCAGGGAGGGCTTTCACGGGAACAGAACCATTAAAGTGGACCGTGGCGCATCTCTCAGGGAGATGAAGCGTCTGACCAAGTCAGGGTGTGTCCTGGGCAGTAACGCGGGCGAATTCGGGGGGGGGGGGAGAAGTGCTGGGGCCCCAAGGAGTGTAGGTGAGAAAAGGAGGGCATTCACGGACCAAAAAAGGCCTGAAGATAGGAAAGGCTTGACAGCGAGACAGACACACGTCCCTGCAGGCGTAGAGAAGGCTGATTAATCAAGAGAACGCCATAAGCAGCCACTTTGGCAGGGCTATAAAAGGTGAATCCCTGGGTTTCAGGGGAGCACAAAAGTGGCGTGCGCACATTTGGCGTCCCTGGACAAAGTGAAGCCGTGGAGCGCAGTAGCCCAACCTCATGGGAAGGGCGGCGACCATGTCCGGTTTGGAATGCTCCCTGACAAAAGAATGACCGCAGTGCAGGGCAGTCCACCAGGTCAGTGTGGTTGATCCCAAGAACCGGGGAGGGGGTGTCGCAACACCTCCACCAAGCTAGTTTCCTGGAATGTAAGGGGACTTAATGGCCCAGTGAAATGATACAGGGTCTTCGCCCACCTGAGAATCCAGAAGGCGGACATAGGCTACCTGCAGGAAACACACCTGAGGGAAAAAGAGAGACTACTGGGAAGAAAGGCCTGGGTGGGACAGACGCACCATTCATGTTACGGTTCAAGGGCTAGGGCAGCGGCCATACTCAACAGCGAGTGGTCGAAATTGACTGTGACTAGTACGGTTATGGATCCAGTGGATAGTACACCATAAACAGTGGTGTCCTGGATGGGGCACAGGTAGTACTGGAGAATGTGATCGCACTCAACTGGGAGGACACAGACTTTATAATAAAATACCATGGCGGAAATTGCCGACATTGACTGATTATAGGGGCAATTATATCTGTGTACAGGACCCACTGACCGACCAGTCAAATCCTAGAACGGGAAAATGACAGGTATGGCTAAGGAGCTGGGGACATTTATGGAACAGTTGGGGGACAGTGGTTCCGTTAAGGTTCCTGCACCCGGGAGAAAAATATTTCTCAAGTTTTCAAATTGGCCAATGTATATTCTGTATCTACTTCTTTGCAGCGGGCAAAACGGTATTTCGTGGTATTACAGGAGCACAGTACTCCACAATAGTCATATGCAACCATGTTCCGCAGTACCTGGATGTGAGGTTGGAGACGGCACGTACCCAGCGCCCCATGTGAAGATTGGACACAGATCTCCTGGACGACAAGGCCTTCAGCGAAAACAATCGCAGGCAAAATGCGATCTCCCTCTTGCAGGTAAACAGAAAATACTCCGCGTCTATGTTGTACATCTGCTGCATAGAGGCAAATGCTACAAATGGAATTTAACCTGCTATCTAATAGAAAGCATGTACCAACTCCGGCAGGCACGGGAATCTTTTTCGAACGTGGAAAAAATGTTGGCGGCCTGCTGGCTCACGAGCTGAGACAGCAGGCAGCCATGAGGCACATAGCACAGGTACAATATGGCAGAGGCACACTGATAGTGGAACCAGTAGAGGTCAATCAAGCATTTGAGACCGAGGAGTGGAGACCTCCGAATCTGATGGCGATGCGGGGATGAAACAATTCCTCGACAGCCTGGAAATGCCCGTTGTGGGAGAGAGTATACGGGGGAATTGGAAGGACCAATCGATCTGGGATAAATCATGGAGTGCCTCCGCACCACAAAGGCAGGGAAGGCGCCGGGGCATGATGGATCCCGGCAGACGTCGACAAGAAATTCGCACGGGCTCTGGGCCGCACATCGAAGTGACCTGTTCACAGACATGCTGGCAAGGGACACTTTGCATCGCATGCTAGCACAGGCCTCAATCTTAATAATACCCCAAACGACAGACCCGTCGGGATGTGGATATTATAGACCCATTCCGCTTATGAATGTGTTTGCTGGAGAACACGTTCGGAAGGTGGTCACTGAAGATCAGATGGGCTTGTCAAGGGTAGGAAACTCAATGCGAACATCAGACAGCTGGTGAACGGCATTATGACCCTGACCAGGGAGAGAACACCAGAGGTGATCGCCTCCCTGGATGCAGATAAAGACTGTGACAAAGTCAAGAGTTACTGGAACGGCTTTGGCTAGGAGCAGGATTCACCTCCTTGGTGACACTTCTGTGCAGTACTCCTACTGCGAGCGTTCGAACGAACACCACCAGCTCGGAACAAATCCTGCTACAAAGAGGCACATGGCAAGAATGCCCACTGACCCTGCTATAGTTTGCTTTCTCAATGGAACCCATAGCAATAGCCCGACTGGGGTGCTACAAACTGGAAAGGCATCCAATGAGGAGGCAGAGAGCACAGAACTCAGCTGTATGCAGATCACCAGCTCCTGTCCGCCTAAAAGCCACGGGAAGGACTGAAAACTATCATGCATTTATTTAAAGCGTTCCCAACCTGGGCAAAAGTGAGGCATTTCCGCTGAACCCAAACGGGGGAGGGACATAGCTGGAGGAGCTCCCGATCAAAACAGCACAAAACAGATTCCGATTCCAAGGGATCCAAACAGCCAGATAGAACATAGAACATAGAACAGTACAGCACAGAACAGGCCCTTCGGCCCTCGATGTTGTGCCGAGCAATGATCACCCTACCCAAACCCACATATCTACCCTATACACGTAACCCAACAACCCCCCCCTAACCTTACTTTTTTAGGACACTAGGGGCAATTTAGCATGGCCAATCCACCTAACCCGCTCATCTTTGGACTGTGGGAGGAAACCGGAGCACACGGAGGAAACCCACGCACACAAGGGGAGGACGTGCAGACTCCGCACCGACAGTGACCCAGCCGGGAATCGAACCTGGGACCCAGGAGCTGTGAAGCATTTATGCTAACCACCATGCTACCGTGCTGCCCTTGTATAAGAACATAAGAACATAAGAACATAAGAACATAAGAACATAAGAACTAGGAGCAGGAGTAGGCCATCTGGCCCCTCGAGCCTGCTCCGCCATTCAATGAGATCATGGCTGATCTTTTGTGGACTCAGCTCCACTTTCCGGCCCGAACACCATCTAGAGGATGTAAACTAGTATGGCAGCGGATGGAAACCAGAGTGTTAGCATGGAACGTATAACACCTAAATGCGAAATATATAACAAGAATAGGAGATAAATATCAACCTCAGGCACTGCAAAAGATCTGACTAGTGTGAGACGGGAGGTGGTAAATGTTAGAACATAAGAACATAAGAACTAGGAGCAGGAGTAGGCCATCTGGCCCCTCGAGCCTGCTCTGCCATTCAATTAGATCATGGCTGATCTTTTGTGGACTCAGCTCTACTTTCCGGCCCGAACACCATAACCCTTAATCCCTTTATTCTTCAAAAAACTATCTATCTTTACCTTAAAAACATGTAATGAAGGAGCCTCAACTGCTTCACTGGGCAAGGAATTCCATAGATTCACAACCCTTTGGGTGAAGAAGTTCCTCCTAAACTCAGTTCTAAATCTACTTCCCCTTATTTTGAGGCTATGCCCCCTAGTTCTGCTGTCACCCGCCAGTGGAAACAACCTGCCCGCATCTATCCTATCTATTCCCTTCATAATTTTAAATGTTTCTATTAGATCCCCCCTCATCCTTCTAAATTCCAACGAGTACAGTCCCAGTCTACTCAACCTCTCCTCATAATCCAACCCCTTCAGCTCTGGGATTAACCTAGTGAATCTCCTCTGCACACCCTCCAGCGCCAGTACGTCCTTTCTCAAGTAAGGAGACCAAAACTGAACACAATACTCCAGGTGTGGCCGCACTAACACCTTATACAATTGCAACATACCCTCCCTAGTCTTAAACTCCATCCCTCTTGCAATGAAGGACAAAATTCCATTTGCCTTCTTAATCACCTGTTGCACTTGTAAACCAACCTTCTGTGACTCATGCACTAGCACACCCAAGTCTCTCTGAACAGCGGCATGCTTTAATATTTTATCGTTTAAATAATAATCCCGTTTGCTGTTATTCCTACCAAAATGGATAACCTCACATTTGTCAACATTGTATTCCATCTGCCAGACCCGAGCCCATTCACTTAACCTATCCAAATCCCTCTGCAGACTTCCAGTATCCTCTGCACTTTTCGCTTTACCACTCATCTTAGTGTCATCTGCAAACTTGGACACATTGCCCTTGGTCCCCAACTCCAAATCATCAATGTAAATTGTGAACAATTCTGGGCCCAACACGGATCCCTGAGGGACACCACTAGCTACTGATTGCCAACCAGAGAAACACCCATTTATCCCAACTCTTTGCTTTCTATTAATTAACCAATCCTCTATCCATGCTACTACTTTACCCATAATGCCATGCATCTTTATCTTATGCAGCAACCTTTTGTGTGGCACCTTGTCAAAGGCTTTCTGGAAATCCAGATATACCACATCCATCGGCTCCCCGTTATCTACTGCACTGGTAATGTCCTCAAAAAATTCCACTAAATTAGTTAGGCACGACCTGCCTTTTACGAACCCATGCTGCGTCTGCCCAATGGGACAATTTCTATCCAGATGCCTCGCAATTTCTTCCTTGATGATAGATTCCAGCATCTTCCCTATTACCGAAGTTAAACTCACTGGCCGATAATTTCCTGCTTTCTGCCTACCTCCTTTTTTAAACAGTGGCGTCACGTTTGCTAATTTCCAATCCACCGGGACCACCCCAGAGTCTAGTGAATTTCGGTAAATTATCACTAGTACATCTGCAATTTCCCTAGCCATCTCTTTTAGCACTCTGGGATGCATTCCATCAGGGCCAGGAGACTTGTCTACCTTTAGCCCCATTAGCTTGCCCATCACTCCCTCCTTAGTGATAACAATCGTCTCAAGGTCCTCACCTGTCATAGCCTCATTTCTATCAGTCACTGGCATGTTATCTGTGTCTTCCACTGTGAAGACCGACCCAAAAAACCTATTCAGTTCCTCAGCCATTTCCTCATTTCCCATTATTAAAACTCCCTTCTCATCCTCTAAAGGACCAATATTTACCTTAGCCACTCTTTTTTGTCTTATATATTTGTAAAAACTTTTACTGTCTGTTTTTATATTCTGAGCAAGTTTACTCTCATACTCTATCTTACTCTTCTTTATAGCTTTTTTAGTAGCTTTCTGTTGCCCCCTAAAGATTTCCCAGTCCTCTAATCTCCCAGCAATCTTTGCCACTTTATATGCTTTTTCCTTCAATTTGATACTCTCCCTTATTTCCTTAGATATCCACGGTCGATTTTCCCTCTTTCTTCCGTCCTTCCTTTTTGTTGGTATAAACCTTTGCTGAGCACTGTGAAAAATCGCTTGGAAGGTTCTCCACTGTTCCTCAACTGTTCCACCATAAAGTCTTAGCTCCCAGTCTACCTTAGCTAGTTCTTCTCTCATCCCCTTGTAATCTCCTTTGTTTAAACACAAAACACTAGTATTTGATTTTAGTTTCTCACCCTCCATCTGTATTTTAAATTCCACCATATTGTGATCGCTCCTTCCGAGAGGATCCCTAACTATGAGATCATGAATCAATCCTGTCTCATTACACAGGACAAGATCTAGGACCGCTTGTTCCCTCGTAGGTTCCATTACATACTGTTCTAGGAAACTATCGCGGATACATTCTATAAACCCCTCCTCACGGTTGCCTTGACCGACCTGGTTAAACCAATCGACATGTAGATTAAAATCCCCCATGATAACTGCTGTACCATTTCTACATGCATCAGTTATTTCTTTGTTTATTGCCTGCCCCACCATCTCGTTACTATTTGGTGGCCGATAGACTACTCCTATCAGTGACTTTTTCGCCTTACTATTCCTGATTTCCACCCAAATGGATTCAACCTTATCCTCCATAGCACCGATGTCATCCCTTACTATTGCCCGGATGTCATCCTTAAATAACAGAGCAACACCACCTCCCTTACCATCCACTCTGTCCTTCCGAATAGTTTGATACCCTCGGATATTTAACTCCCAGTCGTGACCATCCTTTAACCATGTTTCAGTAAATGCCACTAAATCATAGTCCTTCACGATGATTTGTGCCACCAACTCATTTACTTTATTCCGAATACTACGAGCATTCAGGTAAAGTACACTTATGTTGGTTTTTTTACCTCTGTTTTGAATCTTAACATCTCCAGTTTTATTCCTTGTGTTATTACTTGCAAGTATATACAAGTATATACTTGACACATATACAGAAATGGAACCTTACCAGCCTGTTGGAGGAAGTCAAAAAGGACCAACAGAAGTGAGCCGGTCTCCTATTCTTCCTGGCGGAGAGAGTGCAGACGGCCGAATTGCACGTGCTTCCGAGATTTCTCTTCCTGTTTAAGTTCATAACTACCATCATCCCGACGGGCTTTACTCAGAACTTAGGTAGCTGAGTTATGGCGTTCGTGTGTGTATGTTGGGGAGCCGGGGGTGGAGGCATTACAGGAATCCAGGTGTCCCCATAACAACACTGTAACTGAGCAATAGTAAGGGATGACTGGCAATGCCAAACTTGCAGTATTACTACAGGACAGCAACAGCCAAACGAGTGCGGGAATGTGTGCACGTGTCCAATTCAGATTGAGTACTGGTGGAGGAGGTCTCTTGCAAGGGAACTGCCATCAGAGCCCGGGCCACGGCAGCACTTCACAGAACATAAAAAAGTGCAGCACATAACAGGCCCTTCGGCTCTCGATGTTGTGATAAGAATTGTCCGAAACCAAGATAAAGCTATCCGTGTCATTGTCTTGACACTTCCTGTCATTCTGGTGTGCTCCATGTGCCGATCCAATAACCGCTTGAAAGTTCCTGAAGTGTCCGACTCCACTATCACAGCAGGCGTTCCATTCCACACTCTAAACACTCTGAGTAAAGAACCATCCTCGGACATCGGTCCTGTATCTTCCACACTGAACATTATAGTTATGCCCTCTTGAAAAAACCACATCCACCTGAAGAAGTAGTCTCTGAACGTCCACTCTATCTATCCCCCTCATCACCTTATAAACATCTATTCAGTCGCCTCTCAGCCTCCTCCGCCCCAAAGAGAAAAGCCCTAGCTCTCTCAACCTTTCCTCAGAAGACCTTCCTTCCAAACAAGGCAGCATCCTGGTAAATCTCCTTTACACCCTTTTCAATAATTCCACATCCTTCGTATAGTGAGGTGACCAGAACTGCAGATAATATTCCAATTGTGGTCTCACCAGGGACATGTACAGTTGCAGCATAACTCCACGTCTGTTGAACCCAAGCCCTCTGTTAATAAACACATACACACGAGAGGCCTTCTGCACGGCTCTATCCAATTGAGTGGCAATCTTCAAAGATCTGTGGACCTGAACCCTAAGATCTCTCTGTTCCTCCGTATTCCTCATAACCCTGTTGTTGAACCTGTAATCCGCATTCAAATGTTTCCTCCCAATATTAATCACTTCCCACTTATCACGGTTAAACTCCATCTGCCATTTTTCGGCCCAGCTCTGCATTTTATCAATGTCTCTTTGCAGCCTAAAACAGCCCTCCTGTTCTCCCTCCCCTTAAGGATTCTGAAAACACGGTCCGAGACATCACGGACCCTGGCACCCACCAGGCAGCATACCATCCATGAGTCGCTTTCATTGCCACATAACCGTTTATCTGTCCCTCTAACTATCGAGTGCCCAATAGCTATTGCTCTTCGGCTCTCCCCTCTTCCCTACTGAGCCACATGGATGGAGTCGGTGCTTGAGATCCGGTTACTGTAGCTTACCACTGGTAGGCCGTCCACTTTAACATTATCCAATGCGGTAGATATATTACTGAGGGTAACGCCCGCAGGGGATCCCTGCACTGAGTCCTTCCTCCCAGCCCCTCTCACCGTCACACATCTATCTACATTCTGCGGAGTAACTACATCCTTGAAGCTACGATCTGTGACCACCACTGCCTCCTGAATGATCCGTAGTTCATCCAGCTCTAGTTCCCTGATGCGGTTTCTGAGGAGCAGGAGAAGGCTGCACTTCACACAGGTGAAATCAGCAGGTATACTGACGGCGATCCTCACCTTAAATAATCTGCAGGTGGAACATTGTACTGCCTTCGCCTCCATCCCCTCCAGCCAATTTGCGGATAAAAGAAAATAAATAACGAGCTTACCTGATATTAACTTAGGTTAGAGGATTTGGAAAGGTGGGGGATATTACTGGTGTCGTTCCTCGGGTTTAGCAACCGCCCAACTTAAATACAGGTAGAAATAGAACACTTAAGCACCTACCTTAATTCCAAGCGCTACTCGGGCTCACTCCCTCTCTCCCGCTCCCGTAAATGAAGGCCGCTGGAACCTGGGTTAAGTTTAAGACCTTAACTGATTCCCAAGATGTACTCCGCCTCCTTCTCACTCTCCCGCTCTCTGAAATGAAAGCCGCTGGTACCTCGGGGTACGTTTATTAACCGCCCTGATTCCCAAGCTGTACTCCGGCTCCTTCTGTCTACCCCCGCTGCCGGAAATTAAGGCCTCTAGAACATGGGAGTAAGGTTAAGAACCGAGCTGATTTCCAAGCTGTACTCCAGCTTCCTCTCTCTCCCGGAAATGAAGGCCGCTGGAACCTGGGGGTAAGTTTAAGAACGTACCAGATTCCAAATCTGCGCTCCGGCTCCATCTCTCTCACCCGCTCCCGGAAATGAAGGCCGCTGAAACATGCGGGTATGTCTAAGAACCTACCTGAATCCCAAGCTGCACTCCCGCTCCATCTGTCACTCCATCTCCCGAAAATGAAGCAGCTGGAAAATGGGCGTAAGTTTACGAACCTACCTGTTTTCCAAGCTGTGCTTCGGCTCCCTCTCTCTCGTGCGCTCTCCGAAATGAAGGCCGCTGGAAACTGGCGGTAAGTTTAAGAACCTAACTGATTCCCAAGCTGTCCTCCGGCTAGCTCTCTCTCCCGGAAATTATAACCTACCTCATTTCCAAGCTGTTCTCCGGCTCCCTCCCTCGCCCCTGCTCCCGAAAATGAAGGCCGTTGGAGCTTGGGGCTAATTTTAAGAAACAACATGATTCCCAAGCTGCACTCCGGCTTCCACTCTCTCTCCCACTCCTGAAAATGAATGCTGCTGGAACCTGGTGGGAATTTTAAGCACCTGCCTGATTCCCAAGCTGCACGCCGGCTCCCGCTCTCTCTCGCTCCTTGAAATGAAGGGTGCTGGAACATAAGGGTATGGTTAAGCTCCAACCTCATTCTGAAGCTGTACTCCGGCTCCCTCTGCCTCTCCCGCTCACGGAAATGAAGGCCGCTGGAACCTAGCGGTAAGTTTAACAACCTTGATTCCCAAGCGACACATCCGCTACCTATCTCTCCACCGCTCTCTGAAATGAAGACCGCTGGAACCTGCGGGTATGTTGAAGAAACTACCTGATTCCCAAGCTGCACTGCGGCTCCCGTCTCTCCCCCGCTCCAAGAAATGAATGCCGCTGGAACCTTTGGGTAAGCTGAAGATCTGACCTGATTACGAAGCTGCACTCCGGCTCCCTCTCTCTTTTCCGCTCCCAGAAATGAAGGCCGCTGGAACCTGGGGGTATATTTAAAAACCTACCTGATTCAGAAGCTGCACACTGGCTCCCTCTTTCTCTCACGCTCCCGAAAATGAAGGCCGCTGGACAGGGCGAGGGGAAGTTTAAAAACCGAACTGATTACCAAGCTGCACTCGTGCTCCCTCTGTCTCTCCGCTCCCGGAAATGACGGCCGTTGGAACCTGGGCGTAAGTTTAAGAACCAATCTAATTCCCAAGCTGTACTCCAGCTCCGTCTCTATCTCCTGCTCCCGGAAATAAAGCGTACCTCCATTCCCCAGCGGCGAAATGCAAATCGCACCAAGTGGGAATGGACACTCTGAAAACGTGGGGCCAGCTAAGACAACATTTCGGGTCACCGGGATGTCTGCCACGCCCTCCATCTGCGGTAACTATATATCCCCCACACAACCACCACTCCCACAGCCATGATAGACGCAACGTATAAGTAATGGAGAGAGGGCCATACAACGTTGACAGTTCGGGACATCTAGAAACGGCACAGCCTTGTAATGCTGAACGAACTGACGGACGAAGGGGAATTGCAGACAGGATAGGAAATTAGACACTGAAAAATCAATCATTTCCACCGCAAAGAGGCAGTAGGACACGCAAGGCCCCGGAGACAACACGAATAGAGGACTTGATGACCGAGGACAGTAAGCACGGTGTACTCTGAGGGGAGAAAAAAACGACAGCCAGAACAACACTGAACGAGACCAGAAAAAAATGAGAGGACGAACTGGGAATAGAAGTTTGGTGGGGAATCTGGAGCGACGCACTATGCATGACCATATCTCCCTCCTCCTGCGCAAATCTCAGCCTCATGCAGTTCAAACCCGAATGAGCAGATTGTTCCCAGAGGTGGAGGATAAATGTGAATGGTGCCAATGGAGCCAGGTTAACCACACGCACATGTTATGGGCGTGTTTCAAACTTATCGAGTTCTGGACAGCCTTCTCCGAGGCAATGTCCAATGTTGTAGGGCTGAGCGTGAAACCATGTCCAAATGTGTCAATCTTCGGGATATTAAAGCAGCCACAGCTGCAGATGGGGAAGAGGGCCGTCGCCCTAGCTTTCGCTACCCTAACCGCACGCGGAAGAAAAATGAAATTAAAATCGCTTATCGTCACAAGTAGCTTTCAAATGAAGTTACTATGAAAAGGCCCTAGTCGCCTCATTCTGGCGTGTGTACGGGAAGGCTGGTATAGGAATTGAACCATTCTGCTGGCGTGCCTTAGTCTGCTTTCAAAGCCATCGATTTATCAATGTGCTAAGCCAGCCCCGTCCGATCGCTCACTGGCGAACAGAAGCACCACCACGCGCACCCTCGTTAGCTGATCTATCGGAATTTCTGCATTTGGAGAAGGTAAAATATTCCATCCAAGGCTCAGAGGGAGACTTCCTTAATACATGGGGACAATATGTTGGTCCGTTTGTGGCAGCAGCAGCCAGGAGAGGGGGAGCTTGAAAGCATCAGAGAGGAATCAAATTAAGAACACAAGGAGGAAATCCAGAGACGCACAAATCGGGGGGGGGGGGGGGTGGCTGGGTGTGGGGAAGCTGGAAGAGATTATGAGACGGAAGAAAAGGGACAACACGGGGGGGTGGGGGGTGGTGGGAGTAACGCCCCCGCCACAGTCATACACTAAAAAAAACGGCTGAAGCCGACTAAGGTTGAAGAGAAGGGGGAGCAAGTAAAGGGTGAGCAAATCCCGGGAAAGATCAGGCAGAATAGAAAGGTGCGGATGGGAGAGGGCTTAGGGACAGGGAGGCTTGGGAGGGTGCACGGGAGGGATTAGAGGACTCGCCGAACTTGACGGCAGCAATCTGTAAATAAAATAAAGTAAGATAAAAGTTTTGTTGCGTTGCAAATGAACACGAACGCCAATGCACATCATGCTGAAAATGCCAAAAAAAGAACGAAAATAAAATTCTTAACAATGTCCCAAGTCTCGCCAAATGGCCTATAATTTCCTGTCTTCTGCCTCCCTCCCATTTTAAACAGCCGTGTTGCATTAGCTACTTTATATTCCTCTCGGACGCTCCCTGCCTCCAGTGATTGCTGAAAGATCACCACCAATGTCTCCACAATCTACCCAGCTATCTGTTATCGAACCCTGTGGTGTAATCCATCCTGTACAGGTGATTTTTCCACCTTCAGTCCTTATAATCTCCTCATAACCTTCTCCTGAGGGACGACCACTACACTCCCCTGGGTCCTATTATTCTCCTGGAGTACTGGCATTCCACTGCTGTCTTCCACCGTGACAACCGATACAAAGTAACTATTCAGTTCCTCTGTCATTTTTGTTTCCTACTATTACTTCTCCAGTGAATGTTTACAGTGCTCCAATGTAGACGTTTGCCTTCCCGGAAACAGTTCCTATCTTCTTTTATAGTGCCAACTAGCTTGCACTCATATTTCATATTATCTACCCGTATTGATTATTTGTCGTTCGGAGCTCCCTTTTAAATGTTTCCCAATTCTCTGGCTTCCTACTAATCCTCGCCACTTCTTATGATATTCCTTTTGCATTGATGCTCACCTTGATGACTCTCGTCAGTCGTGGAAGCCTTTTCCTCCCCTTAGCAGGTTTCCTCCTCCTTGGGATGAATTTCTGGTGTCCTTACAGAAAAAAAACCTCAAAACTCCTGTCATTACTTTTCAACTGTCTTCCCTGCTTTGCTCGTTATCCAATCAACTCTGGACAGCTTCTCCTTTCAAGCCCTTGCAGTTGGATTTAAGTAATTGTATTACCGATATATCTAATTCCAGCTTCCCCCTCTCAAACTGCAAGGTAAACGTTGTGGTCGCTGGTTCCAAAGTATTCCTTCACCTTCAGTTCTCTAATCAAGTTGAATAACGAAATCCAGAACTGTCTGTTCCCTCGTTGGCTGTCACAAGCTGCTGAAAACAAATATCTCTTGCCCATTCCACAAATTCATTTTCTTGTGATGTACTACTAACCTGACTTTCACAATCCATCTGAAAATTTAAATCCCACCATATTATTGTAATGTTGCCTTTGTTAGATGCCCTTTCTATCTCCTGAGTTATTTCTGTCAAACACCCTGTGTACATCTCGGGGGTCTGTGCATAACTCCCATCAGGGTCTTTGTACCTTTGCGATTACTCAGCTATTCCCAAATATGTCCTATTCCTTCCCATCCATATTTCTCTCCTTGCTATCGATTTAACTTCATTCCTCATGAACAATGCAACCTTTGCACATCTGTCAATTTGCCTGTCCTGACGATAGGGCACACATACGTGTACATTTAGATCCCAGCCCTGATCCCCTTTCAGCCACATCTATTTGATGCCCACAACGTCATACCAGCAAATTTCAACATAAGCAACAGGTACAGTGACTTGTTCCATATAGCGCACCTATTTAGGGACAAAACCCTCAGTATGTAAGGGAACCTACGAGGGAACAAGCGGTCCTAGATCTTGTCCTGTGTAATGAGACAGGATTGATTCATGATCTCATAGTTAGGGATCCTCTCGGAAGGAGCGATCACAATATGGTGGAATTTAAAATACAGATGGAGGGTGAGAAACTAAAATCAAATACTAGTGTTTTGTGTTTAAACAAAGGAGATTACAAGGGGATGAGAGAAGAACTAGCTAAGGTAGACTGGGAGCTAATACTTTATGGTGGAACAGTTGAGGAACAGTGGAGAATCTTCCAAGCGATTTTTCACAGTGCTCAGCAAAGGTTTATACCAACAAAAAGGAAGGACGGAAGAAAGAGGGAAAATCGACCGTGGATATCTAAGGAAATAAGGGAGAGTATCAAATTGAAGGAAAAAGCATATAAAGTGGCAAATATTGCTGGGAGATTAGAGGACTGGGAAATCTTTAGGGGGCAACAGAAATCTACTAAAAAAAAGCTATAAAGAAGAGTAAGATAGAGTATGAGAGTAAACTTGCTCAGAATATAAAAACAGACAGTAAAAGTTTTTACAAATATATTAGACAAAAAATAGTGGCTAAGTTAAATATTGGTCCTTTAGAGGATGAAAAGGGAGTTTTAATAATGGGAAATGAGGAAATGGCTGAGGAACTGAACAGGTTTTTTGGGTCGGTCTTCACAGTGGAAGACACAAATAACATGCCAGCGACTGATAGAAATGAGGCTATGACAGGTGAGGACCTTGAGCGGATTGTTATCACTAAGGAGGGAGTGATGGGCAAGCTAATGGGGCTAAAGATAGACAAGTCTCCTGGCCCTGATGGAATGCATCCCAGAGTGCCAAAAGAGATGGCTAGGGAAATTGCAGATGCACTAGTGATAATTTACCGAAATTCACTAGACTCTGGGGTGGTCCCGGTGGATTGGAAATTAGCAAACGTGACGCCACTGTTTAAAAAAGGAGGTAGGCAGAAAGCAGGAAATTATCGGCCAGTGAGTTTAACTTCGGTAATAGGGAAGATGCTGGAATCTATCATCAAGGAAGAAATTGCGAGGCATCTGGATAGAAATTGTCCCATTGGGCAGACGCAGCATGGGTTCGTTAAAGGCAGGTCATGCCTAACTAATTTAGTGGAATTTTTTGAGGACATTACCAGTGCAGTAGATAACGGGGAGCCGATGGATGTGGTATATCTGGATTTCCAGAAAGCCTTTGACAAGGTGCCACACAAAAGGTTGCTGCATAAGATAAAGATGCATGGCATTAAGGGTAAAGTTGTAGCATGGATAGAGGATTGGTTAATTAATAGAAAGCAAAGAGTTGGGATAAATGGGTGTTTCTCTGGTTGGCAATCAGTAGCTAGTGGTGTCCCTCAGGGATCCGTGTTGGGCCCACAATTGTTCACAATTTACTTTGATGATTTGGAGTTGGGGACCAAGGGCAATGTGTCCAAGTTTGCAGATGACACTAAGATGAGTGGTAAAGCGAAAAGTGCAGAGGATACTGGAAGACTGCAGAGGGATTTGGATAGGTTAAGTGAATGGGCTCCGGTCCGGCAGATGGAATACAATGTTGACAAATGTGAGGTTATCCATTTTGGTAGGAATAACAGCAAACGGGATTATTATTTAAACGATAAAATATTAAAGCATGCCGCTGTTCAGAGAGACTTGGGTGTGCTAGTGCATGAGTCACAGAAGGTTGGTTTACAAGTGCAACAGGTGATTAAGAAGGCAAATGGAATTTTGTCCTTCATTGCTAGAGGGATGGAGTTTAAGACTAGGGAGGTTATGTTGCAATTGTATAAGGTGTTAGTGCGGCCACACCTGGAGTATTGTGTTCAGTTTTGGTCTCCTTACTTGAGAAAGGACGTACTGACGCTGGAGGGTGTGCAGAGGAGATTCACTAGGTTAATCCCAGATCTGAAGGGGTTGGATTATGAGGAGAGGTTGAGTAGACTGGGACTGTACTCGTTGGAATTTAGAAGGATGAGGGGGGATCTTATAGAAACATTTAAAATTATGAAGGGAATAGATAGGATAGATGCGGGCAGGTTGTTTCCACTGGCGGTGACAGCAGAACTAGGGGGCATAGCCTCAAAATAAGGGGAAGTAGATTTAGGACTGAGTTTAGGAGGAACTTCTTCACCCAAAGGGTTGTGAATCTATGGAATTCCTTGCCCAGTGAAGTAGTTGAGGCTCCTTCATTACATGTTTTTAAGGTAAAGATAGATAGTTTTTTGAAGAATAAAGGGATTAAGGGTTATGGTGTTCGGGCCGGAAAGTAGAGCTGAGTCCACAAAAGATCAGCCATGATCTAATTGAATGGCAGAGCAGGCTCGAGGGGCCAGATGGCCTACTCCTGCTCCTAGTTCTTATGTTCTTATGTTCTAACATTTACCACCTCCCGTCTCACACTAGTCAGATCTTTTGCAGTGCCTGAGGTTGATATTTATCTCCTATTCCTGTTATATATTTCGCATTTAGGTGTTATACGTTCCATGCTAACACTCTGGTTTCCATCCGCTGCCATACTAGTTTACATCCTCTAGATTAACTCCAACAAACCTCGCAGCCAGGATATCCGTACATCGCCAGTTGGGATGCAACACATACTTATTTTAGATGTCGCATCTGCCCCGAAAGAGGTCCCAATGGCCCCGACATATAAAATCCTCACTCCGACACTACCCGTTTAGCCAAATGTGCACTACCCTCCTAGTTGTAGCCTCGTTGGCATGTGGCACAAGGAGTCTTCTTGACATTACTGCCCTCAATGTCCTGCAATTTAGCTTAATGCCGAACTCCCTGAACTCCATCTGCAAGGTCTCGTCACAGTTCCTACCTCTGTCGTTCGTACGTTTGTGTACTATGACCTCTGTATTTTAACCATCCCCTCATGATGTCCTGTGTTAGTTCCGACCCTGGCACCAGGGAGGCAACATGCCATCGTCGAGTCTCATTCACATCCGCAGAGCGCCTTTCTGTGCCTCTCACTTTGAGTCACCATAACCATCGACGTCCGGGACTTTTCCCTCTCCTCCTGAGCTGCAGAACCAGTTGTGGTGCGACTGTGATGTCTGCTGTTGATTTCCACTGATTGTCTATCTCCCGCCTCTCCACTACCAAGGTATCCAAAGCAGTACAACATGTAGAGAGGGGGACGGCCATATGGGATTCCGGCACTGACTGTCTGCCCTTTGTAGCGTCACCCATCCATCTTCCTGCAGCGTGGGCGTGACCACGTCTCTATAACTCCCATCCATGACGCTTTCCTGCACCGGCATCTACGAAATGCGTGTACCTGCTGCTCTCATCAGAACCACGCTACATGGGAGGAGCTGTCAATCATTGCACTTCTTGCAGACGTAGTCAACCAAAACTCTGGAAGTGTCACTGATTTCATTAAGTATCAAAAACTATTGTTTTTATTACTTTTTTCAAAACGTGCCTTTCCTCAAAACATTTTCCTGCAAAGATCCAATTCCATTGCGTCCGATTTATCGTGCTGAGACATTGTGCTGCTTGTCTCTGTGTCTTGTTGCTTTCCCCTGGCATGAGTATGCCAGATCAATTATAAAGTGTTAGCATTCTTGCTTTGCTCTCATTTAATTCTCATTTCTGTTCCTCGCAAATGGAATGCCTTCAAAACAGTCATACCCTTGTGTCCTACAGAACTAGCAGAAGCAAGTGAAGGTAACGCAGTTAAATATCATTCTGTATCAATGTATGAATTTGGCAGAAACAATGCGATTACAAAGAACAAAGAAAATTACAGCACAGAAACAGGACCTTCGGCCCTCCCAGCCTGCGCCGAGATAGATCCTTTATCTAAACCTGTCCCCTATTGTCCAAGTTCTACTTCCCTCTGTTCCCCGCCCGTTCATATACCTGTCTAGATGCATCTTAAATGATGCTGTCTTGCCGGCCTCCGCCACCTCCGCTGGCAAAGCGTTCCAGGCACACACCACCCTCTGCATAAAAATCTTTCCACGCACATCTCCCTTAAACTGTCCCGCTCTCACATTGAAATTGTGACGCATTGTAAGTGACACCACCAATCTTGGAAAAAGCTTGTTGCTATCCACCCTGTCCATACCTCTCATAATTTTATAGACCTCAATCAGGTCCCCCCTCAACCTCCGTCTTTCCAACGAAAACAATCCTAATTTACTTAACTTTTCTTCATAGCTAGCACCCTCCATTCCAGCCAACATCCTGGTGAACCTCCTCTGCACCCTCTCAGAAGCATCCTCGTCCTTCTGGTAATGTGGCGACCAGAACTACACGCAGTATTCCAAATGTGGCCTAACTAAATTCCTATACAACTGTAAAATGACCTGCCGACTTATGTATTCAATACCCCGGCCGATTAAGGCAAGCTTGCTGTATGCCATCTTGACCACTCTATCAACCTGCGTTCCCACCTTCAGGGTACAACGGACCTGAAATCCCAGATCTTTCTGGACATCAACTTTCCCCAGGACTGTTCCATTGACCATTTAGTCCGCTCTTGAATTACATCTTCCAAAATGCATCACCTCGCATTTGCCTGGATTGATTTCCAGCTACCATTTCTCTGCCCAACTCTCAAATCTATCTGTATTTTACTGTATTGTCTGACAGTCCTCCTCGCTATCTTGCAACTCCACCAATCTTAGTTTCATCTGCAACCTTGCTAATCAGGCCACCTATACCTTCCTCCAGATCATTTATGTATATCACAAACAACAGTGGTCCGAGCACGGATCCCTGTGGAACACCACTAGTCACCCTTCTCCATTTTGAAACAGTCCATTCCACCACTACTCTCTGTCTCCTGTTGCCCAGCCAGTTCTTTTTCCATCTAGCTAGTGCACCCTGAACACAATACAACTTCACTTTTTTCATCAACCTGCATGGGGAACTTTATCAAACGCCTTACAGAATTCCATGTATATGACATCTACAGCCCTTCCCTTATCAATTAACTTTGTCACTTCCTCAAAGAATTCTATTAGGTTTGTAAGACATGACTTACACTGCACAAAACCATGCTGCTTATCACTGATAATTCTATTTTCTTCCAGACGTGAATATATACTATCCCTCAGTATCTTCTCCAACAGTTTGCCTACCACTGACGTCAAGCTCACAGGTGTATAATTTCCTCGATTATGCCTGCTACCCTTCTTAAACAAAGGGACAACATTAGCAATTCTCCAGTCCTCCGGGACTTCACCCGTGCTCATGGATGCTGCAAAGATTTTCGGGTGATATCTTGTTCTCACGTAAAAGAGTTTTCTCAGCACTGGAAGCTTTAAAATATTGAAGCCAACAATTCTTGGCTGCTGAGAATTTCTAGGCATAAATTTTGCTCATCGGCCGACTAACCGTTACACGTAGATATAGCTCCCGTTTGTTACTGGCGTGTGGGAGCGTGAGCGACTGAGTAAGAGGTGCAGAGTATTTTGTTGAGCAAATGTTTGGTAATTCATGTCATGGACATTTTAGGTTTGTAGTCACCAAGTGATGATAGATAAAACTCCACAATGGATTTTCTAATTATAATGATACACTGCATTTCTGTCCTCGCATATTGCTGCTTTGGTATAACATGCTGTGCGCTGCATTATGTACGGCATTGAAACATATTTACAACAGAATCATCAGAATCATGTGTCGATTTCTACGTAGTCAACCAAATACCAAGCAATCGTAACTTGCTTTATTGCATTGTCTTTCGTATTATCACTCTTAACTTTTACTAAAACGTTGGAATAACACGATGTCGTTCAATGGCGACAACATTTTCGGACTTCTGCACCATGTCGTTTGAACATGTGCGTGCGTCGCCACATTGCCACAATCTTGCCCGACCTATTGTCGAGGTTGAGTTTTGAAATTCGGGTTTCCCATTTGTAAGTTCATGAATAAGTGGAACGAGTGCAAAACATTCAGACGCGTGTCCTTATGCCACACAGAGATAAAGAATCTGAAAGTTGGTAAGGCAGTACAAAACTTTTGAGTGTGTCTTCATTTTGCCAGAAACGACGTTGCAGAAAATGCTCGAACGCTAGTGGGAAAATAAGAGTGCTGTTGAAATTCATAAAGAATGTCAGCAATTAATCCAGTCTGACTAAAAAATATCTGTTAGATTGTGACTCTTCTGCAGGCTGACTATCATGACTGACACATATAGCTCTGTTTTAGTAGGCAGAGAGACAGTTTTTGGAAATGAGTTAGACAGGGAGATCACGTTATGCGGCGGTGACAGTCAGCGAGAGCATTGCGTGCATCAGTACATGATGAGAAAAGCAATGGGCAAAGTGCCAAGTGACTGTCCATACTTGGAGAATTGTTTTCTTATTCAGAAGACAAAGATTAGGAAAGCATTAGAACATAAGAGAGAAGGCCAACCATGTGCGAAAACATGTCGAGTTGTCCCAATCGGCGAGCCGAATAAATTTGATGTTGCTATTTTGTTCTTAATTTAGAAGCAGACATAAAATGCCGAACTAAATTTTAGCATATCGGGAAAAATAGACATTCTGTTAAATGACATCTAGGAATTAAACATTTCATCATTTTGACAATTTCGTTCCTGCTCGTATCTCCCATTTGACAAACTCCTGCAGCCAAATACACACCAAAAATGTATCCATTCAGACGGCTATTATCTTGACTTTTCCGCCACCGTACAACCGTTTTCAGCCTCGGTTTATTTGGCTGTAAAATTTCAATTAACCATTTAAGTCACTGTTTTACCGTTCAATGGAGATGACGGTCTTGTGACAATGCCATTTGTTGTGGAATCTCTGAATGTATCACTTACCAAGATATAGTCGATATCTTGTCAAACACTTTTTTTCAGTTTTCAGGTCCTTCGGAGTTCATATTCGTTATTGGAAAACGAATTTGACAGCGGGTTTAAATCATCATATTTTGCTTTTCAGAACTAGTGCAAGCGAATAAGAGTAAGTGACTCGCCTCATTCGTTACTTGAATGTGAACACGGGCTTCTGACTGTGACAAAGTGACTCAGTTGAAGATCGGGGAAGGATACAATGGCATTCGTAAGATGGAAACATTTGTACTGGGAAATGTTTATGAGCAGATGGAACAGAGGATCCACAAATTACGTTTGACATGTAATGTTATAAGCACTGCTTCATTTTGATATAGAAATAACGGAATGCGTGTTGTGTTTGAAATAATGCATCCAATAAGTAATTTTATTAATTACAGACCGGGCTGAAATACAGAACGATGGTGACAGAGGAATGCTGAACTAATCTGTGATTCAAAGCGCAGCATGGAAGCAGTGATTAGCACAGTGGATTCACAGCTCCAGGGTCCCAGTTTCGATTCCCGGCTTGGGTTATGCCTGTCCGGAGACTGCACGTTCTTCCCGTACCCGCGAGGGTTTCCTCCGGGTGCTCCGGTTGACTCCCAGTGTCCAAAGATGTGCAGGTTAAGTGGATCGGCGATGCTAAATTGCCCTTTGCGTCCAAAAAGTTTCGGTTGGGTTACTGGGTTACGGGCATAATGTGGAGGCCTGGGCATACCTAAAGTTCTCTTTCCAAGCGACGGTGCAGACTCGATGGGCCGAATGGCATCCTCCTGAACTGTAATTTATTTGACTCGATGAAAGCAAGGTCGAGGAAATACGATAACAAATGACTGCAGTGTTGTCCGCCATCAAGCTTCGGTATTAAAATGATCATACTTTTTAGGGTAAAACTTCCTGGCAGCCTTCACCCTTACCGAAAACATCCGGGTTTAGAATACAGAAAATAAAGAAGAAATCCGTCCACTCTCAACTCAGTCTCCCCTTAATGTTGACCCAACGATTTTTTCTTTCGAGGCCTCAGGCATAAAGGGTGAAAAATCTGAATTTAAATTTAAGTCTCGGTAATACCCTTATTTGTATATGGCAATTATTTCGTTCAAATAGAGGCTAGGATGGAAATTGTGACGCATGACATCTGGGCGATGTTCGGGGTGGTTTCCATCAGTAATCCAATAGAGAAGCGGCGTGAGGAAATAACACCACCGCCAGCAAACTGCCCGTGCCGAGAAAAACGTGGTTGGGAGTGCGGAGAATAAACATTTATATCTCTCGTCAAACTGCCTTTCAACTTGCGAACATTCAGCCCTTTAATCTGTGCCAGTAAATGCGAATTCATGTATCATGTTTACATGTTCCCTTTTCGCCTGCAGCCAATAAATGGACGAAAGCAAGTAAGGACATTGTTCCATCCCTTTTCTTTCTGCCTGAATATGGACAGGATTAAGTGTTGGGGATGGATACAAGGAAATCTGCCGGATAAATGCCACATGAGATCTGTGGCAGAAAGCAAAATAAATGCGAATGAACAATCTCCCGTCAGAATTTAAACTCTATTGACAGTTATATAGCAAAGCATTTTATAGAGGGACATGTGCCAAATTCACGCAATTAGGACTAGCTTAGTGGTTTATTACTGTGCAGCATGGATATGTGTGACCGAAGGGCCTATTTTCATTTTGTAACCCTCTATAATTCTATGTCTCGAATTCATCGTCTTAATAATTTAGAAGGCACAGAGTTATTCTGAGATTTTAACACAGCTATGTGTCAGAGGGAGCACCCCGTTGAGACAGAGTGGAGACATCCAGAGTGAAACACATCGGCGAGTAAGATTGGGAGCTGGGAATTTGAGGCTCGGTGGGAACAGGAGACGGGGTGAGAGGAGGGCTCATTTATCCCTCGATTTGTTACACAGATTTCCAGTTACTAGCCCTGTCTTGCTGCACGTGACGACATGATGATGGGTGGCATGGACAGATTGGATAATCGCATGCTCTTTCCTGGAGTAGGAGAGTCAACTAAGGGACTTCGGTTCAAAGTGCCCTGGAAAACGTTTAGAACAGATGTGCGAGTGGGTGGTAAATATATGGATTGCACTTTCTGAGGATGTACTGGGAGCATGTGCGATAGTGGCACTTAAGCAACATATGGACGACTATATGAACAGGGTGGTAATGGAACGGCACGAACCCCATAAGTGCAGACGGCTTTTGTTTAGACAGGTGCTATTGGCGATGCAGCTTTGGAGGGCCGAAGGGACATTTCGTGTGCTGTATTGTTCTTTGTTCTTTGTTTTTGCTGATTGCTGTGAAGCAGGTAAGGCAGTTACCTCCTTCATATCGGGAGCGGAGTTCAGCAGAAGAAATACGGAAAGCAATCTGGGAAGGTAAGTGGTACTTCGTGTCTGTCTCTCTCTCTGCTTTCGAAGTGTGAGGGATGGGCAACCTGAGAGGTGACGTCACAGTAAAGATGTGAACTGATTGGCTCATAGGGAATATTTCTTAAATTAATAAAAATTATTTAAGTGCAGTAGAGTTGCGCAGTAGTTAGCACTGCTGCCTCACGGCGCCGAGGTCCCAGGCACGATCCCGGCTCTGAGTCACCGTCCCTGTGGAGTTTGCATATTCTCTCCGTGTTTGCGTGGGTTTCACCCCGACAAGCCAAACGGTGTGCAAGTTAGATGGATTGGTCACGCTAAATTGCTCCTAAATTAGAAAAAATGAATTTGGATTCTAAATTTGCAAAGAAAAATGGAAAACGGTTTTAAACTACTTTAGTAAATGGGAAAATGAGTATCTAAACCTGAGGGCATCGATTAATACTCAGCATTTATTTTTACATTTACATTTTAACCAAGTGTCATTTCGTTATCTGCAACTTACCGATGGAAGTACTTAGTTTAAATTAATTAACTAGTGCTCAAATGTCACTCACCGGGTGCTGTACTCCAACTGAGAGAATTGAGCGATCATTGACGCTTCCAGCATTCCGATTGACTATGTGTGCAGGACGTGTAACACCTGGCAGCTCCTCTGCATCCCGTGTGGTTCGGTTGAACATGCAGTTAGATGTACTTAGGAGAATGCAGGTGGCCGAAAGCGCTGTAGATAGGGTTCATAGCACGTGCTGACACACAAGGTGGAGGTAGACTGATGGGAGTCCGCTTGAAAGGGCAGGCCGTCAGTGCAGGAATACCTTGTGGCTGTCCCATCTCAACATGTATACCGTTTCTGGGGAAAGCAACAGCAGCCAGAAGAGTGCAGGAGGGATATAGTTATTTGGGATTGAATAGTAAGGGTTCATACACAGATTATCTTATATCAGGATTACACCATGTGTAACGCGCCAGTGCGGCGAGAAATAGGACGATAGTGCTGCTAAATACGTGGCTAAACTGGTGTTGTAAGAGGGATTTCTGGACCACTAGGATATCTTCCGGGGCAGGTGTGATGCGCATGAAGGACGGGTGCATCTAATTTAAAGGGCACCAACATCCGTGTTGGGCGGTATGCTAGAGTCACTCAGGAGCAGTCAAACTAGTATGGCAGAGGGGTGGGAACCAGAGCGTTAGCTGGGAAGGTGTAACAACTGATGGAGAAATAAACAACAAATATAAGAGAACACTATCACCCTGTGTGCTCAAAAGCAGTGTTTTCAAGTATTTTAGTTTCAAAGCCAGAAGTATATTAGGTAAGGCAGAGGACTATTTGTACTTGGAACTATGATGTGGTTATCACAGAAAAGTTGTTAAACGTTAAAGGGCAGGATTGGCAACTGAATGTTGGAGGATATAGATGTTTCAGGGGAGGTAGAGGGAAAGTGCAAGGATTGGCAGTGTAGCATTACTGGTTAGGGAGTATATTATAGCCGTACTGCGGAAGTACAATTCGGATTGTTCACACAACGAGGCAATTCGGGTTGAGCTCAGAAACAGGAAGGGGGCAATCACAATGTTGTTGTTTATTGCAGGCCACCAAACTGCTGACAGCGAGGGATAGAAGAGCAGACAGGTAGAGATTTGGATCAGTGGAAAGATTACAGGGTTGTTCTGGTGGGGGAATTGAATTTACCTTATATTGACTGGGACTGAATTTGTGCGAAAGGCTTGGATGTGGCACAGATTGCATGGTTTGTCCAGTGAGGCGCATTGATGCAATATGTATACAGACCAGCTCTAGAAGGCACAGTACCAAACCTGGTATTGGGTAATGAGCCTGGACAGGTGGTTCAGGTTTCATTAGCGGGACATTTTTGGAGCAGTGGCCACAATTCGGTACGTTATAGGATACGTTTGGTTAAGGAAGCGACTAATCCTTGTGTTAAGTTGATGAATGTGGAAGCGCAAATTATGATAGCATAGACAGGAACTGAAGAATTTGGGTTGTGTGTGACCTCTGGAACGTGAATCAATATCGGACACGTGGGAGCGTTTTAAGCGACATTTCATTAAAATTGAGGCACGTCAAGTTCCTGATAGAAAGAAGGTTAAGTATGGGACGTTTAGGGGGCCTTGGTTAAAGAGGGGTATTATGAACGTCGCAAAAAACAAGACGGAGGCTATTATATGTCTAGAATTTGGGGGACTATCGAAACCAGTGTGGAGTATAAAGAATGCAGGAACGTCCAGAAGCCGATAAGTGGGAGAGCCTGGAGGGAACATGAAACGTCCATGGCAAGTATGATTATGGTGAATCGCAAAACTTTCTATTCATATATAAAAGCAAGAGGGTGGCTTGAGGAAGGATTATGCCCCTTCAGGACAGAGGCGGAATGTATATGTTAAGCCAGAGGAAATGGGGGAGGCACTAAATGAGAACTTTACAACAGTGTTCACCAAAGAAAAGGACTTTGTGGAAGATGATTCTTGGGCATGTTGTGCGGGCAGACTGGGTCATGTCAACATCGAAAAGGAGGATGCATTGGCGATTTAAAAATACATGGTAACTACGTGTCCTGGACCGACACAATTTGCCCCACATTAGTGAACTAAGCAAGGGAGGAAATTGCTGTGGCCTCAACTGACATATTTGTATCCTCACAGGCGAGATCTCAGGGGACTGGACAATAGCTAAGCTGGACCGCTACTCATGAAGTGTAGCATTGGGAAGAGCTGAGGGTTTTGTCCAAGATCAGTATCACGACCGTTACAAACTTCGAGGGCGGAAGGGACTGTTCGTGTGCTGAATTGATCCTTGATCTTGTTTTTCCTGTAGTCTATGTTCTTTGTTCTTTGAATTGATTTGCTTATACCAGAAATAAAGCGAAACAGATGTAACATGTGGATAGGCAGTGAGTTGGGAATCGAGTGACAGCAGAGGGACGACAGTAGAACGAACTAAGAGATCAAAACAACTCAAGCACACAAATGGTCAGTGCCAGAAAGACAGTCTACGATGATTCAATATAAAAAACGATAAGAATCTATCCAAGGAGTACTATTTTTTCCTAATGTAGCTAACTCGATAGAAATGCCATATATTTAAAAAACATTTTGATTCATGCTGTCCTGGCAATGTCTTGATTTTCAATCCGAAGATACCATCCAGAAGACGCTGTAGTATTTCGGTCGTGCATTACGATCATTGGACCAATGCAGCAAGTCATGGACAAAAGGCAAACATGGAATGAACGTGCGAAACTAACATTCAGACTACAGAGTGCAGGTAATGACATCTGCAGCAAGGGAGTATCCAACGATCGCTCTTTTACATTCAGTGACATCGCCATCGCCGAATGCCCGACTGTAAAATTCCTACGGTTTACCAGCGACCAAACAAAGATAATATGGTCATTGGATAGGCATATAGACCATAAAGGAATAGTGTAGAGGGACTTTAGAGGGTTTTCACAGGACGGCAGAACATCGAGGGCCGAAGGGCCTGTACTGCGCTGTAATGTTCGTTGATCTATTTTCTAACATATGAACTGGCTGAAGACTAAGTACTGTGGCGACAAGGGTAGGTAAGGCTCTAGGAACCCTGTGGCGCGTATATAGAAGCAAGGACGTGTTGTTGCAATTATTCAGAGCCTTGGTGCTGCAATACCTGGTGTATTGTGTGCAGTTTCGATCTCCTCTCTGAGGAAGAATGTTCTTTCTCTCGAGGGAGTGCAGCGCAGATTTAGCAGATTTATTGCAAGGATGGATAGACTATCACATGAGGAGCGATCGGTTCGGTTGGGATTGTTTTCGCTGCAGTTCAAAAGAATGACAGGGGATTTGATCGAGACTTATAAAAGTTTAACTGGACAATACAGTGTCGATGAAGGGAAGTTGTTACCAATGATGGTGTGACCAGAACCAGGGATCACAGACTGAGGATTCAGGGTAAATCTTTTCGGACAGACTAAGGAGACATTTCTTCACAAAAAGTTTGATAAGCCCGCGGAATTCATTACCACAGGAAGTAGTTGATGCTAAAACTTTGAATATATTCAAGAGGCGCGATATTTCGCACTTAGGGAGAATGGGATCAAACGCTATGGGGAGAAAGCGGGATGAAGCTATTGAGATGGATGATTAGCCAGGATCGCGATGAATAACCTAGCAGACTCGAAGGGCCAAAAGTCTTCGTCCTGCTTCTATGGGCAGCACAAGTGGTTAGCACTGTGTCTTCACCACGCTCGGGTCCCAGGTTCGATTCCCCGCTGGGTCACTGACTGTGCAGAGTCTGCATGTTCCCCTCGTGTCTGCGTGGGTTTCCTTCGGGTGCTCCGGTTTCCTCCCACAGTCCAAAGGCGTACAGGTTAGTTAGGTGGATTGACTTTCATAAGTTGTCCTTAGTGTCCGAAAATTTTTAAGAGGTGTTATTGGGTTACGGGGATAGGGTGGACGTGGCTTAATATGGGTCGGTGCACACTCGATGGGCCGAACGGCCTCCTTCGACAGTGTGTGTTCTATGTTCTATCTTCTAAGTATGTATGCATGTACTTCCCTTCAAACTCCCCAGAGCCTTTTCGGCATCCAAAAAGGCACACATCGGTAGGGTGATGTAATATTCTCCAATTGCCAGGATGTCTGCTGTTCAAACATCACTTTATACGTCTGAGAACATCCAACATAACGCAACCCGATGGTTATTAGCCCTATCACAAAAATTCACACACATAACCACCGATTACCAGTGAGAATAATGTGTACCATATAAAAGGTGCACTACGAAGAGTCACTTCGGCTCATGAGGCAGCAGATTCAAAAACAAAACCACCACCAACGACGATGAGAAATATTATCTCGATAATATTTGCTTTCTGTTGTATTTCTGCATTGTTACAGACGTCTTTAACCTCGGTCTTTATGTTACTTGCAAGTCCTCAAACTATTATTTCCCGTGGAAGACAGGACCAAGTGTGTCGAGTGCATGTGCTATTGATTTGCACCAATAGATTTGAAGAGCATCAGAAACTGAAGGTAATCGATCTGACATCATACCGGACTCAGAGTTTAGCACGATGAAGACTTTAATTTATCCAGAGGACACTTGCACGAAAACATAGAGTTTGTAGATTTAGCACGCAAACATGATATCTCGAAGCATTCCTCAACCTCCAATGTTACTGCTTTAATAGAACTGGGAGAATCTTCCAGATACGGGCGTCCTGTGTACATTTCTCATTCAGCCAATTCCGAACCGAGATTCTAGACGATCGGATTGTGTGTGGGATGGACAAATGCAAATTCGTTCCCAATTATGGCTACTCGACCCCAACCGAGATTTGAAAACGTGTATTGATATCGCCATACCCTTGATGAACGTTCGAAAATGGAATGGTGAATTTTAAGGAATGCGGGTCAGTAGCTTCATGCATTTCTGAGGGCACTGGGGGTATAGGCGGAAAAGGTTAAAAGATTTGGGATCGAAAGAAGGCATCCACATACGTCGCTAATTGTCAAACTAACGTGCCACGAGGACCTGCTGGCGCTCCTGGTACCTGAGAAACCACACGCATGAATACAAGTTTCAACTCAGGACTGATGGAAGTGCTTCAGAAGATAATGTCAGGACACATATGCCGGAATTTTAGAAAGACGGACACCACACAAACGAGAAGAAAAAAAGACCTAAGGCCCATACTTTCCAAGTGCACCAACAACCAGAAAGGAAACGCTGCAGTTGAACTGCATGGGCGCAACGAGGTCCCCAGATGAATAAGGCGGTTCGTCAGCAGTCCGAAATTGCTCGCCAAAGGTCATTACTTAGATATGTAGGAAGTTGCGGGACCTACCGTTTCAAAACTTGGAAACAGACTTTCTACAACCTCCGAGCGAGACCAATGCCCGTTCGGGCATTCTGGAACAGACATTGTCGTCCCTTCGAACGTGTATTCTGCCCATAACCCAAAAGGATACCAAGGCAAGAGTAGCCATATATTGGACAGAAATTTGCAAATTACCGGGAGCACAATGACCCAGGCAACTGTTGCACAGCTTCCACCTGCGTCCCAATGTTAGTCGTGTCGGCAGGCTCATTAAAGGGGTTTAGCTCAAGATTCGACTGAATTGGGTGAGCATTTTGTTTAGTTTTTAAAGCGGGGATCACGGCATCATGTGCGGTTATTAAAATACCCCGAAGTCTTTGTCAGGGAGCCAGAGGAAGACATCAGGAGCAAGGGCCAGATCTTTGTTCACCACAGCTTCCTGAAAAAGTATGTCAAGACATGGCCAGTACCTTACTCGTTTCTTGAAAAGGTGTAACATGTGATTGAGCTCTTGGAAAGCATTGGAGTAAACTGGTCAGTGCAGTTCGAGGATTTTGAAAAACCTGAGGTCACGTTCTCAGACGAAGTAAGAAAGTTGGCCTTACGAGGATTGTAACTTCACAACAAGGAAGGCCGGCGTTCGCACCGATACCCAACGCCAGGTATAAATGATTTGCACAGTAATATGGCAGATTGAAATGATTTGCATAGTATGGCTACATCAAGCACGAACAAGGTCAAATACCCAGTAATTGGGTCATGGTTAGCACCCTTAAGGCCCACATGGGTCTTTGAGAAATACTCTGCTGATCTCTTTAGCATGTGCCATCTTTCAAAACATCATATAAATTGGTCTTCAAAGGATTGCGCGTGGGTGGCAGTCTAACGTGACGACATATTCATTACCTAGGCGACAGAGTAAGCACACCTGGCGAAATAGTTGACAGCCTAGGGAGGATTACTAATACAGGCGGCTGTCTGAGAGAACAAAATGTGCATTCCACCAAGGGGAGGAGACCTACTTGATGGAACGCATAGCTCAGGAACGCCAACATCCCGTGGAGGATGAGATCGAGGTCCTGAAGGATGCTGGAACACACTAAATATAACAGTGCTGTATGTAATTTTGGGATCGACAAATTATTCTGGGAAATCCGTGCAAATCTACCCATGTTGTGGTCACCACTTGATATTTCAATGTAGAAACATCAAACGTTCTCGTGGACGTCACTGCACTCTGAAGTGTTCACTTCAGCAGAACACCTACTGCTCTCATCGACCATACTAGCCCACTAAAGATCTAGGAAATAAATAAAATTGGCATGTCATGCATGTCCCTATGCAGTTCTAGCAGCTCACTCCCATTGATTTGAAGGTGACACGATCAGCCTAGAATCAATGTGTGCAGGATCCATTTAGTTGCAGAGTTCCGCTCCCCATTAATTGAGATGTTTGGGGGCAGTGCTCTTCATTATGATAGATATTTTAGAACAAATAAAAGTACATCACAAGGCCTATGTAAATTCTTACTCCACGATCGAGATACTCAAACAACTTTTATAGACATGGCCTGCCAGAGGCACTTGACTCCCACACAGGTTTAACATTCAGCAGCCACGCGTTACGATTGGTGTTGAAATTAAGCAGCATCAAACAAATCCGAACGGTGCTGCATCCATCATTGTCCAATTTCCTGGCAGTGTGGCAATACGAAGGTGTAAAAAGGGATGAAAAAAAAACAGGCTGTGGAATCCATGAACAACACGATGGTTAAACGCATGTTCAATTATGGACACTCCGGAAGTTTTTTCGCGACTCGAGTAATATGCCAGAGAATACAACGTTAGCTGTTGTGTATTTTAATGTTGGTTTTAATCCCTCAAGCTCTCCATTAGGATTATATTTTTGTTGTTTGTCATGGGCAAGTGCATGGAAGACGCAAACGGAATCATCCCTCGCCGACCTAAATTTACTCTCAATCCAGGAATACATGCCCCAAAGGGGACCAGAGACAGACAACACCATCGTCGTGGCTCTGGGTCTTTGCTGAAGCGCACAGCTTCAGTCTTCCTAAAAGTACTGCCATACTTCGATTGAATCCCTGCCATCCTTACTATCGTTAAAAAGCTCATCCACTCGGCAACCCCAGCTCCGAAGCGTATATCTTAATGGCATATGAAACCCGTCGAACACTATCAGAGGCTGGCAGTCCGATACTCTTGCGCTCCAGTTCCCCTCAATTACCATAGGTGAAACTACATCCCAATCCGTGCCCGCTTTCCAAACGAGAAAATCAATTTCTAAGGGGCGTGATTGCCTCGGAACAAGGTGTTCGCTGAGTTTCTCCCTCCCTGAGCTGACGCAACGTATGCATTTGGCCATTCACCTGAAGAACTCTGAACCGAATTCCCCGAAAACCCCAAAGGTTAGTGCAGGAATGTTTGCACTGGATTCTAAAATTCCTCCAGTGCAAAATAATGCATTTCAGCCCATCTAGTGCCCAGTGACTCTTTCAAAGAGCACTATACCCACATCCGATCCCTGCGCTATCCACTTAACTCGACCTAACCTGCATATTTTTGGACACTGAGGGACAATGTTTTTATTGACCATTACCAATCCACCTAACCTGCTTCCTGCACATTTTTGGATTGCGGGACGAAAGCGGAGCACCAGGAGGAAACCCATGCAAGCATTAGGAGAACGTACCGTCTTCACACAACCAGCTACCCAAAACTGGAATGCGGTAGGGGTTCATTGTCTACGTGAGGCAACAATGCCATGCAATATGTCACGCTGGCGCCAAAGTAACAATGGTACAATGTTATCTATGAGCAACAGAATGTTCCGCTTTGCCAAATCACCTATGCTGCCATAGAAAATGTGTTTTACATAATGCCTCAATTGAAGCCTGTAATAACTTGAGATAGCATAATTTAAAGGATAGAAATGGAATATGCCCAAACGCTTTCGACATATTCACCAGCTATGCAATAAATGTATGAGGAATAAATACTTTTCGAAGACTGAAAAGATTATAAAATTCTCAAAAGCACAGAGGAACTCTTAATGTCTGCATGGAAATTCGGGGAATGTCCAAAATGTGTTCTCCATGATGCCCGCGCTTCCTCTAAAACATATGTTCAATCGAAGACATAAAGCATATTTGATGCTGGACTTATGGGCAAATGTATGAAGACACCAGTCATATATATACGCCACAAGTGTCCTGTTTAGACAATTCAGGTAGGACAACGAGATGTGACTCCAAGAACATTTATATTTTAAAAAAACTGATGTGTTGAGATTTTTGGTCATGATACGTTTACTTAGAAATTTGCGCCTATTTTAAGCAGTGTGCTGGTTTCATGGACTCACGATTCAAATGTGAGTCCTGACTGTCATTATGCGTTCATGTGGTAGTGACATGATTTTACTTGATTTATCACTGTCACCTGTATTAGTATACGGTGAGAAGTATTGTTTCTTGCATGCAGTACAAATGAAGCATACCGTACACAGGTAAGGAAGGAGAGACTGCAGAATAAAATGTTACAGTTATGGCAAGCTGTAGGGAAAATATCAACTTGATAGGTGGAATGTCCATTCAAAAGTCTGATGGCAGGATAAAAGAAGCTGTTCTTGAGTCGGTAGGCACGTGACCTCAAACTTTGGTATATTTTTCCGGATGGAAGAAGGTGGAAGAGTGTATGTCCCGGGTGCGTGGGGTCCTTAATTATGCTGGCCCCCTTTCTGAGGCAGAGGGAATTACAAATAGTGTTAATGGATGGGAGGCTGGTTTGCGTGATGGTCTGGACCATTCACGACCGTTTTCAGTTTCCTGAGGTCTTGGGCAGTGCAGGGTCCATACCAAACTGTGAAACAACCAGAAACAATGCTTTCTATGGTGCACCTGTAGACGTTGGTGAGGGTCGTAGGTCACATGCCGAATTTCCTTGGTCTTCTGAGAAAATAGAGTCGTTGGTGGGCTTTCTTAACTATGGATTCGGCATGGGGAGGACCAGGACAGGCTGTTGGTGATCTGTGCACCTAAAGACTTGAAGGTCTCTACCCTTTATACTTCGTTCCCATTGATATAGACAGGGGCATGTACTCCACTCAGCTTCCTGAAGTCGATTACAATCCCCTTCGTTTTGTTGACATTGAGGGATAGGTTTATTGCCATCGCACCAGTTCACCAGATTCTCTATCTCATTCCTGTACTCTGTCTCACCATTGTTTGAAATCCGACCTACTACGGTGGCGTCATCAGCAAATTTGAAAATCGGGTTGGAGTGGAATTTGGCCACACAGTGATATGTGTATAACAGGTATAGTAGGGGGCTGAGGACTCAGCCTTGTGGGGCACCGGTGTTGAGGATGATCGTAGAGGAAGTGTTGTTGCCTCTCTTTACTGACTGTGGCCTGCGTGTTCGAACGGTTAGCATCCAGTCACAGAAGGAGGAGCAGAGGCCAAGGGGATGTGGTGAAGGCTGAACTGAAATCTACAAATACGAGTCGGACGTAGGTGTCTTTGTTATCTAAATGTTCCAGGGTAGGTTACAGGACAATGGAGATGGCGTCTGCTGTGGACCTGTTGCAGTGGTAGGGGAACTGTAGTGGATAAAGGCAATCCGGGAGACTGGAATTGATTCGTGCCATGACTAACCTTTCGAAGCAATTCATGATGATGGATGTCAGATCCACTGGACGATACTCATTGAGGCACGCTGCTTGACATTTTTTGGTCCAGTGATTATGATCGTCTTCTTGAAGCAGAAAGGGACCTCAGATTGTTATTAAGGGAGGTAGGACATTCCTGCGAATACCCGGGCCAGCTGATCCGCACATAATCTGAGTGAATGCCCGGGTACCCCATCCGGACCACTGGCTTTCCGTGGGTTGACCTTAGAGACGCTGCTCTTACGTCTGCAGGGTAATCTCAAATACACATTCATCTACTGCTTCTGGGGTGAACGGATCGCTCTCGCGGACCTCTTGCTCAAATTGTTCATAGAATGCATTGAACTCATCAGGGAGGTGTGCGTTGGAGCGACGATTTTACATGCCTTCATGTTGTAGCCCGGCATACCTTGCAGACATTGTCACCGACGGCAGGGATCCGTGTGGCTAGCCTGTGACTCAATTTGGTCCGGTTCTGTCTTTTGGCATCGTTGATGGACTTCTTTGATCATATCTGGCTTTCTTTTAGAGGTCAGACACGCCTGACTAGAACACCTCAGACCTAGACATCAGCAAGTGACAATACTGATTATTTTGCTGTCAGTCTGGTCTCAATAAAATTTGAAACGGATCTGCGGGTATCAATTATTGTTCATTTTAACCAACTTGCTGGAGTGACCAACTCTATTAGAAGCAAAGGACACAACCATGTCTTCTGGATCGTCAAACGCGAGTGACAACAAAGGGACAAAGCATTTTATTTTATACACCTTCGAATTGCATTAAGTTTCACATATATGACCAAATAAGGCAACAGTAATAAATGCAAGATTCCCATAGGTCAACCTTATACACCTCCTGACCTGCCCATATATCCTGATTGGCTCACTTCGCATTCCTCTGCCCTTGGGGGCCCCTTTCACTCAGCATTCTCGTCCTAGCAACTAGGCATCCCCCCTTCCGGACCATGCTACTCCAGCCGAAGCTAGAAATGTTAAAAAGTCCGCTAACCTAACTCCTTATCATTCTGTTGTAAAATGTTACTCTTAACTTGGCCTTGATGAGGAGATGCCGGCGTTGGACTGGGGTGAGCACAGTAAGAAGTCTTACAACACCAGGTTAAAGGCCAACAGGTTTGTTTCAAACACGAGCTTTCGGAGCGCAGCTCCTTCATCAGGTGAATGGAGCGGTATGTTCCAGAAACATTTATACAGACAAAGTCAGAGATGCCGGACAACGCTTGGAATGCGAGCATTTGCAGGTAATCAAATCATTACAGATCCAGAGATAGGGTGTGATCACAGGTTAAAGAGGTGTGAATAGTCTCAAGCCAGAACAGTTGGTAGGATTTTGCAAGTCCAGGCCAGATTGAGGGGTGTGGATGTAATGCGACATGAATCCAAGAGCCCGGTTGAGGACGCACTCATGCGTGCGGAACTTAGCTATAAGTTTTTGCTCGGCAATTCTGCGTTGTCGCGTGTCTTGAAGTCCGCCTTGAAGAACGCTTACCCGGAGACTTGACTGCTGAAGTGTTCCACGACTGGAAGGGAACATTCCTGCCTGGCGATTGTCGGACGATGCCCGTTCATTCGTTGTCGCAGTGTCTGCATGGTCCGGCTAATGTACCACGCTTCGGGACATCCTTTCCTGCAGCGTAAGAGGTAAACTACATTGGTCGAGTCACACAACTATGTGCCGCGTACCTGGTGGGTGGTGTTACCAAGTGTAATGGTGGTATCCAAGTCGATGATCTGGCATGTCTTGTAGAGATTACCCTGGCAGGGTTGTGTGGTGTCGTGGTTGCTGTTCTGACGGCTGGGTAATTTGCTGCAAACAATGGTTTGTTTGAGGTTGCGTGGTTCTTGAAGGCCAGTAGTGGGGGTGTGGGGATGACCTTGGCAAGATGTTCATCTTCATTGATGATGTGTTGAAGGCTGTGAAGAAGATGTAGTAGTTTCACCGCCCCAGGAAAGTACTGGACGACAAAGGGTATCTGTCAGTGGTGTCACGTGGTTGTCTTCTGAGGAGGTTGGTGCGGTTTTTTGCTGTGACGCGTTGGAACTGTCGAGCGATGAGTCGAATTCCATATCCCGTTCGTACGAGAGCATCCTTCAGCATCTGTAGGTGTCTGTTACGCTCCTCCTCATCTGAGCAGATCCTGTGTATACGGAGGGCTTGTCCATAGGGGATGGCTTCTTTAATGTGTTTCGGGTGAAAGCTGGAGAAGTGGAGCATCATGAGGTTGTCTGTGGGCTTGCGGTCAAGCGAAGTGCTAAGGTGACCGTCCTTGATGGAGATGAGTGTGTCCAAGAATGCAACAGAATTTGGAGAATAGTCCATGGTGAGTCTGATTGTGCGATGGAATTTATTGATCTCACCGTGTCGTCGTTTCAGTGATTCTTCGCTGTGGGCCCAAAGGAAAACTATGTCATCGATGTATCTGGTGTATAATGTCGTTTGCAGGTCCGGTGTGGTGAGGAAGTCTTGTTCAAACTTGTGCATGAAGATGTTGGCATATCGAGTTGCGAATTTGGTCCCCATTGCTGTTCCATGCATCTGGATGAAGAATTTGTTGTCAAGTTGAAGATGTTGTGATCTAAAATGAAGCGGATGAGTTACAGACTTGCGTCTGGAAAATGGCAGTTGTCAGTGTTGAGGACAGAGGCTGTTGCAGCAATGCCGCCGTCATGGGGGATGCTGGTGCAGAGTTCCGAGACATCCATTGTGACGAGGAATGTTCCTGGTTGAACTGGTCCATGGGTGCTAAGTTTCTGTAGGAAGTCCGTCGTGCAGCGACAAAAGCTGGGTGTATCTTGTACGATGGGTTTCAAGATGCCCTCGATGTTGCCAGAGAGGTTCTCACACATGGTCCCATTGCCTGAAACGATTTAATGGCCTGGTGTGTTGGCCTTGTGTATTTTCGTGAGGAAGTAGAGATCTCCAATGCGGGGAATACGTGGGATGAGAGCACGTAGGGTGCTGTGAAGGTCTGGATCCAATGTCTTGATCAGTCTGTTGAGTTGGCGGATGTGTTCCTTGTTTGGATCTGCGGGTAACTGTCTGTGGTGTTCCTGGTTGTTGAGTTGTGGGTATACTTCTTTGCAGTAGTCCCTTCTATTCAGTATGACGGTGGCCCCTCCTTTGTCTGATGGTTTGATGGCGATGCTGCTGTTGGTTTTGATAGCGCGGATCGTGTTGCGTTGTTCTTGGGTGACGTTCAGGGCTGCCTTGTGAATGCGACTGATGAATCTGGCATTGACACGACTTCTGACGGCTTCAGCATACATGCCGAGCTTAGGGCAGCGGCCTTCCGATGGGATCCAATTCGACTCTTTCCTTTTCGATTGCTGCACCGTAGATCTCGCGGTCTGCTGTTCCGGTTCATTGGTCGTCTCCTTGTGTTCGCAGTCGGCCTCTTGGAGTCTGTGGAAGAATTCCCGGTGCCTCATTTGATTGATGAATTCATCCGTGTCTGCCGCGAGACTGATGGGGTCCATTTTGGCGGTGGTCCAGAAATTGAGCCCTTTGCTGAGGACTTCGATTTCATCTGGTTGAAGGGTGTAGTCTGACAAGTTGACAATAGATTTCCCTCTATTGTTACACACTCATCTCCATCAAGGACGGTCACCTTAGCACTTCGCTTTACCGCAAGCCCACAGACAACCTCACAATGCTCCACTTCCCCAGCTTTCACCCGAAACACATTAAAGAATCCATCACCTATGGGCAAGCCCTCCATATACGCAGGATCTGCTCAGACGAGGAGGAGCGTAACAGACACCTACAGATGCAGAAAGATGCTCTCGGATGAACGGGATATGGCGTTCGATTCATCTATCGACAGTTCCAACGCGTCACAGCAAAAAACCGCACCAACCTCCTCAAAAGACAAACACGGGACACCACTGACAGAGTACCCTTCGTCGTCCAGTACTTTCCTGGGGCGGAGATACCACGACATCTTCTTCGCAGCCTTCAACACATCATCAATAAAGATGAACATCTTGCCAAGGTCATCTCCACACCCCCACTACTGGCATTCAAACAACCGTGCAATCTCAAACAAACCATTGTTTGCAGCAAATTACCCAGCCTTCAGAACAGCGACCACGACACCGCACAACACTGCCAGTGCAATCTCTGGAAGACATGCTAAATCATCGACTTGGATACCACCATTACACGTGGTAACATCACTCACCAGGTACGCGGCACATGCTCGTGCGACTCGACCAATGTAGTCGACCTCTTACGCTGCAGGAAAGGATGTCCCAAAGCGTGGTACATTGGCGAGACTATGCAGGCACTGCGACAACGAATGAACGGGCATCGTTCGACAATCGCCAGGCAGGAATGTTGCCTTCCAGTCGGGGAGCACTTCAGCAGTCAAGGGCATTCAGCCTCTGATCTCCGGGTAAGCGTTCTCCAAGGCTGTCTTCAGGACACGCGACAACGCAGAATTGCCGAGCAAAAACTTATAGCTAAGTTCCGCACGCAAGAGTGTGGGTTCAACCGCGATTTTGGATTCATGACGCATTACATCCCCCACCATCTGGCCTGGACTTGCAAAATCCTAAAAACTATTCTGGCTTGAGACAATTCACACCTCTTTAACCTGTGCTGACCCCCTATCTCTGGATCTGTAATGATTTGATTACCTGCAAATGCTCACATTCCAAGCATTGTCCCGCATCTCTGAATTTGTCGATATAAATGTTTCTGGAACATACCTCTCCATTCACCTGAGGAAGGAGTTGCGCTCCCTAAGCTCGTTTTTGAAACAAACCTGTTGGACTTTAACCTGGTGTTGTTTGATTTCTTACTTAACTTGGCCTAACTACCCATTATGCCTTTCTGTTCAGTTCCTAATTCCCTCCTTTTATTATTTAATGATAATCTATTGGTATTACCCCCATCTGTACTCAGGATTCCCCTCTCGCAGATTTCTGCTGAGACTGCCCGCTCGCAGAGTCAGGGGACTGTGGTCGGAACTAAAGTCCCGATAGCGATTTGGCTCGGAAATGGAGGTGGCATAACATTGGTTGCTGTGCCATTAAAGAAGTTGTATCCTTGATCCGCATGCAGGCTTACATCACAGTCAGTGTATCGGTTGAGCAGGGACCCCCAGTATCCCAATTTATTCAACCTGCGAATGGCCATTCGGCCTTCAGAGCAATGAGGAAATACAAAGTCTCAATAGTGATATGAGAGGCATTCGCCCAGCCACAAATAAGATGTGGGACTGCTTTCAGTGGGACACAGGTGGCGTTGTAACAGACACATTGACCTGATGTAAGGGCTATGTGAAACGTCCGGTCAGTACAAGTGTAGAACAAACATGTTATATGCGTTTCCACCTCTACCAGCAAACGGGCGTACCCTTCCCTGCTGAAACAATTCTCGTCCCACCGCGAGTCTCTATTGGAAGTAAAGTGACTGGGTATACACGCCCTCCACCGTTGAAGCTTACCATACTGTGAATGAGAGTTATCCCGAAGAAGGAGAAGGAAAATAGCTGGTGGGTCCCAACCCGGACAGTAAGGAAGAGTGACTTGGTCAGGCGGTGCCTCGGAACTCTGAGAGTGAACCACCTTTCGGGGTGTTCCCCAAAGCTGTGAAACTGAAAATAACATAAATACCGCTGCGGTGTCCGGGTCGCAAACAACCCGTCCCTGACCCATGCGGTGGTAGATTTGGCAGAAGAGGTTTATGCTGCCCAGGTTCCCCTCCTTCTGGATCCTAAGTGCAGAAGTGTATCTCCTGATAACCTGTGTTTTCGTTGTGCCCCTCTTCTTACCCACTCCGTCCTCTCTCAATTCCTCCTCTCTCCCCTGCAACATTTTCCCACCCCCCCGCCCCCGCACGGCCTGATTTTACCTTTATGGCACACAGTCATATCACATCCAAAATAAAACTTACATTTACTCCAAAAAAAAGGGCAATATCCATGCAAAGTTCCCTTCCCATCGCCGGGACGCATATCATTGTTTCATTAAACCTTCATTGTCCGTTAACTTGATGACCTTACATGAGTCGATACAATGCCCTCGCAGCACGGTAGCATGGTGGTTAGCATAAATGCTTCACAGCTCCAGGGTCCCAGGTTCGGTTCCCGGCTGGGTCACTGTCTGTGCGGAGTCTGCACGTCGTCCCCGTGTGTGCGTGAGTTTCCTCCGGGTGCTCCGGTTTCCTCCCACAGTCCAAAGATGTGCGGGTCAGGTGGATTTGCCATGCAAAATTGCCCGTAGTGCCCTTAAAAGTAAGGTTGGGGGGGGGGGGTTGTTGTGTTACGTGTATAGGGTGGATACGTGGTTTTGAGTAGGGTGATCATTGCTCGGCACAACATTGAGGGCCGAAGGGCCTGTTCTGTGCTGTACTGTTCTATGTTCTTTGTTCTATATAGGGCAGCGGAGAACATCACCCCTGCATAAGTGAAATGTCCTCGTAGGTTGGTCGAAATTACAGGTTTAAATGGAGTTCCCCTCTCCATTTGTTTCACGGAAAAGTACTCCAAGTGAGGTGAAGCCGAGGAGAGTATACGCAGCCCGCATCCAACACGTCATGCTTCACACCTGTAAAACAGCGCTGGGGAATGGAGACAGGTTAGTGGCCGACATTTTTCAGTGGTGGAGGTGGAACCATGCACTCCGCCCCTCCACTTTAGCTGCAGTGGGGGTGGTAAGGAAAACTTGGAAGGTCCCCACCCATCGTGCCTCCAACCTTCCCCAAGTCCAATTTTTTACCATGCCATAAAGTTAGGGAAATAAACACGTGGCTAAGGGATTGGTGTGGGAAAGAGGGATTCCATTTAATGGAGCGTTGGCACCAGGTTTGGAACCGAGGGGATCTGTACCGTTGGGACGGCCTCCACCTGAACCGATCTGGAACCAGTTTACTAGCGAAAAGGATAAATAGGGTGGTCAGTAGAACTTTAAACTCCTGAGACGAGGGGAAGGGAAAGCGACAGGGAGTATGGAGTTAAATGGAAGGATAAGCAGCAGGTTAGCATGTGTGCAGGTGGGTTTAAGTTCAAGGCAGACTAGGAATGAAGCAATAAGGAAGGATAACTTAGGACATCTCATGGTGTCCAATGTATCTAATAATGATAAGAAAGTCAGTATTAAGGCACTTTACCTGAATGCTCGTGCATTCGTAACAAAGTTGATGAATTAACGGCGCAAATAATCGTGAATGAATATGACTTGATAGCCATTACGGAGACATGCTTGCAGGAATGTCACGACTGGGAGTTAAATATCCAGGGGTACCAGACGTTTCGGAGGGATAAACAGGTATGTAAGGGAGGTGGAGTAGCACTAATAATCAAGGACGGCATCAGGGTAGCATTGAGGGATGATATAGGTTCTATGGAGAATGAGGTTGAATCCATTTGGGTAGAAATTAGAAATTCTAAGAATAAAAAGACACTGATAGGCGTAGACTATAGGCCACCAAATAATAGCATCACACTGGGACAGGCAATAAATGAAGAGATAACTAATGCCTGTGAAAAGGGTACAGCAGTTGTCATGGGAGAGTTTAATCTGTACATAGATTGGTCAAATCAGCTCGGTCAGGGTAGCCTTGAAGAGGAGTTCGTTGAATGTATCCGGGATAGTTTTCTGGAACAATATGTAATGGAAGCGACGAGAGAGCAAGCTATCCTAGATCTGGTCCTGTGTAATGAGGGAGGAATAATTAATGACCTCATCGTTAGGGATCCTCTTGTGAGGAATGATCACAGCATGGTTGAATTTAGTATACAGATGGAGAGTGTGATGATAGAATCCAATACCAGGGCCCTATGCTTGAACAAAGGAGACTACGATAGAAAGAGGAAGGACCTCGCTAATGTAGACTAGAAACAAATATTTTATGGTAGGACAGTTGAGGAGCAGCGGAGTACATTCAAAGAAATCTTTCATAGTGCTCAACAAAAGTATATTCCAGTGAGAAGGAAGAATTGTAAGAAAAGAGTTAATCTACCATGGGTGTCTAAGGAGATAAATGAGGCTGTCAAATTGAAAGAGAAGGCTTACAAAGTGGCCAAAATCAGCGGGAAACTAGAAGATTGGCAAAACTTTAAAGGTCAGCAGAAATCCACGAAACGAGCCATAAAGAAAAGAAAGATAGAACACGAAAAAAACTGGCACAGAATATAAGGACAGATAGCAAAAGTTTTTATAATTGTATAAAACTAAAAAGAGTGGCTAAAGTAAACATTAGTCCGTTAGAGGATGAGAGTGGTCCTTTAGTTATGGGATAGGATGAAATGGCGGAGGCATTGAACAAATATTTTGTATCGGTCTTCACAGTGGAGGACACTAATAACATGCCAGCAATTGACCGAGAGAAGACGGTAGGTGAGGACCTGGAGACCATTACTATCACGAAAGGGCAAGTGTTGGGCAAGCTATTGGAGGTCAGGATAGATAAGCCTCCTTGCGCTGCTGGAATGCATCCCAGGGTACTGTAAGAGATGGCTGGAGTAATAGCAGATGCACTGGCGGTAATTTTCCAAAATTCGCTGAACACTGGCAGTCCCAGAGGATTTGCAAACAGCAAATGTGACGCCACTGTTTGAAAAGGGAAGTAGACAAATGATGGGGAATTAAAGCTCGGTTAGCTTAACCTCTCGTGGGGAATATGTTTGAGTTTATTATCAAGAAAAAGATAGGAGGGCACCTCGATAGAAATTGTCCCATTCAACGGACGCAGCATGGATTCATGAAGGGCAGGTCATGCTTGACGAATCTCTTGGAATTCTATGAAGACATTTCGAGCAATGTAGACAAAGGGGACCCAGTGGATATGGTGTACCTAGATTTCCAAAAGGCATTTGACAAGGTACCGCACAAGAGGCTGCTGCATGAGATAAGGATGCATGGTTTTAAGGGTAGAGTACTAGCATGGATATAGGATTGGTTGTCCAACAGGAAACAAAGAGTGGGAATAAATGAGTGCAATTCTGGCTGGCAATCAGTGACGAGTGGTGTGTCTCAGTGATCGGTGTTGGGACCACAATTATTTACAATTTATATAGACGATTTGGAGATGGGAACTACGTGTAAGGTATCCAAGTTTGCAGATGACACGAAGATGTGTGGCAGAGCAAAGTGTGCTGAGCAGTGTAAAACCTTACAGAGGAACATTGACACATTAAGTGAGTGGGCAAAGGTATGGCAGATGGAGTATAATGTCAATAAGTGTGAAGTCATGAATTTTGGTAGGAGAAACAATATAACGGATTATAACTTAAATGGTAAAAAAACTGCAGCATGCTGCTATGCAGAGGGACCTGGGTGTACTTGTGCATGCGTCACAGAAGTTTGGTCTGCAGGTGCAACAAGTATTTATGAAGGCAAATTGAATCTTGTCCTTCATTGCAAAGGGGATTGAGATTAAAAGTAGAGAGGTAATGTTGCAGTTGTACAAGGTGAAGGTTGGGCCACACCTGGAGTACTGTGTGCAGTTTTGGTCTCCACATTTGAGAAAGGATGTGCTAGCACTAGAGGGGGTGCAGAGGATGTTCACTAGGCTGATTCAGGAGTTGAGGCGGTTATCGTATGAGGAAAGGCTGAGTAGACTGCGATTATATTCACTGGAATTCAGAAGGTTGAGGGGGGATCTAATAGAAACATATAACATTTTGAAGGGAATGGATAAGATAGAAGTAGAAATAATGTTTCCACTGGTAGGTGAAAGTAGGACAAGAGGGCATAGCCTCAAGATTAGGTGGAGCAGATTTAGGACTCAATCAATGAGGAGCTTCCTCACTCAGAGGGTGGTTAAAGAATGGAATTCCCTACCATGGGGCTTCAGTGAGGGCTAGAACATAGTCTTTTCTTCAGTCATATGGTGAAACTGGACCAGTCTGGGAACATGCAGGTTCCAGGGGTTACAAGGGGCCTGCCATAAAGGATCTCGGCAGGAGAGAGTCGGGCCTGTCCCGCAGGTGTGACCCGCAGTTGGCAGAGGGCAGCAGAGCAGAGCTTCTGATTGGCTGTTCCGGGGACATTTGCATACGTGCAGTGCGGTTAGCGTAAGTTGAAGGTGCACCTGCATCAGTGACCCGAGGAGTTCGACGGAAGTCAAGCATCCAGCAGAGGGCAGCAGAGCAGAGCTTCTGATTGGCTGTTCCGGGGACATTTGCATACGTGCAGTGCGGTCAGCGTAAGCTGAAGGTGCACCTGCATCAGTGACCCGAGGAGTTCGACGGAAGTCAAGCATCCAGCAGAGGGCAGCAGAGCAGAGCTTCTGATTGGCTGTTCCGGGGACATTTGCATACGTGCAGTGCGGTCAGCGTAAGTTGAAGGTGCACCTGCATCAGTGACCCGAGGAGTTCGACGGAAGACAAGCATCCAGCAGAGGGCAGCAGAGCAGAGCTTCTGATTGGCTGTTCCGGGGACATTTGCATACGTGCAGTGCGGTCAGCGTAAGTTGAAGGTGCACCTGCATCAGTGACCCGAGGAGTTCGACGGAAGTCAAGCATCCAGCAGAGGGCAGCAGAGCAGAGCTTCTGATTGGCTGTTCCGGGGACATTTGCATACGTGCAGTGCGGTCAGCGTAAGTTGAAGGTGCACCTGCATCAGTGACCCGAGGAGTTCGACGGAAGTCAAGCATCCAGCAGAGTTCAGCAGAGCAGAGCTTCTGATTGGCTGTTCCGGGGATATTTGCATACGTGCAGTGCGGTCAGCGTAAGTTGAATGTGCACCTGCATCAGTGATCCGAGGAGTTCGACGGAAGTCAAGCATCCAGCAGAGGGCAGCAGAGCAGAGCTTCTGATTGGCTGTTTCGGGGACATTTGCATACGCGCAGTGCGGTCAGCGTAAGTTGAAGGTGCACCTGCATCAGTGACCCGAGGAATTCGACGGAAGTCAAGCATCCAGCAGAGGGCAGCAGAGCAGAGCTTCTGATTGGCTGTTCCGGGGACATTTGCATACGTGCAGTGCGGTCAGCGTAAGTTGAAGGTGCACCTGCATCAGTGACCCGAGGAATTCGACGGAAGTCAAGCATCCAGCAGAGGGCAGCAGAGCAGAGCTTCTGATTGGCTGTTCCGGGGACATTTGCATACGTGCAGTGCGGTCAGCGTAAGTTGAAGGTGCACCTGCATCAGTGATCCGAGGAGTTCGACGGAAGTCAAGCATCCAGCAGAGGGCAGCAGAGCAGAGCTTATGATTGGCTGTTTCGGGGACATTTGCATACGCGCAGTGCGGTCAGCGTAAGTTGAAGGTGCACCTGCATCAGTGACCCGAGGAGTTCGACGGAAGTCAAGCATCCAGCAGAGGGCAGCAGAGCAGAGCTTCTGATTGGCTGTTCCGGGGACATTTGCATACGCGCAGTGCGGTCAGCGTAATTTGAAGGTGCACCTGCATCAGTGACCCGAGGAGTTCGACGGAAGTCAAGCATCCAGCAGAGGGCAGCAGAGCAGAGCTTCTGATTGGCTGTTCCGGGGACATTTGCATACGCGCAGTGCGGTCAGCGTAAGTTGAAGGTGCACCTGCATCAGTGACCCGAGGAGTTCGACGGAAGTCAAGCATCCAGCAGAGGGCAGCAGAGCAGAGCTTCTGATTGGCTGTTCCGGGGACATTTGCATACGTGCAGTGCGGTCAGCGTAAGTTGAAGGTGCACCTGCATCAGTGACCCGAGGAGTTCGACGGAAGTCAAGCATCCAGCAGAGGGCAGCAGAGCAGAGCTTCTGATTGGCTGTTCCGGGGACATTTGCATACGTGCAGTGCGGTCAGCGTAAGTTGAAGGTGCACCTGCATCAGTGACCCGAGGAGTTCGACGGAAGTCAAGCATCCAGCAGAGGGCAGCAGAGCAGAGCTTCGGATTGGCTGTTCCGGGGACATTTGCATACGTGCAGTGCGGTCAGCGTAAGTTGAAGGTGCACCTGCATCAGTGACCCGAGGAGTTCGACGGAAGTCAAGCATCCAGCAGAGGGCAGCAGAGCAGAGCTTCTGATTGGCTGTTCCGGGACATTTGCATACGTGCAGTGCGGTCAGCGTAAGGTTGAAGGTGCACCTGCATCAGTGACCCGAGGAGTTCGACGGAAGTCAAGTATCCAGCAAAGGGCAGCAGAGCAGAGCTTCTGATTGGCTGTTCTGGGGACATTTGCATACGTGCAGTGCGGTCAGCGTAAGTTGAAGGTGCACCTGCATCAGTGACCCGAGGAGTTCGACGGAAGTCAAGCATCCAGCAGAGGGCAGCAGAGCAGAGCTTCTGATTGGCTGTTCCGGGGACATTTGCATACGTGCATTGCGGTCAGCGTAAGTTGAAGGTGGTTTGTGAAGGGGCTGTTCTCGAGTGACTCACTTTAACCGGGGATCGAGGCCTAGTTTCGGGAGCCGTTCAGAGGAGGAGGAGCAATATCTGGGTGAGTATAAAAACTCACTTTAACCTGGGGATCGAGGCCTAGATTCGGGAGCCATTCAGAGGAGGAGGAGCAGTCTCTGGGTGAGTATACAGACCTAACGGTAACTTCCTGTTTTCCACTTTTTTTTTTTCAAAAGTGACGTCAGAGTGAAGCTGTGATCTGATTGGTTGGTAACCAATCTGCCCCAAATTTAAAACTCGTAAACTTAAATTAAACTAATTAATTAATTAGAGATGGCTGGTCAGGTGATGTGCTTAAGCTGCTTGATGTGGGAGCTGGCAGATCCCATTGCGAGCTGCAGCGACCACATCTGCAGTAAGTGTTGGCTGCTCGAAGACCTCCGGCTCAGAGTTGATGAGCTGGAGTCTGAGCTTCACACACTGAGGCACATCCGGGAGGGGGAGGCTCACCTGGACACTTTGTTTCAGGAGGCAGTCACACCTGTCAGAGTAAATAGTTTAAATCCTGCCAGTGGCCAGGGACAGCAGGGTGTGACTGCAAGTCAGGCAGGTAAAGGGAACCAGCAGTCAGGAACTCAGGAGCCTCAGCCCTTGACCCTGTCCAACAGGTACGTGGCACTTGCTCCCTGTGTGGATGGCGAACAGGGCTGCAGGAAGGATGAGTCAGCTGACCAAGGCACCATGGTTCAGCAGGCCATTCAAGGGGAGGAAGTAAATAGGCAAGTTGTAGTTGTAGGGGATTCTATTATCAGAGGGATAGATAGTATCCTTTGTGAGCAGTATCGAGGGTCCCGCATGGTATGTTGTCTGCCCGGTGCTAGGGTGCGGGACATCTCTGACCGGCTTGAAAGGATATTGGAGAGGGAGGGGGAGGATCCAGTTGTTGTGGTCCATGTCGGTACCAACAACTTAGGCAAGTCTAGGAAAGAGGACCTGTTTAGAGATTATAAAGAGTTAGGATTCAAATTAAAAAACAGGTCCTCAAGGGTCATAATCTCCGGATTACTGCCCGAGCCACGTGCAAATTGGCATAGGGAGGCAAGAATAAGGGAAGTTAACACGTGGCTGAAAGAGTGGTGTGGGAAAGAGGGGTTCCATTTCATGGGACACTGGCATCAGTTTTGGGACAGGGGGGACCTATACCGTTGGGATGGTCTCCACCTGAACCGAGCTGGGACCAGTGTTCTGGCGAAAAGAGTAAATAGGGTGGTCAATAGGACTTTAAACTGGAGATTGGGGGGGGGGGAAGGGAAAGTCAGGAAACCAAGAGGTGAAGGAATCAGTGGGAAGCGTAGCTGCTTAGGATTACAAAAAATCACGAAAAGACAGAGCTCAGGAGAGGTTACGATAGTCCCCATCTCACAAAATATGACACAGTGTATGGAAAGGCTCAGTAAGCCAAGGTCCACCACACTAAGAAAACAAAAAGGGACAGTCAATAGGGAATTAAAGGTGCTATATTTAAATGCCCGCAGTGTACGGAACAAGGTAGATGTGCTTGTGGCCCAGATTGTGACTGGCAGGTATGATGTGGTAAGCATCACAGAGACGTGGTTGCAGGGGGTTCAGGACTGGCAGTTAAACATCCAGGGATTTACAACCTATCGAAAAGACAGAGAGGTGGGTAGAGGGGGCGGGGTTGCCTTGTTAATTAGAAATGAAATTAAATCAATAGCACTAAACGACATAGGGTCAGACGATGTGGAGTCTGTGTGGGTAGAGTTGAGGAACCACAAAGGCAAAAAAACCATAATGGGAGTTATGTACAGGCCTCCTGACAGTGGTCAGGACCAGGGGCACAAAATGCACCACGAAATAGAAAGGGCATGTCAGAAAGGCAAGGTCACAGTGATCATGGGGGACTTCAATATGCAGGTGGACTGGATAAATAATGTTGCCAGTGGACCCAAAGAAAGGGAATTCATTGAATGTTTACAGGATGGCTTTTTGGAACAGCTTGTGATGGAGCCCACGAGGGAACAGGCTATTCTGGACTTAGTGTTATGTAATGAGCCAGAATTGATAAAAGACCTTAAAGTAAGGGAACACTTAGGAAGCAGTGATCATAATATGGTAGAATTCAGTCTGCAATTTGAAAGAAAGAAGGTAGAATCAGATGTAAAGGTTTTACAGTTAAATAAAGGTAATTACAGGCGCATGAGGGAGGAACTGACGAAAATCGACTGGAAGCAGAGCCTAGTGGGAAAGACAGTAGAACAGCAATGGCAGGAGTTTCTGGGAGTAATTGAGGACACAGTGCAGAGGTTCATCCCAAAGAAAAGAAAGGTTATCAGAGGGAGGATTAGGCAGCCATGGCTGACAAAGGAAGTCAGGGAATGCATCAAGGCAAAAGAGAGAGCCTATAATGTGGCAAAGAGTAGTGGGAAGTCAGAAGATTGGGAAGGCTACAAAAACAAACAGAGGATAACAAAGAGAGAAATAAGGAAGGAGAGGATCAAATATGAAGGTAGGCTAGCCAGTAACATTAGGAATGATAGTAAAAGTTTCTTTAAATACATTAAAAACAAACGGGAGGCAAAAGTAGACATTGGGCCGCTCCAAAATGACGCTGGTAATCTAGTGATGGGAGACAAGGAAATAGCTGAGGAACTTAATAAGTACTTTGCGTCAGTCTTCACGGTAGAAGACATGAGTAATATCCCAACAATTCAGGAAAGTCAGGGGGCAGAGTTGAATATGGTTGCCATCACAAAGGAGAAGGTGCTAGAGAAACTAAAAGGTCTGAAAATTGATAAATCTCCGGGCCCAGATGGGCTACATCCTAGAGTTCTAAAGGAGATAGCTGAAGAAATAGTGGAGGCGTTAGTTATGATCTTTCAAAAGTCACTGGAATCAGGGAAAGTCCCAGAGGATTGGAAAATCGCTGTTGTAACCCCCCTGTTCAAGAAGGGAACAAGAAAAAAGATGGAAAATTATAGGCCAATTAGCCTAACCTCGGTTGTTGGCAAAATTCTAGAATCCATCGTTAAGGATGCGATTTCTAAATTCTTGGAAGTGCAGGGTCGGATTAGGACAAGTCAGCATGGATTTAGTAAGGGGAGGTCGTGCCTGACAAACCTGTTAGAGTTCTTTGAAGAGATAACAAATAGGTTAGACCAAGGAGAGCCAATGGATGTTATCTATCTTGACTTCCAAAAGGCCTTTGACAAGGTGCCTCACGGGAGACTGCTGAGTAAAATAAGGGCCCATGGTATTCGAGGCAAGGTACTAACATGGATTGACGATTGGCTGTCAGACAGAAGGCAGAGAGTTGGGATAAAAGGTTCTTTTTCGGAATGGCAACCAGTGACAAGTGGTGTCCCGCAGGGTTCAGTGTTGGGGCCACAGCTGTTCTCTTTATATATTAACGATCTAGATGACGGGACTGGGGGCATTCTGGCCAAGTTTGCCGATGATACAAAGATAGGTGGAGGGGCAGGTAGTATTGAGGAGGTGGGGAGGCTGCAGAAAGATTTAGACAGTTTAGGAGAATGGTCCAAGAAGTGGCTGATGAAATTCAACGTGGGCAAGTGCGAGGTCTTGCACTTTGGAAAAAAGAATAGAGGCATGGACTATTTTCTAAACGGTGACAAAATTCATAATGCTAAAGTGCAAAGGGACTTGGGAGTCCTAGTCCAGGATTCTCTAAAGGTAAACTTGCAGGTTGAGTCCGTAATTAAGAAAGCAAATGTAATGTTGTCATTTATCTCAAGAGGCTTGGAATATAAAAGCAGGGATGTACTTCTGAGGCTTTATAAAGCACTACTTAGGCCCCATTTAGAATACTGTGAGCAATTTTGGGCCCCATACCTCAGGAAGGACATACTGGCACTGGAGCGGGTCCAGCGGAGATTCACACGGATGATCCCAGGAATGGTAGGCCTAACATACGATGAACGTCTGAGGATAGTGGGATTATATTCATTGGAGTTTAGGAGGTTGAAGGAAGATCTAATAGAAACGTACAAGATAATGAATGGCTTGGATAGGATGGACGTAGGGAAGTTGTTTCCATTAGCAGGGGAGACTAGGACGCGGGGGCACAGCCTTAGAATAAAAGGGAGTCACTTTAGAACAGAGATGAGGAGAAATTTCTTCAGCCAGAGAGTGGTAGGTCTGTGGAATTCATTGCCACAGAGGGCGGTGGAGGCCGGGACATTGAGTGTCTTTAAGACAGAAATTGATAAATTCTTGATTTCTCGAGGAATTAAGGGCTATGGGGAGAGAGCGGGTAAATGGAGTTGAAATCAACCATGATTGAATGGTGGAGTGGACTCGATGGGCCGAATGGCCTTACTTCCACTCCTATGTCTTATGGTCTTATGGTCTTAAGAGGTGACGCTTTGACAAAGTAAGCCACGTTAACCGTGTCCGCTCGTAATTTGACAAATTTGGTTTCGAAGGTCTGATTGTGTCTCTCAACCAAGCCGGTCGTCTGTGGCCAGAACGCACAGTGGAACTGCTGACGTATGTCCAACTGGCAGCAGAATTGCTTGTTAATCTGTCCAACAAAACGAGGCCCGTTATCAGAAATTAACTGAACTGGTATTCAGTACATAAACACCTCAACTCATTTTACAGCCACTGGCTCTCCGTCCGTTTTCCTTGTGTTATAGTGGTCACCAGTAACGGGATGTCATCTTCGTGAGTGGCGATGGGCAGAGTCTTTCGGCATCATCCGAGCCATAGCCAGCTTACAACAAACATTAAGGCATCCAATGATTATACAGTATACAATTATAATGACAAGTATTATCAATCCATGCATCAGGATAAAACCGCATGACCAAGCTCTGAGAGCTGACTCTGAGCTGAATGCCGCTTTAGGGTTTATATCCTCTTATAGTTTTACGGACTAGCAGCTATCCCTGATCCTTGTCATTCGTGTGTACATATCATGATGTTCAAACTGTGCACGGAAATCAATTGTAAATTCATCCATCTCGCAGACCAGTGTCGGTAGACCCTTTTTATTGTTCTTTCTTCAAGTCCAATCACCATGAACCATAGCTGTACCCTCTCAGTAAGGTAAAACAATTGCTATGTCCGTGTGTTCCACTCCCTCCAAGGGATCATAGAACATAGAACATAGAACAGTACAGCACAGAACAGGCCCTTCGGCCCTCAATGTTGTGCCGAGCCATAATCACCCTACTCAAACCCACGTATCCACCCTATACCCGTAACCCAACAACCCGCCCCTTAACCTTACTTCTATTAGGACACTACGGGCAATTTAGCATGGCCAATCCACCTAACCCGCACATCTTTGGACTGTGGGAGGAAACCGGAGCACCCGGAGGAAACCCACGAACACAGTGGGAGGACGTGCAGACTCCACACAGACAGTGAGCCAGCCGGGAATAGAACCTGTGACCCTGGAGCTGTGAAGCATGTATGCTAACCACCATGCAACCCTGCTGCCCTTTAGGGATCAGAGTACCTTTGGGTAGCAGCACCGTAGAAGCTTCCTCAGGTGCCTTAGAAACAATACAAAATTCAGGCCAACAGCGACCAAGACGTCTTTTATCCCTCGCTGTTTTTTTTGTAGGAAGTACTTTCCGTTTCTCATTGGAATGGTAAATTATGATATCATCTACTATCCACTGATTATCTTGCTTTATTAATTGCAGGAGCTTCAACCGATCCTGTTTCTATTCCTGACGTCCTTGCACTAACGTCGAACATTGTGTTGAACCATGTAAATTGCCTGCCCTGGCTGGCTAGATACAAAGATTCCGTTTTCTTCAAACCACTTTCGTCCGTTATCATTTTATTTGCAGCACGAAGTGTAGACTTGCCATTATTTGTTCCACTGTCTGTTCTTTTAAAACTTTACAATAACACTACTCGCACATTTAATACAGTTAACGTTTGTGGTTACAAACCAATTGAATCCATACATAACTGTCCCTAACAACTTACAGGACATTTCGTCTGCAATAACTGTTACACTCTCCAATGCCTTATTGGTTCCTGCATTGGTTATAAATTTCCTCTCCTGGCATCAAGCTGCGAAGAGTCTTAATCTATTGTCAATCAAAATGCGGGGTTCCTCGTCAGTCGCTGCTGTCTGTCGAGACCCTTAATAACTCCACCGTGTGATACACACCTCATGAATACCATAGATCATCCATGAGCTAACGCACGGTCCGAGATGTCTGACCGGAGGTTTCACTATTCAGCAATATTTTTTCCGGCATCTCCACACCTGTAATAATTTGATGTTTTGATGTGTTTCTAACCCGTAAGGTTTTTCTTCCAGGCTCTATTATTTAATTCCCTCCAATATGTAGCCAATTATATCATTTGTTTCCCCCATACTGTCTGAAACATTCTTCTCCGGAGTGTTGTTTAGGTTCTTCATCTGTATTATTGTTGCTTCATCTTAAAACCAAATAAACAGGTCAAAGGCGGAGAGGGCCCTATTTCTTGATTTGCATCTTCCTGTTCTTGCTCGGATATTTCAGAAGTACCCTCTCCAGGACTTGCGGATTTCCATTGCCACCATTCCTCTTTTGCTAACTCATTGATTCAATATTGTCAAAACGTTCCCTGATACATTTAGGATATTGTTACTGCATTTAATTCAATGTTTTTAATTCTGATCGTAACAGGATATTTATGAAACCAAGTCCTGAACATGACATTTTAACTTCATCATCCGTCCTATCGAGGCTGATAACAGGTTTCAATCCACTGGCATCGCGCTCTACTGATTACATAATACTAGTAAGTGCAGGAATCCGCTGACACTCACAACGAAACATTCTTTTTTCTCTTGTCCCGAGCGGTTGGGGGATATGATCTACCCTGTGGCACGGTATTATTGCAGTGGTACAGTCTCTAAGCACTGTTAGGCCAATTTTACGTCCCTGGGTCATCCCAACATCATAAACTGCGTACTCCCTCACTAAATGATACCACAAGTTTGTCACTTCTCCACAAGCTTGCACACCCTTTCCCAATCACTTGTCGTCAGCTAGATGTTCTCTGCAGTAATTACAATTTGTCAATAGCACTCCATCCCATGGTCAAAATTTATCTTGTGGTCACAAACGTCAATCATCAGTGTTGCTTTGAGCTGAAGGATTTCCCCACTTCTGCCGTTCTAAATACAATATCAAATCGTCTCACTACGCTGTATCTGTCATTCTCCTAGGTTTCATATGATTACTCCTTTTCCAAACTACTGGGCAACAGAACGTGCCACAGCTTTGACACTATGTTTCATTATGTTCATAATGAATCATTTTAAACTGGGAACCGATTCTCTAATTCAACTTCCCCCGTGCTTTTATCAGCTGTAATTAAAAATTACTGTTGCTGCTCCTTGGAAAAAGAGGGCCTGCATACTGTCATGACCACCACTCCATCGGTGTCTCAGCATTTATGCTACCCTCTGTTTCTCCACCATTTTCTTTCCTGAAATTTTTAAACTGGATGTCCATCTGTCTTGTTTTTCGTCCTCCTGATCTTTACTACCATCCGTATATAACACCCAAGCATTTACCAACTCTGATCTGCTAACTGATGTATCAAGTTTCTGTCTCTTTTTAATGTTATGAATAAACATTAAGGCAGGATCTAAAAGAATGTTTTTCCATCTTTCCCATCGAGCTGTACTAGCGCCTTGCTGGCAACCCTGCCTCTTGGTCAACTCTGTAAATTCTAAAAATTCAGTTGGGCAATAAATGTTCTTCCCGGCTGATCAATGTTCAATCTCTACTATCCTTTTTGTTATAGCTGCCAGACATTTTGCGATTTCCGAAAACTTTTATTCAGCCCTTGCCCAATTTCCTGTCAATTTTTCATAGGTGTCTGAGTACTATGATTATCAAACACCCGACCATATCCATTAGCGTATAGACCAACTTTAATGCTCAAATCGTCCTCTTCATGTCTCTCCTCTACTGGCCCGGATTTTGCTACAACTGTTTTAAACTGATCCAAACTCCTCTGTGCTTCACTGGTCCACCTAATTACCCTCCTCCGTTCCAGTGAGAACAAATCAAGTTTATTCAAACTCTGCTCATAGCTAATGCCTTCGCTATCAGGCTTCCGTATGGGTCTGTGCTTCCCGCCTAATAATGGGAATTCAAAAAGCACATATTGCTTCTCAAACTTTCTTCCGCCTTCTCAAATGTGCTGTTTGCTTCCAATGTTTGGGCAATATTATTTGGGATCTACCTAATGCAGACCTTCCTGGGCGTGACAATCAGCGACCGATTATCACTCAGTGCCGAATTTCCTGTTCTAAAGTACGTAATAGCATTAAGACCCTAAGATGCTGAAGAAGGCCTTGGAAATTCTAACAACACATGGCCCCTGACTCCAGTGTTCGCAGTGTAAGGAAAACAGAACGACTGGCGCCACGCCCCATTTGTAGCGCATAAAATGCCTTCACGGAGGATAACGTTCATGTCCCATTCTGCTATCAGTGTGCAGAGACCGGCATCGGCTAATGTTTGATTTCGGGGCCAGGATATGGGAACTCTCTCTGCTGTTCCGTTCTCAGTGGCACTTCATGGCCCTTGATTCCCGTGTGGACCGTTGGGGGAGTGTCTGGGTATTAATGGTTGGTTATGTGCGATAATGTGGAATGGTGACCGGACCAGGGCGAAACGAACTCTTGGTGCGGAGTAATGGATGAGCTCAGCCGACTGGGTGAGTGAGTGCGAGGTAATGGAAACATGTGTTTTAGTTGGGAGGAGTACGTTTTTCATACGATTTGGTGTTGAGTCTGGTCGGTTTCTGAGGTAAGCGACGGTGCTGCGATGTGGAAATCCCGCTGTGGGTATTCTATAATGATTGCATCCCAAACGACGAGCGTGATGAAACGGGTGTCTTTTTGCACTTGCCTCCTGATAACCATTTACAGCCTTGAGATAAATTTGATATATAATAATGAACTTCCATGAGGCTGCATTCATCATGCTTCTCGTTCAAAATGTGTTGCCGCATTATGTATTTTTCAGAGGTTGCTATGTATGTAGTCAACCCTGATTCCTAAAATTCACTTTGCTGCCATTGAATGATAATTGTTGCGAACAGCGAATTTGATTGTGCTCTGAATTTGTACCAATTTCCTCTTATGTTTCACAGTTGTCGCAAAGTGCCAAGAAGGTAATGCAGAGACACCTCTAAATTACCATGTGCTAAATTGGTAAAGCATGTGTAATTGTACAAACTGTTCTTGCTGGAATTACTATCTCCCTGCCTTTGTGCATGAGCATATAATTAAGGGAGACCACTAATTGTCAATTCTAAATGTAAAATTTACAGGTTCTGTTAATAATTGTCTTTATGATAACCACAATGTGCAGTTATAACAATGCGACAGCGAGCGAAAGAATGAATTGGTTGTCTGAATCCAGACATTAATGGGTAACCGGATATGATACGTTGACAGTATATTCATGAATTGAATGCAATGAAAAATACGAAATCAAAGACAAACTAAATGAAAGGTGAATTAAATCAATAAAGAAAAAAAAAGATGGATAAATATTTCGAAATCGCGAGGGGATGACTTTCGGAACTGACTTATTTTCCTTACTGAAAGACAGAATGAATATTGAAATATCTGGACAGCATGGAAGGAGGACGGCACGTAAACAGAAACTGACAGGGAGAGTGTGGGTCCATCAAGGAGTAGATAATATAAGGTTCAGCATGGACTGATGAGAATACATGCTTCGGGTTATGTGCACTGATATTTGTGGATTGGGAAAATGTATAGGCATAAGTATGTATCTATATATATATGCGTGTGTGTGTATAGGTAGATGCATGTTTCATTTGTGGATGCATTTCACTGCACTGTATTGACATTAACTAGATTGGTAATGCATGCCCAGAATTCAGACCAACCGCGTGAAAAATGTGCCTCACTTTTAAAAATGAGTGGATGAAGTGCTTACACATTTAGAGAAGCCTTTAAACAAGCCGGTAATTTATGAAGTTAAGACAACATTTGGAACACTTATATGCAGCCCAAATAGCGTTCGTTGCCAAATGTCATTTTAGGAAGGTCAAAAAGAATAACGTTGAGAATTAATTGGTTCCGAGTCTGGAAAATATTAACAAATCATAGAACTGGCATACACTGTAAGACAGACGACACACATCTATGAAAAAATACTGTAAAGTACGTTCATATGCTCTTCGAGAGTGAGGTTATTTTCGCCCTCTGCGTGTCAGAGGAAAGTTGAGACAGAATGAGAGAGAGTGAAAGAGAGGAATAAATACCTCGCAAATACCTTTAATAAACGTCGATCATATGTTTGGTATGGCGATACATTATGATCTGTCCCCTGCTCACAAGGCCAGCTAAAATCCCCATCTCTGTCTCGACTTGAGATGCTTTCCGTAAATATAATCATAATACTGGCAAAGGCAATTTCTGAACGGTTGTTCATTGAGTGTGGGTATCAATGAGCGATCCAGCATTTAAGGAAGGAAGACTTAGTGCAGCTTTGAATGCTTGAATTCAATAATGTTCTGGAAGTTGGCAGGAACGTATATGTATCAAAAGTAAATGCAATTGCAGTTTTTCCTCAATGCGGAGATACTGAAGCTGTTTGAAAGGGCACATGTGGAGAAATTTTAACAATGGAAGATAAATCCACGTCACTGTAAACTCGTATTAGGACAAGAGTGACGGGATGAGTGTCGTGGATTGGGATATATAAATACCCATATAGACAATTAGTGAACGGCTAGAACCCAGCGTTTACAGGATTAACAAAAATGTCTAGCCTTAGGTAGACAAACAGGCAGATAAAGCAGTAAGTTGACATCGTGTTGAAAATTATGGCTCTTGTCGAGAGAGAGGAAAACAGAGATGGAACGTACATAGAACATAGAACATAGAACGATACAGCGCAGTACAGGTCCTTCGGCCCACGATGTTCCACCGACATGGGAAGTCAAAAACTAAAGGCCATCTAACCTACACTATGCCATTATCATCCATATGCTTAACCAATAAACTTTTAAATGCCCTCAATGTTGGCGAGGTCACTACTGTTGCAGGTAGGGCATTCCACGGCCTCACCACTCTTTGCGTAAAAAACCTACCTCTGACGTCTGTCCTATATCTGTTACCCCTCAATTTAAGGCTATGTCCCCTCGTGCTAGCCACCTCCATCCGCGGGAGAAGGCTCTCACTGTCCACCCAATCTAACCCTCTGATCATTTTGTATGCCTCTATTAATTCACTTCTTAGCCTTCTTCTCTCTAACGAGAACAACCTCAAGTCCATCAGCCTTTCCTCATAAGATTTTCCCTCCATACCAGGCAACATCCTGGTAAATCTCCTCTGCACCCGTTCCAAAGCTTCCACGTCCTTCCTATAATGAGGCGACCAGAACTGTGCGCAATACTCCAAATGCGGAAGTACCAGAGTTTTGTACAGCTGTAACATGACCTCATGGCTCCGGAACTCAATCCCTCTACCAATAAAGGCCAACACACAATAGGCCTTCTTCAAAACCCTATCAACCTGGGTGGCAACTTTCAGGGATCTATGTACATGGACACCGAGATCCCTCTGCTCATCCACACTGCCAAGAATTTTACCATTAGCCAAATATTCCGCATTCCTGTTTTTCTTTCCAAAGTGAATCACCTCACACTTCTCTACATCAAACTCCATTTGCCACCTCTCAGCCCAGCTCAGCAGCTTATCTATGTCCCTCTGTAACCTGCAACATCCTTCCACACTGTCTACAACTCCACCGACTTTAGTGTTGTCTACAAATTTACTCACCCAACCTTCTGTGCCCTCCTCTAGGTCATTTATAAAAATGACAAACAGCAACGGCACCAGAACAGATCCTTGTGGTGCGCCACTCGTAACTGAACTCCATTCTGAACATTTCCCATCAACCACCACCCTCTGTCTTCTTTCAACTAGCCAATTTCTGATCCACATCTCTAAATCACACTCGATCCCCAGCCTCCGTCTTTTATGCAATAGCCGACCGTGGGGAACCTTATCAAACGCTTTACTGAAATCCATATACACCACATCAACTGCTCTACCCTCGTCTACCAGTTCAGTCACCTTCTCAAAGAACTCGATAAGGTTTGTGAGGCATGACCTACACTTCACAAAACCATGCTGACTATCCCTAATCATATTATTCCTATCTAGATGATTATAATCCTCTCCAAGACTTTGCCCACAACAGACGTGAGGCTCACCGGCCTATAGTTACCGGGGTTATCTCTACTCCCCTTCTTGAACAAAGGGACCACATTTGCTACCATCCAATCCTCTGGCACTATTCCTGTCGCCAATGATGACATAAAAATCAAAGCCAAAGGCTCAACAATCTCTTCCCTGGCTTCCCAGAGAATCCTAGGATAAATCCCATCAGGCCCCGGGGACTTATCTATTTTCACCTTGTCCAGAATTGCCAACACTTCTTCCCTACGCACCTCAATGCCATCTATTCTAATAGCCTGGGTCTCAGCATTCTCCTCCACAACATTATCTTTTTCCTGAGTGAATACTGACGAAAATTATTCATTTACTATCTCGCTTATCTCCTCAGCCTCCACACACAACTTCCCACCACTGTCCTTGACTGGCCCTACTCTTACCCTAGTCATTCTTTTATTCCTTGACATACCTATAGAAAGCTTTTGGGATTTCTTTGATCCTACCTGCGAAAGACTTCTCATGTCCCCTCCTTGCTCGTCTTAGCTCTCTCTTTAGATCCTTCCTCGCTTCCTTGTAACTATCAAGCGCCCCAACTGAAACTTCACGCCTCATCTTCACATAGGCCTCCTTCTTGCTCTTAACAAGAGCTTCCACTTATTTGGTAAACCACGGTTCCCTCGCTCTAACCGTTCCTCCCTGCCTGACTGGTACGTACTTATCAAGAACATGCAATAGCTGTTCCTTGAACAAGCTCCACATATCCAGTGTGCCCAACCCTTGCAGCCTACTTCTCCAACCTACACATCCTAAGTCATGTCTAATGGCATCATAATTGCCCTTGCCCCAGCTATAACTCTTGCCCTGCGGGGTATACATATCCCTTTCGAGCACTAATGTAAAGGTCACCGAATTGTGGTCACTCTTTCCAAAGTGCTCACCAACTCTAGATCTATCACCTGGCCTGGTTCATTACCCAAAACCAAATCCAATGTGGCCTCGCCTCTTGTTGGCCTGTCAACATATTGTGTCAGGAAGCCCTCCTGCACACATTGTACAAAGAACGACCCATCTAATGTACTCGAACTATATCTTTTCCAGTCAATATTTGGAAAGATAAAGTCTCCCATAACAACTACACTGTTACTTTCGCTCTTTTCCAGAATCATCTTCGCCATCCTTTCCTCTACATCCCTAGAACTATTAGGTGGCCTATAGAAAACTCCCAACAGGGTGACCTCTCCTTTCCTGTTTCTAACCTCAGCCCATACTACCTCGGAAGAAGAGTCTCCATCTAGCATCCTTTCCGCCACCGTAATACTGTCCTTGACTAGCAGCGCCACACCTCCCCCTCTTTTGCCCCCTTCTCTGAGCTTACTAAAACACCTAAACCCCGGAAACTGCAACAACCATTCCTGTCCCTGCTCTATCCATGTCTCTGAAATGGCCACAACATCGAAGTCCTAGGTACCAACCCATGCTGCCAGTTCCCCTACCTTATTTCGTATACTCCTGGCATTGAAGTAGACACACTTCAAACCACCTACCTGAACACTGGCACCCTCCTGCGAAGTCAAATCTGTGCTCCTGACCTCTATACTCTCAATCTCCCGTACCCCAAAACTATAATCCAGGTTCCCATGCCCCTGCTGAATTAGTTTAAACCCCCCCAAAGAGCACTAACAAATCTCCCCCCATGATATTGGTGCCCCTCAGGTTCAGATGTAGACCATCCTGTCTATAGAGGTCCCACCTTCCCCAGAAAGAGCCCCAGTTATCCAGAAATCTGAATCCCTCCCGCATGCACCATCCCTGTAGTCACGTGTTCAATTGCTCTCTCTCCATATTCCTCGTCTCACTATCACGTGGCACGGGCAACAACCCAGAGATAACAACTTTGTTTGTTCTCGCTCTGAGCTTCCATCCTAGCCCCCTAATGGCCTGCCTGACATCCTTGTCCCCTTTCCTACCTATGTCGTTAGTGCCAATGTGGACTACGACTTGGGGCTGCTCCCCCTCCCCCTTAAGGACTCTGAAAACACGATCCGAGACATCACGTACCCTTGCACCTGGGAGGCAACATACCAAACGTGAGTCTCTCTCGCTCCCACAAAATCTCCTATCTGTGCCCCTGACTATTGTGTCCCCAATTACTAATGTTCTACTCCTTTCCCCCTTCCCTTTTGAGCAACAGGGACAGACTCCGCGCCAGAGGCCCGTACCCCATGGCTTATCCCTGGTAAGTCGTCCCCCCCACAAGTATCCAAAACGGTATACTTGTTACTCAGGGGAACGACCGCAGGGGGACCCTGCACTGACGGCTTCTTCCCAGTCCCTCTTACAGTTACCCATCTATCTCCAGTCTTTGGTGTAACTACTTCCCTGAAGCTCCTATCGATGACCACCTCTGCCTCCCGAATGATCCGAAGTTCAGCCAGCTCAAGCTCCAGGTCCCTCACACGGTTTTTGAGGAGCTGGAGTTGGGTGCACTTCCCACAGATGAAATCAGCAGGGACACTGATGGCGTCCCTCACCTCAAATATTCTGCAGGAGGAACGTTGTACTGCCTTCACCTCTAGATTAAAAAAAAAACAAGAAAAATAAAAGAAAAAGAAAGGAAGAGCTTACCTGATATTTCCTCAAATCCTGCTCCCGCTGAAAGGTAAGTAAATTTAAAGGCACTCACTCACCTTCACGAAAGGCCCCTGCTCCCGCTTCCCAACAACCGTTAGTGGAGGAGGCATGGTGAGAAACACTAATGAAGTGTTTCGGATTTAATTGTCACGAAACAACAGCCCCTCCACAAACCACCTTCAAATTCGGCTGATCGCACTGCACGTATGCAAATTGCCCCAGAACAGCTGATCAGTAGCTCTGCTCTGCTGCCCTCTGCTGGATGCTTCCCTTCACTCAAACGCCTTTGGTCTTCTTCGCAGGTACACCTTCAAATTAGGCTGACCGCACTGCACGTATGCAAATTTCCCCAGAACAGCTGATCAGTAGCTCTGCTCTGCTGCCCTCTGCTGGATGCTTCCCTTCACTCAAACTCCTCTGGTCTTCTTCGCAGGTACACCTTCAAATTAGGCTGACCGCGCTGCACGTATGCAAATTTCCCCAGAACAGCAGCTCTACTCTGCTGGATGCTTCCCTTCACTCAAACTCCTCTGGTCTTCTTCGCAGGCACACCTTCAAATTAGGTTGACCGCACTGCACGTATGCAAATTTCCCCAGAACAGCTGATCAGTTGCTCTGCTCTGCTGCCCTCTGCGGGATGTTTCCCTTCACTCAAACTCCTCGGGTCTTCTTCGCAGGTACAACTTCAAATTAGGCTGACCGCACTCCACGTATGCAAATTTCCCCAGAACAGCTGATCAGTAGCTCTGCTCTGCTGGATGCTTCCCTTCACTCAAACTCCTCTAGTCTTCTTCGCAGGTACACCTTCATATTAGGCTGACCGCACTGCACGTATGCAAATTTCCCCAGAACAGCTGATCAGTACCTCTGCTCTGCTGCCCTCTGCTGGATACTTCCCTTCACTCAAACTCCTCGGGTCTTCTTCGCAGGTACACCTTCAAATTAGACTGACCGCACTGCACGTATGCAAATTTCCCCAGAACAGCTGATCAGTAGCTGTGCTCTGCTGCCCTCTGCTGGATGCTTCCCTTCACTCAAACTCCTCGGGTCTTCTTCGCAGGTACACCTTCAAATTAGGCTGACCGCACTGCACGTATGCAAATTTCCCCAGAACAGCTGATCAGTACCTCAGCTCTGCTGCCCTCTGCTGGATACTTCCCTTCACTCAAACTCCTCGGGTCTTCTTCGCAGGTACACCTTCAAAGTAGGCTGACCGCACTGCACGTATGCAAATTTCCCCATAACAGATGATCAGTAGCTCTGCTCTGCTGCCCTCTGCTGGATGGTTCCCTTCACTCAAACTCCTCGGGTCTTCTTCGCAGGTACACCTTCAAATTAGGCTGACCGAACTGCACGTATGCAAATTTCCCCAGTACAGCTGATCAGTAGCTCTGCTCTGCTGCCCTCTGCTGGATACTTCCCTTCACTCAAACTCCTCGGGTCTTCTTCGCAGGTACACCTTTAAATTAGGCTGACCGCACTGCACGTATGCAAATTTCCCCAGAACAGCTGATCAGTACCTCTGCTCTTCTGCCCTCTGCTGAATACTTCCCTTCACTCAAAATCCTCGGGTCTTCTTCGCAGGTACAACTTCAAATTAGGCTGACCGCACTGCACGTATTCAAATTTCCCCAGAACAGCTGATCAGTAGCTCTGCTCTGCTGCCCTCTGCTGGATCGTTCCCTTCACTCAAACCCCTCAGGTCTTCTTCGCAGGTACACCTTTAAGTTAGGCTGACCGCACTGCACGTATGCAAATTTCCCCAGAACAGCTGATCAGTACCTCTGCTCTGCTGCCCTCTGCTGGATCCTCATTCTCCCCGGGTTCCATGCCTTCTTTCCGTAATCTAAGACTGCGTCGGTAAAGTGGATTATAGAACATAGAACAGTACAGCACAGAACAGGCCCTTCGGCCCTCGATGTTGTGCCGAGCCATAATCACCCCACTCAAACCCACGCATCCACCCTATACCCGTAACCCAACAACCCCCCACCCCTTAACCTTACTTTTTAGGACACTACGGGCAATTTAGCATGGCCAATCCACCTAACCCGCACATCTTTGCACTGTGGGAGGAAACCTGAGCACCCGGAGGAAACCCACGCACACACGGGGAGGACGTGCAGACTCCGCACAGACAGTGACCCAGCCGGGAATCAAACCTGGGACCCTGGAGCTGTGAAGCATTTATGCTAACCACCATGCTTATCAACGCCATTTTTCCAAATATGCGGGTTACACGGGGGGACGGGTGGGTAATTGGGGGGAGTGATGTTTCCGAGTATCTAAGACTCTTTTACACTTTAGGTTGAGGAGGGTTAACCCTAAAATAGCAGTGGGATGGAATGTATATGTGTCAATGGAGCGGGAATCAAAGACAAAATCCAACTGGAGCATCTTGAATACGAAAAGTGATCGGGAAAGATACCACTGACAGTTTCAAACAGGGACACAGTGAACAATAGAGCGAACCGGACAGGCAATGTAAGAAAAAGAGGAGGCTTAAGGTGTTGTGCCATAACAGGTGAATCGTTTGCAATAAAGTGGATGAATTAATCTTGCAAAAGCATGTTAATAGGTACGATACCGGTGCAATTCCGGGGAATTAGATTCACAATGACAACGGCTTGGAATTGGAATTTCAGGGGATTCAGACTTTCGGAATGATAAACAAAAAAGGAATTGGCGATGGAAAAGCATTATTGGGTAAATATTAGCTTAACGCCATAGAGAGGAAAGATGGGCGTGATTCTCCGATCCTACGACAGAGTCTCCTCGGCATCTGGAACGCCGTCGAGTTTCACGATGGCGCAAAACGGCCCCAATCACGATCGATGCAGGACCGGAAATGGGCTAGGAGCGGGGCCGGAAGGAACACGGGTCTCATGGCGCGAAAGCAGCGTCATCAGCGAGCGAAGCCTGAATGACGCCACGTGGCGTCTTGAAGGGCACGATCCGTGCACGGAAGGACCCAGGAGGAGAAGACAAAGGCGAGATGGCTAAGTCCCGAAGAGCCGCACGGAGGTTCCGGGACACAAACCTGGATAACGTCGTCGATGAGGTGGAACTACGAAAGGCCATCCTCTGACCAATACATAGGTATTCGCAGCCGTCCGGCACGGTGAAGCGCGGCTGGCGAGAGGTTGGCACTGCAGTGAGTGCTCTGGGGCACACTCCCCGGTCCGGGGTGCAATGCAGAAAGAAGCTACACGACCTCACTGGGCTGCCAGGGTAAGTGCCACGAGGTTGCCCCCGGGTCACAACAAACGCCCACCCCCCCCCCCCAACATGCCCCTCATTGAACCACCACCCCCGGGCACGAGGGGGAGGGGTTGGGGGGTTAACAATGTTGTGCTCGACCCACATGAGCACCACGACCCATTGGAGAGACGCCATGGTGTGGCGCCAAATGTCCTCCCACCAAGAATTTATGGAGCCTATATTTGAACACAGAACATTACAGCGCAGTACAGGTCCTTCGGCCCTCGATGTTGCACCGAACTGTGAAACAACTCTAAATCCCATCTACACTATTGCCTTACCGCCCATATGTCTATCAAATCACCTTTTGAATGCCCTTAGTATTGGCGAGTCCACTACTCTTGCAGTGTGCAGGAAATTCCACGCCCTTACTACTCTCTGAGTAAAGAACCTACCTCTGACATCTGTCCTATGTCTAGCTCCCCTCAATTTAAAGCTATGCCCCACATGCTAGACATCGCCGTCCGAGTAAAAAGGCTCTCACTGTCCACCCTATCTAATCCTCTGATCATCTTGGATGCGTCAATTAAGTCACCTCTTAACCTTCTTCTCTCTATCGAAAACAACCTCAAGTCCCTCAGTCTTCCCTCATAAGATCTTCCCTCCATTTCAGGCAACATTCTGGTAAATCTCCTCTGCACCCTTTCTGGTGCTTCCTCATCCTTCCTGTAATGTGGCGATCAGACTTGCACACAATACTCCACATGTGGCCGCACCAGAATTTTGTACAGCTGCAACATGACCTCATGGCTCCGAAACTCAATCCCTCTCCCAATAAAAACTAACTCACCGTACGCCTTCTTAACAATCGTAACAAACTGGGTGGCAACTTTCAGAGATCTATGTACATGGACACGGAGATCTCTCTGCTCATCCACACTGCCAAGAATCTTCCCAATAGCCCAGTACTCTGTCTTACTGTTATTCCTTCCAAAATGATTCACCTCACACTTTTCTGCATTAAACTCCATTTGCCACCTCTCAGCCCATCGCTGCAGCTCACTGGTCTGTAGTTACCGGGGTTGTCTCGACACCCCTACTTGAACAAGGCGACAACCTTTGCTATCCTCCGGTCTTCTGTCACTATTCATGCAGACAAAGATGACTTTAAGATTAAATCCAATGGCTCAGAAATCTCCCCCCCAGCTTCCCAGACAATCCGAGAATAAATTCCATCCGACCCAGGGGAGTTACTGTTTTCACACTTTCCAGAATTGCTAAAACCTCCTCCTTTTGAATCTCAAGCCCTTCTAGTCTAGTAGCCTCCCCGACAACATTTTCTATTCTCTGTGTGAATACTGACGAAAAATACTCATCCATCACCTCGCCTATCTCCTCAGACTCCAAGCACAACTTCCCAATACTGTTCTTGACTGGCCCAACTCTTACCCTACTCATTATTTTATTCCTGACATATCTATAGAAAGTTTTAGGGTTATCCTTGATCTACCTACCAAAGACTTCTCATATACCCTCCTGGCTCTTCTTAGCAGTCTGTTTAGGTCCTTCCTTGCTAACGTGTAACTCTCGAGCGTCCTAACTGAACCATCACGTCTGATCTTTATATAAGCCTCCTTCCTCCTCATGACAAGTGCTTCAACTGCTTTAGTAAACCACTGTTCCCTCGCTCGACCACTTCCTCCCTCCCTGACATGTACATACCCATGAAGGACACGCAGTAGCTGTTCCTTGAACAAGGTCCACATTTCCATTGTGCCCATGTCCTCCAGTTTTCCTCTCCATACCATGCATCTTAAGTGTTTCCTCATCGCATCATAATTGCCTCTCCCCCAGATATGAACGCCCTGATGATACCCGCCTAATTGGCATGCTCTACCCATGCCCCCTAAACTGGACAATACGGCTCACAACAATCGAACGCGTATGAGAACCGGAGGGGGATCGCCTTGCTGCACATTCTAACCGTGGACGAGCAGAGGGCACTGGATGTCGCTGTGGGATCGTCCACCGGGAAAGTCGCGCAATGCGAGCTTGGAGGTGCAGAAGCAAATGAGACAACCCTGCATGCACCCCCAGCCCGTCATCGACCCCTCACACTCTGGCCACTGCAACCCCGATCCGCCCCCCCTCACACCGTGGCCATTGCACCCCATCCCCTCCACCCTCACACTCTGACCACTGTACTACCGATCACCTCCTCACTTACACTCTGGCCACTGCTCCCCATCCCCTCCCCGCTCACATTCTGGCCACTGCACCCGCCATCCCCTCTCCACTCACACTCTGGCCACTGTGCTCCCGATCCCCTACACCTTCACACTATGGCCACTGTACCACCAATCCTCTCCCCCCTCACACTCGGCCCCCACCACCACCGTACACCCAGCGTGTCCAACGAACCCAGCATCAATGTCTTCCCAGGGCCAGCCTCCGAACGTCCAGGGTCGTCTCGGCCACGATACAGTTGACCGTCTGCAAAATCAACCGCACCCAGGGACACACGGCAGAGGGTGGCAGGAGGTCGGCCAGGTGGGCTATTTTCTCATTCCGGGACTATGGAGGTGTACGCACAGTGGACGGACAGATACAATACTGAGGCACAAAGGGCAGACAGTCACGATAGTGATGGCTGTGCATTGCCCGAAGGTAGGGCCATGAGCCTCGACAGTGACGGGGACAGGACGGGGACAGTGGACGTTGACACTCAGAGGACGGCCACACAGTCGACAGAGTCACCCTGAGCGGTACATGACATGGGCCGCGTGCGTCCTGCGCCGGGCCATGAGGGGGACCAGGACACACCGGACATCTTTACAGACGACGCCATAGAGGTTGCGGCACTGCTGTCTCCCACACCATCCTCCATCGCAGAGCCACTGACCTCGGTTGGGCAAATAAGTGATGATGCTCCCGGGTCACGGCCTGATATGCACCCCCCAGCCGAGCCGGTACAGCAGGTGGAGTTTTGAGCAGCTGCGAAGCTGGACGGTCGGAGGGCAGCCCAGCCCAGCATCCAGCTGCCTTCTAGAAGGTTACCGGGTTCCTGGATTTACATGACCCACCAGGACACCCGATGCATGTGGAAACCCAGGGATTCAATAAGGGGATGAGGGATGAAATGGTTTCGGCCATTGGTCAGGTTCTGCAAGGCATTGGGCTTCACGTGCACGCATGATCCGTGGCCCGGGAGACGGCTGCCCTCTCACAGGCAGCCATGCGCCAGAGCCAAAACGACAGTGCCGCCGCACTCTGTGCCCTGGCCGACTCTGAGCGGGTCATGACCCAGTCCCTGCAGACCATGGCAGAGTCCCAGTAGTCAGTCTGGGAGAGCATCGACGGCCTGACGTACCTGCTGGATGGTGTAGCGCACTTACAAGTTCAGGTCGCACAGTCCTTGGCAGTAATGTGGCACACCCTGGGCGCCGTCACTGTGAACATTCGGACCCTGGTCGTAACCACTGCAGGCCTCCAGGACTGGCAACGCCAGGTGTCGGAGGTGCGACGGGGCATGTCTCCAATCGCATCTCCGTCCCATAGTAAGGCCCGGGGGCCATCTGTCTCGCCGAGGGAGGAGGAGGTTCTGGGGCCTGTCCCTGTAACTCCAGCACGGGGCGTCCCTGAACACTCGGCCTCCCCCAGTTCCGTCCCTGGTGCATCTGGTGGGCAGCGGGCAAAGTAGGGTGGCACCACGTCAGCCTGCACGCCCGCCGAGCTGCCCCGCGCATAGAAGCCGGATCATCCCAGGAAACACGCCTGTAAGGCGAAGACGTTACACACGTAGTAAGTTGGCACAGGTGCAATGCACTGTTTAGTTGTCGGGATAAGGCATCTGTATTGTTAATTTCACAATTAAACACACTGTTGCACGTAACTTCTAAGACTGTGGTATGTCCGGTGCCACGAGACGCCTGAGGGTGACCGAGTGTCGATGGGGTTGACGAGCGGTTCAACGTCAGTGCCGGGTGTGCTGTCCCTCCCCCCTCCGTCCCCCACAGTCGGACACTGTAGTGCTCGGCACTCTCACACAAGCTACACCACACGGGTACGTGATTGGGTGCCGTGACGAACGCAATGACCATCGGGGTGGATGGTTCAACTATGGCCATGGGTCAGAATTTGTCTAACGAATCTAAGCTCACAGCTCATCGCAGATCAGGCTGTCGTCATGCAACATTGCACTGATCATAACCGCATACACAATCATCCATGTAGTACCATCCCATAGTGCTGCAGTGGTAATTTGATGTGTCATTCATTTCGTGTGCACGGAGTGGGGGTGCGGTGGTGTGGTGGGTGCTTTGTGGTGCCCGTGTGCATGACTGGCAATGCAAGTGGTAGTGTTCAGCGAACTCCTCGCACGCGATGCGTGTACCTTGCAACAACCAATGCCTTGTGTGCCCCGTGTCATCGATGGTGCCGTCATTCAGCCTCCTAGACATAACCAGTACCCGGGTCATGCCTGTGTCCTGCGCCTCTCGTCCCTCCCTGCTGCGCACCATCTTCCTCCCCCTACTCCAGGCGATACCTATGTTCCCCAGTGGCCTGGTCGCGCTGCAGACACGCAGCCAGCCGAGCCCCTGGTCAGTGTCTGCGTCCAATGGTCAGTTAACACCGTCCTCCTCACCGGTGCGACAGTGGTCTCTGCCCCTCAGCCATACGACAACCTGCAGACCTTTCCTCATCACTGTCCTGCCATGGCAGGGCGGCTGACATATGCCATGGACGACTCCCGCCACTCCCTCCAACCCCCTTTCAACTCCCTCCCCCTCTCACCTCTACTCCCTCCCCCTCCGACCTCCACTCCCTCCCCATCTCACCTCTACTCCCTCCCTCTCCATCGTCCACCTCCACACCCTCCCCCACCTTCCACCCGCCCCCCCCCCCCCCATCACCACCCTGTTGGCCGCAGCGTTCTCTGGGAAGCCTTCCCCAGACCACAGGAACTCTGGGATAGTCCGCTCAGCTCCCCAGTGCCCAGCGTCAGCCAGCACGACTGGCTGACGACTGTATTTAGAAGGTGTAAACGGCGTCACACGGGGTCACGCCGTCGGGACTTCGGCCCATCCGGGCCCGAGAATTGTGTGGGTACCGGTGAATTGCCATTTTGGGTGTTTCGGGCGATTCACTGGCTTGCGACGCACGGAACCCAACAGATCGATTTCGCCGGTTGTGCGAATCGCGGGAGCGCGTAGGACAGGCGTCGCGTTCAAAATTGCCGCAGCCGGCGATTCTTCCAACCGGCGTTGCCTCGGAGAATCAGGCCCATTGTGCGGCATTTTATTTTTGCCGACGCTGGAATTGATCAGGGAATAGATTGTGATGACAACATTCGCGGCGGGCGAAGATTTTTCGCCAAATCGTGATTCACCGTCACCTCGGCAGTGCAGTCACTGCATAGAGTTACGCTTGTTGAGTCCCGAACCGCTATTCTACTGCTCCGACGATCCGGGTTCCTGATGGCGTCAGTTACATATCATAGAACATGCAATGTAGCAGCAGGCTCTCGGCCCATCGAGTCTGCACCGACCCACTTGGGCCCTGATTCCTACCCTATCCCCGTAACCCAATAGCCCCTGCGAACGGTTTTGGACACGAAGGGGAATTTCGCGTGCCAAACCATCTCACTTGCACGTCTTTGGACTGTGGGAGGAAACCACAGCCCCCGGATGAAACCCACTCAGACACGGCGAGAACGTACGTACTCCGCACAGACAGTCGCCCAGTTGGAAATCGAACCTGTGATCCTGGCGCTGTGATGCCACAGTGCTAGCCAGATGTACCACCGTGTTGCCCACTTGTGCCTTTCACATTCGTGAAACCGACGAGGTGGTTGGTGAAGGGTTTGTCGAGGAGTGGACGTGAGAAATAGAGGAAGGACTGGCAAATTCAGCGTGGAATCAGGAGAGGGAAAACAATATTCATAAATGTACTGTATTTATTTGAGGATGTAACTTGTAGAGTGATGATGTGCAGAAAGGGCATGACATGTTGTTGATGTGGAGATTCAGAAAGCTTACCACAATTTCGCACACGGTATCGGCGTGTGAAATTATAGCAATTATAATCAAACCTTGTAGGGAGGGCGAGTCAAGTGTTTGCATTACTATCAGAGGAGGTATCTGGGCCGTATGAAGAGGTGACAACGTCCATCTTAGGTGCAAATGAAATAGTGTCTGAAGCCTGCAGCCAAAAGTTTAGAAATTGAAGGAAAGAGCAATGTCAAATATACATGGAGCTTTAAAGGATCAAATTGAGTAATTTTGAAATCTAGATAAGAGCTTTTCAAATAGATGAATCATATGAAGCTCTCAAAAAATGCATACAAATGGAGGAGTTTAAAAATTCAATTACTGAATTGAATATCCTGGGGGGGGGGGAGTACTCTTTGGGGGGGGTTAAACTAATTCAGCAGGGGCATGGGAACCTGGATTGTAGTTTTGGGGTACGGGAGATGGAGCTGAGAGAGGTCAGGAGCACAGATTTGACGTCGCAGGAGGGCGCCAGTGTTCAGGTCGGTGGTTTGAAGTGCGTTTATTTCAATGCCAGGAGTATACGAAAAAAGGTAGGGAACTGGCAGCATGGGTTGGTAACTGGGACTTCGATGTTGTGGCCACTTCAGAGACCTGTATAGAGCAGGGACAGGAATGATTGTTGCAGGTTCCGGGGTTTAGGTGTTTTAGTAAAGTCAGAGAAGGGGGCGAAAGAGGGGGATGTGTGGCGCTGCTAGTCAAGGACAGTATTACGGTGGCAGAAAGGATGCAAAATGGGGACTCTTCTTCCGAGGTAGTATGGGCTGAGGTTAGAAACAGGAAAGGAGAGGTCACACTGCTGGGAGTTTTCTATAGGCCAGCTAATAGTTCTAGAGATGTAGAGGAAAGGATGGCGAAGATGATTCTGGAAAAGAGCGAAAGTAACAGGGTAGTTGTTATGGGAGACTTTAACTTTCCAAATATTGACTAGAAAAGATATAGTTCGAGTCTATTGAATGGGTCGGTTTTTGTACAATGTGTGCAGGAAGGTTTTCTGACACAATATGTTGACAGGCCAACAAGAGGTGAGGCCACATTGGATTTGGTTTTGGGTAATGAACAAGGCCAGATGTTAGATCTGGAGGTTGGTGAACACTTTGGAGACAGTGACCACAATTCGGTGACCTTTACATTAGTGATGGGAAGGGATAAGTATACCCCGCAGGGCAAGAGTTATAGCTGTGGGAGGTCAATTATGATGCCATTAGACATGTCTTAGGATGTGTAGGTTGGAGAAGTAGGCTGAAAGGGTTGGGCACACTGGATATGTGGAACTTGTTCAAGGAACAGCTATTTCGTGTTCTTGATCAGTACGTACCAGTCAGACAGGGAGGAAAGGGTACAGGGAGGGAACCGTGGTTTACCAAAGAAGTGGAATCTCTTGTTGAGGAAAAATGACGCCTATGTGAAGATGAGGCGTGAAGTTTCAGTTGGGGCGCTTGATAGTTACAGCGAAGCGAGGGAGGATATAAAGAGTGAGCTAAGAAGAGCAAGGAGGGGACATGAGAAGTCTTTGGCAGGTAGGATCAAGGAAAACCCAAAAGCTTTCTATAGGTATGTCAGGAATAAAAGAATGACTAGGGTAACAGTAGGGCCAGTCAAGGACAGTGGTGGGAAGTTGTGTGTGGAGGCTGAGGAGATAAGCGAGATACTAAATGAATACTTTTCGTCAGTATTCACTCAGGAAAAAGATAATATTGTGGAGGACAATGCTGAGACCCAGGCTATTAAAATAGATGGCATTGAGGTGCGTAGGGAAGAAGTGTTGGCAATTCTGGACAAGGTGAAAATAGATAAGTCCGCGGGGCCTGATGGGATTTATTCTAGAATTCTCTGGGAAGAGATTGCTGAGCCTTTGGCTTTGATTTTTAGGTCATCATTGGCTACAGGAATAGTGCCAGAGGACTGGAGGATAGAAAATGTGGTCCCTTTGTTCAAGAAGGGGAGTAAAAATAACCCCGGTAACTATAGGCCGGTGAGCCTCACGTCTGGTGTGGGTAAAGTCTTGGAGAGGATTATAAAAGATACGATTTATAATCATCTAGATAGGAATAATATGATTAGGGATAGTCAGCATGGTTTTGTGAAGGGGAGGTCATGCCTCACAAACCTTATCGAGTTATTTGAGAAGGTGACTGAACAGGTCGACGAGGGTAGAGCAGTTGATGTAGTGTATATGGATTTCAGTAAAGCGTTTGACAGGGTTCCCCACGGTGGGCTATTGCAGAAAATACGTAGGCTGGGGATTGAGGGTGATTTAGAGATGTGGATCAGAAATTGGCTAGTTGAAAGAAGACAGCGAGTGGTGGTTGATGGGAAATGTTCAGAATGGAGTTCAGTTACGAGTGGCGTACCACAAGGATCTGTTCTGGGGCCGTTGCTGTTTGTCATTTTTATAAATGACCTAGAGGAGGGCGCAGAAGGATGGGCGAGTAAATTTGCAGACAACACTAAAGTCGGTGGAGTTGTAGATAGTGCGTAAGGATGTTGCTGGTTACAGAGGGACATAGATAAGCTGCATAGCTGGGCTGAGAGGTGGCAAATGGAGTTTAATGTGGAGAAGTGTGAAGTGATTCACTTTGGAAAGAATAACAGGAATGCGGAATATTTGGCTAATGGTAAAATTTTTGGTAGTGTGGATGAGCAGAGGGATCTCGGTGTCCGTGTACTTTGATCCCTGAAAGTTGCCACCCAGGTTGATAGGGTTGTGAAGAATGCCTATGGTGTGTTGGCCTTTATTGGTAGAGGGATTGAGTTCCGGAGCCATGAGGTCATGTTGCAGTTGTATAAAACTCTAGTACGGCTGCATTTGGAGTATTGCGTACAGTTCTGGTCGCCTCATTATAGGAAGGACGTGGAAGCTTTGGAACGGTTGCAGAGGAGATTTACCAGGATGTGTCCTGGTACGGAGGGAAAATCTTATGAGGAAAGGCTGATGGACTTGAGATTGTTTTCGTTAGGGAGAAGAAGGTTAAAAGGTTACATAATAGAGGCATACAAAATGATCAGAGGGTTAGATAGGGTGGACAGCGAGAGCCTTCTCCCGCGATGGAGGTGGCTAGCACGAGGGGACATAGCCTTAAATTGAGGGGTAATAGATATAGGACAGAGGTCAGAGGTGTTTTTTTTACGCAAAGAGTGGTGAGGCCGTGGAATGCCCTACCTGCAACAGTAGTGAACTCGCCAACATTGAGGGCATTTAAAAGTTTATTGGATAAGCATATGGATGATAAGGGCATAGTGTAGGTTAGATGGCCTTTAGTTTTTTTCCATGTCGGTGGAACATCGAGGGCCGAAGGGCCTGTACTGCGCTGTATCGTTCTATGTTCTATGATGCAGTGAGAACTGATACGGAAGAGTGATGAGTTTCAACAGCAAGGGGAACAATAAAAAAGACTGATGATTTTGAATTAGTTCACACGTCAAAGTTTGGATTTCGACATCTTTTTCAGCCTGTGAGAGATAGAAGCTGGGGGAAAGAAACGTACTCAATTGGTACAGGTAAACGAGATCTGACGGGAGATGATAAATAGAGTGTAACACAGATTTAAAAAGAAATCCAGGAGGATGGAAAAGAAATGGAAAGGTTCAAATGTTTACACTGTATTAAACTAGGCCATATAAAGTCAGAGTGTTGGTGGTTAATGAAAAGCACTGGGAACGCTGATACCGTAAAACAATATATGTCAGTGGGGTTTGTTAAAGTGGCAAAGGAAAGACCAAGTCAAGAGAATGAGGTGCAAAATATTGAATACCCTGATCAAGTGGTATTGATACGAAGATGCCTGATCGCTTTAAATAATGTGCGTGCGTGTGTAAAGTTTATTCAGCTGTACTAGGAGGCGTGTGAAGAGAAGTCACAATTTTAAGTTATACGGGAGCTCGTCAATCATTCATGTTGAGAGATGATGCTTTCAGTCGTTCGGGAGGAATATTGCCAGAAAAGGTGGTAATATGTGGAATTAAGGGTGAGAAGAGTAGTGTTCTATTACATAAAATAAGGATTAAACGTCCAGTGAAGAGTGGCGAAGTGGTGGTAGGCGTAATATATTAACTATCTTTGACAGGAATACAGTTTCTCTTGGGTAATGAGAAAGCTGAGTCACATATTGGAGTGATGCATACTGTGGTTGATAAGCCAGTAGAAAATCAGACAACTGACTTGCTGAAGGACGAATATACTGGGATTTTCCGGATTGTGTTGTAATAAGGTCGCAAAGTCACAAGTCAAGACAAGAGGAGAAATCAAAGAATGATGGTAATGTTCAATTATCAGAAACGATTTTTGATCAGATGGATGGAAAAGAAGAACAGGTAGAGCATGAGGCGCATATGTCTAGCTCAGCAAAAGTGGCGGAGTTACAACAGAATGATATAGAAATAAAACGAATGTGGCAGAAAGCATACACGCAAGAGGAATCTGAGTGTACACCAGTAAGTTACGAACTTAAAAATTATGTATTGATGAAGAAATTGAGACCTTTGCATATGCAGGCGGATGAAAAGTGGGCAGAAGTTCATCACGTGGCATTTCCGGTAGTGTATAGAAAAGAGGTGTTGCGAGTAGCACAGGAGGTACTATTGGGAGGTCATTTAGGGGGAAAGAGAACTCAAGCTAAAATGCAATAAAACTTTTATTGGTCTGGACGACATAACGATGTAGTTAAATTTAGTTGATCATGTCACACTGGTGACATGACAGGGAAACCTCAAGCAGTGATAAGACCAGCGCCCTCAATACCTATTCTAGCATTTGATGAACGTATAACAAGTGTTTTAATTGACTGCATCGGGCATCGTCCGAAAAAGAAAAGCGTGAATCAATATCTTTTGACTATAATGGATGTGCCTGGTCGGTTTCCAGGGGCCATTCCAGTACGCAATATTACAGTTGGAAAGATTGGGGAGGATGTATTTTAATTCTTTACCAGATATGGACGAGCCACAGAAATACAATCGGATCAAAGATCAAATTTTACCTCAATGTTATTCAAATAAGTTATGGGTAGCTTCAGAATAAAACAATTTAAATCAACTGCGTACCATCTCAATCGCAGCGAGCGTTAATAAGGTGGCACAAAACATTGAAGAAAATGTTGAGGGATTATTTTCAAGATTATCAAGCGGATTGGGATGAATGAATTCCAATCGTACTGTTTGCAATTAGGAATCCATCTAACGAGTCAACCAGATTCTGTCCTTTTGAACTAATTTCTGGTCATGGGTAAGAGGACCAGTTCCATTGATTAAGGAAAAAAAGCTGAGTGAGCAATCGGAATTTACATTATTAGATTACCTGTCAAATTTTAGGCGACGATTTAATAGAGCGGGGGAATTGGATCGACATCATTTAAAAGGTGCACAACATGTGATGAAACTGGTAGCGCAGAAGAGAACAAAAGTTCGTATTTTTGCCACTGGAGATGGAGTTTTAGTGGCAGGTTAACATTTAAAAGCAAGGTTTTGTGGACTTTATCAGACTGAAAGGACATTAAGTGAGGTGAATTATGCGGTAAAACGCCAGAAAGAAGGGGATTTCACCATGTGTATCATGTGACTATGCTTAAACAGTACCTTGAAAGGGTGGGAGAACAAAAGGAGGAGGTTTTAATAATTCAGTCTCAAAGTGGAGAACCGAGTGCAGATAACTTTGAATTTGACATCCCACAAATTAAATTGGAAAACGACGATGATCTTTAACAATGGCTAACCATTTGAGTTGCCTTTCAGAGGAAAAACAAACTGACCTGAAAGAGTTATTGATATCACATGGGCAGGTATGCCGAGATAAGTTGGAAGTGGTAAAATGGCTATAGATGATGCAGATGTGGGAAATACTGTTCCAATTAAAGAGCATTCATACAGACTCAACCATTTACAATTGGCACAGGATAACAAAGAAATTGAGAGTATGCATGGCAATCGCATAATTGAAGTGGTTTGCAGCCAAAGACACTCACCCATAATGAAGGAATCGAAACCAGACGGTGCAGAACGGTTGTGTGTGGACTATAGAAAGGTTAATGAGGTTACAAGAACGGACTCGTATCCTATCCCACGCTTAGGGGATTGCATTAAGATGGTGGGGCAATCAACTTTTATTTCCAAACTGGATTTATTTAAACGTTACTAGCTGGTACATTAATTCCAAACGGGCGAAGGGAGATTTCAGTTTATGTGACTCCAGATGGCATATACCAATTCAAATTTAGGCCATTTGGCATGAAAAACACCTCAGCCACATTTCAACGGTTAACGGACAAAGTAATTTGAGGATTACCGAATGGTGCGATATAGATCGACGATCTGGTAATTTTTTGGTCAGACATGGAAGTATCATTCGAAGCACCTGATAGAGTTATTCGATCGACTTTTGAGGCGGGTTTGGTGGTAAACCTCGCTACAAATGAATTTGGAAAAATACAATTCACTTTCCTTGGCCATACAATTGGACAGGGTCGAAAGGTTCCACGGCATGTGAAAACAAACGTTGTGTGGATGCTTCTAGTACCCTCGACACGAAGGGAAATAATGGTTTTTCTTAGCATGAGTGGATTTTCCTGGAAATTTGTGCTGAATTTCCGCACTGTGGGCACTACACTGACCAACTTGCTGAAGACGCGCTGCACATTTCAGTGGACAGCGTCGTGTCAACAGGCATTTGACGGCATGAAGGCTGTGCTAATCGCTGCTCCTTTGTTGGCCATCACAAATTACACAAAACCATTAAAAATGGCTCTTGATGCGAGTGATTTGGGCGCCGATGCAGTGCTTTTTCAATGAGGTGACTGAGGACTAGGGTGGCCTGTTGATTATTTTTCCAAAGAAATTAAATATTCACCAGAAGAAGTATTCAAAGATTGAGCAGGATACGTTGAGCTTTGTGCTGTCTTTGTAACATTTTCAAATTTGTTTTACCTGAATACCAGAAATTCGACTGAAACAATTATAAATACTGATCATAATCCATTCACTGTTTTACACTGATATCGCATAGACAATGCCAGAGTGTTTCGGTTAAGTTTATTGTTACAGCCATTTTATTTAAAAATAATACATGTGGGAGGACGACAAAACGTGAGTTTCGTTTCTTTGTCACATATGTGATGAAGAAAATTAGGTTCGGTGGAGGAAGAAGGACTACGTTACCATAAAACTTTTATTTTGTTTTGTTATACAAAGAGGTATGTTTACTATCAACATTTCTTAAAAGAAATTGAAAGATGAAAAATGACACCAACTTGAAGTTGATGGTTTTTGAGGAACGTGTCATGGGAATGTCGCGTTAAGAAATGTTTGTCTTCTCAAGTTGCAGCAGTGATGCCATTGTGTGTGTTGAGCTGAAAAATGAAAAACTAAAATCGCTTATTGTCACGAGTAGGCTTCAATGAAGTTACTGTGAAAAGCCCCCAGTCGCCACATTCCGGCGCCTGTCCGGGGAGGCTGCTACAGGAACAGGAGCTGGGCTGTGGCTCTGCTTTTCACTTTCGTTTTGAGCTAGAAACTGTTTTGTGGCTTGGTGTTTTAGTTTCGTTTTCCGTTGGAGAGCTGTATCCAAACCAAGAAAGTGTATTTTCGGCTCTCTGTCTGTCTGCACGCTAAATAATGTCTCCAGATCACTTGAAAATTTGAAGAAATACCTCTTTCGATAAGTAATGTAAACCTACTGTTTTGTAGGAAAAAAGTGTGTTTGGCTTCTGCATGTTCGGAAAATTACGAATGGTTACCTATAGAGGTAGTATTTTGAGGGGGTATCAGTGTTGGAAGTTGATAACATGTTTACTGTGTGTTTATAGAATGCTAACTTGATTCAGGGAATACATTGATTTGTTTAAAAGTTCTTGAGATTTCTGTTGCATTAAACCTGGAAAGTGGGCACTTGTATCCTCAAATCCAAAATCTGTTAAAAGTTGTGGGTCAGGTGAGCTCAATGATATAAATGTGGTGTTCTCGAAACCCTGGACCATTATAAATATCATTATACCCTTTCCATCTGCATCCTTTTGAGTATGATCATGGCTGATATTTCAACTTAATAGGTTGATTCCGTCTTTCCGTGTACCATTTGATGCAATAGCCCTCATTGCATATCTGATTGCTTATTGAAAAAGTGGTGTGTTATATCTCAACTGTTTTATGTGGTCGCAAATGCGAAAGGCCGACCATTTTCTAGGCGACAAAATATCTTCATCCTCGTAAGAAACAGTATTCCTGGCATCTTCGACTGCGCCCCCTCGTTCTGAACACCCGGACGATCGGAACATCCTCCTTCCATCTACCCTGTCTCCTGATGTTGGAACTATACAGGTTGTCAGGATACCGACGAAAGCAATCCGAACCAACAGAAACTCGGCTCATACTTCAGTCCTTCCAACCCAGGAATGAGTCTGCTAACACGACGTTGCACTTCTTTTATAAGGCGAGCAGCGTTCGTCAGGTAAGGAGACGAAAACTACACACAATGTTCCAGATGTGGCCTTACCTAGGTTCTGTATTATGGCAGCAAGACATAGAATTTCATGGAATTTACAGTGCAGAAGGAGCCCATTCGGCCCATCAAGCCTGCACCTCCTCTTGGAAAGAGCACCCTATCCAAGCACAAACCTCCACCCCATCCCCATAACCCAGTACCCCACCCAAAACTAAGGGCAATTTTGGACACTAAGGGCAATTTAGCATGGCTAATCCACCTAATCTGCACATCTTTGGACTGTGGGAGGAAACCGGAGCACCCGGAGGAAACACACGCACACACGGGGAGAACGTACATACTCATCACAGGCAGTTACCCTGGCCGGGACTCGAACCTGGGACCCGTGCGCTGTGAAGCAATTGTGCTAACCAGAATCCTACCGCACTGCGCACCCAGGATGCTACTGTGCTTCCCACCGTGCTTCCCCTTTGTTTTTCCCTCTTTCATGGAGAGGTTTATACGTGCCCGTGTACTTCAAAGCTTGCAATGTGGAGGCAAATGTATTATTTGTCTTCATTATGTTTTGCTGCACCTGCACTGCTTCACTGATTGTAATCCGAGGATGCCCAGTTCTCGTTTAAAATTACATTTTCTAACTTGAGGCTACACACATAATAATCCGTCTCTACGTTTGTTCCACCAAAGTGGATAAATGCATATTTATGCAAATTATACTGCATCTGAAATTAATTTACCCACTCACTCACCGTCGGCAAACCACACGAAATTAACTCTGCCTCCCCTCACAGGCCATTCCACAGAGCTTTGGTTATTCTGGACATAAAATCGTAAAGTAGTAACTGCTACAACTGGCTCTCCCAAGTCATATTTCGAAGAAAGTGCCTGCTGCATGGTTATCTCAGAGTGTGGGAGGGACCGCCACGTCCCATCGTTCGGCAACGGCCGTACTGAACAACGCATTGATAAAAAGAAAATATATCTGCAATGTTTATAGGAGTGGCAGTATACAAAAGAATAGTGTTAGTGAAAGGGCATGAAAAATGTGATGAATCTGGTAGATCATAAGTAAATGTGGGATACAATCAAAACTTTTACCGTGGCATTCTTCACAAGATTGAATAAATAAAACTTTCATCTGTTAGATTAAAATTAGAACATCGGAGGTGAAGGGGAACTCCGTGAAACTATAAACAGAAGGGACACGAATTGTCCCAAAGCTTTGGAGATGCGGACAGACCCTCTTCGTGATAAGGTGGACGTCACTCTGAAAAGTATAATGTTTTGCAAGGTAAGTGCGTCAATGTTGACTGTCCCCAGTTTCCTTGGGCTTTGAAAAGGTTCCAACAGTTCTGAAAGAAGGAAATGCAAACTCACTATTCAAGACTGCAATGGTGCCGAAAACAGAAAGCTGTCGCAGATTTGGCTTTGCCTCTTTCACGAAGAATTGTATTACGTTTGTCGAAAAATATTTACAACTGAAAACCTGGAAAATTCCAATAGATTGCAAAAGAAGTAACATGGGTTTCCGAACAGAGAACGACGTTTAAGCATTTTATTAAACTTTACTGTAACACTAAAATGTGTTTTCGATAAACCATTCTCCACATGAAATTCCTGAATCGTTGTGATAATGTGTTATTGATTTATATGAGGTAAATACGAGCTTATGCTGTCGAGGATAACACATTGGTCGAGATGAATGTGTGCCTGGTTGCCAGGCAGAAAACATGTGCTCAAAGACGTCTTTGTGTGATTGGCAGCATTTGAATGAAGGAAGCTGAAATCGCCATTCTCACGTCATGTTTCAATTTTCAGCTGTGAAATCGATAAACGGTGAAAACGTATGGCTGGTAAATTAGCGGAAACCAAAACATTGGTCGAAAGGTATGTGTTGAACTGGATTTACGGCCATCGCAGGACATAGACGGGTTACAAAAATGGAATGATACAGCCTCTGGATGCACTAATAGTTGGAACCTCTTATTGCGGTCATCTTGACAGTTTTTTTCCCGAATTAATTGGCAATATAGCAGACGAAGTGCGAATGTGCAAACTCTGCACGGAGACCCAGGGAAGGATTGAACCTAGGAACTGGGCGCTTTCATGCAGCAGTGCTAACCATTTTGCCACCATGCCATCCTTGGATTGAGAAAGTTGACTCACGAACATTTGTTGAATAGGCAGGTCTTGTGTCCACTTGAATTTGGGCGAGTGGTGACAGAATTTGTGGAAGTATATTCAGACTCTGATTTTGTCTGGACAAAGTGTAGCTGGAGGTTATGTTTGTTCTTGTGTGTGCGGGCAGGAGGCGAGTCTGCATTAAGAATCAAAGGTATAAGGATGGGAATGTGCAACTCTGAACAAAAACAAGGGAACCATAATCATATTGAATGGCTCAGCAGGCTCGAGGGATCAGATGATCCACTTGCTCTCAATGTTATACCTTTCTATGTCTGTATTTCACGGCAAGAGACTCGCTACACACATGCTTTTTGATTTTCTTTTTCTCTTTCAATTTCATAAGCACATGGACAGGCGACTACATTTTAGACAGTCGAATTGTTTTAATGACGTTTGGCTGACATAGGTTCCCAAAATTATGCCCAGTTTTATGCTCTGTAGGTTGTCCTGGAGTTATGCTGCTACCAGGAAGGCATCGGGGTGGATAATATCATCGAGGAATTATTTTGCTATCTTGGTTGAGTGCTGCTGTGTGCACTGTGATCGTTCCCCTTGGGTCAGCTAAAGCTGAACTGAACCTCGGACTAGTTGTTTGCTTCAGATCCCTGGTCAACCAGCTTTAACATACACTTGAATCGGAGCGATTCAAAGATGTGCGGGTTAGGTGGATTGGCCATTCTAAATTGCCCGTAGTGTAAGGTTAATGGGGGGATTGTTTTGTTACTGGTATACGGGTTACGTGGGTTTAAGTAGGGTGATCATTGCTCGGCACAACATTGAGGGCCGAAGGGCCTGTTCTGTGCTGTACTGTTCTATGTTCTATGATTCAGTGAGAAGCGTCCAGTCACGCTGCCAGGGAAAATAAAGTAAGAACAAAAAAAAAGCCAGCTGTTCACACTACAAGGCCAATGTACATTTCTCTGACTGTGAATGTGCAGCTCTTTGAAAATCGCGTCAGTGAACTGGAAATCGCTGACTGGAAATTGCCATATTTCGGTACAAGAAAGGAGGCAAGCCGAGGCAGAAAAACGATATATTGATGCTGCACCCATTCACATGGCAGGACCAACCTTCAAATAATCACGGAGGTGAAATGAATATCGTCCTCCAGAGAGGGGGATATTAATTTTCTTGCAGATCATAAGAAAGTGAAGGAAGATATTAACACACATTTTAGCCTTACCAGCTTAAAACATTTCAGGTGCAGATAAAATGAGATGAGCTTTTCAGTCGCAGATGCCAGCTCAGAGAGACAATTCCAGGTATCCGTAATAATCTGGGTGAAAATGTGTTCATTGCTTATTCTTGCGATCTATCCCTTCAAACAATCAACTAAAACGCAGTGGCATGCAACCTTCTATTCACGAGGAATTCTGCTGGCCATCTATGATTTGATAACGGTGACGCACTGTAACACAATAGTGCGACATCGGGATCAGTTCGGTTGTGCTTTGCTTTCTCTAACAATTGTAATATGTACATCTTTTTTACGATTTTTCATTGGCTTGACGGTACACCGGACTTGACGTGGCGTGATTGAAATGATACGTGACTGCGAAGTGCTGTCACTCTTTACAGCGAAAACAAGGACCACTGTTACTCACTACGATTTGCAGGAATTTCTGTCTGCCAAGAATTGATTCGGCGTGCAGCATTACACTGATTGCCGTTGTGCTTGACAGCAGAACCATTTCAGGACTGCATGAAAAATAACCCTTGATCATTAAGCAATCTTTCCCTTGTAGGTGAAGGAGGTCAATAGTTATTTTTTGTCATGGTACCGCAGCTATTTCAGACATTTGCCTCGGTTCTCTTATTTGCTTGCAACGGTTCGTCTGGAATGTGTCACAACAACTAACCATCTTTTAACATCCTGGTTTATACCTACCTGTATCAAACGCCACGAGTTCTCAGTGTCAATTTCTGAATCCCAAGATGTCCTTCTTCAGCAGATCCTTGCAAAGAGATTGACGTACGACTGTAGTCATCAAACGAACGACCACACCATGAATCATACTGAGTTCAGATCTTATATTATAGAACTTCATACAATGACAGGTGGGTCTGAGCAAGTTGATTTTCCTCATAATATTTGGAAGAGTTACATCCTTCCTGATCTCTTCTTAGATTTCACGTAGTTTCGCTTATGATATTAGCCGGAATGTGGAAGTAAGATTGGCGTGCAGGTACACATCTTCAGTAATTTCACCAACAATACTTTGCATCGGTTTCCAATCTTCATCTTCCCTTTTCGTCTTTGAATGCGTCTGTTGACACATCATTTTGCGTAGTGGGGTCAAACAATGTTAAAACTGACGTGATTTTAGCGAAGTGGTGAGTTTTTCCCACTCTTGCTCACGTTACTTTGTCCAAATGAAATCTGATGATGTGTGCAAGAGATCATGTCGATGTGTTATTTTTGCTGAGAGGTTTGGAATTGTTTTCCCGATGAAATTTATCATACCCATCACTGTTATGGTGGCTTTCTTGTATTGTGGGTTAGGCTTGTCGAGAATTGCTTGGATTTTGTCCTTGCCAGGTTAAATACCATGCGATCAAAGGATGTCACCGAGGAATGTGACTTCAGTTACTCCAAATAGGCACTCCTGCTTGCTGAGCTTAAGCCCATTTCTCTTGACGCTCGTTAAAACTTCAAATAACCTGGTGATGTGCTATTTTATGGTTGATCCAAAAACGATTATATCATCCATGTACCGACATGCAACTACAATGAGTTCGACTATGTGCTCCATTCCGAAATAATGCCAAATGGCATTCTCAAAACGCAGTACCGTCCAAATGCTGTGTTGGAAGTGCGGTAATATGGGCATTATTCCTCTAGCTACACTTGCGCCAGGTTTTGTAAATAACTGCGCACCAGCCATCTCAGATATAGTTTCGTCACGCTTTGGTATTTGGCAATGTTCTTTTTGATATTCTTGATGATCCATGCAATGGCGAATATCACCATTCTTATCCTCAACAGAATCTATGGAGCATGCCCAGTAGTTCTGTTCTACTATTTTTCTGAATACTTTTAATTTTGCTATTCTGTCTATCTCCTATTTAACGCGACCTCACGAGATGCGGGTACCCTTGTGGGTGCCCTTATCACATGTTTTTCACCCTCTTTGATTTGTATATTGTAGTTGAATGGCAGTGCACCTGTGGACCTGTGAACAGATCGCTGATATTGCAGATTATGTTCTCAGAATTGGTGGAGTGTTGATCCAATCCGTTCTGGATGAATCCGCCAAATGCACTGCACCGAGTCCTTCACAGGACCGATCAACTCGTAATGAATTCAATCCCTTGGATACAGTATAGAATTGGACGGAATAAACAGTGTTCTTCGTCAGCACACTCATGTCTCAATCGCCATAAAATTGAATGCTTGAACCATTATTACCTCTCAGAGATAGTTTGTTCTTTTTTTCAAATCGCCTCAATTTTTATGTATATAGTTTTTAAATATGTCATTGCTGAATAAATTAGCTTTGGGACCAACAGCTAACTTCAATCTGATCACTGCCTTTCCCGCCTTATTTGGAAATTTGCCGTCATTTTGGAAAAGGGTGGCAACCAGACTTTTCTCCTCCAAGATGAAGGCGCAATTACTGAGAAACATTTCAGAATGCTGTTCTGCTAGATCGTAAGTCCGATAAACCTCAACTGTTTGTTCCAATGACATATTCTATTCCTCCAGCAACCGTTACGTCAGCTGATACTCATTCCTACCAAACACAATCTGGTGTCAATCATGCAAGATTCCAACGCAGCAAAATTACAGGTTTTAGCTTTTAACTTTAATTCAACGATGAACTAATCTATGCACTCTCCTCTATTTTCCAAATGTGACCTAATTCTCAATTCTTTGAGAAAGTGATGTTGCTCGTTCTGGGTGAGTGTGCCTAACACTCAATTTGGGTCTGTTTCGTTACTTAGCTCTGGAGTCGTCAGGTATCGTTAAGATACCGCCACAAGCTTCATGGTCAAGTTCAAAGCAATGAAACCATACACCAATTAGTAAGTTCAAACAACTCAGTTTATTATAATACAATTATAATACTACCCATGCACACACTAAGAGGATTAAACTATTCCTACCGCTAAATAAACCAATACTTATCTCAAAGGGAACTTCCAGATCAGGGGACAAGGTCTCTTGCTCTGCTCTCGTCTGCAGACTTCAGGCTGGTACGGGTTAAAAAGGGGTCAGGAGTGCCCATCTCTGGTAGCGATCGTTGTGAGACTTACTTGCTGGCGGCTGGTGTCCCAAACCTCTCCTCTCTCTCGTTCAAGGTCTTCTTTGGCAAAAGCTGGTCGAGATGCTGGTCCAGAGAGAAGGGCTGGTTAAGAAGAACGAACTAAGTGTGCGATATCTCTTTTATAGGTTCCAGGGCTTCGCACCCTTTTGGGCGGACCATTTTCCTGCTGGGAATCGATTGGGTCTCTTCCCAATCAATATGTTTGAATCCCCTCAATACCGAGGCTGCTCCTTTGCTACTGGGCGGACCTTCAGGTGCTTTGTTTTCGAACCACGATGGTGCCGGGGTGTCTGGTTTCCCATACACTGTTGCAATCACTTCCCCATTTGTGCCCATTGTCCCTGGGATTGTTACATTGCTATGTTAACTATCCCGGAGATTGCCTCATTAGTATGCGGAATGTTCGTTTCGGTGCTGTCTGCTCCTTTAGCAGACAGAATACACATTTGCTTGGTGCAGCCTGCTGGTGCTGCAAACTTTGTCCATTTTAACCTGCAAGCTTTGCGTTCCTCCATTTTGTATTTAGGGAATGTCCAACTTCGGTGGCTACACTCCCTCCTTGTGATCCTCATGAGAAATCATGAAGGATCACCTAAGTACGGTGTCTTTGGCTCCCCTGACCTCAGCGAGTTCCATGCCTTCTATCCTTTCCTAAACTATGGCAAAAAAAGTAACTAAAACTTTCTGATTGGCGCTTTGTCAAAGGGGACATACATTACCAATTGGAATCGGGGACCTCAAACTATCTCATTAAACTACTCTCATCTCATATTTAAACATTCTACAACAATCTAAACCCTTACTCATTCATAGAACAGCATCTTTACATTTCATTTTCTGACCCGGCAGTCGAGCGCAGAACATTATAATACATCTGCAAAAGTCTTTATTTACAGATCATGTAAAAATAAAATCCTTTACTATACATCAAGGACTTGGGGGGAATGGTGGAATCAGAAAATGGGGGATTGTACTCTGTACACTGTTGAGGCACGAGAGCGATGGGCTCTCCTTCTCCATTTCCTCATCCTGAGGGTCTGGACTATAATACATAGAACTGCAATCACCAAAAGTGATTCTATGACATACGACAAGGAGTACCATGTCAGAAATCTGGTACACCAGGTCGGAATACTGTTACTATTGACTGGGCTGAAGGTGTTCTGGGTTTGGCAGAAGTTAGCAAACGTTGTACTGTGGGAAAGGAGATCCGCATCCACGCGCAACCTCACAGATGCCACAATAGCTAAAACATAGCAATTGGAGTGCTCTTCATCTTCTCTGTCTCTTCTCTTCTCTTCTCTTCTCTTCATTCCTGTGATCTTGCTGTGCTGTTGCTTCGGTTCCTCTCCTAACGTCCGAAAGCAATGGGATCAAGCATATTATCTGTTATTGTTCAGCTTAATATATTGACTTTATGTATATCTGTCCTCTTGTGCCAATTTTCCCTTTATGATGGTCACCTCCATGTGACTCCCTCATTTTTTTTTTTGAAAAACGGATTTTGGACCAGACATATACTTATCTACTAAACCAGTGCGAGCCGTCTCGCAGAATGTTGCAATTTTCCATCCCAAATGTTACTGGATGTAAATAACACATGGAGTGGCTGCCGAAGAGCTACCTTAAACAAAGTGAAACCAAGCTTTAAAAATGAAAGGTCGAATGTGTTGCATATGGGCCGCAACGGGTAAGGGTTGAATGGGATCCCCGGGTAGGGCGTGCTGTGCTGTACCCGAGCTTAGCTGACCAAAGGGGATTTCCTCAGACAGGGCGGGTCCTCAATGCCGTTTCTCCACTGCCTGAGCAACCTGAAATGAACGGGCAAGAATGTAGTCATAGTGGAATTACAGCCTCTATTCTCGGGAAAAAAAGGGGGTGCCAAGATGCTCCTAGTGAAAAGTTGAGCTGGGCTCCAGACATTTCAGCTGAGTCAGGTTCTCAGAAATGTCGGCGGACGAACAAACGTGCATGTGAGGTGGTCTCAAGCTTTTCAGCTGAAAACCAAGTGGCCAACATCCATATCAAACATTTAACATACAAACAGACAAACATGCGTGCAGGTTCCATCAGAACGGACAGCACTTCTCTCAGGTGGCTCCTCTTTTTTACATCATCTGGACACCTCACTTCTCTTCCTTCCTTGCGAACAGGGTTGAAAAGGGGTTGCCGTGTCGGGAGTCAGACATCAAGTCATCATATTCCCCCGTACCCTTGTATGGATCAGGCATGCAATTTTTGCATTGTGTGACGGGGGTCACTCTCATCGTTTCGGACAAGTCTCCAAAAATTGTCCCTGTGGCAAATCGTGGGGCCTAAAATTGAAGGAGCGTTGCCTGGGTCGACAGTGTTGGGTGGTGGGTTTGGGTGTGGGTCTGGATTTTTAATGTAAGTGATCTCCATGGGGTCACTGGAGTCGGGGTCGAAGTCGCTGAAGTGTGGACTGTAGGGTGGAGTGCTGTGACTGTCCTCAGTCTCACAGTCATTGTCACTGTCTCTGCTGTGGCAGCTGGTGGGCGTTCTGGGGCGTGTCATAAAGTCGGTGGGCGGGGTCGAATTCGAGTCCGATGAGGAACTAGTCTGTGAGGGGGAGGGTGGAAATGTGTATCGAACATAGAACAGTACAGCACAGAACAGGCCCTTCGGCCCTCGATGTTGTGCCGAGCAGTGATCACCCCATTCAAACCAACGTATCCACCCTATACCCGTAACCCAACAACCGCCCCCCCCTAACCTTACATTTTTAAGGACACGATGGGCAATTTAGCATGGTCAATCTACCTAACCCGCACATCTTTGGACTGTGGGAGGAAACCTGATCACCCGGAGGAAACCCACGCACACACGTGGAGGACGTGCAGACTCCACACAGACAGTGACCCAGCCGGGAATCGAACCTGGGACCCTGGAGCTGTGAAACATTTATGCTAACCACCATGCTACCGTGCTGCCCTTGTGGGTATCTTGTGGGCGGAGCGAGGTGTTCTGCTGCGTCTAGCAGGACATGGTGCGAGTGGTTTGACTGTGTTCCATAAGCTGGTTAATATGGAACCACGCAGTCTTACCGTTGGGGTACTTTATCCTATATACCGAGGGGCTGATTTTGTCCGGAATTGAGTACGGGCCGGAAAATATTGGTGCCAAAAACGTGCTGGGGTGATAAACAAATAACATTACATGTTGCCCAACCTGAAATTCTGTGGGGTGAACATTTTTGATGATACAGGCCTTACTCTGTTTCCTACTTTCACCCAATTTTATTGTGGGTGCTAACTGAGCAGACCTCACAGTCTCAACTAGTTGTTTAACTGCTTTCTCGTGTGTGAGGGCCGTCACTTCTGGGCTGGTCATGTCGAGTCCTAAAAGGAATTCTGATCCTTTCATAGGAAGTCCGCACATGAGTGTGTGTGGGATGAAACCTGTAGATGATGAAACAGTAGTTCGTATGAACATTAGAGCGAATGGGAGCACTGAACCCCAAGTCGAATTGTTCTCTTGTACCATCTTTCTAAGGGTCGATTTTAGAGTCCGATTCATGCGTTCTACTATCCCGCTTGACTGGGGGTGATACGCAATGTGAAAGTTCTGTTTGATTCCGATTATGGTCAGGACGTTCTTCATGACCCGTCCTGCAAAACGAGATCCATGATCTGATTCTATACTTCTGGAGAGTCCCCATCTCGTAAATATGTGGTGGGTCAGGATCTTTGCAGCTGTCTTTGGTGTGTTGCTGCATGAACGGAATGCCTCTACCCGTTGGGTAAAGGTAGCTATGACCACCAGAACATATTTATAACCATTCCTGCAAGGGCGCAATGGACCTATCAAATCGATCTGGAGGTTTGTCCAGGGTCCAGTGTGGCTGAGTTGTGCCTTCTTTGAATACCTCTCCGTGTTATTCTGCGCCAAAATTAAACAATTCTCTACATAGTGGGCAACATCTTGTCTTACGTTGGGCCACCAACAGAGTTGTCTAAGGTGTGTTGTGGTAGTGTCGATCCCTTGGTGTCCATGGCCGTCATGGAACAAGGCAATCATTTGACTCCTGCCATTTTCAGGAACCACATACAATTTGTATTTTATGATCACACCCTCATGTGTGGTCAAAGCGTGTTTGAATCTCTCGTAATGGGCCACAAAGTTTCCTTTTAAAATCTCCCGGAGATTTTCGTCCAGCTTCTGCACCTGTACTAAATCTTCTATTTCTGTCTGTGAGACCTGAACTGCACTCACAGGGGCGCTAGCTGGTGCGCTGGCTGGGGGTGTCCAAACGTGACCTCGCCTGGAACTTGTTTTGAAAATGCATCGGCTTTTACATTTCCAGGGGGGATGACCTATGGTGACTTCAAACTTTACTGATGACACATGTCCTATCCTTTGCCTTCTCTAGGGTATGGCAGAGTAATGGGGCTGGTGGAAGTGGCTTCCCGTCCGCGGAGACAAAACCTCTTGTCCTCCACAGGGTTAGAAAGTTTGTGAGGCTGTTGCATACATATAGGCCGTCCGAATATATGTCTGCTGCGCTGGGGAATGATTCTGGGAGGTCCACTATATATGCAATGGCCGCGAGCTCTGCTGCCCGCGCGCCTAAGTGTCCTGGTAACTTTAATGCAATCTACTCTAAAGCACGTCCCTGCGCATCTTCCACATATATCCCGCATCCAGTGATGCGTTCACCATCTAAAACTGTGGATGTGTGCTGGGGGCTCTGGCTTGAATTCCCAATATTCCTGGGGGGCGTCTTGGCAATGAATTGTCCTGTGGTGTGTAGGGGTGCTACTATCTCGCATTCATGGGGTTGTCCTGGATACTGTAGGTTGTCCGCTAAACATTTGTGTGTCTTGGTTCGTTTAACAGTTATGTCCCGTCCTTGTAACAGACGTGTCCACCTAGCTGCTCTTATCTGGCTCACTGAACCGTCCTTCAGTCGACCATCTAAAAGTACCTGTGTGGGGGTGTGTTCGGTCAAAATGGTGCTGGGATTTAGCCCGGTAATGTACGAAAAGTACTGAACTGCCCAAAATACTGCTAGTAGGTGACTCTCGCAGGCTGAAAATCCTTTTTCTACGGGGTCTGAAAGTCTGGAGGCATAAGCCACTGGTCGTAGCTACTCATGTCGTTCCTGAAGGAGCACGGCCGAGAGGGTCAGATCGGTGCTAGCTACCTCTATTGCATAGGGGGAGAGTTGGTCTGGAGCTTGTAGAGCGGGTGCGGCGTTAAGGGTTTTCTTTAACTCTTCCACAGCCTCTGTATGCTGTGGAAGCCATTCCCAAGGGGCTCCTTTCTTAAGGAGGTCTGAGATTGGGACTCCCTTGGTCGCAAAACCATCGACATGGTTCCGACAATACCCAACCAGTCCGAAAAACGACCGGAGGGCTCAAACGTTTTGGGGAAGGCGCAATTTGACGATCGATTCAATTCTTTTCAACTCGATCTCGCGTTTGACGTGTGTGATGACTGTGCCCAAATACATCATTTTATTCTCCAATATTTGGGCCTTTCTGGGGTTAACTTTACATCCAATACTTTGTAATAGTTCCAGGAGTTCGGGCAGAAGAGTGATGTGCTCTGCCTTGGTGCCTATCTGCAGTAATACGTCGTCCACATAGTGTACCAGACATTCGGGTCGGGAAAATCTTGCTAATCCATTTGCCAGCTGTCGGTGGAAAATAGAGGGGGAATTGCGGAATCCTTCTGGGAGGCATATCCACGTGTACTGCCGTCCTTTAAATGTGAAGGCAAATTTGTACCGGCACGCCTTTGCCAATGGGATTGACCAGAAGCCGTTGCTAATGTCCAAATACCGTGAAATATTTGGAGTGGAGTCCCTGCTTGAGCATGGTCTCGGGACTTGTTGCTACCGTGGGGGCTACTGCTGAGGAAACTTTGTTGAGTTCCCGATAATCTATGGTCGGACGCCATGATCCGTCGGGCTTCCTCACTGGCCAAATAGGTACATTATTAGTTGATGCTACTGTCCTAAGTACACCATGCTCTAATAAGTTCTCTATAACCTTTCCAATTTCTCCTTCTGCTTCTAGGGAAAATCGGTACTGTCTCTGTGGTCTCGGGTCAGGTCCAGTAACTTGAACTTGTCCAGTCATTCTGCCGTAGTCGTGCCAGTGACTGGCAAATGCAGTCCTGTGTCTTTTCAAAACTGCCCCAACCTGTTTGTCCGTGCTAAACGTGGTCGGGTCAAAACATTCGTCGGCTAATGCGCTAATCCTGTTTGCATACTCTACTTCTGTGAGAGTTGTTGGTGCTCTGTCAGATTTTGCCATAGTCAATAACCAGTATGTGTTCTGCTTTGCGGGGCAGATTAACTAAGACAACGGGGTGTCTCGTGGAGACGATCCCTAGCTGAATTGATACAGGAGCTGTAATGTGTCCCTGCTGTGAGTGACCTCTAAATCCGCTGAGTGTAATTGAAGCTGTAGTGGGGACACGTGTCGGCCTGTGGTGCAGTGGAGGAATTAATGGTAGTGCGGGACCCTCCTGTGTCCCAAAGTAATTCTATGGGCTTCCCTCTAATTTTTGCTGTGACCACCGGTCTTCCTGATCGGTCCCAGAGGGTGTCACAGACCCAAGTGGGGGAGCCCGAACACCGTCAGTCCGTTCAGTTCACATTGGTCTGTCCTGACTGCGTCTCTATACTGCGTATTGGCTTTGCTTTGTTTCTGGGTAGAGTGCCTGTCTGCTGGCCTCTCTGAGATTTCTGTGGGTCGTTGCATTCCCTTGCGAAATGCCCTAACTGTCCGCAGTTGTAACATTCCTGCGATTTCTGTGTGTGTGTGTGTGTGTGGGGGGGGGGGGGGTGTTCTTTCCTTCATTAACCCATGCGGGGTTTTGGTGCACTCCTACTACTTGTACATCTGCTGCAGCCTGAGCTTCATCTGGGGTCTTTACTTTAACCATGCCTTGGTCGTATTATTCCCAAGCACGGGACAATCTTTTCAAAGCCCATTTTTCTTTATGGTTCTCTTCTGAGAGGTCATAACTGCTGCAGACATTCTGTCCTGCATTTGTGGTGTGGGAGATGATTGTGCAGGTCCATTTAACCATAGTGTCGTGCGTTAAATGAGCGTGGTCTGAATCGCCAAAAACAGCAGTTAAATGAATCCACAGCCTTCCTGCGAATGATGTGGGATGCTCTATCCTCTTCTGCCTACACTTATTTATGCCTTTGACTGGGTCTCCTCTGTTGTACCCTATCGCGTCTAAAATAGCTGTATGCATCTCTTCGAGGGTGCCTCCACCAACGTTCTGTTGGCCGGGCAGGGTTACTACAACCGATGAGTCTAAACTCAACACTGTGAGCTTCACTTGCTCTTGCTCATCCAGGCCGTGCATGGTCGTCTGTTGTTTCACTCTTGCGAAAAAGTGGTGGGGTTCTGCAGTGGGGAGGAACGGGGTGATTTTCCCCACACGCATACCTTAGTTGTGTTACGGTTAAGGGGGTGGTGTAGGTGACCTCGAATGCGCCTTCTGTGGTAGCCTTTCTTTGGGTGGTGACTGGGTTCATAGGTGCGGGTGCTATCTGATTTGTGGGGGGTTGGGGCGCTTTCCTTTTCTGTTGCGCTGCTGGCGCACATGTTCCCTGAACATAGCGCTGCGCGTTTTCGCTTAATTCCTGCCTATCTGGGGCATTTTCCTCATCTAACTGGGTTCCAAATGTCTCTTGGAACCTATGCAGCACAGAAAGCAGAGATTGCAGCTGCGCAATCTGCTTCGTACATTTCGCATGATCCACTGTGCTTTTCTTTTGCTCAGTGGTGGCAGCATGGAGTGCTCTTTAAGCTGCCTTTCGGTCAGAGCATTGCCTTTGCATTGCATCTACCTGCTTCTCTGAATCTTCCCTTATCAGAACTGCACGCTGCACATCCTGATAGGCTTTCTCATACTGGATTTGGGAACTGCTCAGATGGGCTAGACAAGATTGATGTGCCCTCTTGGCATCATCCACCTCTCTATCCTTCTCTGCCAACTTCCTTCTTAATTTTAGATTCTCCTTTTCGATGTCCCTGACATCCACTTTGCTCATCATATTCCTTTCCTCTAATTCTTTGTGGAGCGTCCGAACGACCTCCTCTGTGCCTCGCAATTGTGCCAAGCAGGACACAATTGCCATCGACTTGCGTGCTTTTCCTAAACCTTTCTTATGAATTTGAGATATGTTCTCCCACCAAATATGTCCTATATTCCCGGGACCTGTCTCGTTATTCAAACAAAACTCACTCCAAAGGGGCCATTCTTTCCCTTTGAGGTACTTCCTGAGTTCCAGCTCCCATACGGGACACTGGCCTACTCTGCTACTGCTGGTCGCTGCGACCACGAACTGCTCTGGGTTCATGAGCCGTTCCATTGCCTGCATGGCAATTTTCTCTTTCTTTATGCTCTCTTTAATTTGGACCGAGGGATGATAAGGCAATGCTTATAAATACGGGTACGGCTTTCGATATGTTCCGATTATAAAACTGCCGACAGTTTGTTGCAACAAAAATCACTCGGTTTAACCTTACAACCCTGTTAGTTACGAATGCAAAAACACACTTCCGAATTAGGACTATTGATTTGAACTCCATGAACACTTGTGGCCCCCCCAATACTGAGCCTACTCCTTGGCTACTGGGCGGGCCTTCATGTGCTTTGTTTTCGAATCCCACTGTTGTCTGGTTTCCCATACACTGTTGCAATCACTTCCCGATTTGTGTCTATTGTCCCAGGGATTGTTACATTACTATGTTAACTATCCCGGAGATTACCTCATTAGTATGCGAAATGTTCGTTTCGGTGCTGTCTGCTCTCTTAGCAGATAGAATACACATTTGCTTGGTGCAGCCTACTGGTGCTGCCAACATTGTCCATTTTAACCTGCAAGCTTTGTGTTCTTCCATTTGTATTTAGGGAATGGCCAACTTCGGTGGCTACAGTGACAAAGTTAATTGATGAGGGAAGGGCTGTAGATGTCATATACATGGACTTTAGAAAGGCGTTTAATATGGTTTCCCATGGCGGGTTGATTGAAAAAGTGAAGTCGTATGGGGTTCAGGGTGTACTAGCTAGATGGATAAAGAACTGGCTGCGTAACAGGAGACAGAGATTAGTGGCGGATGGGAGGGTCTCAAAATGGAGAAGGGTGACTAGTGGTGTTCCAGAGGGATCCGTTCATCGGACCACTGTTGTTTGTGATCTACATAAATGACCTGGAGGAAGGTATAGGTGCTCTGATTAGCAAGTATGCAGATGATACAAAGATTGGTGGAGTTGCAGATAGCGAATAGGACTGTCAGAGAATACAACAAAATATAGATAGATTGGAGAGTTGGGCAGAGAAACGGCAGATGGTGTTCAATCCAGGCAAATGCGAGCTGATGCATTTCGCAAGATCAAATTCAAGAGCGGACTATATGGTCAATGGAAGGGTCCTGGGGAAAATTGATGTACAGAGAGATCTGGGAGTTCAGGACCATTGCACACTTAAGGTGGCAACGCAGGATGATAGAGTGGTCAAGAAGGCATACAGGATGCTTGCCTTCATCGGACGGGCTATTGAGTATAAGAGTCCGCAGGTCATGTTACAGTTGTATAGGGCATTGGTTAGGCCACATTTGGAATACTGCCTGCAGTTCTGGTCGCCACATTACCAGAAGAACGTGGATGCTTTGGAGAGGGTGCAGAGGAGGTTCACCAGGATGTTGCCTGGTATAGAAGGGGATAACTATGAAGACAGGTTGAGTAGATTAGGATTATTTTCATTGGGAAGACGGAGGTTAAGGGTGGACCTGATTTAGGTCTACAAAATTATGAGAGGTATGGACAGGGTGGATAGCAACAAGCTTTTTCCAAGAGTGGGTGTGTCAGTTACAAGGGGTCACGATTTCAATGTGAGAGGGGGAACGTTTAAGGGAGATGTGCGTGGAAAGTTTTTTACGCAGAGGGTGGTGGGTGCCTGGAACTCTTTACCAGCGGAGGTGGTAGAGGCGGGCACGATAGCATCATTTAAGAGGCATCTAGGCGGATATATGATCGCGTGGAACAGAGGGAAATAGACCTTGGAAAATTGGAGACAGGTTTAGATGAAGGATCTGGATCGGCGCAGGCTGGGAGGGCCGAAGGGCATGTTCCTGTGCTGTAATTTTCTTTGTTCATAGACACAATACAGGTCATTAATTTCATTCATTCTGGGACTACAATTGGCATCACCTCTTCAAATTACTTTGTTGAAAATGTTACTGCCGTCACCGTTTGCAAATTTAAACATATTAAACACAGCTATTGCTTTTAGCCCTGCCACAGTTAGGATTATAGCTTCCTTACGTAAATCTGAATACGCTTCTAAATATTCTGCTATAAGAAACAGCTTAAATTATTGTAAAGACTTGCCAGTTGCCGTCCACATAAACACGGAAGCTGAGACCGTGTATTAGCGTATATAATTCCACATTGTTAAAGTATTACAGACTGTATTTAAAGTATTCAAAAATCTTGGTAGGCTGATGTTTCTTCTCAGTGTGTAATACCCTCCTACCCTGGTACCATGTAATGTTGTTGTCGGCTTGACTTGTTTTCTACAAAAACACTTGTAGTTAAATTTATAAACGATCTATTAGCATTAAGTGTGGGTAAACTACATGAAAGAGAACTGAAGAGAAAAGAAAACAGAAACATCATTCACAAGCACCCTCCCTCTTTGACTTCCTATTTTAAGTGAGGAGTCAGATGTCGTCAACTTTCACTTATATACTGGACAGAATCCTAGTGGTGAGTCGCTGAATTACAACACAGCCATGATATCACGACAGATACCTGGCAGAATCAACGAATAATTTCACATGCTTTCTGGGCCACTGTGTTAGCATGTTGCTTGAAATTAATTGTAAGTCAAATGGCCAAAAGTCTCCTGCACGGATCACAAGATATTTCTGTTTATTGAGTGGGCAGGTGTTAGTGTCGATCATTAAAGAGGTTAGAGCTGGGCAATTGAAAAACAAAAGTAAATCAGGCAAATCACTATAGTTCAGTGAAATAGAAATCATGTTTTATTATTCATTCCTCTTTATGGAAATAGTTCAATGTTGTTTTTATCGTGGATAGCCTGTTGTCTTAATGCTTTTGGATATTCAGAATTAAGTTTGTAAGAGTAAATCAAACTTTTTGAAGAACGTAGAAGCTCCCTGTCAAATAATTGACATAGAAACTTCGATTGTCGTGCGGCTCGTTGCAACAAAACCGAATATCTCCGCAAACAGATGTGTTTCTGATTGTGGTAAGTGGCATCACGAAGGGTTTGGGTTTCACTATCTTAAAATTTGCATTTCATCTAAACCACGCAAAAACAACGTGGTATTTGGCGATTCAATATGCAACCGTTTGATAGGACACGTGGCATTTAACCAATTGGAATATGTTTTAAAAACGTATTTCATGGAGACAGGTCCCACATTTTAATTTGGGCATATTGCAGGTCTGTAATCTACCTGATGTAATGCATTCAAATATATGTTTTGAGCCAAAATCCTCTTCGCAATCTACATTCAGTGACTTACCTGAAGCCTCCATGAGCAATCATTGATTTTCGAACCATCTCCTTAGACTTCATGACCTCTGCCCCATCTCTGTATTCACCTCTTCCTCTGCAACCTCCTAGATATCGTGAAACTCCTATAACGGCGAGCGTGTTGTGAATGAAATGTAATCCTTCGTGTACTTAATTTCATGGTGTCACTGTCCCAGGCTTTAAACTCCAAAGCACACTTGTAAAACATCCCCAAATCTCTACGTCCCTTTTGTGATTTTGGAAGAGGAACGTCACCGCTTTCTTAAATCATCAGGCATTTTATCGCTCTCTTCAAATCTTCATGTATTTAAATATCAAAAGAGCATTTATATCAATCTGAGAACAACATTGCCATTTTGACAAATGAAATTATTCATTTAGCGTCATGTGAGAGTACTTATAAGAATGGATGTTTAAGCAATGTACCTTTAAGGAATGGAGAAGTTCATATTACTGAAGTGATGTCAGAGGGTGGGGGGAGCTGAGCTGAGCTCCCTTCTGCTTTTGGTTTAAGTGTTGAGGAAAAGAGCTTGGGTGTGTCAGTGTTTTCAGTGAGCTGGATCTGCTGTGGTCTCTGCCAAGAAAGACTATCTATGAACAATTTGGGTGATTTAAACTCATTATATGAATGTCTTTAAGCTGATGTGTTTCTGTTTAACGGTGTTCAGTCTATTGAATGTTCAAAGGAACGACTGAAGGATTATTTAGTGTTGTATTATTTTCGGGGTTATCTTTGAAGTGAGTGGTGTTAAGTGATCCAATCTTTATTTAAAAAGTTAAGTTGAGTTTATGGAATAAACATTGTTTTGTGTTTAAATACCCACGTGTCCATAATTGTAATACCACCCCTGGAAAACAGACCGCGTGCTTCAAAAGCAATAATACATTAAATGGGGAGGTTGGTTGAACTACATGATACATTTTGGAATTCTGCAAACGCCTCCCCCATAACATTAGGAACACTGCATGGATTCTGACGGTCTTAATTGTTATTTCCAACGGAGCCAATACCGCGACCGTTTCCCCCATGTCAACACATCAAACTTAAGGAAATACTTGACTCTATATGAATGAATGCATGGAAATGCAAAAGAGATCCGAACATTTTAGTTCCATTGGACAAATTAGGTAGCTAGAGTTCTCTGTTAAATTAAACAAACATAAAGTTCCTTGGACAGTAATATGTGACATAAGAATCTACGATTTGTTGAAGTCGAAAAGAAAAAGACAACCTTTTCTAACTGGGAATCAATAGATGCACCTGGATGCACCTTGCCTTCCATCGGATAGTAAACGTGTGAATAATTCAATAGTCAACAAAATTCATACAGAATCTGAATTCTGTGACAGAGATGAGCGTATGTCTTTTTTTTGCAATGACAGGCATGGTATCAGGTGACCTAATATATGCACATCTCGCCATATTTAGCCATTGCATCGTAGACAAAAACAATACCGGAAATGATGGAAGTGGTGATCTCAAAAGGAGAAAATCCTTAATATGCTCAAAAGCATAAACAACGATTTTGGCAAAACCACGGTGGACACTTCAGTAGAAGGTTAGAACTTTGGTATCAGCAACATGCACTGTTCAGCATTGGCATGTGGGGAAACTTGTATATACTTGGTGGCCTATTTTCAAAGTGAGAGCAAGGTCCAGAGCCATGTCGGTTCTGAGCGCTCATAGAGCTTGGAAGAGGTAAAACTGCATCCAACTCAGAGACTTCTTGAAGACCGATAGACGGATTATTAAAGCCATGTGTGCATTATTTCAGTTTCCGAAATTGATATAGGAACAGCCGAAAGCATTCACAGCTAAATGCAACGTACTTCATAGATTTCGCTTGAGGCATACTGTATTGAATTGTATGAACTCAGCGTGAAAATGTGTTAAATATTTGTGGACATCACTTGTGAAACAAATTATAATTCCATATCCATTATACTAAATATCGGGAAGAATATGGAACAATTAGAACAAATGGATATGAAAGGGAAATCAGTCCATTGTTCTGCTGACCTATTTGTTTGTGGCGTTAAAAAATGTATAGTTTGGCCTCGGGGCGAATGGGAAGTTAGAGTGTTATATGCAAGTGAGATATATATGAATTCTGGTATTACTTTTCTCAGGAACAAATCCCACAAACTGATTTAAATCAACAATCGGTAGTTCTTCACTTAACACCTGGAAACCTATAACGATAATATATATTATGGTCTCCATAAATATGCCCTAGGGTGGTTTCACTGCGAATTGAGCACGGAAACTCTCGAGGTGCAAAATGCTGAGCATATAATCTCAAAATGACAGTAATGGCAACCCAAACACATTGTTTCTGGGTTTTTTTGGCAGCGAGTTGATTGCATTCCTTTATGATTGCAACTCCAGGAACAGCACAGTGGCACAGTGGTTAGCATTGCGTCCTTACTGTGCCGGGGTCTCAGGTTATATTCTGGCTATGGTTCACTGACCGTGTGGAATTCTCCCCGCGAGTCTGCATGTGTTTCGCCCCTCCAACCCAAAGATGCACAGGTTCGATGGATTGGCCATGCTAAGTTGCCCTTTAATTGAAAAAAAAATAAAGTGGTATTCTATTTTTTTGGAATAAATAAAGTAATTAAAGATTGTAACTCCGATAACACAAGTTTCACTGCGTAATGTACACCAAGGAATTGACATAAATTCCTAAATTTCGTCAGACAAATGTTTTCAGAGTAGCAGGAATGCAATCTGCTTCTGTTTCAATTGAATATGCTGAGAATTCATATATTTTCTATGCTCCACACTAAAGATAATAATGGTACCATTGAAAGCTCTGCATGGTGCAGCGTGCAATTTCAACGTGAGTCACTAATAATTGACTTGATTTGAAAGTGAATGGGGTCCAGACAAATGACGCTTTAATGTGATTTCCAAAACTGTGTACCAGCTGTACATTTTCAGCAGAATATCCACGTTCCTCCCAATATGCCAGGCAAAATATCAAAACTACCACAATGCAAACACAGCTTCTCCGTCACCCCGCTGCACTTTCAACCCCGCAAGAGAAATTAATAAAATGATGTATTATTATGCATCAGGGGTCGAGAGTGAATAATCATCCACAAAAGAAATTAAAAACAGCAATACCTCAAAAAGTTCAAGGTCACATTTCCATCACAGCTGACTGCAAATATCCACACAGGAAGCATGTTCTTCATTCGTGTCACCATCAATCTAATGGTGGGATATTACAAGAACTGCTTCTTCCTCTCACGACTGATCAAATTGTTGAGCGTTTCTCTTTTTCTGTGTCTGTCTCTGCGTGATATCGCGTGAAGTGGAAAGAACGCGAGAAAGAGACAGCATTCCAACTGCATGAGGCCATGAAGCACACTGTTCCGCTGACGAAATAGACGCATTAGCAAGTTAAACAAACGTTTTAAAATTTGCAGATGGAAGCAGTTAACTATTTTTTTTTTTTTTTTTATAAATTTAGTGTACCCAATCATTTTTCCAATTAAGGGGCAATTTAGAGTGGCCAATCCACCTAGCTTGCACATTTTTGGGCTGTGGGGGCGAAACCCACGCAAACACAGGGAGAATGTGCAAACTCCACACGGACAGTGACCCAGAGCCGGGATCGAACCTGGGACCTCAGCGCCGTGAGGCCGCAGTGCTAACCCACTGCGCCACCATGCTGCCCTGCAGTTAACTATTTTAAAGATATTGACTGAGGTGGCGTGACAGGAATTATTCCGATTTGGAACAAGTGATTAAATTAAAATGAAATCCTTCTTGATTGATGCAAAAGTTAGACAGCACGTTGGAAGAGATGGGAGTCTAGAAGTGGGTAATGGCTTTCCATGTATAATTCAGTGTTAATCTTATGTGAACCACGATGGCTGCAAATTGTTAGCCTATTAATTAGTTACAGAATAGCCGAATTATTCAATGATGAGATATATTTCTGCCTATCTAGTCTTTTTTGGGTCTCTAAAAATCAACAAGTTACCACAAATGTACGTCCATGTTATCACGGATCCCCTTATAATACTACATTGTCAGACACATTGACCATCTCTTATGCTTGCAAGTAAGGAGTTCAATTGTGATTTTCAATGCCTGAGACGGAATCCTTTGAACTTCCATAGAAAATATGTCCACATATTTGGGGCAGCAGGGTAGCATGGTGGTTAGCATAAATGCTTCACAGCTCCAGGGTCCCAGGTTCGATTCCCGGCTGGGTCACTGTCTGTGTGGAGTCTGCACGTCCTCCCCCTGTGTGCGTGGGTTTCCTCCGGGTGCTCCGGTTTCCTCCCACACTCCAAAGATGTGCGAGTTAGGTGGATTGGCCATGCTAAATTGCCCGTAGTGTCCTAATAAGGGTAAGGTTAAGGGGGGGGTTGTTGGGTTGCGGGTATAGGGTGGATGCGTGGGTTTGGGTGGGGTGATCATGGCTCGGCACAACATTGAGGGCCGGAGGGCCTGTTCAGTGCTGTACTGTTCTATGTTCTATATCGATCTGTTGTGTCAATTTTGAGGATGAATACTTTTGTTCTGATTAAATATCTGGCTTCGCACTTATTAATTCCGTAGGTTAAAAATTATGAATAGTATCAGTCCACGAAGAAATTTGCTCATATCTACACGATCTGTTAGTTTCTTAAGATCACAACATAACTTCCGCTGCTCTTCTTTATGCGTTAGATAACTTGCATCACTGTCAGCAACGCCACACACAAGTATGTTCTCTCTTGCGTAAAGGAACAGGGGAATCAAGAATATATTTCAATCTAGCTAACTGCTATGATGAAAAGTCTGAGCAACGTAAACGTATTTGTATCGATTGCCCTTCATTTTGTCGTCTTATGTTTGTGAAAACAATAACTTCCGTGGCTTTCGGTTCTGGTGAAGCAGTTGATATTGTGGTTTGGGAGATTTTTCACATTCGCACGAATTTCGAGATAGAGATAGATAGAGAAATACAGCACAGAACAGGCCCTTCGGCCCACGATGTTGCGCCGAACTTTTGTCCTAGGTTAATCATAGAATTTTGGACAATTTTTCATGGCCAATCCACCCAACCTGCACATCTTTGGACTGTGGGAGGAAACCGGAGTACCCGGAGGAAACCCACGCAGTCACGGGGAGGATGTGCAGACTCCACACAGACAGTGACCCAAGTCGAAATCGAACTTGGGACCCTGGAGCTGTGAAGCAATTGTGCTATCCACAATGCTACCGTGCTGCCCTTAAGAAGTTAACCTACACTCCATTATTCTACCCTAATCCAAGTATCTATCCAATAGCCGCTTGAAGGTCCCTAACTTTCCCGACTCAACTACTACCACAGGCAGTGCATTCCATGCCCCCACTACTCTCTGGGTAAAGAACCTACCTCTGACATCTCCTCTATATCTTCCACCATTTATCTTAAATTTATGTCCCCTTGTAATGGTGTGTTCCACCCGCGGAAAAAGTCTCTGACTGTCTACTCTATTTATTCCCCTGATCATCTTATAAACCTCTATCAAGTCGCCCCTCATCTTTCTCCGTTCTAATGAGAAAAGGCCTAGCACCCTCAACCTTTCCTCGTATGACCTACTCTCCATTCCAGGCAACATCCTGGTAAATCTACTTTGCACCTTTTCCAAAACTTCCACATCCTTCCTAAAATGAGGTGACCAGAACTGCACACAGTACTCCAAATGTGGCCTGACCAAGGTTTTGTACAGCTGCATCATCACCTCACGGCTCTTAAATTCAATCCCTCTGCTAATGAACGCTAGCACACCATAGGCCTTCTTCACAGCTCTATCCACTTGAGTGGCAACTTTCAAAGAACTATGAACATAGACCCCAAGATCTCTCTGCTCCTCCACATTGCCAAGAACCCTACCATTAACCCTGTATTCCGCATTCAGATTTGTCCTTCCAAACTGGACAACCTCACACTTGTCAGGGTTAAACTCCATCTGCCACTTCTCAGCCCTGCTCTGCATTCTATCTATGTCTCTTTGAAGCTTTGAAGCCGACAACAGCCCTCCTCACTATCCACAACTCCACCAATCTTCGTATCATCTGCAAATTTACTGACCCACCCTTCAACTCCCTCATCCAAGTCGTTAATGAAAATCACAAACAGCAGAGGACCCAGAACTGATCCCTGCGGTACGCCACTGATAACTGGGCTCCAGGCTGAATATTTGCCATCCACCACCACTCTCTGTCTTCTATCGGTTAGCCAGTTTGTTATCCAACTGGCCAAATTTCCCACTATCCCATGCCTCCTTACTTTCTGCATAAGCCTACCATGGGGAACCTTATCAAATGCCTTACTAAAATCCATGTACACTACATCCACTGCTTTACCTTCATCCACATGCTTGGTCACCTCCTCAAAGAATTCAATAAGACTTGTAAGGCAAGACCTACCCCTCACAAATCCGTGCTGACTATCCCGAATCAAGCAATGCCTTTCCAGATGCTCAGAAATCCTATCCCTCAGTACCCTTTCAATTACTTTGCCTACCACCGAAGTAAGACTAACTGGCCTGTAATTCCCAGGGTTATCCCTATTCCCTTTTTTGAACAGGGGCACGACATTCGCCACTCTCCAATCCTCTGGTACCACCCCTGTTGACACCGAGGACGAAAAGGTCATTGCCAACGGCTCTGCAATTTCATTTCTTGCTTCCCATAGAATCCTTGGATATATCCCGTCAGGCCCGGGGGACTTGTCTATCCTCAAGTTTTTCAAAACGCGCAACACATCTTCCTTCCTGACAAGTATCTCTTCAAGCTTATCAGTCTGCTTCACGCTGTCCTCTCCAACAATATGGCCCCTCTCGTTTGTAAATACTGAAGAAAAATACTTGTTCAAGACCTCTCCTATCTCTTCAGACTCAATACACAATCTCCCGCTACTGTCCTTAATCGGACCTACCCTCGCTCTAGTCATTCTCATATTTCTCACATATGTGTAAAAGGCCTTGGGTTTTCTCTTGATCCTACCCGCCAAAGATTTTTCATGCCCTCTCTTAGCTCTCCTAATCCCTTTCTTCAGTTCCCTCCTGGCTATCTTGTATCCCTCCAGCGCCCTGTCTGAACCTTGTTTCTTCAGCCTTACATAAGTCTCCTTCTTCCTCTTAACAAGCCATTCAACCTCTCTTGTCAACCATGGTTCCCTCACTCGACCATCTCTTCCCTGCCTGACAGGGACATACATATCAAAGACACGCAGTACCTGTTCTTTGAACAAGTTCCACATTTCACTTGTGTCCTTCCCTGACAGCCTATGTTCCCAACTTCTGCACTTCAATTCTTGTCTGACAGCATTGTATTTACCCTTCCCCCAATTATAAACCTTGCCCTGTTGCTCGCACCTATCCTTCTCCATTACTAAAGTGAAAGTCACAGAATTGTGGTCACTACCTCCAAAATGCTCCCCACTAACAAATCTATCACCTGCCCTGGTTCATTACCAAGTACTAAATCCAATATGGCCTCCCCTCTGGTCGGACAATCTACATACTGTGTTAGAAAAGCTTCCTGGACACACTGCACAAACACTACCCCATCCAAACTATTTGATCTAAAGAGTTTCCACTCAATGTTTGGGAAGTTGAAGTCGCCCATGACTACTACCCTGTGACTTCTGCACCTTTCCAAAATCTGTTTCCCAATCTGTTCCTCCACATCTCTGCTGCTATTGGGGGGCCTATAGAAAACTCCCAACAAAGTGACTGCTCCTTTCCTATTTCTAACTTCAACCCATATTACCTCAGTAGGCAGATCCCCCTCGAACTGCCTTTCTGCAGCTGTTATACTATCTCTAATTAACAATGCCACCCCCCCCCCACCTCTTTTACCATCCTCCCTAATCTTGTTGAAACATCTATAACCAGGGACCTCCAACAACCATTTCTGCCCCTCTTCTATCCAAGTTTCCGTGATGGCCACCACATCATCGTCCCAAGTACAGATCCATGCCTTAAGTTCACCCACCTTATTCCTGATGCTTCTTGCATTAAAGTATACACACTTCAACCCATCTCCTTGCCTGCAAGTACTCTCCTTTGTCATTGTTACCTTCCCCACTGCATCACTACGTGCTTTGGCGTCCTGACTATCGTCTACCTTAGTTGCTGGACTACAGATCCGGTTCCCATTCCACTGCCAAATTAGTTTAAACCCTCCCGAAGAGTATTAGAAAACCTCCCTTCCAGGATATTGGTGCCCCTCTGGTTCAGATGCAACCCGTCCTGCTTGTACAGGTCCCACCTTCCCCAGAATGCGCTCCCTGAAGCCCTCCCTCCTACACCATTCCTGCAGCCACGTGTTCAACTGCACTCTCTCCCTATTCCTAGCCTCGCTATCACGTGGCACCGGCAACAAACCAGAGATGACAACTCTGTCTGTCCTGACTTTTAACTTCCAGCCTAACTCCCTAAACTTGTTTATTACCTCCACACCCTTTTTCCTACCTACATCGTTGGTACCAATGTGCATCACGACTTCTGGCTTCTCACCCTCCCCCTTCAGGATCCTGAAGACACGATCAGAGACATCCCTGGCCCTGGCACCCGGGAGGCAACATACCTTTCGGGAGTCTCGCTCGCGACCACAGAATCTCCTATCTATTCCCCTAACCATTGAATCTCCTATTACTATTGCTTTTCTATGCTCCCCCCTTCCCTTCTGATCCCCAGAGCCAGACTCAGTGCCAGAGACCTGGCCGCTGGGGCCTTCCCCCGGTAGGTCATCCCCCCCAACAGCATCCAAAACGGTATACTTGTTTTGAAGGGGAACGGCCACGAAGGATCCCTGCACTGTCTGCCTGTTAGTTTTCTTTCCCCTGACTGTAACCCAGCTACTCTTGTCCAGTACCTTTGGTGTGGCTACCTCCCTGTAACTCTTCTCTATGACCCCCTCTGCCTCCCGGATGATCCGAAATTCATCCAGCTCCAGCTCCAGTACCTTAACACGATCTCTGAGGAGCTGGAGTTGGGTGCACTTCCCGCAGGTATAGTCAGCGGGGACACCAGTGGTATCCCTCACCACCCACATCCTACAGGAGGAGCATGCAACTGCCCTAGCCTCCATCCCCTCTTACTTTACAGAATTAGCTGCCCCTTGGACCAACTGGACCTCCTCCCTCCGACTCTACTTCCAGTCAGCTGTACTCTAAACCCCTGGCTCCCTTCACGCTCTTTGATAAATATAGGAAATGAAATGTAAGGAGCACCTTACTCCCTCCTCACCTAACTCCCTCAGTCACCAAACTCTCACTGTAGCACTCAAATGCCACAAGCTCAGCACTCCCTCAGTCACCAAACTCTTACTGTAGCACTCAAATGCCACAAGCTCAGCACTCCCTCAGTCACCAAACTCTCACTGTAGCACTCAAATGCCACAAGCTCAGCACTCCCTCAGTCACCAAACTCTCACTGTAGCACTCAAATGCCACAAGCTCAGCACTCCCTCAGTCACCAAACTCTCACTGTAGCACTCAAATGCCACAAGCTCAGCACTCTTGTGCAAACAAAGTCTGCAATGTAACTAGCTCCAATTTATACTGTGACTCTAGCTTCTGAAAACTGGCCTAATGCAATTAACTAATTAACAAGCTCCAGCTGCAAGTAAGTCCAAGTAGAACCTTGTTTAAAGCTGATTCAAAATTCACCTTCTTATAGACCAAACAGCAACTTTTAAGTTAATTAACTAAATAAAAGAAATACTAGACTTTAAATAAAAATGAACCCTTATACTCCCTCAGTCATCAAACTCTCACTGTAGCACTCAAATGCCACAAGCTCAGCACTCAGTGCAAACCTAATCTGTCATCAATACTCAGTCTCGAATTTCGTTTCTTTGTCATTGGATCCCTATGCATTTGATAGCAACATCTATCGTCTGAAAATATTGATGAAGTTACATTTATGCCTCAGAGAATTGATTGAGTCAATCGGCGATGAGACAGACATAAGCTGCCTTATATTTTTGTGTTCAATAATGACAGACTGTTATCCTGCAGCAAGCGTTCTTGTTGAAATGTCAAAACTGGTCCTTTGGATGCCTCTGTGTCTAGATGTCAGTTGCCAACAATTGTATGAAGAATATAAATTGTGAACCGTATTCATGGTGGTCAAAACGTTCAGCATAAATGCAGAGATATATATCTCTCTTTGAAGTGACCTCAAAAGGGTGCAACCTAGGGCAGCACGGTGGCGCAGTGGGTTAGCCCTGCTACTTCCCGGCGCAGTAGGTCCCAGGTTCGATACGGGAACTGGGTCACTGTCCGTGTGGAGCTTGCACATTTTCCCAGTGTTTGCGTGGGTTTCTTCCCCACAATCCAAAAATATGCAAGTTAGCTGGATTTGCCACGCTGAATTGCACCTGAATTGGAAAAACGTATTGGTGACTCTAAATTTATAAGACAAAAAAGAAAGCGTAAAAGATGTGTTGAAATATTACGTTTTAGCCAGACAGCATTGAAAAACCGTGGGTGCAGTATAATACTCAGCGGTACACAGTGCTGCAAGCGACGAGGAAGGCGATAGATGAAAATTAGATAATTAAGCGAGCAACAGAAAGGCAGTAATTATCTGCTGTCCAAAATTGCTGCACAAGTGAAGGAGTTAGGTGTTTTCGAAAAAAGACGGCAAGGCGGAAATAAATGTTGCCCAATATTTGGCAGAAAGTTGCGGCATCACTCTTTAGAAAAGACACTCTGGCAAATATGCAGCATGTTATCAGCATAAGAGAGGCAGACAGAGAGAGAATCGACTGTGGTTTTGAGATGGGAAAAGGAGATTTGGACCTAAACGAATTAAAGATTGAGAAATATGTATTTCGAAATATTTAAGTATTTCATGTCATTCGGCCTAGGCAGACAGTTGTCCAGAGAGCAGTCGGACACGGAGACAAAGTCTGTTATTGTCTTATATTGTTAACTCATGCCCCCAATGCAGACATATTGTAGAAACATTCTAAAAACTAAAAATTTAAAAAGTTAGGAAAATATGTGTCATTTAAAGGGAGTCACTTTTTAATTTGCAAATATTTGAAACACATATAGTTGTCCGTCACTTAATTTTATTGTTTCCAAGCATGAACGGGGGAAACGAATAGTTAGTTTAATGCTGGGAAATGTTTCCAAATGTGGACGTCCATTCCCATTCCAACTGTGATTATATTGTGACTGCGACTGCATGAAGCATCAATAAAATACTTAGTCATATTTGCGCTGCTTTGCAACCGGAGCCTTTCCTGGTGGGGAAGCCATTCATTTTTTTATTTTACCGTATTTGATGGCAATTGGAAATATGTAGTGGAAATACGTACAACAAAACAGATTTTACAGCTTTATTTTCAGCAATTGGTTTAGGTGGCGAAAGAGTCAACATCTCTGTCAACCTTGTTAACACAAGACAATTTGATTAATGGCTACTAAAACAAGTGTAGATAACTGATTTGCAGCCCGGTAAGGGGAATCGATTAGTGAGGAGAAGTTTAAATACATGCTGAAGTTAAATCGGTGAGAATGAAAAATATTCAATGAAGACATACAAAGTTGAGAAGAAGGTTGAATTGCCAATACGATATATGAAGTGATGTTCATATTTGTCAGGTATTACAGCAGCCCGTGGAATGTAAATTGAAGTAACTATGAAAGCCCATGGTTGGACCTCTTAGTTTCTGTAACTACAGCTAATACAATGGAAACCTCAGAGGAGAGGAGTAAGATTTTGGTATGTATTCGCCGTTACATGTGGATCATAAGCTTTGATTAAAATCTTCATTTGAAATTCTTGGCATGGATTGACGAATACAATTCTGTAAGGGAAAGTAATATGATGAGAGAATATTTTAAATCGTGTTTTTGGGAGTGGGTTTGGAAACTCACATGTTCTAATCATGTGATTAATTTCTGAGGAGATTTCCAACTTCAGTAAGTTGGGCTAAGAGTTGAAAGTATATTCATCCACACTAACGTTGAACGCATAAAAGTGACTGAGTGTTCAAGAGACCATTGCAGACGAAGATTCACTTTGTAATTCATGACAATCCTAAAATCTGAAGCAGTCGTTATGCCCAGGGAGGCAGCTTAGGCGTCTTTAATCGCAATAAGTTTTGATAAGAAATGTTTGTGGATGCATACGAGTTAGTAAAAGACGGTGGCAGGAAGGAGTATTGCAAAACCTTTTACAATCCTCGCAGGGTTATTAAAAACGAAATTAAAACATCACAGGAACGTCATAAAGAAAATTTACACAAAACAAAGAAAGGGTAAGAGGTCATTCAAGTGTTTAAAGGGACAATAATAGCTAAAACGAATGTTCGCCTCTTGGTGGATCGTATCAGGGAGTTACAAGCATGTTACATATGGTAGGGAGGCAATATCAGAATTTTGACTCAGATGTCACAGTAAACTGCACTGGTACAATATCAATCGAAAAACGTAAGGCAGAGGTTTTAGAAAGGGATTAAGGTGGACCGATCATGATCAATGGTGAAAAAAGCTCCGAACAAACATTTTCGTTTGAAAGCAGACAAGTTCTCCCGGCCTGTCAGCCCCCATCCTAGCGACTTAACTGAAGCGGCAGCGAAGGTAGTGTATCCAACCATTCTAATATTTCAGTTTCCTTCATGCAAGAAAGGTTCCAGTGGATTGGAACAGAACTGCGAATTTGGAGCCCATACTAAGGTGAAGCAGGGAGAGGGGGGGGGGGGGGGGGCGGTGAAGAAAGTAGGACTGTAAAGTGAATTTGTTTCATTATATGTCGGTCAGAAATTTTCAAATCCAATATTATGGAAATAATAACGGGCTGTTGAAAAGCATTCCAGTACAATCAGCATTATTGATGAAAGGGTCAATCAGGTTTGACCAATTTACTAGCGTTCTTCGAGATGTAATACGCCAGATGGCTCATGGAGACCCTGGAGATGTAGTTATCTGAACTTGCATCGGATAATTTGACAAGGTGCTGCACAAAAGGTTAATTGGAATGGTGAAATTGCATGCTGTTAGAATAAATTCTCACCGTTCATAGAGGACTGGCAAATCGACAGAGAGGGACAAGTATGGGATAATTGGCGTTCTTCTGGTCAGCAAGACGTAATTAGTGCGGATTCCCAGGCGTCGGTCCTCCTGCCCGAACCAGTTACAAACTAGATTAATGACGTGAATGTATGGTTCCAATATACTGTAGCCAATTTTTTAGGTGCAATTCAAATAGATCTGTAGTAAGTTGCAATTAGGAATTCGGACATTTACAATAAATCAGGACAATTTAGGTGAGTGGGTCAACATTTGGCAGATGCAAATCACGTGCATAAGTGTGATGTTATCCATTTCGGTTGGGGAAAAAAATCAAATGGTGACTTATTACCTAAATTGAAATAACAATACTTCTGCGCAGAGGGATTTCAGAAAACACGTATAAAGGTGCACCTTGTAATAAGGAAGACAAATTGATTTTTCATTTTTAATATATAACATTGGAATGATGTGTAAAAATCGGAACGTGTAGCATCAACTGCTCAAAGCGTTGTTGAGACCGTAACAGTAGTTCTCTGCATTGTTTCCGTGATTATTGAAAAGAGATACAGCTGCAGTGCATGCATTTCAGATGCTACTTGCAGGATTGCTTTCTAGGAGGATGGCTTTGTCTTCTGAAGAAACATTGGTTAGTGAAGAAATATTCTCACTCTTGTATGGCAGAATAAAGCAGATCTAATTTAAAAACATATGGCGGCACATTGGATCGACAAAGCCAACGTAGAGCGGATGTTTCGCCTTGTGGTGCAATCTGGAAAGAAATATCATAATTTTACAATAAACAATGGGAGATTAAGCATAGACATTGTTGTTAGCAATGGGTTAACAGACTTTTCAATTGAATGCTGGTTTGATGTAATTTGTTCAACAGAAGTGACAGATATATAAAGGGGTTACATGTACCACTATTTGTTGGTGGAGATTAATATGTGAAGTTGTATCCAGGAAAATCAAGGTGTTTTGCGGAGAAGCAGAATCGTCGCCTCCTGTACTCTACAGCAACCCAGAAGCTTAATAAATGGCAGCAGAGGATGGTTGCTGGGTCAAAGTAAAGGTTTAAATGGTACAACTTTACCGGAATAAAATTAGGAGGAAACTGCACACAAATTCTAAATCAACGAAGAAGTCAGTAAGAACACAACTGTATGGCTCGAAACAAGAATAAAAATGTCAGGATAAGACTATCCACGGTTATTTTCAGAAATAGAACCATGTGATCAAAATGAAGTGAAGTTTACATGTGGACTAAGGTAACTGTTTTGGGGAAAACGAAACAAGTGATGGCATTGGCCCTTTCGTTACCTTGCAGAAGTAAAATCAGACAACATGTATTTTCTGAACTAGAGTTCGAACATTTGGACTCGGAAGAACGTGTGGAGAGTCTATTAAACCTCAGGAATAAGATTTATCAAAAGGATGACTCATTAAGTGTGTATGAAGCCAGAATTTGATAGCTTTCGGAAAGCAGAGGATATGTCTATTGAGGAGAATGCAATGGAATTTAGGAGTCGATAAAAAAAAGCTATAAATACACATCCTAGAATTCCCTCAGTCCATGATGGCATTTAAGTTACTGGACTATGTTAAAGTGACCACCATGGATAGGAGTTCCGTTTGTAGATAATAATAACTTATTAGATCAAATGATAGAGGCCTTATTTTTTAAGGAAACATTAAGTTACTGTGGTTCATATGGTAAAACATAGGCGAGGCAGCATTAAGGCAGAATGTGGAAGACACAATATTAACAGGTTGGCGAGATCGTAGGGGTACAAACAGGCCTAGATAATATGGTACTAAATTGAGACTCATAAACTATGAGGACAGAAAGCCATTTAATGCCTAAAGCATGAGAAGGGACATGGAGAATGGGAAGAGGAAATGAATCCCAGATATGCCCAGGGTATGATAACCTATGTTTTCGGTGTAACTCTGCATTTCATTCTGTTTTGAACTTTCGAACACGTTTCAATCGAGCGTCTGCAGCTATACATGACAAGGAAGAATCGGAAGAGTGAATTGATGGTGACCAACAAGAAGGCATTGTCCTATTATCGACATGTTTTACTATGGTAATGAGTTGGTCTTAGAGTCATTCAAATGTGATGTATTTGACAGTGGCTGCACATTTACTGCGTGTGGAAGTAACTGGTTAAAATGTTACCTGTGCACTTTAAATTCTCAAAATCGTAACAAGATCAAACAATTTGAAAGTATCTCAAATTTCACGTTTACTGGTGGAAATACCCTGACGTTACTGAAAAAAATGGCGATCTCATTAAATATTTCCGGAGTGAATTATTTTAAGAGCACACATGTTCTGTCAATTGAGATACCTTTGATTCTGAGCATACCGTCGATAAAGAAAACGCGCATGAAACTGAATAGAAGATGATAACGCAACAGTTTTTGCTAAAACTGTGGACCTGCAATTTACATAATCGGGAGACTATTGGATTCAATTAATGACAAATAATATTTTCGGTAAAGATGTTCACAAAATGTTATTAGCAGCTGGAAATAGGAGTTTTGCGAACCAAAAGGACATTGTTTTGAAACTGCATCTCCTCGGAGATTGACATATATATTAAATTATGCATGGATAATGGATAAAGACGATACTGAGATGATAGAACAGGCCAGTGATCGCTGTGAGGTTTGTAAGAATTACAGAAGAACACCATCACGACGGGTAGTGACTCTCCACTTGGCCTTGAAATTGAAAAATATTGCGGCTACGGACCTTAAGATTAAAGATAAAACAAACAATATATGTGTTTCTATTTTGTATTTTTAACGACCAGATTTAGTGAATCAATCATTGTACGGATTAAAGAATCTGGATCAAATCATGAAAACATGGGAAGGGACAGGAGTGGGCCTTCAAGTAAAATTCGTTACAGACAATATTGGCGGGGGGGGGGGGGGGGTTGATAATGATGAGTTCAGCGATATGTGTGAAACCATGAATATTACAGTCATGAATACGGCTCGGGAATGCCTACTTCGTAATGGGGTGTGTGAAATACACCATTCAAAATAAACAATTTTGGCACATCGACCAAACTCGACCAAACAAATTCGTTGCATATGGTTGGGGGCTACAGTCCCTATCTATTAATATTTGGCAGAAATCCTACAATTCCGCCCATTTTGAATTACCCGCCTCCAGCTTGTGAAGGGGCTACTGTTCGCTCTGCCGCGCTGATCATGGAAATGCATTGCATATAAGTAGAAACGGCTTTTCGCAAACATAAATCTTTGAACGAATTCGCAGAACTGTAATTCATAATGTACAGCCATCAAATACCATTTTTCTTATCAGGGAGCCATAGTATACTATAAGAGAAACACGTTAAATGAATATAAACACCCAGGGAACTTCCTAACATAGATGGCAAAATATTTGTATTGCAACATGCAACCTGAATATTAGTTTACATTCATCAACGATAAAAGGTACAGATTACAAACTTGCAAATTTAAAAAGAGCAGGTGAACATGATGGCGAACCAGGGTCATCTGAAAAGCATATGTTCCAGATATATGAGGAAAAGTTGATTGAAATAGACAGGGTACCTCTAGAGGAAAATGATACATCACTTGAATTAGAGCAGACCATTTTTTCAAAAGGCTAACTGCCAAAAGTTGTACAAAATAGACATATTTTCCTGCAGGGTCCAGTCAATGGATGGATGTAACTGCTGCTTATAGAGCAGGGAAGGTCACTGGGAATTATAAGCTTAGGTTTGAACGAAATAATACTGGGGATGCTATCAAGACAATGGATTGGAAATATGAAATTACAAATGGAGGGTACAGAAACTGAGTTCCGGTTCAGATAGTAAGTCGTATAGTGAACATGTTCCCAAGAAAATATTGAAATCTATTGAAAGGACATCTCACAGTAGGAGTGGAAGATCAAGTAGTGGCAGTGCAGAGTGAGATTCTGGGCTGGATGGGGAACGTAGGGTCTCTGAATACGTGTAGACCACGACTAGGAAAACAGTGAATAGAAGTGCACATGCTCTTGAAATTCTGGTGGCTTCCAATGAACTGGACGAAAAAGCAAGAACTGCACAGATGGACTGCATTTGTGACATACACGGAAATACTAATTAGGGGACAAAGAGCTCTATCTCACACATGGATTTGTGCGGAAAAGGTTCATCTGGACGTAACTTATCAGGCAAAGGCCAGGCTTGTAATAATATTAATAATCTGTATTGTCACTAGCGGCTTAAATTAATACTGCAATGAATTGACTGTGAAAAGGCCGTCGGTGCAACATTCTGGTGTCTGTTCCGGTACACAGTGTCTACATTACCTAACAGCACGTCTTTCGGGGATTGTGAGAGAAACCCGGAGCACCCGGAGGAAACTAACGCAGACACAGCGAGAACGCGCAGACTCCAAGCAGACAGTTACCCAAGGCGGGAACCGAACCTGGGACCCTGGCAATTTGAAGCAACAATGTTACCCATTGTGCTACCACACGGCAGAGCAGGAAGGATTATTTTAAAGATCGTCTTGGCTGTATTGACCACAAAGCTATCGGAATGCAAATTTATAAATAGAAAAGCTGTTTTCTTGCAGCTCTTAAGAGATACTTTTCCCCCCGTCCTCAGATAGAGGCTGCTGACACATATGGGATGATTGTGTTTTGAGGGTCCGTTTGTCGGTAATCATAGGCAATTGCATCTCATAGTTTGTAGTCATGCATCCTATGCAAACTTATTTGATGGGCTTTCAAGCGAAGGAGCTTTTATCGTTTTTCTGTGGGTGGGGGGGGGGGGGGGTAGTGGGATGAAAACGTAGCTCAGTTGTGTGGGAAGCCAAGAAACTAAGAAGAATGGTTAAAAGCACATTGGCCACTGACCATTATGCCTTGTAGGGGCAGGAGTTATGGCTTTTTATATGACCAACATATTAACAATCATTTTGGGAATTGGGGATTTGAGTTAAACACTATTTCAATGACGCATTGACAGTAAATCATGTGGGTAAATGCGCACTCCACAAAAGGTGTACATGAGAAAAGACTAAAGATCGAAATCGGCACATTAATGAAGATGCTGCAAAAAGGGGAGGTATCAAAAACGATATGGGTCGTCAGTGGCTATCGGATATACGATTGTTTTATTAAGAGAGGAGCAAGTGCAAATTATCTTTTGTAAATGATTAAAGAAGGGTCTAACTTTCTGTGAACGTGTACTTTTCTTCAAGACATAAAGAAAAAGAGAAAAGGGAGAAATTTGATTTGAATCTCTTGTATTTTCTGTTTCTCTGTAATAAGCAATATTCAACAAAATACGTGTTTTCCTCGAAGGAAGGACAGAGTGTTCGGAAAGCGTTGAGAGACTTTCCAATTAGATAATGATTTGAAACCATTTGTCCAATAGAAGTTATTGATAGATAAATGGTTGGAGGTGGGATTATTTGTTGGTGTAGATTTGTTTGTGAAGTTGGATCAAGGAATCTAAAGGTGTTTTGTGTAGAATGGTACACACTTGTCTCATTTGCTCTCCAGCAAGCCATAAGCTTAATCATTTACCAGCAATTTGTTATCATAAATGTTCTTGAATTTTCAAATATCCATCGGGTTCAAAAATGTTGGTGAATAGCCAACCTATGGGAAAGTGAGGTTATTTTGTAGGGCGGGCAATAAGTATGTGTTGGGTGTTAGTTTTCTGATAAATGAGAGATTTAACAGCAAGAGAAAGGGGCAGACTTCTGCATATATCGATACATACTGGTTCCGACAGAGAGCGACACATATGCAGCAGGATAAAAACATTCCATGGCATCAGACTGGACCCACTTTAACACTACTTGATCTGTTTGCCAACAGTTACTGCTCAAACGATGCAATTCCATGGGGTTAGATCGACTAAACTTGTGCAAGAAGTACACAATATTGTGCTTTTTCGATCATTCTTCAATGTTCAGTTTGGCATTTAAAATGATTCCTTCGTGTGTTGATAATAAGAAAACAAAAAAATAAGCCTACTGTTATGCCCACAGATTTTATGATGTCCCAAAGCGGTAAGGAAATAAAAATAAAAATGTTTGCTGTATTTCTGGCTGAAATTGGATAATTGAGAACAACTGTAGCGATTGTTCTTTGTTCCGGAAACAATGCATCTGTTCACACATGTTGCCATGAGCTGGCATGACGTGTCGCCTAATTTCATTCTTAACGTTTGGCACAAGTGACTTTCACAGGACTGTTTATGTTTGATGTGGAATTTTGGGAGCACGAATGATTTGATAAAATTCCTCAAGTCAGCAGTAGATTGCTGCGAGTGTGGAATTAACTAATGTTCAAATCATGTATTATGGGCAGCACGGTAGCATGGTGGTTAGCATAAATGCTTCACAGCTCCAGGGTCCCAGGTTCGGTTCCCGGCTGGGTCACTGTCTGTGTGGAGTCTGCACATCCTCCCCGTGTGTGCGTGGGTTTTCTCCGGGTGCTCCGGTTTCCTCCCACAGTCCAAAGATGTGCGGGTTAGGTGGATTGGCCATGAAAAATTGCCCATAGTGTCCTAAAAAGTAAGGTTAAGGGGTGGGGGGTTGTTGGGTTACGGGTATAGGGTGGATACGTGGGTTTGAGTAGGGTGATCATGGCTCGGCACAACATCGAGGGCCAAAGGGCCTGATCTGTGCTGTACTGTTCTATGTTCTATGTTCTAATGTGCTGTTTAACGAAAGGACTTCAGAATATTAAAACATGGCTTACTCACAGAATCGCTTTATCTTTACAATGCTTGCGATGGTATTTTTCCCGATTGATATTAATTGTCTGTAGAAGTGTCCAGTCCGAATTGTGTCTCTTCCCTGTCTTATTAACATTACAGTCACAACGCAGACAACATATTTCAACACGTGGTTAATTTTGCCATTAGCTCTTGCGAAAATGCCCCGGTGGATTCTCTGCGAACCTACAGGCTTAATTATGGGAGGTCACACAGTCATAATGAATAGAAATAGCCAGGTACTATTAATGACATTATGCAGAAGTTGAAGAAATATTGTTCCATCCAGCTTGAACGATACTAACATCGGGGATTTGCATGCGTTTCATGAGCGGGTGGGAGAATTTATCATTTAAATTATTTTTTGGAGCGATTACAGCTGTTGACGTAGAGGGAAAACATAAAAAATTATCCATACAAGAAGGTACGACGGGACACACATGCAGCAGAATGAGAAAAAACATCAAATGCACAGAGCCGTAGTGTCTTGCAGCATAGAACGCGGCCGTTGGACCCGTCAATTATCCGCTGATCATCAATAATAGATTAATAATAGAATTTACAGTGCAGAAGGAGGCCATTCGGCCCATCGATTCGGCACTGAGTCTTGGAAAGAGCACCCTTCCCAAGCCCACAACTCCACCCTATCCCCATAACCCAGTAATCCCACCCAACAATATGGACAATTTTGGACACTATGGACAATTTAGTATGGCCAATCCACCTAACTTGCACATCTTTGGACTGTGGTAGGAAACCGGAGCACCCGAAGGAAACCCACGCACACACGGGGAGAACGTGCAGACTCCGCACAGACAGTGACCCAAGCCGGGAATCGAACCTGGGACCCTGGAGCTGCGAAGCAATTATGCTAACCACTATGCTACAGAATTGGCAAACTATTCCATTTCATTCGATCCTGCTACTCTAATCCTGGTTTACAACACATAATGCTTAGCATTTGCTCTCACGGCGTTCCTGTTTGGCGTGAAGAAAGCAGAATTTGACATGTATATTGGCAATCCAAGAGCAGTCATTTCAGAGAAAGTTGCATAAGTGGGATAGAATCGCATTAATTAGTCGATTGGAAGACAAAGGAATAAATATTGAGAAGAAACACATGACGACAAAAATGACATTCGGACATTCAACGACAAACGCAGGTTTTCTAAAAAGAAACATTGATAAAATCTCATATGGAAAGATAAAAACTGGACATCATTTGCCTTATCGCAGTGATTACTTGAGAGATTTTCGCCATTACTGTTTGATGGAGTCAGGGGGCGCGATTCTCCGCTGCCCACGCCGGTTCGGAGTATAGCGGTAGGGCCTCCAGACATTTTTTGCCCCCTCCCGCTATTCTCCACCCCCCCCCCTCGCCAGACCCAAGTCACGAATCGCCGCTCGCCGTTTTTTACGGCGAGCGGCGATTCTCCGCGGCCGATGGGCCGAGCGGCCGGGCCTTTACTTTACGCCCGTTTTTTCACGGCAGCAAACGCACCTGCTTGCTGCCGTCGTAAAAACGGGGGCTGGATGCCCGTTTGGGGCATCCAGAGGCACGTTTGGGGCGGGTGCACCACCGTTGTGCTCTGGAGGTTAGAGGCCCGCGATCGGTGCCCACCGATCGTCGGGCCTGCGTCCAAAAGGGACACACTATTTCCCCACCGCCGCCCAACAAGATCAAGCCGCCACATCTTGTCGGGCGACGGTGGAGAAATGCGAAACCGCGCATGCGCGGGGTCCGTCAATGACGTGATGGCGTCAGCCGCGCGTCATCTTGGTGCGCGGCCTTAACGACGGTCGTTAAGGCCGCGACACCGTGATTCCTGGTTTCCCGCTCCTAGCCCCGATTGGGGTGGAGAGAGAATCGGGTCCCGGAAACGGGCGTGAAGGGTGCCATGAAACACGGACAGTTTCACGGCAGCCTTTACGACTCTCCGCATTTGCGGAGAATCTCGCCCAGGGTGTTTGAAAGCTGCTGTATCACAGAAATACTGCTGAACGATTTCTCTGCACGTGATCAAGTGTTTGACAATGTTTGGACGCCGTATTCACACAGCTCAAGAATCACGATATAGCCTACGGTTGCATTTTGGTAATTAGTTCTCGTGTTTCGCTGAATTGCGAAGATGGCGAGCATGCCAGCAACACAAATGCAAAAAACATATTAACACCTTTTCCGATTCAGGTGGATTTCGAAATTATAGTTTCTCTCTCCTCACGAGTAAGAACGTCAATACAAAACTACCATTCACGACACAAACCAAGGTAGAAGCTTGCCTAAAACATGCAAAACGTGCATGGATGAATGGTGAAGAGCTCCAGAACAAAACGAGGAAATTCCTGGGGTACAGTTCATTCTTCAGGAGGCCAGGTGCAGTACTGCAGTCAGCCTTGACAAAGTGTCACCTGGCCTCGAAAAGCCAGCTCTTTTCTCTCTCCTTCCAGGTGCTGCCAGAGTTGCTGAGATTTTCCAGCATTTACTCTATTGGTTTCAGATTCCCGCGTCTGCACTAATTTGTTTTTACCCCCATCATTACTCATGGTAAATCTTCGTTCACAAATATATGCTGAATATTCTTTGTGGTTCCATCTCCTTTCTAGTGCAGACATACTCTGAAACATATCTCTGAACGTCGCCAGTCGTGCATTAATTGTGGCTAACCTTAATGTTTTGGTCCAATTCTGTATCCTTTTATTAAGTGATGTGAAAATGTTAGCAGTCTTTTGACTTCTCACAGCGGCGAAGAGAGGATTGGAAATTATTATTGAGTGATACTGGTCGCCCGCACACAACGACCTTGCTCAATAACCTTGTAAACATAGATAATATATCGTGTCAACTTTCTATGTTTTTTCTTAATCCTGACCTTTACGTCCCTTGCCCTCAAGGAATCTGGTCCCAACTTTTCTCCTTGCAGGACGATATATGTCTTCTTCTCCCTTGCGTTTCTTCTTCGAGTTCTTGAAATGCTCTGAAACAATTTGATTCAGCAATTAGTTACTCCCTGTCTGCTTTGGGGAGTGTTTCAAAATCACTCAGTTATGCATATCTAGTTGATATGTGAGGCATATATAATTTCAGAAAAAGTTTATTATGTCAGAATTCTAGGAGAGAAGGCCTGAGATTTCGCAGCCCATTGACAGCACATTTTCTCACTTGAGCTAAGGCTCTCACGGGTTAATATACAGATTCAAAGGGTAGATACTTATTTCATACATTCAATCAACTATGTTTGTGCAACACTTTATTACATGTAGTCAATCAGTTTTCTTAACATTCCAGTTATCACACATATTGTTAAAGTCTGTGTTGTCTTACCCGCCCCTAACTTCAGACAAACGTCATTCAAAACTAACACAAAGATATGTTCTGTATTCAGCTGTGGACCTTGAGCTTTAACCGGGATACATTGCATGTCTTGTTCTGTGAAGCTGTTATCAGCGGATGTTGGAATATTCCCTATACATACTACGGTTGGTTCTCATGAGGCAGTTTACATGGAAAGTGAATTGTTCAGCCATTTTGTGTCTTTCATAATCACAACATAGCTAACAGCCATTTATGTATTTTCTGATATTAACAGTATTGTTTATTCACTATCTATTCTTCAAATAGCCTCTACTAAACAGGCGTCTTATTCAATGAGTAACTTATTTGTCTCATCAGAACTATTCAAAAGAAATATAGGACCACAAATGTAGTTACAGTGCTACCAATATTTATATCATAGTCCATGTCAGAAAAAATACCCTCCAACATTGCCTTCGTTTAGTTCCTGGAAGAGGTTTACTGAATCCCAGATGACCAGAATGATTCGATATGAGGGCAACAGGGTGCGTTTAATACGGCCATTGTGCATGTAACATCCCAGATGTTCCGTACTCACTCCATGCATGCGATTTAATGATCTCCCTCAAATGAAGCCATATATCTTACTTTTAATGTCTTGATATCATTCATCCTGCCTCCATGACTATCTCTGCTGTCTGTCATTACATTGATGTTATTCATAGCAGTTTTCAAGTAAGCTCATCCAACAGTCCCATACTCGCTGCCACCAATTAGCACTCTGAAGTAGTTTCTTTGTGTGATTATTTTCAAAGCGATGTTTTATTTCGTTACTGTAGTAAATCTTAACTGAGTGGACTGACCTTGAGTCTTCATTCCCTCAGAGTTTCTGCAAGATGTGGGACCATCTCTGGCTATTTATACTCGTAACTCAAATGATCTTTCCGAGCCCAATAGTGGGGGGGGGGGGGGGGGGGGGGGGGGGGACCTAAGGGTACAAATGTTATAGCGACAGGATGTTACGGTGTTGGAGATGCAGTGTTTTATTTTACCTCCGTAAACTTAAAAATGCATGGGGCAGTTGTAATCATCAGGGCCATTTTAGCCCCGTTTTCCCTCGTCCATATTTACAGTCAGGAATGCTTAGTATACTCTGCTCACTCCCTTCAGAGTACGTTTTAAATATTTGTTGGTGCAATACTTCCTGAGAAAGCAGGTCTTCACCTTTCTGCTGCTGCCGCCACGGGGGATACAGGACACAGTAGTCTCCAGTACCTGGGTGGAGAGGGGAAAGTGTCGGATATATACCAGGTGATCTCAGATGTGGAGGAAAACGCCGGTGGAGGACATAGGGCTAGTTTAGCTCACTGAGCTAAATCGCTGGTCTTTAATGCATACCAAGCAGGCCAGCAGCAACGGTTCATGTGCCCGTAGGAACCCAGCCCTGCAATGACAGGCGCCGGAATGTGGCGACTAGGGGGGAGGCTTATCCATAAGTAGCTTCATTGAAGCCTACTCGTGACAAGAAGCGATTTTCATTTTCTTAAAGTCTCACCAGAGTCATGTACAGTTGCAGCATATACCCGCGGCTCTTAAACTAAAGATCCTGTTAATAAACGCTCACACACTATAGGCCTTCTTCACGGTTTTATCCTGTTGAGTGACAACCTTCCGAGATCTGTAGACATGGACCCGAGGTCTCTCTGTTCCTCCACATTCCTCAGTACCCTGTTGTTGACCGTGACTCCTCCAAGTCATTGACAAAAATGCCGGAATAGCAGAAAACCAGCGCTGATCCCTGTGGTCCACCGCTGGCAACTTGTCTCCAGTGTGAAACAAATCAATCTACCACCACCCTCTGTCTTCAATGTGACAGCCAGTTACTTATCCAATTGGACCAAAGTTACCTCTATCCCACACCTCCTTACTTTCGTCAAAGACGACTATGGGGAATCTTATCAAACGCCTTACTAAAATCCATGTATATGACATCAACTGCTCTACCTTCATCTACACACAGTTACCTCCTCAAAGAATTCAGTCAAATTTGTGAGGCAAAACTTTCCCTTCACGAATCAGTGTTGACTATCCCGGATTAAGCGCATTGTGCCAAAGGCTGTGCAATCTCATCCCTTGCCGCCAAAAGAATCCTTGGATATATACCATCTGGCCCAGGGGACTTGTCGACTCTCAGATTTTTCAAATTGTTAATACATCCTTCCTCAGAGCACCTAGCTCCGTCAGGCTACCCGCCTGTGTCACACTCTCATCCTCAAACTCATGGCCCCTCTCCTTGGTGAACACTGAAGAAATGTATTCATTCAACGCCTCTCTTGTTTCCTCTGACTTCATGCTCAAGTTCCCACTGCAGTCCTTGGCCGACCCTAATCTCACCCTGGTCAATCTTTTATTTATTTTGCCTGGTTAATTTGCAAGTTTAATATAACTCAACTTCCTCTAATTCCTGAAGCTACTGCAAATAATGTGGCACTTGCAGTTAACTGTAAAGTTCTGCACTGTATATTTTTGTTCGAACAGAAAAGATCCATTCTGCATGGGACATAGTGGGTTACTTAATCTGAATATATCTATCACTTCAAAACTGACGATTTTTCAGTTCCAATTAAAAATACATCTTCAGCTGTTTGTATTTTACTTTTATCAGAACTACACTCAAACTATGATCTTTAAATCACAACGGCAGACGACACACAAATATCACCACACTCACGTCAGTTATTTAACCAAAATACGTTAGGTAAAAATCTTTCTGGAGCCTATTCTAAATATCCGGATTATAAACTCAAGGTTACTTCTCAGAGAGATATTAACATTCACAGACCAAACAGAGACATTCTGACATCTAGCAAATATCAGAACTAACTGTCATCCCTCTCTCATAGCTACAAATTCCCAAAGATACAGCAATTTCACAATCGCTTAATTAAAACACTGAACAAAATGTTCCATTCTCCTTTATCGTAAAACATTATCTGTGTTATTCGATTTAAATCAATTTCCACTGATGAATTTCAAAGATAATAGCTTTTCTTAGAGACGTATTATTTGTACAGATGCCCTGCTTGCTGAAATTGTAAATTGTTTGTGCAGAATCGAGGGAGTTGGTGAACATGGAATGATGCCATTTGCGTCTGTTACGTGATCTCAAACATTATTGTAATCTTTCTTGTAATGTTACTCAAATTTATTTCTTGATCATTAAACTGAATGCAATTTTCAATGTTCGCTGTTTAACCACTGTTTGATAGAGTTATCACTGTTTTTTTTTTGTTTTTTGCGATTCAAATGAATTGAATTACTGCCGAGTTTATTTGGATGTTTTGGAACGATCTGAAGTTATTCTACACAATAATCTATTGTTAAGTTTTTAACCTTATTCTTGTATTGACTTTACTCCCCATTTTTTTGTTTGGGGGGGGGGTGGATTTGTCGTCCTCAGATATTTGTTAACAAAAAGCTAGATGAGCTTTTCAGCCCCGTTCTGGTCTTTTCGATTGTGCTTTATTTGATTTACTTTCCTTTCATTTCCATTGGACATGTCTTAACGTTTAGTTAATTTAAAATATCCATTCCCAGTGAGCCTGTTTCTTTCCCCTCTCCTTGAGACATTCCAGGACAGTCCTTAGCAGTAATTATCGCAGTTTCCTGGGATTCTTTGCCAGTTTGTACAATCTGTACTGCCGCTCTCCTTTATCGCTTTATTGCTATGCTTAAAATGATTTGTTGTTAATGTGGGAGAGTGAGAGCTCATTTCCTTAAAACTCGCCTGTTTTTAAAACGGTGTGAAGGTTTTATATCTGTCATTGACATTATTAGCGTCACACTGCACAAGTGTGCACTTAATTTCTGACATTTGTTCTTCTAACTTCTAAACTAAGTTGAATTTAGCTTTGTCTCATCTCGCTTCTATCTAGATCACAATGTTCTCTATGCTACAGGTGCTGCGTCGGGATCCCACCCATCTTTGATCATTTTTTTTTCTACGACAGTATTTTGCTCTGACGCCGAATGCCAGACTCGTCGGGCGGGATTCACCCTACGGGAGTCTAAGTGCCGACGCCGGAGTAAAAACCAGTGTGTTCTACTCCGGCATCGGCGCCCGGTCCCAGACCCCTATACCCCCCGCCCCGCATGGGGTGAACAGAGGCGTTGCGCGATTTACGAGGATGGGACCTCGGCGCGGTGTCCAAGTCCCGGCTCCCTGTAAAAGACCTTTGTTCCCGCGCATGTTCAGTTGAGCCAGCGCCCTCTTGCGTATGGCAGATGGATCGAGGCCCGCCGGCGGAGCAAAGGAGGCCCGCCGACAGAAAATCCAGCCCGCTGATCGCTTCGTCCCGTCCGCGTACTATGTCGCTCGGGAGGCCAGTCCGGAGACCCTCGTGAACGGAGACACTCTATCCACACCAGCGGCCGCCCCCAAGCCTTCGCAGCGACAACTCACCGGCATCATCCACGTGTGGACGGCGCCGGCTGGAGTAGGCGGTTTCCGCGCGGCCGTTCAGCCCATCGGCCGGAGAATCGCCTGTCGCCATTTGCGGCAATTCTACGCGCGGCCTGCACGAATCGCGCGGTGCTGGTTTTGGGTAGGTGTCGGGGCAGCGTGGCGCGATTCGCGCGGTGGCCCGGCGATTCTCCCAACCGTTGGGCGGGGTCTGGGGGGGAGAATACCGCCCATAGATCTCTGGAGACCCCAGAAAAGCAGTCTCATGCATCTCTTTTCTATGATGCCTTATCCGTGTCGTCTCTATCACCCGTGTATCCGGTGTGACGTCTCGACTGTGCTCAACGGCTTTAACTATTGTCCACTCCCGTCGGTTGAGGTCCTGTTGCTTGGAACTATGTGACGATAAATTTTGCGACCCCTTACTCACTCAACAGTCTGTGCGTCTCAGATTCCCAACGAACTCTGGCTGTCACGTGAGAGCTAAATTTCCTCCCTTAATTCTGGCTCAGCATTGGGTCCTGAGTAGCCAATTGATATTAAAGAAGATGGTATAGCGGAAAAACAAAAACAATCCTAAAAAAAAGAAACTTTGAACTGTATCTTCTGTTATCATGTACTAGATGCTGTGGTATGAAGAGGCAAATGTTCAGCTTCTTTTTCACCAACACACCTTTAGTGGTTCAAACTCAGTATGCACAGAACTCTACAGATCATCACAAGCTCCAGAGTCCACCTGAAGGCCCTTTACATTTGAGTGTCAATCATTGAACACTTAACACAAATGAGACTATCATTGAACACTTAACATAAATGAGACAACTAATTACAATGTCTCTTCATCCATTACTTAACAGTCTGCCCTTCCGTGGAGAAAAAAAACAATTAGGTAAAAATAATTTCAAGAAACTAACATTTCAAGAAACTAAAACACACACCTGATTCCCCCTTTTTTTGAGGAGAAAAAAACATTCACAGGAACAAGCGCCCTTCATTCACGATATCTAAAAGTTTCTGTGAAATAGCCCCTCTTTTCGTGAAACAGTCTGACAGTTGATAGCTACTGTCAACCCATTTAATTTTTGTTATTTCCCCTCTGTCCAACATCTGCTTTAAACTTGCGATATCTATCCGTAAACTCTTTTCATTGACACTTATTGTAGCGTGCACATTGTCCCACAGGGATTTATTGTCAATGTGACAGTCAATAGATATATTACCAAAATACTATAATCCCAACATTTCTGTCAATATCTGACATATATAAAAGGCCATATCCACCGCGGCCACTAAGCTTAATGTCTCAGCAGCCAAAGTGATTTTGCCCACTCTCCTTATTTTCTTTGGTTCCCACACAAGAGTGCAACATTCACCATTGTTCCCCAAAAGAAAAAATACAAAACCTCCTACGCTTGAAACTCCATCACTTAAATTTGCATAGGACGCATCACTATAAACTATGAGTTTCAAATGCCTAGGATCACCTAAAACAGGGAACGTCAAAACACACTCCTGCATTTTTAGTTTGGCCAACACTTCATTTGCTCTTATTATGTCTTCCACTTTGGGATTATTCATCTTTGTACTCAACTCGAAAACGTCAAAACTCACTTCCGGTCTAGTCTGTCTTCCTAACCAGTTCAGTTGCCGAATTCATCTTCATAGTTGCTCTTTTTCTATCTTCAAAACCATTGCGTCTTTTTGTAAAACTCGGCCACGACTAATTGCTATTGGACTGATGTTTTCCAAGTAAGATTGCTGACGTAACGTTGCCACTAACCGATTTCCAAACCAATATATTTAAATGCACAGGAAGCCTGACTTCCAACCCTGAATTATTTCCTCAAACCAGAGATTACAATAGCTTCAAAATCACTAGTCCCACCCCACAATAAATCATCGACATGCATCATGAAGATGCCAGCAAGATTTCCTTTATGGTGCCAGTAAAACATTGCAGGATCTGCTTTCAACTGGCAACAGCGTAACTTTAACAAGACTGACCTCACCGAAAAGTACCACACTCTAGATGCATCATTTAATCTATATACACATTTGCTCAACTTCCAGAGTACCCCTTCTATGCTAGCTGCTTCTTTAGGAGGACGGGGAAAAATGTCTCTCTGGAGCTGATGCCCCTGCAAAAAGGCAGCTTTTATATCTATAGAATTGCATTCCCATGCCTTTGTGGCTAATAGAGCCAAGACTATCTTTAAAATAACATTTCCTGCTGTAGCTGAATCCACCCTTAAGTTCTGATCGTCTCTGATTTCTTCAAATCCTCTTGCCACAATCCTGGCATTTGCCTTATAAGTTCCATCTGGAAGAACCTTTCCTGTACAAATCCATCTGTGAGATAGAGCTTTTTGTCCCCTATCCAGTACTTCCGTGTATACTCCAAATTCACTCCAACTATGCAATTCTTGCTGTTTAGCATCTTTGATAACTTTTTCAACTAATTTATTTGAAGCTTCCAAAATCCCACGTGCATGTGGGCTTCTACTTCTATTAGTTTTCGTAGTCTTACTCCTGTTCCGAGATCTTGATAAACTATGTCCCCTTTCCTGCCTGGTATCTCGGCCTGTACTGCTACTGCTTGATCTTTCTCTTCTGTAGCGGGATGTCCTTTCAATAGTTCTAGACCATTTCGTGCGAACCTGTTCACTGTCCGATGTACTATCTGAACTGGCACTGCGTTTCTGTTGCCCTCCATTTTTGAACTTCGTTTTCCCAATCTGTTGTCTTAACCACTTCCCCTGAATGCTGTACATTCAACCAATGTTTATACTTTCCAGTGGCCTTCCCTGTCTACTAATAACAGTTGCATCCTTCCATTGACTAGACCCTTCAGGCAAGTATGTCACTTTTGTACCAACCTTTGGCAATTGCCCTTTCGGAAAAATGGCCTGATCTAATTTATCAGAAGTGTTGTATTCCTCTACAGAAATCCTGTCTATATCAGTTAACTGGTCCTCATAGTTCTGCAACACATGCGTATCAGATGACTTTGGTTCCTCGTCTTGTCTGTCTGCTCTGTCTAAATTTGAAAATTTGTAATCGGTACCCATTATCCTTGATGAATGTGCCCTAACAGTTTGATTACCATGTTGCGAAATAAATGTTTTGCCATCTATGCCTATGATCTTCCCTCGGCCTTTGATACATTAGAATTGTCTCTCTTATAGTATACCATTTCTCCTTGTTGAAAAACGGCATCTGATGGCCGTACATTATGTCTTAAAGCTCTGCGAATTCTTTCAGCGGCTTCTGCTTCCAAGAAAGCTTTTCTAATGCTATGTAAGGCGTTTAAATGATCAGCAAAACCTGAGCTACTTGTAGTCCCTTCCCAAGCTGGAGGCTGGTCATCCAAAATGGAGGGAATTTCAGGATTTCTACCAAATACCAATTGAAAAGGACTATAGCCTCCAACCATCTGCAATGAATTCTTTGCATGTACCGCCATGCTACAGCTGAATTTAGCGTGCAGTTTGGTCGATCTCCCAAAATTTTCGGAAGCATGTCATCGATAACAGCACAATTTCTTTCACAGGCACCATTACTAAACGGGCTTTCGGCAGCCGTGTTCATAATTCTGATATTCATGTTTTCACACATATCCCTAAACTCATCATTAGCAAATTCTCCCCCATTGTCCGTAAATAATTTTGCTGGTGGACCCATTCCTGTCCCGATCCATTTTTCCACAATTTTGTCCAAAATTACTCTCTTTTCTTTACTTCGTACAATCGTTGATTGACTAAAGCTGGTAGCTAAATCTACAAAATGCAAAATAAATATATTATTTGCTTTATCCCAGATCTTAAGGTCCATGGCCACAATGTGGTTAAAATCCCTGGCCAAAGGTAGGGTTACTATCGGTCGTTCTGGTGTCCTTCTGTACTTCCTGAAACTTCATAGCGATCACTAACCTGTTCTACCAGCTTAGAATAGTCATAATCCCTTACCCCTGCATCATTTAAGACATTTTCAGCCTCCGAGGAGACGAATGTGCAAATTGCCTATGCAGTTTTACTACAATAAGCTTTTTACCAGCTAAAGGCGCATTATCAACTGTCATTAATACATCCTTAACCACTCTACTTGAAACATTATTTGTCAGTAATGGAATACAATAATGTCCCGACTGCGTAAATTGTAAGTCCACCGTCTTTTCAAAAACTTTTGCCATATCCTGTTCCATATCCAGCTTCATGTGTGCTTACTTCATCGACTGTCTCCTCAGAAGCATAGGTAACTCACTTGATACAACATCCGTGCTAATAAAATAATTCACTCCAGCAATATTGCAAGCTATCATCACCTTTTTCAGCGCATTCAGAGTATTATCGTCCCCAAACCTGAAACTTGTGCAACTTTTAAATTCATTAACCTTGTTACGATTTTCAGCAACCAATGAGTCCAGATATCATTTTAACCAGACAATCCCACACACAGTAGATGTGCAGCCATTTTCCAATAGAGCACAGTTAAAATATTCTGCAACCAACACCCTAATTATTGGCGTAAAACAGCTTGTTAATAGGACAATGCCTTCTTTCTGGTCACTATCTTTGTTCTCTTATGACTCTTCCGTGCCATGTGTCGCTTCAAATTCTCTATCATAACGACTTGGACAGTTGAAAGCATAATGGTATTGAGACTCACAACGAAAACAATGATTTATCATGCCCCTTGCATTTCTGGGGTTCATCCTCCTATTGTAGGCTCTAACTGGGTTTCAGTCTTCATAATTTCCTTGTCTCGGCCTTCTTTTATAGTCTTGAGGCCTGTTCGTAGCCATACGATTTTGCCATCCTGTTAGCAATGTATCTTCCATATTCTTCCTTATAGCACGCTGACCTATTTGGGTCTTCAGAGCCATTGGAATCGAATGTTTCCCCAAATTATTTTTAAACCTGTTGTCATCTGTTCGAATAAGGTATTGTTATCCGTAAACTGAACTCCTGTCAATACCAGAAGCCTATGCATGTTGCTCACTCTAGCACAATCAAGTAAATTAAAGGCCAAGATAGACTGTGGAAGTTCCAGCCTGTGTTTCTGCAGCCTTGTATGTAGTCTGCCAAATTCCATTATATAGTCTTCCATAGATAAATCCTCCATTTTCCGGAACTCATCAAAATGCGACCATGCTTCATACGCACTTAACAAGTCATCTTTCTTATAAATCTTCTCCATATAAAGTAATAACGTCGCCAGACCTTCTTCTGAACCTAACTCTTCCAACTCCAGCTCAGAAAGCACTTTGTTTCGGATTTTACTGCCATGTGGTAAAGAAAGAGCCAATGCCATACCTTGTTTTCTCTTTCCTAAAGCAGTCACCTTAGTTCACAGAACTACTGCACTTCTCCATTGGTCGTGTGATTCCCTTTCAGAAAATAGGGGAGGATAATCATAACCAGCCATCTTTGTCCTGGGTTCAGCCATGTTTCCCTTTTTCTTTTTTTTTCACTCCTTGGTTTGATCTAGAAAAATTGTACCTTTCAACCCTTCACATTTACACAGCAACCACCCCCTGCTACCATTGTTAACTTGTACTAGATGCTGTGTTATGAAGAGGCAAGAGTTCAGCTCCTTTTTCACCAACACACCTCTATTGGTTCAAACTCAGTCTGCACAGAACTCTACAGATCATCACAAGCTGCAGAGTCCACCTGAAGCCCCTTTACATATCAGTGTCAATCATTGAACACTTAACATAAATGAGACAATCATTGAACACTTAACATAAATGAGACAACTAATTGCAATGTCTCTTAACTCAATACTTAACATCGTCCACTCTCTTGGCCTTGATACCAGATTCTGTGGATGTTGCTTCGCCATCGGTCCGTTTCGCCATGTGACTCTAGGTTCTGGTGGTCAAAGGTTTGATTACTCGCCTTATCCATTGGCTCGAGCGGCGTCTGGCCCTGCAACATCCCGCCAATCTACACCAAATATTAGAGGATGCAAATATTCACAAGAAGGCCTGAGTATAAGTAAACAAAACAGTTTATTATGTCAGAAGTCTGGGAGAGAAGGCCTGATACTCCGCAGACTGTTGACAGCACCTTTTCTTACTTGAGCTAAGGCTCACACAGGTTAATATATAGATTCAAGGGACGGATTCTTGTTAACATACAATCAGTCAACTATATTCGCGTCACACTTTAGTATTTGTAGTCAATCAATTTTCTTAGCATCCCAGTTATCACATGTATGGTTCAAGTGGGTGTTGTCTTACCCGTCCCTAACCTCATACAGAAGTCATTCAAAACTAACACACGAATATGTCTTGACTATAGCTCTGGACAGTGAGCTTTATCAAGGATACATTACATGCTTTTTCTGTAACGCTGTGCAGCTGTTGGGATGCTGCCTACACATACCCACGGTTGGTTCTCATGAGACAGTTTACAGGGAATGTGACTTGGTCAGCCATTTTGTGTCTTTCATTTCACAAAATAGCTGAGATCCATTTTGTGTCTTTTCTGATATTAACAATATTGTGTATCCATTACGTATTTCTACAAATTGTCTCTTCTAAGCAGGCATCTAAGCCAATTAATACCTGCTGTATCATCAGATAATTCAAAAGTAATATAGGAGCACAGATATAGTTACAGGACCGCCTATAAAATATATATCACAGTCCAGTATAATAAAATGCCCTCCAACACTAAGTTTGAGTTCTCGGATTTGCATTACATCCCTCATAAACAAGAGTTTATTCTGCTGCAACTGATATCACTCCCAATCTTCACTAACCTACGAGTCGTTGTGAAACGCCCTCAGTGGACAATTGAGTTGTGATTAAAATTTAAAATGTCTGGACTGTTATCTCCCTGCTGTCAATTACTAAGATACGAAGCACTGGATATTCTTAATAAACATGAAATATTTTGACTGCTCTTTTGCCACATTCGACGAGGAAAATTACATTTAGCCGAGAGCATGTCTCCCTCTCATGAATGATTCAGGTGTGTTGATTTCACATTATGATTGCTTCGATGTCGAAGGAACACACTGCGGCATTAATAGTTTTAAACTTTTCTCCGAGGTAAGTGCAAGGACATTGCAGCTCATGCATACATATTCTATGAATCATTTTATTTCCGGAAGATTCAAATGCAGCTAAAGTTTCTAATTGGTCATTGCCGTCGATTCAATAAAGTACTCGAATCTAAAATACTGGCGTGATGAAAATGGCAAACACTTTGGAACCTGTTAGATAATTTTATATTTTTGTTGTCATTTAAACAATTAATGATAAATCAATGGAACTCTTTAATTTCACTGTTAATATTTGAACCAGCTGTCCTCTTGGCGATCTTCCCCAGGCAAAATAATATTATTCCCGGATGTTAGATTGACTGTGCTTGAGCCGGATCTGGCTTGATGGCGGGTCATTTGCTTTCCAGAATTGGTCAATGTTCAGTCTTGAATTTCGATTTGTACCGATTGTAGCCCATGGAAAATCTAAACGTGTAAAAGTATTCACAAACTCTCACATATTCCTCACAGAAATTAAATGACGCGCATATGTTTCTGATTTATGATTTTTTTGATTTGTTTTGTTGTCAAATGCACCAAAGTACAGTGGAAGTATTTTTCTGCTGCCGCGGGAATGTACACAGTCCGTACACAGCGCGCAAAATAATAATCAACAAAGAACTTTGCAAATGGCACATCGACAAACAGTGATTGGTTACAGTGCGAACAAGGGAGCAAACAAAGCAAACAAAGCAAATACATGAGCAAGAGCAGCATGGGGCGCCATGAATATTATTCTTACATGGGGACAGATCAGTCCAGGTGGGAGTCGTTGAGGAGTCTTGTAGGTGTGAAGAAGCTTGGGGAAGAAGCTTCCTATGTATTCCTATATTCCTATCTAGGCATGTGCAACTCTTCAGAGGTCTGTATCTTCTGCCGGAAGAAGGCAATGCCACGGTCGGAGGTGTCTCTGATAATGTCATATGACTTCCTGGCACAGCGAGAGGTGTATACAGAATCAATGTGGGGGTGATTGTGCCATTTATTCTTCTTTTACTCTTTTACACTGTCGTTTCTGTGGCTCTGGTCCAATTATGGCAATAGGTAAGTTTGCCCTTCTTTCAATGTGATCTGTATTCTGATGCTCAGAGCCACCAGGTATCTAACGATACCACCACAAGGTTCAACCAGCTATCGACCAAAGAGCCAAACACCAGCTAGTTAGTTCAAGGTCAAGGGTACTTTATTTACACACAATTAATCATGCAACATAAACACTATAAGTTAACTACCCCTATCGACAAGACAACCTGAACTTAACTTCGGGAACCCGGCTTAGGTCAGAGAACAGTGACCGCTCTTCGATTCTGGGTCTTCTCGAATCCGAAGGATTAACTGTTGCTAAGCTAGGCTCATCCGCCTGTCAGCTGGCGTCGAACCAGGACGTGCTCCCAATGTTGCTGCAACTGGAGATGGCCGTGACCGGGGTGCCAGGTAAAAGAGATGCGAAACATGTTGCGAACTCTTTTCCTTATACTTGGGGGTTTATGCGCTCTATTGGGCGGTCCTTCAGTTTGGTCCACACAATTTGGGTGATCCCTGATCACTCTGTGCGATTCCTTACTAATAAGTGGGCGGGGATTGGAATGGCTGGACTTGTGCCAAGCGGTCACTGACCACATTGTTTGCGCATCTCCTGAGTCTCCGAAATGTCTGAGACTGCACCGGTCGCTCGTGTACCAGTCATTTGTTTTGGTCAAGATGGCCCATCAAATGCTAATATGCATCATTACGATGCTACTTGGTCGGCGTTTCGACACCGTCTGCATTTTCTGCTTGCAAATATGCATTTCAGGCTCGGAGCCTGCCTGAGTCTTGGCTTGTCCATTTTACCCGCCAGGCTTTGAGAGTTTCCCTGTACCTAGTTGTCAGTGGCCATCTCAGAAGGCTACAGTGGCAAGCCTGTTTGATGTATTGGGCTGAGTTCACCACACTCAGCAATTTATTGCGATCTTGGACCGATCAGTTGCTAAACAGGCTGTGATGCAGCCTGATAGGATGCTCTCTATCGCACAGCTATCGAAGTTTGTGAGAGTCGATGCAGACATGCCAAATTTATTTAGCTTCCATAGGAAGTAGAGACGGTGCTGGGCTTTCTGAACTGCTGCATCAAGGTGAGTTGACCAGGTCAGACTGTAAGTGATGGTAAACCCCAGGTCATTTAAGCTGATTGAGCACAATGGGCTAAACAGCTGGCTTAAATGCAAAACACTGCCTGCTGCGCGGGTTCAATTCCCATACCGGTCTCACCGAACAGGCGCCGGAATAAGGCGACTCTGCGATTTTCACAGTAACTTTATTTAAGCCTACTTGTGACAAGAAGATATTAATATTATTACCACATCTTCGGCGCCAATGATGCCGACGGAAGTGTGTGTCCTGCTATGCTTCCTGAAGTCGGTGATGAGTTCCTTGGTCTTTCCAACATTTAGAGAAAGGTTGTTTTCGGTTCACCATGCTACCAAATGAGCAGTCTCTCTCTTGTAGTCTGATTCGTCGTTGTTTGAAATACGGTCCCCCACAGTTGTATCAACCACAAACTTATAAATTGAGTTGGAGTTAAATCTTGCCACACAGTCATGTGTATATAGGGAGCACAGTAGAGGCGTGAACGCACATTCTTGCGCGGCTCCGGTGTTGAAGACTACAGTGAAGGAAGTGATGTTGTGTCTCCTGACAGATTAATGTCTGTTGGTGACGAAGTCGAGGATCCAGCTGCACAGGTTGGGTTCAAGTCCAAGATTGCGGAGTTTGCTCACGAGTCTTGTTGAGATAATAGTCTTGAAGGCGAAGTGTCGTCTATGAACAGCAGTCTTACACAGATAGCTTTGTTGTCGACGTGTTTGAGTGTTGATTTCAGAGCTCGTGAGATATTATCTACTGTAGACCAATTGCTGTGATGGGCAAACTTCAGTGGACCGAGGCTATCTGGGAGGCTGGCAGTGACCCGTCTCATGACGAACCTCACGACACACTTCATGATGAGATACATTAGGGAAAACAGTCGGTAGTCGTTGAGGCAGACTATCTTGGTTAGGTATTATGGCGACCATTTTGAAGAGGGTAGGGGTCTCAGAGCGGAGGAATGAGGTGGTTCAGATATCTGCGAATATACTCGCCAGCAGGCTCTGAGTGCTCGCCCAGGGACTCCGTCAGTGGCTGTCCCTTTCCGCAGATTCACTTTCAAGAAGGCAGCTCTCACCTCTGATGCTGGAACAGTGGGGATGGGTGTGTTCATTGCTGTTGGGGCGGGTGGCACTTTCGCTGACTGCACAAGAACGTGCTCAGATCATCGGGTAGGGATGCTTCAGCCCCAGATTTTCCGTTTGGACTTCCTTTATAGCCTATGATCTTGCATATCCCCTGTCATAGTCGTTGTGGGTTTAAGTCGCAGGCCAGGGACTCTCGTTTGATGCCGTAATGTATACAATATAGATTTACGTATGATGTACCTGGATTTCTTATATTGGTCAGGGTCGTCAGAATTGAACGCCTCTGTCCGGAACTCCAGCTGTGAGAGATACTTTTGGTAGAGCCACGGTTTCCGATTGGGGAATACCAGTATTTTCTTCTTAGGTACACAGTCCTCGACACGCTTACTGATGTAGTCTGTTGATGGTGTTTCCATACTCGTCCTGATTTGCTGCCGCAGCCTTGAAAATGGACCACCGTCTCCAAGAAGTCGCGGATGATGTCCTCAAATTCCTTGGACAAGCACTGCAAGGTCTTCTTGACTGGCTCAGCATGCACCATTTGTTGTTTGTGTGCCAAAGTAGGAATACCGATCTTGTGGTTGGATTTGCCAAAGTGAGGTCGGGGAATGGAGCGGTGGACTTCTTTAATGTTCGTGTACCAGTGGCCCAGGGTGTTTGCACCTGTTTGTGGAGGTTGTTGAACTGTTTGTTGAAAACAGCGAAAAATTGGCAGAACGTAAATATTTGTAGAGTGTACACCTTCTTAAGTTAAAACAAATATATATTTGTCAATAACGAAGTTCGCAATTTGTCCAAGCCTAAATACAAAACCCTAGCCATTACTGATTGGCGACTGCGCTGAAGGAGGAATTATGTTTTTTTCCGGGAGAGGGAAGGAAACATGAAACAGTTGTTGCTACACATGATTGCATAAATAGACTTGGATATAGAGCACAAAGTGACCTATAGCAACACGTATCATAGAACCGACAACATAAAACGTACAGTGCGGAAGGAGGCAATTTGGCCCATCAAAGCCGCAGCGGCCCACATTTACCCTTCACTTACACCCCTTTCCCGGAACGCAATACCAACTCCTAACATTTTTGGACACAAAGTGCAATTTACCTTTGCTAATCTGCCCAACCTGCACGTCTTTCGACCGTGCAAAGAATCTGGAACACCTGGAGGAAACCCACGCAGACTAGGGCGAACGCGCAGACTCCGCACAACCAGTCACCCAGCGGGGTATCGAACCTGCGATGCTGGTGCTGCGAACTCACAGTGATGTCCACCCATGCTCCCGTGCTGCCCGCATCAAAGTATCCCGCAGGCATTAGGAAAAATGATATTCTGAACTTCACAGCGAGAGGACTCGTGTTTTTGAAATATCTTGCTGAAATTATAGGGGGGCTGTGTGAGGACACAAGTGGAATATTGTTTTCAGCTATGGTCCATTATCTGAGGAAGAATACTCTTGCAACAGAGCCAGTACAGCGAAGGATAAACAGAATGATTCATTGGATGGCGGCTGGACGGATATATAGCGGGAGATTCACTCGGTTAGGAGTGTTTTCTCTGGAGTACAGAAGAATGAGGAGGGAGTTTGAGAGAAACCTTTAATATTCTAAATGGACGAGTCAAGGCAGATTAAAGAAGGCTGTTTTCAATGCTTGGGTTGTGCAGGACGAGGAATTACAATCTGCGGATATGGGGTTGTTCATTTAACACAGAGATCAGGAAACCCTCCACGACCCAAAGAGTTTTGAGCCTGTGGAGTTCGTTGACGCAGAAAGTAACTGAGGACAACAGGCATTGTGGTTTTAATAAGCAGTGCATTACTGCACTTGAGTCGTTGGGGATCAAAGGATATGAGAGGGAGGGGGCATTTGTCTATCGTGTTGGATGATGAACAATGATAATAATGAATAGCGTAGCAGTCTCCAAGTTCGAGTGGTCTCCTCTTGCTCCAATTGTCGATATTTCAATACATAGATTGACGAATTAAATAGAGGGACAGAGTCAGAAATCGCGAAAGATTGAAAAATGTGCTGCAGGAACGCATTAGAATGAATTAAGCCTTTGGGTGAAGAAGTTCCTCATAAATTAAGTCCGACATCTACTTCCCCCTATTTTGAGGCTATGCTCACTCGTTCTGCTTTCAACCACTAGTAGAAACGACCTGTCCACATCTTTCCTAACTATTCCCTTCATAATTTAATATGTTTCTATAAGATCCCCCCTCATCCTTCTAAATTCCAACGAACACAGTCCCAGTCAACTCACACTCTCCTCATAATCCAACCCCTTCAGCTATGGGAGTAACCTCGTGAATCTTCTCTGCTGACCCTCAAGCGCCAGTACGTCCGTTCTCGGGGAAGGAGACCAAAACTGAACACAATACTCCAGGTGTGGCCTCAATAAATTCTTGTACAATTTCAGTGTAACCTTCCTAGTCTTAAACTCCATCCCTCTAGCAATGAAGGAGAAAATTCCATGTGCCTTCTTAATCACCTGTTGCACCTGTAAACCAACGTTTGGAGACACATGCACTAGCACACCCAGGTCTCTTTGCACAGCAGCATGTTTTAATAATTTGCCATTTAAATAGCAATCCCTTTTGTGTTATTCCAACCAAAATGAATAACCTCACATTTGTCAACATTGTATTCCATCTGCCAGACCCAAGACCATTCACTTAACCTGTCGAAATCCCTCTGCAGAATTCCAGTATCCTCTGCACTTTTTGCTTTGCCACTCATCTTAGTGTCGTCTGCAAATTTGGACACATTGCCCATGGTTCCCAAATTCAAATCATTTTTCTAAATTGTGAACAATTGTGGGCACAACACTGATCGCTGAGGGACACCGCTAGCTACAGCTTTCCAACCAGAGAAACGCTCTTTAATCCCCACCTTTTGCTTCCTATTAATTAACCAATCCTCTCTCCATGCTACCACTTTACACATAATGCCATGCATCTTTATCTCAGGCAGCAACGTTTTGTGTGGCACCTTGTCAAAGGCTTTCTGGAAATCCAGATGCCCGACATCCATTGGCTCCCCATTATCTACCGCACTGGTAAATGTCCACAAAAATTCCACTAAATTAGTTAGGCACGACCTACCCTTTATGAACCCATGCTGCATCTGCCCAATGGGACAATTTCTATGCAGATGCCTAGCTCTTTCTTCCTTGATGATAGATTCCAGCACCTTCCCTGCTACCGAAGTTAAGCTCACTGGTCTATAATTACCCGCTTTCTGCCGACCTTTTTATTTAAAGAGTGGTGTCATGTTTGCTGAAATCCATTCCGCCGGGACAACCCCAGAGTCTAGTGAATTTTGTAAATAATCCCTAGTGCATTTGCTATTTCCCTAGCCATCGTTTTTAGCACTCTGGGATACATTATTTCAGGGCCAGGAGACTTGTCTACCTTTCGCTTCATTAGCTTGCCCATGAATACCTCCTTAGTGATAACAATCATCTCAAGGTCCTCACCTGTCATAGCCTAATTTCTATCAGTCACTGGTGTGCTATTTGTGTCTTCCACTGTGAAGACGTACCCAAAAAACCTGCTCAGTTCCTTAGCCACTTCCTCATCTCCCGTTATTAAGTCTTCCTTCTCATCCTCTAAAGGACCAATATTTACCTCAGCCACTCTTTTTTGTTTTATATATTTGCAGGAAATTTTACTATCTGTTTTTATATTCTCTCATAATCTATCTTACTCTTCTTTATAGCTTTCTTACTAGCTTCCTGTTGACCCCTACAAATTTCCCAGTCCTCTAGTCTCCAACTAATCTTTGCAACATTGTATGCTTTTTCCTTCTATTTGATACTCTCCCTTATTTCCTTAGATATCCACGGTAGAAGTTCCCTCTTTCTACCGTCTTTCCTTTTTGTTGGGATAAACCTTTCCTGAGCAATTTTAAAAATCGCTTGGAACGTTATCCTCTGTTCCTCAATTGTTTCACCGGAAAGCCTTTGCTACCCAGTCTACCAGAACTCGTTATTCTTTCACCTCATTGTAATCTCATTTGTTTAAGCAGAAAACACAAGTGTTTGGTTTGAACCTCTCACCCTCCATCTGTATTTTAAAATTCACCATGTTGTGATAGCACCTTCCTAGAGGAAGCCGGACTATGAGATTATGAATCAATCCTGTCTCATTACATAGGACCAGATCTCGAACCGCCTGTTCCCTCGTAGGTTCCATTACATACTGTTCTAGGAAACTCTCGTGGATACATTCTATACACTCCTCCTCAAGGCTGCCTTGACCGACCTGGAAAAAACAATCAACATGTAGATTAACGTCCCCCATGATAACTGCTCTACCATTTCTACATGCAACTTTTATTTCTTTGTTTACTGCCTGCCCCACCGTAATGTTACTATTTGGTGGCCTACAGGCTACTCCTGTCAGTGACTTTTTCGCCTTACTATTCCTGATTTCCACCCAAATGGATTCAACCTTATCCTCCATAGCATCGTTGTCATTCCTTACTATTGCCCGGATATCATCCTTAAATAACACAGCCACACCACCTCCCTTACCATCCAGTTTGATACCGTCGGATATTTAACTCCCAGTCGTAACCATCCTTTAACCATGTTTCAGTCATCGCCACTAAAGCATAGGCATTCAGGATGAATTGCGCCATCAACGCATTTACCTTAATCCGAATACTACGAGCATTCAGGTAAAGTATTCTTATGTTGGTTTCTTTATCTCTGTTTTGAATCTTTTGACCTCGATCAGTAACCTTTCCTAAGTTATATTTCCTCTTTACTTTGCTCCTAATTTACTTTGTCGTTGAACCCATATCTTCATGTAACAACATGTCGTGCCGCTTACAATTTATGTTTTACTTCCTGTTTTATTCCTTTTAGTATTATTGGGCCTATTCACTGAGCTCCCTGCAGTCACTGTATCTTGTGCTGTCGCCGTTTTAATTTTTGACTATGTATTCTCTGCCTTACACTTTCCCCCTCACTGCCTTTTGTTTCTGTCCCTGTTTTACTACCTTCCGACTTTCTTCATTGGTTCACATCCCGCCGCCACATTAGTTTTAACCATCGCCAACAGCTCTGGCAACCCCCTCCCCCCCCCCAGGACATCAGTTCCAGTCCTGCCCAGATGCAGACCGTCCGGTTTGTTCTGGTCCCACCTTGCCCAGAACCGCATCCAATGCCCCAGGCATTTGAATACCTCCCACTTGCACGAGCTCTCGAGGCACGCATTCATTCTATCTATCCTGACATTCCAACTCTGACTAGCTCGTGGCATTGGTGGCAATCCGGAGATGAGTACCTTGGAAGTCTAACTTTTTAGTTTAACTCCTAACTCCCTGAATTCAGCTTGTAGGACTTCGTCACGTTTTCTACTATATCGTTGGTGCCTTTGTGTACCACGACAGCTGACTGCTCAACTCCCCCCCCCCCCCCCCCACGCGCAGAATGTTCTGCAGCCGGTCCGAGACATCCTTGATCCTTGCACCATGAAGGCAACACACCATCCTGGAGTCTCGATTGCGTCCGCAGAACTGCCTGTCTGTTCCGCTTACGATTGACTGATACGACTGTTCCCCTATCAATATAACCCTGCCATTCTTCTTCCTGCCCTGCTGCACAGCAGAATCTGCCAAGGTGCCATGAACCTGGCTGCTGCTGCGTTCCACTGGTGAGCCATCTCCCTCAACAGTATCCAAAGCGGGCTATATGTTTTATAGGGGGATGACCGCAGAGGACAACGGCACTGCCTTCCTACTCTTGCTCTGTCTTTCGGTCACCTATTTTCTATCTCCCTCATTAACTTTCACCTGTGGTATGACCAACTCGCTAAACGTGCTATCCACGACGTCCTCAGTATTGCGCATGTGCCAAAATGAGTTCATCCGCAGCTCCAGAGCCGTCTCACAGAATCTGCAACTGGACACACTTCTTGCACGTGAATGAGCCAGGGACAGTGGACGTGTCGCTAAGCTCCCAGATCGTACAGGAGTTGCATGAGACGGGTCTGGGATCTCCTGCCATGTTTTAAACCAGAGGCTAACTGAAACAACTACAATTCCAAAAATCGAAAGAAAAAAAATAATTAAATTAGACAATGAAATAAAACCTACTTACCAGTCATTTACCAGGGTTAAAAATCACTCCTTCCCCCACCCAGCTTCGAATTCCCACCGTGCTTCAAATTCCCAAACTCACAGTTTGCTGGGTCTCACTCTGGCTGCGTCTTTTCTGGCACACTCGGAGAAGTCAGTCAGTACTCGCAAGAGATCTGCCATTCATTGTGTAATTTAAACATGCATTGGAATTTCCAATGTGCATGACATCGCACTTATCCGGATTAAACTACATCAGCTATTTCTACGCCCAAGACACGAAACAGTTCATATCGTGCAGTATCCCTGACAATCCTCTTCACTATCCAAAACTCCACCAATTTTTTATATCTTCTATGAACTTACTAATCACACCAGCTACATTTTCTTTCAATTCATTTATCTACAACACGAATAAAAAAGGCCAAAGAACTGATCCCTGTGGAACGCTGCTAGTCAGACCCTTTCGTTCAAAAAATATCCTTCAATTGCTAACCTCTGTCTTCTGTGACAAGCCATCTCTGTCTCCACCTTGGCAGCTCTCCTGTGAACCCATGTGACTTCACCTTCTGTATCACTCTACCACGACGTAACTTGACAAAGGCTTTACTGAAGTCCATGTATCCAACATCTACTATCTTTTCCTCATGTATTATCTTTGTTACTTCCTCGGAAAAATATTTCAAATTCGTGAGGCAGGTACTCCCTTTCACAAAACCATATTGTCCATCACTAATAAATCCATTTGTTTCCAAATGTGAGAAAATCCAATCACTAAGAATATTTTCCAATAGTTTCCCGACCACTCATTTGAGGTTCGCCGGTCCACAATTTACTGGATTATCCCTACTGCATTTCTTAAACAATGGAGCAACATTGGCTACTGTCCAGTGCACTGGAACTGCAGCAGTAGCCAATGAGGCTCATGCTTTTCTTTCAAGGTCTCATAGAACAGTACAGCACAGAACAGGCCCTTCGGCCCTCAATGTTGTGCCGAGCCATGATCACCCTACTCAAACCCACGTATCCACCCTATACCCGTAACCCAACAACCCCACCCTTAATCTTACTTTAATTAGGACACTACGGGCAATTTAGCATGGCCAATCCACCTAACCCGCACATCTTTGGACTGTGGGAGGAAACCGGAGCACCCGGAGGAAACCCACGCACACAGGGCGAGGACGTGCAGACTCCACACAGACAGTGACCCAGCCGGGAATCGAACCTGGGACCCTGGAGCTGTTAAGCATTTATGCTAACCACCATGCTACCCTGCTGCCCCAACTTGTAACTCTCGAGCGCCCTAACTGAAACTTAATCAAACGTCCTTTCTGCCATCGTAATACTGCCCTTGACTAACAATGCCACCCCTCCCCCTCTTTTACCACCTTCCCTGAGGTTACTGAAATATCTAATCCCGAAACCTGCAACAACCATTCCTGTCCCTGCTCTAGCCATTTTTCTGAAATGGCCACATCATCGAAGTCCCAGGTACCAACCCATGCTGCAAGCTCACCCACCTTATTCCAGATGCTCCTGGCATTGAAGTAGATGCACTTTAAACCACCTTCCTGCCTGCCGGTACACTCCTGCAACCTTGAAACCTTACTCATGACCTCACTACTCCCAACCTCCTGTACACTGGAGCTACAATTCAGGTTCCCAACCCATTGCTGAATTAGTTTAAACCACCCTGAAGTGCATTAGCAAACCCCCCCCCCCCCAGGATATTGGTACCCCTCTGGTCCCGGTGTAGACCATCCCGTTTGTAGAGGTCCTACCTACCGCAGAATTACCCCCAATTATCCAGGTATGTGAAACCCTCCCCCCTGCACCATCCCTGCAGCCACGTGTTCAACTGCTCTCTCTCCCAATTCCTCGTCTCGCTAGCACGTGGCATGGGTAACAACCCAGAGATAATAACTCTGTTTGTTCTAGCTCTAGGTTTCCACCCTAGCTCCCTAAATTCCTGCCTTCCATCCCTATCCCTTTTTCTACCTATGTTATTGGTGCCTATGTGGACCACGACTTGGGGCTGCTCCCCCTTAATGATCCCGAAAACACGATCCGAGACATCATGGACTCCGAGACATCAGGGAAACAACCACAGGGGATCCCTGACTGCTTCCTTCCAGCACCTCTCACCGTCACCCACCTATCTTCATTCTTCGGAGTAACTACATCCCTGAAGCTTCTATCCATGACCACCTCTGCCTCCCGAATGATCTGATGTTCATCTAGCTCCAGCTCCAGTTCCCGAATTGAGTTTCAGAGGAGCTGGAGATGGGTGCACTTCCCACAGGTGAAATCAGCAGGGACACTGACGCCGTCCCTCACCTCAAACATTCTGCAGGAGGAACATTGCACTGCCTTCCCTGCCATCCCCTCTAGATAAAACAAGAAAAAGAAAGGAAGAACTTCCTTATATGCACTCAACCCCATAGGTTAGAGGAGGTGGAAGGGTGGGGGACACTGCAAGTGTAGTGCCTCAGGTATAGCAACGGCCCAACTTATATACAGCTACTACATACCTTCCCAAAAATCCCCTCGGCCGACTTCCAGTTTCCTGCTGCACTGAAACAAAAAAAAACTCCGAAAAAAAAAGTTAGTCAAAAAAACAAAGGACGCTTCTCCTGTAAGGTAAGTTTTTAAAGCGGGAAACTTACCTTCCCGACAGACCCCTTGTTCCTGCTGTCGCTGAAAACCTGAAGTCTCCCTATCTTTACAGTCAAAACTGACCAGAGACCTGCAATGTTCTCCCTTGCCTACTGCAGCATTCTGGGATAGAGCCCATCAGTCATTAGAAATCGAATCTCATACTTTTTAAGATGCCCAATACGTAAAATAAGTAGCACTGCAACCTCACGGCACCGAGGTACCAGGTTCGATCCCTGCTTGGGGTCACTGTCCATGTGGAGTTTGTAAATTCTCCCGGTGTCCGTGTGGGTTTCGCCCCAAAAACCCAACGATGTGCAGGCTAGGTGTATTGGCCCTTGATCGGAAAAAAATGAATTGGGTACTCCAAATTTATGTTAAAAAAACAAATGCACAATACCTCATCTTTATTAAAATCAACATGAATCAGGATATCTGCAGTCATTACCCGATACTAGTCATGCAACAAAGTTCTTCTCTTTGCTGAATATTGAGGCAAAATATTCATTTTTTATCTCTCACATTTCCTCTTGTTCCATACGTATCATTCCTTAATATCTAATAGCCAGGGTTCCCAATACTTGCCACCCAGCTCTTTCGTCCTCATAGATACATGCCGGACCTAAATTCTAATCAACTGCCATTTGAAAGCCTCAAACATGTCGATGGTGATTTACCGTAAACCTGACTCGCCCAGTAAACACACTTCAGAAGCTCCAGAATGATGTTGTAATTAGCCTTGCCCCAGTCTAACACCGTCAACGGAGGACCACACTTTTCCTTTTCCATCAGCAGCTTGAAGCTTATAGAATTATGACAGTGTTCCAGAAACGATCTACTTCTGCAAGTCCGATCACCTGGACGAGGTAATCTCTCAGCAGCAGGTATAATATGGCCGCTTCCCGAGTTGGTATATTTACATATTGTTTCAAGAAACCTTCCCTGGACGCTCCTAACAAATTCTGCTCCATCTGTGCCTCTAGCTGTCAATGCGGCTCAATCAATATAGGAAAAGCTAAAATCATCTGCCACCATTCCCTATTTTTCTTTGCATCTTTCCAAGATTTGCCTGTATATATACGCTTCTATCGCCCACTGGCTGTCAGGAAATCTGTCGTAAACTCCGAACATTGTGACGTCACCCTTCCTATTCCCGATATCTGTCCAGATTGCCTCGCTCCCTGCACCGTCCAAGGTACCCTCCCTCAGCACAGGTGTGATATTCTTCAAAAACAATGATGTAACTCTCCCACCTACTTTGCATTCCCGTATATCTTGGCTGTATCGTCGAAATTCCGGAATGTTTCGTTGCGAATTATGCCCCTATTTCAGCCAAGTTCCTGTAATAGCAACAGCATTGTAATTCCACGTACTAATTCAAGCTCTAAATTCATCTGTGTTACCTGAAATACTCCTTGCATTGAAAATAATGCACTTCGTCCCACTGGCCCCGCTGCGTTGACCAACCACTCTTTGGCTGCTCATCCTCTCAACCTTACTCGCCTGAGTCTGTAGCTCTCCCCGCAGCTGGCCCGTTGCTCTGAATCCCACTTCCTACCATACTTGGCAGTTTAATCTGTTTCTCTGCATTCCACTTTGCTCCTTACACACTTTAGCTTCTCTCCCGTCTTTACTATGCTCTAACGTCCTGCATTGGTTCCCATTCCGCTGCCACATTTGTTTAAACCCTCCCCAACAGAGCATGCAAACGACCCCCCTCGGACATTGATTGCAGACCTGTCCAGGTGTAGACGTCCGATATACATTTCGAAGACATAGAAAATTGGGAATAAAACTTTCGCTATTATTATTCCCATTGATAGTGTGTCGGTCGAAATTACCTAAAGACGTTTCAAAGTTGTTAACTAATCTTGGTTAATACACATTGCTATTAATTATCTGAATTGCAGGTCAAATGTAAGCACACTTTTCATACATTTCATCTTCAGAAGCAAACGGATTATTTAGGGAAAGCAAATTCAGTTGCGTGTAAATCTAGAGAATCTATAGGTCAAACTATTTTTCAAATAAGCCAATATTGCTTTTGGCGTACATACGTTCCTCGCAGGAAAAATAAAGAAAACGATAGACGGTTATTTAAGCTGTTGGGGAGAGGGATATGGATATTTCAGAATTTTGTTCTGTATTTTCAGTACGGATGACATTGGAGTCCTATTTTTCACCTTCCTTCGCCGATGTTCTCTTAAATTTATTCGCAAGAAAACTATTATTTCACGAGTCATCCCTTATTTTAGAGGCAAACGTTCACTTTAATAAAACCAGTCCAAATGTGCTCTTCCATTCCTTCATTCCTCATTATGAACACGAATTCCACAGAAACAACATTCTTACTTCAGAAAGCAAACATATAATCTTAAAAGTAGCGTTTGTGTTTCTACTATTGTCAGCTGATTGTAAATCGTTCAATATCAATATTAAGAGCATAATTTGTGCATTTGCAAAGAGCGATATATTTCAAAAGCTGCATACATGAAATTCTAAATGAGTACTTCGAATGACCAAATTTTCGTGCTGCTAACATTCTTAATTTTTCACAATAGTTTAATTTTTGTACTTACAAACCGGCAGTGTGAAATGTCATTTGAAGAATAAACTCATGACGCTATATCGTGCCTGCATGATGTGACCTGAAGCAGCTATGCTACGCCCAATAATGCACTTAATTAAAGCTTTCTAAAATTCGATAGTTGAGGTTTCAATTTCGAAGTTTCATCAACGGATTTCCTGAGATGTGGTTAACGAATGTAGTTTCTATGGAAATTTCACAATCAGCAACAAAAGGTAAAATACCGAGGCGTTGCGTAGCAGCCTAAAATAAAAACTGGAAGTTAATGGTCCTATTCGATCACAGCAATTGATATTATACACAAAAAATAAATAGCAAAATTAATTTCACCAACGCACATCGTGGATGTCTGCTTTTGATGGAGTTAATTTTTCCAATGTGATGGACACCACAGTGCCTGCAAAGTCTCTGGAAAAGCCACAGTCACAATCACTGAATGTGTACAGTACTGTATAGATGTGCCTTTCCATTGAATCTGCAATGGCTTTCGGGAAGTATATTCGAAGATCTGCCACCCCGCTTCCTTATCGTCATAAATTTCACAACATAAATGATATACTTCTACATGAGATGCCATATTTGCTGTTGTATCAAACAACAGGCTACACAAGAAAACATTCAAATTTACGCTATGACATGATTTCTAATGACGAGCAATCTAAATGTCCGTACGAGGCTTTCTGTAACATTCTCACTGGTTCATTACGCCTGGATACTAATGTGCACTTCGATGGCCTTCGGTAGTCGTACCTCAAAATCACCTGCTTTAAGTTTTCACCTCAATATGACTTTTCCCTATATCTCCTCAAATTTGAATCTTGAAATGTCCTTTATTGCCGTTTTTCTCTGTCTGTTTTTTGGAACAATATAGATTGGTAGAATTATTAATTGGATTGCTCTAAATCCCGAAAGTACAGACAAAGAACCAGAACGGAAACAAAAGCAAATTTCTATGGATGCAACACTCTGAACCCAAATAGAAAATGCTGGAAAATCTCATCAGGTCTGGCAACATCTGCAGGGAGAGGAATGAGCACACGTTGAGAGTCCAGATGACCCTTTGGAAAATCCAGAACGGTAAGGCAGAACGTACTTGCCTGTTAAGTCCGTGTGAAAGCGAATCTGGTAGACTGTAGTCAGAATTCATCGCGAAATGGCTAAGATGGTTATTTGCATACGTTTAAATATAATTGTGCAACGCAACCAATTGTCCGGCTGAATCGAAATTGCCATTATGTATTGATGTTCGTCAGCACGATATCAGTTACATATAGCGGCCACTCTCGTTCTCATTGCGTAATGACAGATTGAATGACTCGTCGGAAAATCGATCTGCAAGGAGTCCCTGGTCCGTGAGGCGAGAACATTACTCTATTTGTACACAGCGAAATATAATAACAAAGATGAAAAATAGGCAAAAGCTGGACAAAAATGAGAGCTAAAAGAGAACAAATATATAATTATGCTTAAAATGTTGGAACAGGGATCAGCGATGGACAGAGGGATTCACAAACGAAATAGGCAATCTCGTGTGGTGGATAACCGATCAAGAAAGAGTTAGTTGGAGGAAGAACGGTGGGCACTAAGAGAAGGTTCACGTGTTCAGTTTAAAACAGTAAGCGTTTTTTCTTTGATATATAACAATACACATATATTTATGGCAAGGTATAATGTAATTTTTAATTACCGAGAATCCAAGAAGATAGCTACAAATGTGGTAACGTTTATCAAGTTCTAACTATTACACATTGAGCGACGCATAAAGGCGAAGCGCTATTCCCCACCAACATTAAGAAATGTCCATATGGGCGGCACAGTAGCAAGGAGATTAACACGTTTGCTTCACAGCGTCAAGGACAATGGTTCGATAGCCGGCATGGGTTTGTATCTGTGCGGAATCTGCACATTCTTCGCGTGTCTGCATGGGTTTTATCCGGCTTCTCAGGTTTCCCCGAACAAGTTCCTAAAGAAGTGCTTGTTAGGTGAATTGGACATTCTGACTTTACAAACAGTGATCAAAACTTTGAGAATTTATGGAAGCCACATCCACAGAACTCAAAAGTAAAAGACACATTCCAGAACCTTGCAGATATTATGGTTAGAATGTTGCTCTGTCGACTGGATGGCGTACGGATGAGGAACATCAACGCCAACTGATCAGATTGATTCCCTCTTCGGCTAAGACAGGTCAATAAATAAAACTTCTTCACTTTGACCCAGTGCAAAAAAAATACAGAATCACTGCCCACAACAAAATTCATAACATTGCTCGGAATGACTCTGGACATTTCACATAGCAGAACATGTATGGCTGAATGACCGAACAGATGAGGACAAGGTTACGTATTGCTTGCCGAGCAATTCAGAGATGGCGAGGTCAGAATACGAGCCCAGTTATCAAATAACTGAACGTCAAATGAATGCACTTCATGTAGCTCAGACGTTCCTTGTTCTAAAGTTTACATCCGGCCAATATACATCTGTTTGGGCAGCACTGTTGCACAGGGCAGCACGGTAGCACATGGGAGGCACGGTAGAACAAGTAAATAGCACTGTGGCTTCACAGAGCCAGGGTCCCAGGTTGGCTTCTTCGCTGGGTCACTGTCTGTGCAGAGTTTGCACGTTCTCTCCGTGTCTGCGTGGGTTTCCTCCCGGTGCTCCTGTTTCCTCACACAGTCCAAATACGTGCAGGTGAGGTGGATTGGCCATAATAAATTCCCTTAGTGCCCAAAAAAGTTTAGGCTGGGTTATTGGGTTACGGGGATAGAGTGGACGTGAGCCCATAAATTGGTCGGTGCAGTCTCGATTAGCCGAATGGCCTCATTCTGCACTGCATGTTCTATCTATGTACCATGTACGAGATAACCGCAACATAATTGCACAATACTATATGATTGTCTCGCTGCAGGCGGCGCAAGCAGCTTGTCAGTAAAGTTTCTGCAACGTACAGGACTCTTCACATTACCGAGAGGACAATATAAGTTCGTTAATGCGTCTAATATTTATTTGTGATGGGCTTTTGTCTGGGTAAATCCGTTTAACAGAGTTTGCCTTTAAGCCTGCTTGCTTCCAGACGTGTGAATCCTCTTTACGTCATCTTTGTCTACAGGAATAGTGCCAGACGACTGGAGGATAGCAAATGGTGTCCCATTGTTCAAGAAGGGGAGTAAAGATAACCCGGTAACTATAGACCAGTGAGCCTTACTTCTGTTTTGGGAAAAGTCTTGGAAAGGTTTATAAGAGATAGGATGTATAATCATCTGGAAAGGAATAATTTGATTAGAGATAGTCAAAATGGTTCTGTGAAGGGTAGGTCGTGCCTCACAAACCTCATTGAGTTCTTCGAAAAGGTGACCAAACAGGTGGATGAGGGTAAGACAGTTGATGTGGTGTATATGGATTTCAGTAAAGCATTTGATAAGGTTCCCCACGGTAGGCTATTGCAGACAATACAGAGGGATAGGATTCAGGGTGATTTAGCAGTTTGGATCAGAAATTGTCCAACTGATAGAAGACAAAGGGTGGGTGTTGATGGGAAATGTTCTGATTGGTGTCAAGTTACTAGGATCTGTTTTGTGGCCGGTGCTGTTTGTCATTTTTATAAATGACCTGGAGGAGGGCGTAGAAGGATGGGTGAGTAAATTTGCAGATGACACGAAAGTCGGTGGAGGTGTGGAAAGTGCAGAAGGATGCTCCAAGTTACAGAGTGACATAGATAAGCTGCAGAGTTGGGCTGACAGGTGACAAATTGAGTTTAATGCAGAAAAGTGTGAGGTGATACATTTTGGAAGGAATAATAGGAAGACAGAGTACTGGTTTAATGGTAAGATTCTTGGTCGTGTGGACGAGCAGAGAGATCTCGGTGTCCATTTCCATAGATTCCTAAAAGTTGCCACGCAGGTTGAGAGGGTTGTTCAGAAAGCGTATGGTGTATTAGCATTTGTTGGTACAGGAACTGATTCGGAGCCACGAGGTCATGTTGCAGTTGTACAAATCTCTGGTGCGGCTGCATTTTGAGTATTGCGTGCAGTTCTGGGCGCCACATTATAGGAAGAATGTGGAAGCATTGGAAAGGGGAAAGAGGATATTTACAAGGATGTTGCCTGGTATGGAGGGAAGATATTATGAGGAAAGGCTGAAGGACTTGAGGCTGTTTTCGTTAGAGAGAAGAAGGTTAAGAGGTGACTGAATTGAGGCATGCCAGGTTATTAGAGGATTAGATAGGCTGTACAGTGAGAGCGTTTTGCCTCGAATGGTGATGTCCAGCACGAGGGAACATAACTTTAAGTTGAGGGGAGATAGATATAGGACAGATATAAGAGGTAGGTTCTATACTCAGGGAGTAGTAAGGGCGTCGAATGCCCTGACTAACAGTAATGGACTCGCCAACACTTAACGCATTCAAGTGGTCATTGAATAGGCATATGGACGACAAGGGAATAGTGTAGAGGGACTTTAGAGGGGTTTCACAGGACGGTGCAACATCGAGGGCCGAAGGGCCTGTTCTGCGCTGTAATCTCCTATGTTCTATGTTCAAATGCTGTCGTACACGGATGAAAACTGATTCAGATAAGAGGCATGTAGCGCCGTCTCATCAAACAACCGATGAATGTGTAGGCCGTCACAAGTATCTCTTCGTGGAGACTGCTGCAAAATGTTCCAAACGTATTTGGAGGCGGATTAGCCTACAGCCATGTCATCGGTTATTGAGCGCTACCCCGCACAGTTGAACAAAACTCCATACTTCCATTGCATATGGATACTGCCTGGTGGATATATCGGGGCAGGTAAAGGTAAATGCAGTAAACTCTGATGAATAATTCTGGAGGAGAGCTCATGCTTTGAAGTATTTCGGACGGAAGTAATCACTAACGTCAACGATCTGCAACTCCAACAATATACATTAAAATACCTCCAACTGACTCAATGGGCTGGCACGCAGGACGTCACAGCCGATTGGTCTGACAAAGCTATCCACGGGCCTTTCCATCTTGTGCCTAATGTGTGATTTACAGATCTGTTGCAATTATTGCGGCATCATGGGGTCCAAACCTCACGACTGAAACTCCATAGACACTCAGATTAAAATTGAGTTGAACGGTTCTCTCCGTTTCTATGTGGGAATTCACTCCGCCAATTGTCTAGATAGCAGGTCATGCAGTTTTTGTCGTGGTGGTTTTTGTAGCAGTGGAGCTGGGGGGGGGGGGGGGGGGGAGGGGGGTGCGATAAGACGAAATATATTATAAGAAGATAACAGCTATTGAGTACTGAGAATTACTGAGCATACATGCTGAACCAAACTTTATTTCAATTTGTGGCTATAATCAATGGACATTAAGTAAATTGAAGTATTGTTTTCTAGGGAAGAGTTCACTACGTAATTTTGGTTCTGTGCATGAAAGGAAATAGGACTTACGACGTGAAATCAGTTCTAACAAGGAAACTGGATTGTTACATTGCAATCTAAGGACCCTGTAGGTCAGGAATAATTAGTCTTGAAGCTGGAGAGAGTCAGGATGCATCAGACTTCCGAATACAGCAAAAGGAACAGGAATAATTCTGGGAATTGGATGGAATGGATGCTTTGGGAAGAGAAATACGCTAAGGGAACAAAGATACAGAACGTGAAATTTGGTGAGTTCAATTATAAATCAGACAAAATTATGATAGTTCAAGTGATAGTTTCAAGAAGAATATTTACAGTCCGCATTTTAGTCTGAACTGTATCTAAAATCAAACGTTTGATGACATCGCATGTTTTTTGTCGCTTGACTGGGTAACTGTGATATTGTGTGAAGCTTCAAAGCAAGTGCAGTAGAATGCACACGGCCAACAAAATAAGGTATTGAGATTTGCAATAAGTCATATGTATCTTCATGAGCAAGTTTGCAATGTGGCTGCCATGACGGTACTGTGAAAATCCGGCCGTCACAACACTCCGTCTCTTGTTCGGGTCGACTGAGGTAGAATTTGAAATATCCAATTCACCGAAAGCATGCCTTTCGGGACTTGTGAGTGAAATTCAGAGCACCAGGTGGAAACCCACGAAAGCACGGGGATAGCGTGAAGACTCTACTCAATCAAATTGATCCAAGCCGGGAATCGCACGTGCCACACTGTCCTGTGAAGCAACTGTACATTCCACTGTTCTACCGTGCCGCCCACAATAAAGGCACGCGACAGATATATGGGAGGGGACGGGATATGTCAAGAGAATTTCATCGACAGTGAAGTTTGGAAAATCTCCCGTGCAGCACAGCAATCGGTTCACATTGTGGTAATATCTGGGGATATTTGACGACAAAAACACAAAATGTGCATTGGGAGGCTACATTTCACTTGTTTTGATACATTGGTGTGTCTGACTGCCGTTGGCCTGTTGGTGCCTATGGACTGTTTATTTGCTGAGAATATTAGAGCATCAGATCATTTCTGTTATTTGTGTGATCCTTATTAATATGTGTGTATATTTTATGATTTATGCGCATGAATCAATAATATATTACGCTGAAGTTCTGTATTATTGAAATGTGCAAATCAATTTGTTATACGCAAAGTAGTCCAACGTCGCTTCAGGTTTATTGCTACGTGTGTATCTGTGAATCTTTGAACGACAACGAGCCCGTGGTGAACTGGTGTACTGGTCCTATGAATTGGGATTGCTTGGAGGCATGTTGCACGCGTTGGAATATAAAATGCTGTGGGAAATTGATATAACTGTTCAAAACGAAAAATAAATGTCACATCGAAGGGGAGAGTAAACAGAAAATTCCAATGCAAACAACTCGTCTGGAAGGTGAGATGACTTTAAAAAATTTGAACGGAATCTTGAAATTCGGAAGTATGCAAAATTGGAAAGAGAAACGTTATGTTGCGCAGAATTTCAGTTTAACATTATGGCAATGGAAAGATAGATGCCCCAGCAGAAGACGTAGAGTGAATTAGTTCCGTCACAAAATCACAGACTCAGAATGACAGATTAAATCAGGACAGAAGAGGCACTTCCGCAGATCGAGTCTGCACGGACTAAGCAAAGACATCTGACCTGCCTACCTAATCCCTGACCTCTCGGAACTGACTTTTCTAATAGGGGAAACTGCTGGTCCCCATCGACCCTCTCCATGCCTCTGAAATTGAAGCAAACTTCGATGAAGTAGCCCCCCAGTCTTCTCTGCTATAGCGAAAACAATCCTAGACTATCCAGACTCTCTTCATAATTGAAATGTTCCATTCCAGACAACATCCTGGTGAATCGCATTTCCATATCTACCAGTGCAAGAATATGCTTCCTAGAATGTGGCGAGCAGAATTGCACAGTAATCCAACTGTTCTCCCATCAGTTGTCTCCCTGTTTTTTAAATCTATGCCTCGATTGAAAAAGGCAAGCGTCCTTAGTCTTATTCGCTATCCTATTAACCTGCTAAATCTTCCTCAGGAGATCTATAAACAAGCCCAAGTACCATTTGTTCCTCGGAACGTCCCAGGGTCTGGCAAATTACTGAATACCTCCATGTGAATTTACGCCTTCTAAAGTGTACAATCTCACACTTTTCAGGGTTCCATTCATTTGCCACGATTTTGCCGAATTGTCCATCCTTCCGATACCTTCTTGTCACCCACGACACTCAGTCTCACTGGAACCAACGGACTAAAGCTTGTGCAATCCAAAAATCTACTTATCCCACCCCACATATTCATACATGTCGTTTTATAAAAATGACAAACAATCGGTGGACACAGCAGAGATTCATGTTGAAAGCCATTGAACACTGGCATCCTCACTAAGGCAGCCATCTGTCTTCACATTCTGTTTCCTCCTGTCGTTTCAATTTTGAATCCACCTTATTGTCACCATGTACCCCAGTGCATTTCATTTCTTTATAAGTCTCTCATGTGGTGCCTTGTCAAAGGCTCTCCTGAAATTGATGGCAGCTACATCAACTGCTTTCCCTTCATCTGCATATCTGGTTTTATGCCCAAAACATTAAATCAATTTTGTTGGCCTTACCCAACTGACAAAGCATTGCTGACTAATCCTGATATACCAGTTCGCAAAGCACACAAACTACCTAAAAAATGCACCCGACGTGAGGATTGGGAACTGTTTTAAATTAAGCAATGGCAGACCAAGGGATTGATTAAGATGGGGGATGCACAATTTGAAAGTAAGCTGGCGGGTAACATAGAAACTGATTGTAAGCATTTCTGTAGGTATGGAAAAAGGAACAGATTTGTAAAAACAAACGACGGCCCCCTTCATTTAGGGGGTAATTCATGAAACAGAGTAAATAAAATGCCTGTGGAACCAAATTCGTACTTTGCTTCTAACTTCACAAAGGAAGATGAATAATCTACCGGAAGGTCTATCAAGTAATTTTCTTCTGAGTAGATGAAGCAACTTCGTATTGAGAAACACATGGTTTTGACAAAATTAATGGAGGGTAGAAAAATCTCTCCCGCCATATAATCTGCATCCCACAGTATTTACGGACGTGGCTGGCGATATTGGAGATCCATTGGTGGTCATTTTCCAAACTTTTTGGGACTCTGAAATGGTTCCTACAGATAGGAGTGTAGAAAATGTAAATTCGCTCTTCATAAAGGGGGTTATAAATAAAGAAAACAAGGAACTATAGACAGGTGTGCATCACGTCGATAGGAGGGCATTTGCTTGAGTACATTAGCAAGGATTTTATAGCCTAACATTTCGAAAGCAGTAATCAAAGTCAGCATGGATTTACAAGAGGAAAATCAAGATTTACAAATCTACTGGAAATATACCAAGATATAACTCCTTGACTTGTGCAGAGGTAGGCAGCGGATGTGGCTTTTTCAGACTTTCTCATGCCTGTCGACAAGGTCTCACACCGCAGATCAGCGTGTTGTGTGTTGCAGCACATGTGGTGACGGGTAGTTTCTTGAAATTGAGAGCAATCTGGTTCACAGACAGGAAACAAAATGTTGCAATGGATTGGTCTCTTTTATGACTGGCAGGCAATGCGGTACCGCAGGGATTTGCGCTCGGACCCCGAATGTCCACATGATAGATGAATGATTTGCACGAGGAAATTAAATGTTTTATCTCCAACATCGCAAGTTATGCAATGGCTGGATACGCTGGGAGGGTGGCTGTGACGAGGATGCATAGACGCATGAGGAGCAATTCGGCAGGCTGAGTAAGTCGGCACATGCATTACAGATGCAGTATTATGTGGATGTATGTAAGATTATTTGCGTCGGTAACCCAACAGGGCGGCAGATAATTATTAGAATGGATGTAAATTGAAAGAGGTGGATACTACTTGATACCGTGGCGTGCTCGTGCTTCAGTCTCTGCAAGGAAGTAAGCAGGTACAGCAGGCAGTAACGAAATAAAAGTGTATGTTGGTCTTCATTGCGGGATGATTGGATTAGAGGTTTCGAGATGAGTCACTGCAATTATTTCCGTCTTCAGTGAAAAGTTTGAGTGCAGTTTTAGTGTCCTGATCTGAGGAGTAATGTTTTTGCTGTGAAGGGAGTTCTGCAAAGGCTGACTAACCAGTGTGATTCTTGGGAGACCGTGACTGTCACATGAGGAGAGAGCAAATCACTGACGTTAGAAGAGTGAAATGGTATCTCGAAGGAAATTACAAAATTCGAATAGGGTTGAACAGGGCAGATTCAGAAACAACGGTCCCGCTGGCGGGCGAGCCCAGAACTCAGGATCATAGTTTCAGGATAAGGGTAAAACATTTGGAACTGAGGTGAGGATCCATTTCTGCATCCAGAGTGGTGAATTTGTGGAATTCGCTACCACGTAAGTCCAAGTGATATAGCTCTGGGGGAAAAGCGATTAATGAGCATTGAAAAAACATTGAAGAATGGTTTTGAACATGATGATCAGTCATGACAGTAATGAATGGCTCGAAAGGCAGAATAGCCTCCATCTGCTTCGATTTGTACGTTTCTGTGATCAAACCTTGCATCTGCAAGTGGAGAAGTCTTGTCTCGTTGACAATCTCCTCAAATCGTTTCCCTCTTACTAACGTGAGACTGACTAGCATTTAATACCCTAGTTTATGCCTGCATCATGAATTAAATAGTGGGAACAAATGAGCTTTTCTACAATCCTATAGTACCCCCTCCGTGGTGAGGAAAAATGTTGTTTTCAAAGTCCTGCAGTCCCTCGTATCCTGCAGCATCCTTGATCGCAAGTCATTCGGATCTGGAGGTTTTCCACTTGTAGTTTGGATCGCCAATACCTTCTCAATCTCTATGGATGTTACAGTCTCTCTTCCTGAGTCACATATCTATATTTTCATTCTCCTGGATGAAAACCCGTGTGACGTATTCGTTCATGGACTTACTAATGTCCTGTGACACCACCCACCGATTACCCCCTCAGTCGCTGATGGGCTCTAACCTTTCTCTTCCAACCGAGTTAATGATAGAATACCTTCGATTTTCCATCCGTTTTCCAGCAAGAGTTTTCTCATATCCTCTCGTTGCTCCTCTTCTTGCTTTCCGGACTGCTCGTTAGGTGAATCGGATATATTGATTTCTCCCTCAGTCTACCGGAACAGGCGCCGTAATGTGGCGACGAGGGATGGAATCTGGTAACGAGAGGATTTTCATATTAACCACATTACAGTATTAATGAAAACCTATTTGTGACTCCAATAAAGATTATCATTAATTACATCTATAGTTCCTGTAATCCACCCGTGATTCCACTGAAATGCCCCACTTGAACTTGTGCAAAAGCCTTTACTTCCTCATCATATCCTGAATGCCTCTGGACATTGTCCTCTGTTCTCTGGGCCGTTGTTAGTCCTTCCGCGAAACACAGTGGGAATATGGTGTGCTTGTACCCTCCCCCTTTGTGAGCAATCCAATTTGTGCGATGCATAAATGTCAAGGATGTTCCAACATTCGAAGAACAAAAATGGGGAAATATGTTTTCAATTATCCTGAGAATCAAAGCTAATTTTTGAAAAAGAAAACATGTACAACGTGCAATTCGCGCTTTCAGAGGGCAGGTTTACGACGTGGTCATAAATTTGGAGGTCAGGTTCATGATGTGGTCAGCACTGTGCCAGGAAAGGAGGTTCGATTCCCGGCTTGGGTCACTGACTGCGAAGTCTGCACGTTCTCTCCAGGTCTGCGTGAGTTTACTCTGTGTGCTCCGGTTTCCTCCCACAGTCCGAAGATGTGCAGTTTAAATGAATTTGGCCAAACTATATTGCCCTTGAATGTCCAAAGATTAGTTGTAATGACTAGATTCAGGGTATAGGGTGACGGTGTGTGTTTTAGTCGGCTATAATTTCAGGGACTAGTGTAGATTCGATGTGCCGAATGGCCCCTTGTGCACTGTAAATTCTATGATTCTATTCCTTTTAATAAATTTCGAGTACCCAATCAATTTTTTCCAATTGAGGGGAAATTTAGCATGACCAATCCACTCAGCCTGCACAACTTTGGGGTGTGTGGGCGAAAATCACGCAAACAAGGGGAGAATGTGCGAACTCCAGATGGACAGTGACCCAGAGCCTGGATCATAAGACCATAAGACCATAAGACATAGGAGTGGAAGTAAGGCCATTCGGCCCATCGAGTCCACTCCGCCATTCAATCATGGCTGATGGGCATTTCAACTCCACCTCCCAGCATTCTCCCCATAGCCCTTATTTCCTCGCGACAGCAAGAATTTATCTATCTCTGCCTTGAAGCCATTTAGCGTCCCGGCCTCCACTGCACTCTGCGGCAATGAATTCCACAGGCCCACCACTCTCTGGCTGAAGAAATGTCTCCGCATTTCTGTTTTGAATTTACCCCCTCTAATTCTAAGGCTGTGCCCACGGGTCCTCGACTCCTCGCCTAACGGAAACAGTTTCTTTGCGTCCATCCTTTCTAAGCCATGTATTATCTTGTAAGTTTCTATTAGATCTCCCCTTAACCTTCTGAACTCCAATGAATACAATCCCAGGAACGCCAGCCGTTCCTCATATGCTAGACCCGCCATTCCAGGGATCATCCGTGTGAATCTCCGCTGGACACGCTCCAGTGCCAGTATGTCCTTCCTGAGATGCGGGGCCCAAAACTGGACACAGTACTCCAAATGGGGCCTAACCAGAGCCTTATAAAGGCTCAGTAGCACATCGCTGCTTTTATATTCCAACCCTCTTGAGATAAATGACAACATAGCATTCGCTTTCTTAATCACGGATTCAACCTGCATGTTTACCTTTAGGGAATCCTCGACTAGCACTCCCAGATCCCTTTGTACTTTGGCATTATGAATTTTCTCACCGTTTAGAAAGTAGTCTATGCTTGGATTCTTTTTTCCAAAGTGCAAGACCTCACATTTTCTCACGTTGAAATGCATCAGCCATTTCCTGCACCACTCTCCCAAACTGTCTAGATCCTTCTGCAGCCTCCCTACTTCCTCAGCACTACCTGCCTGACCACCTAACTTCGTATCATCAGCAAACTTCGCTAGAATGCCCCCAGTCCCTTCATCCAGATCATTAATATATATGGTGAACAGCTGCGGCCCCAACACTGAACCCTGTGGGACACCGCTGGTCACCGGCTGCCATTCCGAAAAAGAACCTTTTATCCCAACTCTCTGCCATCTGTCAGACAGCCAATCCTCAACCCATGCCAGTAGCTCACCTCGAACACCATGGGCCCTCACCTTACTCAGCAGCCTCCTGTGTGGCACCTTATCAAAGGCCTTTTGGAAATCCAGATAGACCACATCCACTGGGTTTCCCTGGTCTAACCTACTTGTCACCTCCTCAAAGAATTCTAACAGGTTCGTCAGGCACGACCTCCCCTTACTATATCAATGTTGACTTGTTCTAATCCGACCCTGCTCTTCCAAGAAATTAGAAATCTCATCCTTAACGATCGATTCTAGAATTTTACCAACAACGGAGGTTAGGCTAATTGGCCTATAATTTTCCATCTTTTGTCTTGATCCTTTCTTGAACAAGGGGGTTACAACAGCGATCTTCCAATCGTCCGGGACTTTCCCTGACTCCAGTGATTTTTGAAAGATCTCAACCAACGCTTCCGCTATTTCTTCAGCCACCTCCCTCAGAACTCTAGGATGTAGCCCATCGGGGCCAGGAGATTTGTCAATTTTAAGACCTTTTAGCTTTTTTAGCACCATCTCTTTTGTAATGGCAACCATACTCAACTCAGCCCCCTGACCCTTTATAATTTTTGGGATATTACTAACGTCTTCCACTGTGAAGACAGACGCAAAGTACTTATTAAGTTCTCCAGCCATTTCCTCATCTCCCATCACTAGCCTTCCAGAATCAGTTTGAATTGGCCCAATGTCTACTTTGGCCTGGCCCAATGTCTACTTTGGCGTCCTTGGCGCCGTGAGCCAACAGGGCTAACCAACAGCGCCAACGTGCTGCTGCTATGATTCTGTGATTCCATATGCATCCCTAATAAATGCCGAGTAACAAGTCATAGAGTAAATCATCCACACTGCGATGAGCTGTCCTGGGGTGCAGAGGCCGACATTTCCAAACGCAAGGATCTGCCTTGATAAATATATGTTTAATTTTAGAGGGTTATATGAACTGATATCGAACCGTCGGCAAAGCATTAAAACAGACGGAAACTATGAAACTCTTCAAACTGTAATGCATTTGTAAGAATTCAAAGATTCATTACCTTCAGAAAAGATAAATATTTGGACAGAAAAAGAAGATAGTTTTCTGTTGTGTTTCTGCTTTAGTTTGGAATGCATGATTATAAGGCATTCCAAGGAAAATCGAACTCGGATTCCAGTAAAATTATGCGACGTTGCAGCAGCAAGTGGCGCCATACAAAATAATGATCATTTGCTTCATTTGCAGGCTCGAGTCAGAAAAAGCTGCAAACAGTATCTCCGGACTTTCGAACAGCAGTCTTTGGAACATAACATAAAAGTATCCCAACAAAGATGGCATGTGTGTGTGTGGTGGAGGGTGTGAATGTTTGTGGGAGACAGTGACTTTAACTGAACAACTAAAAATGAATCGAAATATGAACGTGTGAGGAAAATTGAAATAAAATGCAGAGAAATTGTTCAGAAGTAAAGAGGCATCTGAAGGAACCTGATGTAATGCCGGTATTGTGAAAACTTGGGCATTTGAGATAAATATAACGTTTGTTGACATCTTAGACAGCATGTGGAGCAGTGAGGATTGGCTGGTAATAACAGTGCAACCGAAAATTTGCGTGGCCGATTGAAAGCACGTGGATATTCAGGGGAGAGGTATACTCAAATCCGAGATTGAAATCCTGAAAGTGGAATTCACCGCTTGGCACTCTATCGGAAAATTTGTTTGCAGAAATATTTCAAGCGTGTTCTACGAGAGTGGCATTTGCAAGATCTCAAGACAGAAGTCAAAGATCAAGTGAGATTAGTTCGGTCACAATGTTGGACGAATCTGGTGGACTTGATGAAGGAACATGGAACATGTACAACAGTGCTTCAGACTAAGTTGTGCTTGGTCATATACTTTACATGCACTATGTACCCATTGAAAATATCAGACTACAAGTTCTATTTTGTAAGTTGCACGATCCAAACCAATCTGATAATCTCTTTGAAATGTACGTGGATGACAAAAACGATATATAATTACAATTGTGCTGTATAATAACTATGTGTTACTTCGTTAACATTTAGTCAGCAGTCTTGGCATTCTGTTCATTCACATCGTTCCTAAAATATATTAATGTCACATGCGATTAACCAGGGTTGCATTCTATGGTCTGACTGGCCAGTAATTATATTCAGTGGGATTATAACACAACTACAATTCGTAGGTACGGGCAGCATGCTGCTGCAGTTGTAAGCTCTGCTGCCTTACAAAGTCGACGACCCGGGTTCGATATCGACCCCCGGTCACTGTCCGTGTGGAGTTTACATATTCTCCCGTGACTGCGTGAGTCTCTCCCCAACACAAAAATGTACAGGATAGATGGATTAGCCACGCAAAATTTCATCTAATTAGTCAATATATAATTGGGTATTCAATTTATAAAACAAGGAATTTCGCAGTTTTTTGACAAGGGACTTGTCGCTCTTTGAAATGCATTTCAGATAACTGCTCACATTGAATCATATTGACTGAAATTGGTACAGCCATCGTTGCAATTGGACAGGTTCGTCAGAAATGGAGCACCAAACTTTTGTCGATACCAATTTGACAGGCCCCAATTTAGCGGACTCAATAAGGGAGACAGTGACGTTATTTTCTTATTGTTGGACTATATTGAAATCCGGCCATGGCAGAGGGTGAAATTTAAATCAAAGAAAAATCTTGAATTCAAAGTCTAACGGTAACCAGGATCACCCTAAAAAAATCAATTTTCTGCAACGATATACTTTAAGGAAGGACTAATCTACTAACCGTACCAGTACTGGATGCATGTGACTCCAGACAATAACAGACGCTCAAAACCTCAATAATGTCCAACGATGCCACTTGCCATGCACGCTGTAAACAAAAAGCTGGAAGTGCTGCGCTCCGTAATGAAATCTCCAGCTGCAGCTAACTTGCATCATGTACTGGGTATTTGGTGAATGTTTACATCTTTTTATTTGCATGGAAATGTTTCCGTCGAGCAAAGACAGACGGCATCGGGAGACGTTTATGGGCTGCTATTTTTTAGAAAAAAATATTACCTCATAAAATTGATGAATATGTTTATAATGCAAATAAAATGAAAGTAAGATATATTTTTGTTGTTGAACTCTGGTTTGTCATGAGGCTGTTAATCCAATAACGGAGCACTCGCTGTATCAATTTAGTTTTAAATCATTAATCTTGTTTTTATCTTGAGGATATTAATTACATGAAATGAATTATAATGGATAGTTATTGCTGATCACTGGCTCAGCGGTATGATTGTCCACCGCAGATACTTAGTGTTACTAGCATCCGATTCAGTTTTTCATCGCGTGGCTGATGGGCTCTCTCGAAAATATCTCCAATCATTCACTTGACAGGAGTTTCCAGACGTTGGTATCGATCCTTGCACGCTAAGTTGCGGTGATTCTGTATCATGCTCCTTTTCATGGCCTTCTCTTGCCTTGGCTGGCCTCAACAAACGTTGACCCTATTGTCAGGAGGCATGTTCAAGTCTGTCTCTTCGGAACAAATGTCCAACAGGCATTGGAGTATATGTTCCATTACTTGAGGTAAGCCTGCAAGGTTTCTTTGAAGAGCGTCCTGTTTCGCTCCTCTGGTTCTGCACTGTTCCTTGAGTTGGCTGAAGAATATTTGCTTTGGAAGTCGGAACTTGACATCCAACGCATTTGCGCTGCTGCTCAGAGTTTATAAATCATAGTATCATTACAGTGCAGAAGGAGGACATTCGGCTCATACAGCCTACACTGACACTCTGAAAATACTCTTGACCAAAGCCATTGCACCTACAAATTCCCCAGAAAGAAGTGATGACCTTTTAGGCAAAGTCGGTTCAAATTATTGTGACCAATCTACGTAATCTGCACTTCTTGGTTTCGGGAGGAAACCAGAGCGCCCAAATGATTCAACGCAGGCAGTCATCCGGGGCCATAATTGTGCACGTGTCCTTGTCTTCTGAGGTGGACGTTCTTGCCACTGCCACGCCGTTGGTTTCAGATGGCCATGGCCTCGATAGCGGTGCTACTGGCTTGTTCATGGATACTAATCTTAGCACCCCAGTCGTTTGCTGATTTCGGGCGAAAGTAGGTTTGGGATTTTACAGTGCGTTTTAAGCTGACGTGTTTACAAGTCTCCCTGATGTCACGTTCATGATTAGAAGCCACAGTGATTTCTTCGATGATTAAGCAAGATGTAATGCTTATTTGATACATGCGACCCTCTTGTCAGTTTTTATGAACTATCTAACTAGCAGGTATTGTGCGTACATCAAAAGAACTTAAGAATATAAGAACTAGGAACAGGGGACGGCCAAAGTGCCCCACCACCTTGCTGCTCAATTCAATGAGACCATGGATGATCGTTTTGTGATTTCAGCTCGATTTACCCGCCCGCTGCCCTAAACTTCTATTCGTTTACTGTTGAAAAACATATCTATCTATGCATTCAAAGCATTTTACTATGTAGTCTCAACTGCTTCACTGGGCAGATAATTGCAAAGTTTCACAACCCTTTGACGGAAGACGTTCCTCCTCAAACTAGCCCCAAATCTGCTCCTCCTTATTTTGAGGCGATGCCGCCTATTCCTAGTTTCACACGATAGTGGAAACAAACCCACTGCTTCTATCCTATCTTCTCCTTTCATAATTGTATTAGTTTCTGAAAAATCCTTCCTCTCATTCTTCTAAATATCAATGACTGTATTTCCAGTATACTTGGCCTCTTCTGGTAAACGAGTCCTCTCAACGTCGAATCAACCTACTGAATCTCATCTTTCTTGGCTCCCGTGGCAGTGTACCCTTTCTGAAGTAAGGAAACCAAAACTGCACACAGTACTCCAGTTGTGGCATTACCAGCACCCGATACAGATTGGAAGAGAACCTCTCTGCGTTTAAATTACAACTCACTCGCAACGAGAAAATTCAATTTGCCTTCTTAATTTATTTCTGGCCCTGCAACGCAACTATTTGAGATTCATGAACAATCACACCCAGGTTCCTCTGCGCAGTTGCATGCTGAAATAATTTAACTATTTTATTAATAGGCCAGTTTGCTGTTATTCCGACGAAAATGGATGATCTCACTTTGATCAGCATTGAATTCCATCTGCCAGACCTTGTCCACTTACTTTAACTATCTATTCATTTGCTGACGTTCAATGTCCTCGGCACACATTGCTCTTCCACGCATCTTTCTGTCATCTGCGAACTTTGGCATCTTCCACTTTGTCCCCAACTCCAGATAATCTATGTAAATTGTGAACACTTGCGGAACCAAAACTGATCCTTCAGGAGCACCACTATCCACTGATTGCCAACCAGAAACACATCCATTTATCAACAATGTTTGTTTTCTGTCAATTAGGCAAATTTCTATCCATGTGTATCCATTACTTGTAACGCAATGCACATTTGTATTATGTAGCAGCCTTTGGTGCGGCACCTTGTCGAATGAATTCTGCAAATCCAGATGCACCACATCCACCGTCTTCCCACTGTCCACTGCGCTCGTAATGCCCGTAAAGAAATCCACTAAATTAGTCAAACGTAACCTGCCTTTCATGAAGCCGTGCTGCCAATGGAATAATTTATATCCAGATGTCTCTCTGTTTCTTCATAACGGTTGATGGAAAGAAAGGTGTCTCATAACATGGGTGGGCAGGCAAGTGCGCACATTTCTATTTCGAACACGCTCTCCCAAGGCTTCCCGCCGCAAGCAGAAGGTTACGGAACGTTGTTTGTACATTGATTGTACGTAGCACATACGGGCGGCGCGGTTGAGTTGGTTCGCACTGCGGCCTCATTGCGCCGAGGTTCCATGTTCGATCCAGGCTCGGGTTCACTGTCCGTGTGGTGTTTGCACGGTCTCCCCGTGACTCGGTGGGTTGCGTCCCCTCAACCCACAAGATGGTCCTGTTAGGTTGATTGGCCATGCAAAGTTGAACCTTTAATTGACAAAAAAAAAACTAAGTAGGTAAGTTGTACATAACACATTACAGCATCACCTGATAAAATGTTGCAGGAAACAGACTACCTTTATAAAATTATAATCGCAAACGAACCGTGCAAAGCACTGTTAAAGTTGTGTTTTGCCAAATCTCTGGTCTTTCAACAGTTGCAATAATTACGTAGTTGCGTTATTATTAATTTTCCTAATTTCCCAACGTACTGGAGGCACTTTATCATGTTTGAATAGTTCAATTACATTTGGAGGTTGAAATGTAGCACAGTTGCGTATTTTCAAGTCTCGGATACTGATTGACTTCTTTATTGGTTCCTCACAGATGTTGCAACCAGATAGTAGATTCAACGGTTCAACATTCAATGGATATTGGGAAAGTCCCAAAAGAGTGCAAAGCAACACATAACTCTCCTCTATTCTATGAAGAAAGGTTACAGAAAAAAATCGTTGAACTGGAATCGTTATGGTTTAACGTATGACCAAAGGACGTGATCTGTGTTGCTGTCCAGAAGTGATTACTTTAGATCATGGTGTTGGTACTGATCTAGGACAAAACAAAAACAGCGGCTCAGTTTAATTCAACCTTGGTGAAATTGTCCTGCAGAGTTGTAGGTTTTCGCACTTGCCTGCCAAGCATTTTCTGTCTACGGTTTCTATAATTACATCGGCCTATATAAGGCCACCCCGTAGGTATTGTAAGTAAAGCTCTGTAGGCTATCCCATTTCTTCTCATTTCTGAATTTCCAAAACTCTTCAAAGATTCACGTAAATCCCCTCTGCAAACATTGATAGCAAATATGTCCGGAATGTGAAGTGATGACCAGAACAGTAAACAATAAACATATTTCCAACTGAAGCTCACAAAACTGTCCCCTCATTACTTTATGAATAAAGGAAACATTACACACGCTTCGGTAAGCACCACCTCCAACTTCCCCCGCCCCCTCCCAATTTAAAACACGTGTGAATATGCACACGAATGTCTCCACTTAGTCATAATAAGTGCCTGTTCATTGAGTGGGTACGGTGTCAGAACCAATAATTGAATTGTTTAAGCTGGACAACGGGAGAAGTCAATGTCATCTGTAAAATAATCATCAGGATTTGTGGAAGGGAATTCATGCATATTGATTGTGTTACAGTTCATTCAAAAAAGAAACTGTGCTGGATTTATTTGTGAGTATGTTGTTGGTTAAGCAGGGCGTCATTATGTGCTCGACATGGGTGTCTACAATTCATTTTATACGTTGAAAATGTAGTTATTGTTTAAAATATATGCAGGGCGATGCATAAGTAGTTGGATAGAATGTTAGACCTCTGCGAAAGTAATGGGCCTCTACTTTCCGATCGGTCACTTTGGAGCTAAATTCCGACCCCGTGCATGATGGATCTCCTCCGTGGTTCTCTGTCTGGGAATTGATATTGGCCATCCAATCATTTCGCATTGGGCTCATAAATGTCGTCATTGCGTTCAAGGACGTATTGGTTCACGTCCATTACCTGCACTTCAAAACTCCACTCCTGGGTGATGTGATGTGACGACAATTTACAAGGACGAGATCCTGGGTGATGTGATGTGATGACAATTTCCAAGGACAAGATACTCAAGTGAACAGCTGATGTCCCATCATCATATCGCCAAAGATATTTGTTCTCGAGAAATATCGATTTTTCCGCTCGAGAGACAAATCATCGCTGTTCTTATAAAACTCCGGAACGTGTCCCTCATGAAGGCCTTACATGGATTACTGTAAATCCACGAAGAACATTGGGCACGTTTGCAATTACCATGATGTTTTCAGAAACAGTGAAGGATTCCTCCTGCGCTGGAGCATACGTTCTAGTTGCTTCATTATTTGCAGCATTTAAAATGAAATCGATCATTTATGATAAGCCGATGAGGTTTTATTACACAGATTCATCGGCATCGTGTTTCCTTCTGCTGAATCATGTGCCTTCCAAATATTTTGTCAAAGGTCAGACTTGGATAAAGGTTTCCTAACTTTTAGATTTGCTGCAAGTTAATAACACATTGTAAATTGTGAAATATACTGGCAACCCTGCTCTTATTTCCCATAAAACTTAGCAGTTGCATCCAAGATAACTATGTAATAAACTAGTTGTTCAATTTAAGGTCGCAATTGAGGTTGGAGGAAAGATGTAGCGGATCCTCTTTAGTAAAGGGCAAAAGAATGCAGATATAAATTGGAGGAAATAATTACATCCTCGGTGTGTTAAATTCTAATTTGAAATTACCCATCAGTTGTGAGGAGCGTCGGAGGGCAACGAAATATGCTGAAGGATGTAACGAGCTTTAAACACTTACTTTTCAGGAGAAGCGGCCTTCAGTTTTTCAGCGGTATCAGCGACAGCAGTAACCTGGGAACTGTCGGGAAGGTAAGTTTCCCACTTGAAAACATTACCTTTCAGGACGAGTGGCCTTCAGTTTTTCAGCGTCAGCTGCGAGAGCAGTAACCGGGGGTCTTTCGGGAAGGTAAGTTTCCCCCTTTAAAGACTCACCTTTCAGGAGAAGCAGCTTTTGTTTTTTAACGAACTATGTTTTTTTTCGGAGTTGTCTTTTTTTCGTTTCAGTGCGGCAGGAAACCGGAAGTCGGCCATGGGGACTTCTGGAAACGTGTGTAGTACCTGTGTTGGGCGGTGGCTGAACGCCAGACAATACACTTGTAGTCACCCCCACCCTTCCACCTTCTCTAACCAAAGGGGTTGAGTGAATATCAGGTATGCTCTTCTTTTTTTTCTTGTTTTATCTAGAGTGAATGGCAGGGAAGGCAGTGCAATGTTCCCCCAGCAGAATGTTTGAGCTGAGGAACGCCGTTGGTGTCCCTGATGATTTCACCTGTGGGAAGTGCATCCATCTCCAGCTCCTCCGAAACCATGTTAGGGAACTGCAGCTGGAGTTGGATGAACTGCGTATCATTCGGGAGGCAGAGGTGGTCAGAGGTAGAAGCTTCAGGGATGTAGTTACTCCGAAGAATGAAGGTAGATGGGTGACGGTGAGTGGGGCTGGGAGGAAGCAGTCAATAGAGAAATCCCCTGTGGACATTCCCCTGAGTAACAATTATACCGCTTTGGATACTGGTGGGGAGTGAACGTACCATGGATAAGACATGTGTTACAAGTCTCCAGGCAGAGAGTCTGTCCCTGTTGCTCAGAAGGAAAGGGGGGAAAGGGGGGAAAGGAGTAGAGCATTAGTCATTGGAGACTCCATAGTTAGGGGGATATATAGGAGAATCTATGCGAACGAGTGAGAACCACGGTTAGTGTGTTGTCAGGGCCCGTGATGACCCGGATCGTGTTTTCGGGATCCTTAAGGGGAGGGGGTGTAGCCCCATTTCCTGGTCGACAGAGGGACCAGCGACCTATGTAGGAAAAGGGACAGGAATTTAAGGCAGGAATTCAGGGAGCTAGGGTGGAAATTTAGAACGAGAGTTATTATCTCTGGGTTGTTACCCGTGCCACGTGATAGCCAGATGAGGAAAAGGGAAAGAGAGCAGTTGAAATCGTGGCGACAGGGACTCTGCAGGAGGGAACGTTTCAGACACCAGGATAATTGTGGCTCACTCTGGGGTATTTGAGACCTCTACAAACGGATGGTCTACACCTAGACCAGTGGGGTACCAATATACTGGGGGGGGGGGGGTAATTTTCCAATGCTCCTCGGGAGGGTTTTACCTAATTCAACAGGCGATTGGTGTCCTGAGTTGTAGCTCAAGGATACAGGAGGTTGAGAGCAGTGAGAACATGAGTAATGTTTCAAGTTTTCAGGAGTGTACCGGCAGGCAGCAAGGTGGATTAAAATGTGCCTACTTCAATGCCAGGAGCACCCGGAATAAGGTTGGTGAACTTGCAACATTGATTGGTACCCGGCACTTCGATGTTGTGACCATTTCGGAGACATGGCTAGAGGAGAGACAGGAATGGTTGTTGCAGTTTCCGGGGTTTATATATTTCAATAAGCTCAGAAGGTGGTAAAAGAGGGGTAGGTGTGCAAAAAGTAAAGGAGAGGTCATCCTCTTGGGGGTTTTCTGTAGGCCTCTGAAAAATTCCAGAGATGTAGAGGAAAGGATTGCAATGATGATTGTGTATAGGAGTGAAAGTAATTGTAGTTGCTCTGGGCGACATTAATTTTCCAAACATTGACTGGAAACCCTGTAGATCGAGTAGTTTAGATAGATCATTTCTTGTCCAATGTATGCAGGAGGGTTTCCTGACACAGTATGTACATAGGCCAACAAGAGGCGAGACCACATTGGATTTGGTACTGTGTAATGAACCAGGAGAGGTGCTAGAGTTGGAGGTAGGTCAGCACTTTGGTGATAGTGACCACAATTCAGTTACGTTTACTTTCGTGATGGAAAAGGATAGGTATCTACCGCAGGGCAAGAGTTATAGCTGGGAGAAAGGCAATAGTGACGCGATGAGGCAAGACTTAGGATGCATAGGATGAGGAAGGAAACTGCAGGGGATGGGAACAATTAAAATGTGGACTCGTTCAAGGAACAGCTGCTGCGTGTCCCTGTCAGACAGGGAGTAGGTGGTCGAGCGAGGGAATCATGGTTTACTAAAGTAGTTGAATCACTTGCTAAGATGAAGAAGGAGGCTTATGGACATATGAGACGTCAAGGTTCAGTGAGAGCGCTCGAGAGTTACAAGTAAGCTAGGAAGGACGAAAGCGAGAGATAATAAGACCCAGGAGGGGTGCATGATAAGTCTTTGGCAGGTAGGATCAAGGATAACACTAAAGCTTTCTATTGGTATATCAGGAATAAAAGAATGACTAGGGGAAGTGTAGAGCCAGTAATGGACGGCATTGGGAAGTTGCGCGTGGTATCCATGGAAACATGAGTGGTGCTAAATGAATATTTTTCGTCGGTATTCACGCAGGGAAAATACAACGTTGTCGAGGAGAATACTTAGATACAGGCTACTAGATACTGGTACATAAGGAGGAGATGTTAAGAATTCTGGAAAGTGTGAAAATAGATTAGTCCCTTGGGCCGGACGGGATTGATCCTACGATTCTCTGGGAAGCTACGGAGGAGATTGCTGAGCCTTTGGCTTTGATTGTTATATCGTCATTGTGTACAGGAATAGTGCCAGAAGACTGGAGGATAGCAAATAATGTCCCGTTGTTCAAGAAGTGGAGTAGAGACAGTGTAACTATAGACCAGTGGGCCTTCCTTCTGTTTTGTGCAAAGTGTTGGAAATGTTTATAAGAGATAGGATTTACAATCATCTAGAACGGAATAGTTTGATTAGGGATAGTCAACCCGATTTATTTTGTGAAGGGTAGGTCATGCCTCACAAAACTTATTGAGTTCTTTGAGATTTTGACCAAACAGTTGGACAAGGGTAAAGTAGTTGATGTTGTGTATATGGATTTCAGTAAAGCTTTTGATAAGGTTCCCCTCGGTAGGCTACTGCAGAAAATACGGAGGCATGGGATTCAGAGTGATTTTGCAGTTTAGATCAGATATTGGCTCACTGTAAGAAGACAGAGGGTGGTTATTGATGGAAAATGTTCAGCGTGGAGTTCAGTTACTAATGGTGTAACACAGGCATCTGTTTTGGGCCACTGCTGTCTGTCATTTTTATAAATGATCTAGAGGAAGGCGTAGAATAATTGCTGAGTAAATTTGCAGTTGAAACTAATGTCAGTGGAGTTGTGGACAGTGCGGAAGGATGTTTCAGGTTACAGAGGGACATAGATAAGCTGCAGTGGTGGGCTGAGAGTTGGCACATGGAGTTTCATGCAAAGAGATGTGAGGTGATTCATTTTGGAAGGAGTAAGGGGAAATCAGAGTACTGGGCTATTGGTAAGATTCTTGGTCGTGTGGATGAGCAGGGAGATCTCGGTATCGATGTACAGATGTCCCTGAAAGTTGCCACCCAGGTTAATAGGGTTGCTAAGAAGGCATACGTTGTGTCACCTTTTATTGGTGGAGGGATTGAGTTTCAGAGCTATGAAATCGTATTGCAGCTGTGCAAAACTCTGGTGCGGTCACATTTGGAGTATTGCGTGCAGTTCTGGTCGCCGTATTATAGGAGGGATATGGAAGCATTGGAAATGTGCAGAGGAGAATTACCACAATGTTGCATGGTATGGAGGGAAGATCGCTTGAGGAAAGGCTGAGGGACTTGAGGCTGTTTTAGTTAGAGAGAAGAAGGTTAAGAGGTAGCTTAGGTGAGGCACACAAGCTGATCAGAGGACAAAATAGGATGGTCAATGAGACCATTGTTCCTCAGATGGCGATGGCTAGCACGGGGACATAGCTTTAAATTGAATGGAGATAGATGTAGGTCAGATGTCAGTGGTAGGTTCTTTACTCAGTGAGTAATAATGGCATGGAATGCCCTTCCTGCAACAGAAGTGGACTCGCCAACATTTAGGGCTTTTAAATTGTCATTGGATCAACATATGGATGATAAGGGAATAGTGTAGATGGGCTTTAGAATGGTTTCACAGGACGGCGCAACATCGAGCGCCGAAGAGCCTGTACTGCACTGTAATGTTCTTTTTTTTAAATTTAGAGTACCCAATTATTTTTTCCAATTAAGGGGCAATTTAACATGGCCAATCCACCTATCCTGCACATCTTTTGGGTTGTGGGGGTGAAACCCACGCAGACACGGGGAAAATGTGCAAAATCCTCATGGACAGTGACCCAGGGCCGGGTTTCGAACCAGGGTCCTAAGCGCCATAGGCAGCAATGCTAACCACTGTGCCACCGTGCTGCCCCGCTGTAATGTTCTTGACATAGTCCCACATGAGAGGTATTGTGCCAACTTAAAGAGCATGGGATTGAGGAAAATGTATTGAGGTCGATAGAAAAAGCCTTGCCGGAGAGGAAGCAAAGAGTAGGGATTAATGGATCCTTTTGAAATTGGCAGGCAATAACCAGTGGGGTAACAAAGGGATCGGCGGTGGGACCCCAGCTTTTAACAATATATATATTAAAGATTTGGATGAGGGAATAAAACGTAACATCTCAAAGTTTCCAGATGATACCAAATTCGGTGCGATTGTGAATTGTGACGAGGATGGAGGGACACGAAAGCAATATCTGGACAGGTTGGGCGAGTGAGCATACCAATGGCAGATGCAGTATAATATGGATATGTGTGAGGTTATTCATTTTGGAAGCAAAGACAGGAAGGAAGATTACGACCTGAATGGTTGTAAATTGGGAGAGTGGAGTGTGCAGCGGGACCTGGGTGTCCTTGTGCACCATTCGCTGAAGGTATGCATGCATGTGCAGCAGGTGGTAAAGACGGCTAATGGTACATTTGCCTTCATTGCAAGCGTTTTCGAGTAGAGAAGCAACGGTGTGTTGCTGCAATGGTACAAGGACTGGTTAGCCCACCCTTGAAGTATTGTGTGCAGTTCTGGTCTCCTCCTCTGACGAAGGATGCGCATGCTCTCGAGGGACTGCAGCGAAGGTTTAGCAGACTGATTCCAGGGATGGTGGTACAGTCATATGTGCAGGGATTGACTAGGATGGGATTGTTCTCGCTGGAGTTCAGAAGACTGAGGGGATCTCATAGAGACTTATACAGTTCTAACAATACTAGACACAGTAGATGCACGGAAGATGTTACCAATGGTGGGTGGGTCCAGAACCAGGGGTGACAGCCTGAGGACTCAGGGAAAAATTATTCGGAGAGAGATAAGGAGGCATTTCTTCACATAAAGTATGGTGAGCCTGTGGAATTCATTACCACAGTAATTAGTGGATGCTAAATCTTTGAATATATTCAATAGGCGGCTGGATATAGCACTTGGGGAGAATGGGATCAAGGACTATGGGGAGAAAGCAGGATTAGACTATTGAGTATGATGATCAGTCATGATCGTGATGAATGGTGGAGTAGACTCGAAGGTCCAAAAGGCGTCCTCCTACTCCGATCTTCCATGTATCCATGTATCTATGTAACACTCTGCCACCGTACTAATTTTAACTCGGAATTATACAGAGAGAGTTTTCAAAAGCAGTATGGAACATTTCATGAAGAAATCAAGTTTCTTTTCCTGCCGTGTGCTGAGCAAATATTGGAAATAGTTCAGCACTGCCAACTTAATAATATGATTTTCACACAGTGGGGTGCATCAGTTATTGCATATAGGGAAGGCGGAATATCGGCGTTCAATAAAGAAATTGGTGTGCTGTGCATTTATTGTTTACTTCCGAATAAACTTTCCTGATACTAAGAGCATATTCATGTCACATTGAAACTATGTTTTTCGTTAAAATTTAGAGTACCACATTCATTTTTCCAATTAAGGGGCAAATTAGTGTGGTCAATGTATCTATCCTGCACATTTTTGGGTTTTAGGGGTGAAAGCCACGCAAATATGGGGGGAATGTGCAAACTCCACACGGACAGTGGCCCAGAGCCGAGAACGAACCTGGGACCTCGCAGCCGCAAGGCTGCAGGGCTAACTCAATGCGCCACCGTGCTATATATAAAATTAAATGTTGGCACAAGACGATTGGTACCTCTGCATGCTGTGACTTGAAGCTGTCAAGCTGCGTCCGAATAATCCACTTTACTGAAGTGGCCTGATATGAGGAATTCTTGGGTTAATGGTCCAGAGGCGGTTCACGAGAATGATCCCTGGAATGAAGAAAATCTCGTATGAGGAATGGTTGAGGACGTTGTTCTGTACTCGTTGAAGTTTACAAGAATGAGGGTGGGGGTGTTATTGAAACTTGCAGGATATAGCGACGCATGGATGGAGTGGACGTGCACAGGATGCTGCCACTTCCAGGAAAAACTACAATCAGACGACACCATCTCAGACTAATGGGACGATCTCTTAAAACAGAGATGAGAACGAATTTATTCAGCCAGAGGGTGGTGAATCTGTGGAACACTTTGCCACAGAAGGTTGTGGAAGCCAAGTCACTGAGTGTCTTTACTACAGAGATAGATAGGTTTTTGATTAATAGCGGAATCAGGGATTATTGGGAGAAGACAGTAGAATGGGGTTGAGAAAATATCAGCCATATTTGAATGGCGGAGCAGACTCGATGGGTCGTGTGGTCTAATTCTGCTTTATGTCTTATCGTCTTATGGTCTAATATCTAGGCCTGGCTGCCATGCACAAATTAATGCTTGCGCCCTTCCACTGGAGGTATGCTTTTCCACTGATAAAGTGATACTGCCATTCAATTTACAACGTCAAGAAGATTATTATGATTTAAGTATGGCCGCTTGACACCCGTTGTTATTACCATGGAATTATCAACCATTATCGATATTGTGTGTTACAATTGCCTGGATACCTGACGGCATCCAGCTATAAGTGTTACTAGTACATGAGATGGAAAGGGCGAGGAAACTTACGGTCAATTGCCGACCTAATCATTCCTCAAATGACTCAATGACCTCACAAAAATACAATTACATGCGCTTAAGTTAATCGGCCTTGTCTATCATGTGGCTTCGAGCTGTGGAAATTTGCTTCCGACTATTTTGACAAACCTCATGTTCGTAACGAAATGGAAGGTGTGCAATACATTCACAAGTCTGTTTTTTATGTCCCACAGCACTGACAAAGTGTACCGATGGTAAGGTTTTAATAAAGTGGTCATAGAACATAGAACATAGAACATAGAACGATACAGCGCAGTACAGGCCCTTCGGCCCTCAATGTTGCACCGACATGGAAAAAAAAACTAAAGGCCATCTAACCTACACTATGCCCTTATCATCCATATGCTTATCCAATAAATTTTTAAATGCCCTCAATGTTGGCGAGTTCACTACTGTTGCAGGTAGGTCCTTGAATCTTTGGAAGAAATTGGGTGTTGCAGAAGGATCGTGAGGAGTGTGCTTTACTAAATGTTAAGAACCATTAGTGGAAAGCAACTGGTCGACACAACCCAGGACCAATCTTTTTAACAAGAAAATGAAATCCCAAGTTTGTATGTGTTGGGCGCTGATTGATCACGAATTACGCTGAAGACTGATCGTGTCTAGCATTCGCTCAGAGAGATGGAGCGAATGTGTCAAAGATTTGTGGAACATTGAATATGCATGTGGACTCATATGTACACCGGGAACTGGCAGAGATGGGACTGTATTAATGTATCGATGACAGACACACATATATATATATATGTACACACACACGCACACAAACACAGAAACTAGCCTATAGACAGGCAAGCAGACTTAATGGTAAGTCAATGGACAAGCGGACAACTTTGCAGGTGCTAACTTGCGACAGAAAGGAGAAACGCTTATTCTGCAGGAATAGATAGGTACGGAAACTGAGACATATATTCCTATTGTTAAGAATGAGTGAAAAGAATGACTGTTTCACTTCGACAAAAAGTAGCAAATGCAATTATGATGGGCAGGTGAAGAGTTACTGTACAGAATGAGGCACATGTACTTTTTAACAGAGGTACGCGGGCCTGGTGGAACGAGAGGGGGCGAGGGCTGAATCCGTAAGGTTAGATGACACCTGAATCGCGATAGATAGAGAAAGCGCCAAAGTGGTGTCAGAGACATAAAAAAACGTCACGGATGAATCGAAACGGTGGACAATTCATATGCATAAGGAAGGCAGACAGATACGTTACTAGAAAACGTGAGCATTTGGTTTTACAATTCTAAATTGCTAAAGGGCCTGCCGGAAGTAATTACACATTCATGGAAATGCTTCATTATCCAGATTAACAGACAGGGTGACGAATTCTAGAAACAGAGAGTAACAACATTTTACATGTCTCAGCTTAAAAGTTCAGTTCATGATCCATGAATGGTTTCTTAAAGTTCTTGTAGATACACAGAATAATTAGCAAACGTTTCTTTGAAAAACACGATTTTGTATATTTCTGCCGAAGGGTAGAATAGATTAATTTTCCTGGCACGATGGAACTGAAAAGAAGGATGTTAAAGCCCACGGGTACAGAGGACTGTACACAGTTCTTAATAATTGTTTTCAAACATGCACCCAAATCAGCTTAACAGTTATTATTTATTGTTCCCCATTTCAGTGTATACAACCTACCTCTTTAACATTTCAGATAACCTACTGTCCAAACACCCAACGTCGATTCGTTCACACTGAGTAATGTATGCAAAGTGTCCCGTGCATAATGCAATTTCCCACGAAGGAAACGTGTTGGCAATGAGTACTTTCTGTTTCTGAACCTATGAGATGATTGGATACTTTCCAGTTCTGTGAACATAATTCCCTTTACGAACTGAGGTAAATCAAATATTGCATGATACTTGAATGATACCAAATAAATAACTGAATTGAGCTACTGCTTACTCAAAATATTTATTGTTCATTTAGCCTATAGAGATTAAAATTTTCAAAGACAATGTGCAGAAGTAAATTACGGCACTATTCTATTGGTACTTGTGCCCCACCTAGCGAGCTGCTACCAGGCAATGTGCGAATGATGTAATTGGTTTTCAAGGGCTAATACTGTATCCCGATCAATGGGAATTTGAGATTTGCAGTCCTGGAATTAACTGATCTGCAAACAATTAACATAATGTTGAAGAAGAATTTCCAGTATTACTTACATGGGTGTGAAATTCCAAACACCAAGGTCGATGCTGAGGCAACCCCGAAAAAAGAGCAATACCCTTTGCTGTGCCGTTGATCAAATTTGTGCATTGGTGTTCGTTTCTTATCGTTCAAAAATGTTCACACGAGGTCTGTCGCCCTCGATATTTCGAAAGGACTTATATAACACTTTTGAGTTTCGTGTAATTAATAATGACCGACAGTAGTATTGCCATCTTAGCAATGGCTGGAATTTGGGGTGGATTGTTGCATTTCTTTCTCTCTCTGTGGGCATGCCTTTGTCTCTATAGATCCACGCCCTCTCTCTCCCTTTTTCACTCTCGTTTTTTCTATCTATCGCAGCACAGAAGCACCGTGTTTAGCACAGTTGCTTCACAGCTCCAGAATCCCAGGTCCGATTTCCGGTTTGGGTCATTGCCTATATAGAGTCTGCACGTTCTCCCTGTGATGCGTGGGTTTCCTTCAGGTGTACTTTTGTCCTCCCACAGTCCAAAGATGTGCAGGGTAGGTGGATTGGCCATGGAAAATTGTCCTGAATGTCCAAAACGGAAGGTTAGGTGGGGTTACTGGGTTTGGGATAGGGTGCAGGTCGACTGCTCTTTCCAAGGGCCGTTGCAGACTCGATGGCCTGAATGTCCCTCTTTTGCACTATAGATTATATGAATGTTTTATGAACGGTTTCGCCTATTGTTGACCAGGATCTATACGTGTGTCTTATTGTACCTTTACATGAAAGGGCGAGAGTCAGAGATCTAGAAAGCGCTGTAAATGGAGTGACGTTGCAATAAATAGGGGTATATTGGCGCGAAAATGAATACTGAGAGGATTTTTGCTGACGAGAAAAGCGCCAACGGAACCCCTGTTTCCGCAATTTATACCTGACATGTGATGGCACGACATGCCGTAAAAATACGTTTGATATTTAGTTTAAATGTGGGCAGGATGCTGGCGCAGTGGGTTAGCCCTGCTGCGTCACGACGCCGAGGTCCTAGGTTAGATCCCAGCTCTGGGTCACTGCCCGCGTAGAGTTTACACATTCTCACCCAAAACCCAAAGATGTGCTCTCTAGGAGAATTGGCCGTGCTAACTTGCCCCTTAGTTGGAAAAAAATAATTGGGCTCTCTATATTTATTTAAAATATATACTTGAATGAAACGGTTCAAAATCAAGTTGAGTTGACCATCGATAAAGTCCCGTCTTTACATGTTCACTGCTCTCATACTGTATTGTGCCACCACCACCGTGTGTAACGTATAAGAGTAGTGTATTTCAACCTTTTTTTCACGGGACTCACATTTAACAACCACGGACGTTTGGAATCTGTGCCAGCCGACCTTTGCGACATAACATTATTGATTATGTTTAATGTTGGAGATCGTTCTGCTGGATCCTAATGATATCTCTTGCTTCATCATTCGACGTTACATTTAAGCCAATAACTTCAGCTGTCGATTTATATTCTTGCTGCATGCATTGAAAAAAATCAAGAGGTCTGTCCTTGTGCTCGCCATTCTTATGCTTCAAATGCCTTTGACCATTTGAGAGTTTTAAACTTCGTTTCTTAGCACGGTAGCATTGTGGATAGCACAATGGCTTCACAGCTCCAGGGTCCCCGTTTCGATTCCGGCTTGGGTCACTGTCTGTGCGGAGTCTGCACATCCTCCCCGCGTGTGCGTGGGTTTCCTCCGGGCGCTCCAGTTTCCTTCCACAGTCCAAAGATGTGCAGGTTAGGTGGATTGGCCATGATAAATTGTCCTTATTGTACAAAATTGCCCTTAGTGTTGGGTGGGGTTACTGGGTTATTGGGATAGGGGGAGGTGTTTACCTTGGGTAGGGTGCTCTTTCCAAGAGCCGGTGCAGACTCGATGGGCCGAATAGCCTCCTTCTGCACTGTAAATTCTATGATATAACACAATGAGCTTTGCATTCTGATTTGTATTGGCCCAATTCGCGCCAGACATCAAGAAATCATCCTGACACTGCTTTGTTCCTGATTTCAGTTTCTTCTTAATTGTTGGCTCACCAGTTGCCGTGGATCTCGGCACACAGCTCACAGCAGCACTGCCTTGTCCGACCGTGGACTCTGCTGAACATCTCACTCCAGCATATTTAGTTGTGAAATCCTGTTCTGTTTGTTACACTGGCCCTTTATACATTACTACAAAATGACCCATCTTCAGTTCTAAATCAAGTCATGTTGCTTGCTTCTTGGCAGCCACAAAATCGAGTAATCTCACCTCTGTTATGTCGCGCCATAAAACATTGACGTGCCGGGTGCATGACCTTACCTCTGCCGCTGCCTCTGGCGGGAAGACTCATCGTTTACATTTCATGAACTGTCGTGACCGGCATTGTTTTTTTAACTTTGAAACTTTTTAAAACTAATTCTTTCCAAATGTATGACTTTTTCTGCTAATAATTAAATTAACTTCAGTTGACCATGCGCAGTCTTATATTTGGGCACAAACGTAATTGTGAATATATTCTCATTGCATTAGAAATGTAACCAATTACAACAAAAAGTTCAATTTTTTAAATAATTTACAAACTAAGACTTTAGAGGAGATTAAGTAAATTTTAAAACACACACAATGTGACACTATTTCATGCTGGTTCCACTGCATTGCACTATTCACACATCCAAGTAACCTCCTGCTACATTGTCACCAAAAACTCTGACTTCCTGGTTTCCAGAGTGTCGACTGAAAGTTATATTGTTCGACAAAAGTTATGACGGTAGCTTGCGTCCAGTGTTCGACATTTGCAGCCATATTGCCGGGCCTCCGTTAATCAGTATTCGGATAAATCTGGCCTCACTGTACCTCACAGGCCTCACTGTACCTACCCCAGTCACAGATCACTAACCGACAAGTACTTCCCGTGGCTGTGCAAACGGAGGTTGTGCGTACCGTTGAACGAATTTACCAAGTAGCCGCAGGCTGCATACTGACTTTCTGCGACCGGGGAGCGCGAAAACTACGAGCACCACAGCGGAGCTCCAAGCTGGTCCCGCCACTGATAGCGTTGCGCCCACGTGGAAGCCCTTAAACCCATCCGCCCTCTCCCCCTCAACACTCTGTGCGCCGTGACCCGCACGTAGCCTAGTCTCGCGCCGCCCGCCCCTCAAACACCGCAACCAATCAGGGACTGAAATTGGGAAAGTCTTCCCGCGATCGGGAACGTCTCACCTGATCGCTCGAGGACCGGCCTCCCACGACTCCCACCTGCGACCCATCTGTGGGTCGCGACGCTGACTTTGAAACGGCTGTGTTAGACAACTACAAACAGGGTTGGAAACTGAAGATTACCGTCAAGACGCACTGTTGGCGATTGCCAGCGACAGCAATGTAGTCAACCACTTCCGCTGACCTTAAGGTGTGCCACGTATAATGCTCACCAAGGCAGGGAACTAATTCTTGTTTCATAACGCCGAAATGCAAGAAGCAGCACCCGGTTTTCATGTGTAGGTTACAACCAGGTCTAGGAACAAGCCCAGAATAATTACAAATCAAAAACATCAAAAACCACGTGATGAATAGAGATCGATAATCCACAACCAATGGGTAACACCGACAGTCTGCACTCTTGCCATATCCGGTGGTGAATGTTCATTGATAATTAAACAACTCGGCCGATGATGATGCTGAACACATATGCAATTCCACAGTGATGATGTAAGCTAAAATATTATAGCGCAAGACCAGACTGAAAAAAATTCAGCACTCATTAGCCAAAAGGGCCCAGTGTATGATACATTTAGGCGTTCTTCGGAGATCAAGCATGACAGATGCAAGACTTTATTCAAAGATATGAAGTCTTATCTTGATAGAAGGGGTAAGGCATTAGAGCCTGTCAAGTTTAGGGACCCGGATAATATTCCGGAAATTGCACAGAAGCCTTGGACTCCATAACTCACTGGGCACACAGCTGAACTTTTCAGGTTCAGTTACTGCACTTGCATGGAGAATTGCCATGTTCATGGAATGTACACAGAAAGAACGAAAAATCTGACACACTGACTTCCCGCCACATGCGTCGACCACCATCATCAGTAAAGTGATCGAAGATGCAATTCACACTTCTTTGAAGTAACGCTTATTCACCACTCAAGATCTCTGTGACGCTCCATTTGGGATGTGCCAGGATCACTCAGTCACTCACCAAATTCTAGTTGCGTTTCATACATGGAAAAAGTAGCTGAAATGCAATTTGAAATTAGTGACTGTCCTTTACTCCAACAAAAACAATTCTTACCAAAGACTGCAAGCAGAATTGGCTTCGATTCCAGTATGTGGAAATCCATCCGCTGGTCTTGTTCCAGCCTGGTAAAAAGGCAGACGGTTTTGCTTACTGGAGTTCTAACGTGCCAGTACCAGCACATCACTGGAGGAGTCCAGCAGTGTTGTGTTAAGTTCAACCATCTTTAATCGTCTATTTCCAAAATTATCTTCATCTGGTCATAGGTTTGGGTGTCTGCTTATGATCGTAAAAGATTCAGCATCATTCAAGGATCGTCAAGTACTGAAGCAGTCCGTACACAATTGCAACAAGATCTTGACACTATCCAGGCCTGGACTGACACGTTGCAAGTAATATTTCCGCCATATCAGTGCCAAACAATTTAACAAGAAAGGTTCTCGCACTTGCGCCTTGACATTCGAATCATCTCAGACTCCAGAAGTTATGGCGGATACTAGTTACTAGAAATCTAACGTGGCTACTCCTTAGGTAAGAAGCCTGGAATCGCGGCTAGTTATTTAATTGAGTACACTGCAAAGTCTATCCGCCATCTGCATGACAAGTCACGCGTGTGATTGAATAGTCTCAATTACTGCCGCGACAAAAATGAACAAATATGGCAGAATACACGAGAAAGTCTTCCACTCGTTTGTGACCCTTTTCACAAAAGCGCTATTTTGCAGCGTACTAGCTAACTGTGAGAAACACCTGTACAATCAACAAAATGCATTTTGGGAACTCATCAAACGTCCTCAGCCAACACCTTGCAAACACATGGCAGCTACGATCAACAAGTACACTGTCAGCTGCTAGCTGGCCAAAATTCACACGGGGTTTCCCCTCCAATAAAATATCGGAGATATATAGCTTTTGCTTGACTGTCGGTTGGTCAAAACCCTGGAATTACTATGCTAATAGTGATGTCGGTGCGAAAACACCTCTGCGACTGCAGTGGTTCAAGGATGCTACTCATCAACATCCAGTCAAGAGCAACAAACGATGACCAGGAAATTACTACAGAGCCTGTAACTCTTGCATTGCATAACTAAATGTTATTTAAAAAACACATCTGCCGCAAACAAATGCGCTGAGAAGCTGATTTGACAATATCTTTAAGTCGGCTATACGTTTGTGTGTGTTACACAGTACGTTAAAGTAGTAACCCTCACATGCTTTTATAAACGTGATAATAAAAAATGACAGAATATTTATCGTGCAGAAGAAAGCCTTTCTGCCCAATTACGATGCACTGCCTCTCAGAAACTGTATTTTTACTTCTGCCACTCCTCTGCATTAACACCATTACCGTCACGACAGAATGACACGTTTCAAAACGCGATGTAATATCTAAAGATGACGCAGGCTTAATAATATAAATATAATCGATGCAAAGACTCACAATGAGCCCTTCATGAATAATCATTTTTCCTTTTCAACATTCAAGGACTTATCTCAGCGTCCAACTGAATTTGTCTTTATTTAACATTTGTTAACATTCACATAACGGGCACGTCATCCCAGTCACAATCTCGGTCACCTGCTTATTGACAACTTCCGAGACATCTCAATATGCTTATACTGGCAAGCGGCTTGTGTGCGCTATTTCAATTTACGAAGGTTTCAGTAGTCAAGTGCTTATAATTTACATTTCGCTCTAACACATGTGCTAATTTGAACTTCCTTTGTTCTGCTCTTTTGGTTAAGTGTCTGGCCCTCTCTTCTAATCATGGCTTAGCTACTTTCATTTGAATTAATGATTGGGATCAATTCAGCAGAAGTAGGGTTATGAATACGTACAATTGTAGCTGGAATTAATCAACACAGCACAAATGCTCCTACTGGTGGTTACAGATTTAGGAAATTGCATTTTGTGCACTAACATACCACTTAAATAAAACATGCGGATACTCAAGGAAATATTGAATTCTAAATTAATGTGCCGGGTAGGTGGATTGGCGACACTTAATCTACACATAATTGGAAAACATGAATTGGATACTCTAACTTTTTATATAAAAAACATGCACTTCTATTAAATGTGTTCGAATCACCAGTGTACCATGTGACATAAAGTTGTGTTGATGAATTATTGACTTAACTTGAGTTTTCCAGATCCATCGTCAAATTCAAGTTTGAATTTTGATTTGTTATCCACGCAAACACGGGGAGAATGTGCAAACTGTTTAATGGCCACAAGCAGTTAGATTGCTTGCAAATATATTCAAGGGATTGCTCTTATTCCTCACGAAACTTGCAATGAAGAGATGACTCGCATTATTTTTGCGAGATAAACTACACGGCCTTCTGCAAGATTTTGTCGTGGTTCCCCAGGACGACAATTTGTTTGTACCTATTCAAATATTAAAACACAGAGAGTCTGAGGAGCGATCTTCCAAGCAGTGAACTTTATTTTTCTTAGCATAAGAAAAACAGAGCTGAGATTGTCCGGAGCAATCTAAAAAGCTTCAGGGCTTACCGCCTTTTATGTACATTTTAACTCCATGATTCAAACTCTTATCTTAATTTACAGCCCTCTTATCTTGCTTTCCTTACTTTGGCCACCACTGTTTATAGTGAGCCTCTATCTGTCTCAGTCAAGACTGGTCGTTTCTCTCTCTGCTTCGTCAACCATGGTAGCCATAAGTCAGTCCTTATCTCGTCTCTGTAAACTTTCCTGCTTGTGTCGTGGTTTTTGCTGACCAAGGCCGAATGTATACAAAAACAGGCTTCCTTCATTCCTGTCTTTTTATGGCCCTTATTTATGGCCAACCATTTTAGTTAAGCCCTGAGCCGTGTTCATTGTTTTCCCAAGTGACTGTTGTATTTTAAATGTTAGGTAAAGCTATACTCTTTTTCTGGGTCTTCTGCTTTAATCATATTAACTATACTTGATTACATTAGCTATACTTGATTACCTTAGCTATACTTGATTACATTAGCTATACTTGATTACATTAGCTATACTTGATTACATTAGGTCACACAAAGTTACCCTGGGTTACACACTCATCTCAATACTCACCTAAATCTACTTTATCATTTCACTAAAACCTATGATTCTAAACTTGGTACCTAACTCATACAATATCCAGTACAAATTCCCTTACATGTCCCCCCTTTGAGGCTATTCCCTAGCCTCACACAAAGTACCAAGCTCAAATAATCCCCTTACTGGATCCCATTTACAATTTATTTTAAACACTTTTTGCAGGCAATGTGGAGGAGCCGAATACTTTGGTCAGGGAACAATGTCCCTAATTCTTCTTTATCATAATTCATCTATCCAGGTTCTAATTCTCGGGTCGCTCCCCCAGATTGCTTGCTCCTGACAGTCATCAGCCAAAAACCTTCCCACCCTTGTCAAGGGAAGGAAAAAAGACTGATTCCTGTGTACAGACTAAGTTCTCCAAGTCTCTTGCGAATTTCAGTCAGGTGCTGTTGTTGGTACAAAGCAATCGTCCATTATTATAGTCCTTTCACAGAGTGACGAGTTTCCATCTCGACCAGGGTCATGGTGAATCCGCTCATCGGAGGCAGCTCAAGGTTTTCCCTTTCCTCCGTTTTTCCTCGCGAACGTGAGCTGCTTGTCACCATCATCTGCCGTGTTGCAACTCTGGTAAGGAAGGATCTCAGGGCGGGTAAAAAACAACAAAATATGAGTCCTAGAACGGTTATGATTATGATTGCTACAGCTCCAGCTTTGGCAAACCATGCCCCCCATCTTCCGAACATCCTATCCAACCAATTCCATGCTTCATGCCCAAACCCAGCATTTTCTTTCACTTCTGCCCTAAGATTCTTCAACTTATTCATGGCCCGTGTAAATGACCCCTCTGGATCAGTGTTGTTAGGGATAAATGTGCAACACTGATCTCCAAACATAACACAGACCCCTCCTTTCTCCCAAATAGTATCCGTACTCACTGATCGCCTACGTCTTGTTTGTCTTAATACTCTACCTTCCTGATTCCGCACCCCTATGTCATCTGCATCCCACTTTCCCTTGTTACGGGTCAAGGAAGTCCCCCAGGGAAATAGGTTCCAAGTCCCCTGTGGGGAATGAGGCCCTCTCACCGTCCTCACCTCCCTCGGCACCGTGACTAACAGGCTGAAGCTGGGCATTTGTATCATCAGCCAGCTCATGCACAGAACCACTCTCATCATCATTTATTATTTCTGCTGTACTTTGGCTCTGCTCCTCCCCCTCACGATTATCCTCGTGTAGTGCTATCTCTTCCTCGCTGCTACTTCTATCCGCCCTACCTCTAACTTCAGTCTCCCTTCTCTCCCCTACCCCGGGTACCGTTCTGGTACAATGGTTCAAGTGATACCACAGTGTACTGCCTTCTACTTGCAACGCCGTGGGAGATACTCTGGTGACTTCAAACGGCCCTTCTCGTCTGGGTTCATGCCAACGTCTCCGGAACTTTCTGATGTATACTTGATCTCCCGGTGTGATCTGGTGTTCCGTGGCAGGGCTCTCCTCCTCCTTGGCCTTTTCCTGTTCAAAAATAGTTCTATGTATAAAAGTTAATTGTCGTACATACTCTCTTGCATCCTGATCTAAACACTCCAATGTGGGGCCCCCTGCTCCCCCGATCTTTGGCACCGGCATTACTCTTCCTGTCATCATCTCATGCGGGCTTAAATGTGTGATTCTGTTTTCCTGACTCCTGTACTGCATTAAAGCCAATGGCAGAGCATCTATCCAGTTTTTTCCTGTCTCACTACAAATTTTGCTTATTTTAGCCTTGAGGGTTCCGTTTGCTCTCTCCACCATTCCTTGGGATTGAGGATGATACACACATCCAAACCTCTGCTTTATACGGAGTGCTGAGAGTGTCTCTCTCAGTGCCCTCCCTATAAAAGCAGATCCATTGTCTGAACTTAATTGCATGGGTATGCCAAATCTTGGGATAATTTCTTTTGACAGGAAGTTAATTACCGTTCCAGATCCTTGATCTTTGGATGGCGTTGCTTCTATCCATCTGCTGAATCTATCAATAATCACTAGCATGTATCTTTTTCCTCTTACCACCTTTCCCATATCCACATAGTCCATGCATAGATGTTTAAACGGCCCTTCTGGAATGGGTATGTGCCCTATTGGGGCAGTAATGCCTTTCCTGATATTATTCTGAGCACACACCTCACACAGACCCAGTATGTAGTCAATTGAGTTCTGCAGGTATGGTGACCAGAATCCTTCTTTCTTAATCTTCCTAGCCACTTCTCCTCTCGCACAGTGATCCACCCCGTGTGCTTCACTAATTAGTACGGTTAGTAACGATGTGGGTGCTATGATCAACCCTTCCCCATTTCTCCATATTTTGTCATGTTGTCCCTGTAATGCTCCTCTCTCTCTCCACATTGTTTTTTCTGCTACAGGGGCTTCTTCCTGTAATTGTGCCACATCTTCTAATGTGATTTGAGGTTCGATATTCCCCACACCTGGCCCTGGGTGCGGCCTTGCTATTTCTACTGGGGCTATCGTAGCCTCAATGTACCCTGATGCTTCTTTAGCCGCCTTGTCAGCTTTGGTATTTCCCTGTGTGATGTTATCTGTTCCCTTTTTATGCGCCTGACACTTAATTATGGCTAATTCCCTTGGGCCCATCATAGCCCTTATTAAAGCCCTGATTTGAACTTCGTGTTGAATTGGTCCTCCTCCGCTTTTCATAAATCCCCTTTGCTTCCATATTGCCCCAAACAGGTGACAAACCCCGTGGGCATAGGCCGAATCAGTATAAATTTCCACTGCTTCCCCGTTTGCTAATTCACATGCTCTGGTCAGTGCTTCAAGCTCCGCTAACTGGGCTGAGCATGGCTGCTCACATTCTTTTGCCTCCACTACCTCAAATGTTTTCCCTTTCTGTTCAACTACTGCATAGCCAGCATGATTTCCCCTATGATCCCTATGGCACGAGCCGTCAACATACAACGTTCTCTTTTCTTCTGTGTTTAACCTATCTGCCTTCAGATCTTTCCTCAGTTTCATAAACGCTCTTGTCTCTCTCACACACTCATGCTCCTCTCCCTCATGTGGCAATGGCATATAGTCAGCTGGGTTGGCCCTATTGCACTTTACTATCGTAATGTCCGGGAATGTGGTCAGCATTTGAAAATGGTGAATTCTAGCCGGCGTCAGAACAAACTTCCCTTTTTCAATCAATTCAGCTATTTTATGGTATACATGTATGTTTATCGGATATCCCATTGTGACCGTAGCTGCCTTTTCGTACGCCCACCAAGCTGCTGCCAGGCCTTGATAACACGGCGGGTATCCCATTGCTACGTCATCTAGCTTGGTACTATAATATGCTACAGTCTGCCTTCGCCTTCCCTTGCAACTTTCCTGTGTTAACACTGCTGTAGCAAATCCGGCTTCTCTGTTACTCACAAATAAATCAAAGGGCTTGTCATAGGTCGGTAAAGCCAATGCTGGTGCCTGTGCCATTTCACTCTTTATATTCTCAAATGCTTCTAGCGCATCTTTGTCCCATTTTAGTTTGGCTTTTAATTCGTCACACCCTGCTTCCTTCATTATCTTTCGTAGTGCCTGCGTTTTTTCTGCATAGTTTTCCACCCATTCTGAACTGAATCCTGTCATTCCCAAAAATGTCATCATTTGTCCCACCGTCTGTGGTTTCGGAATTTTCAGTACTGCTTCTATTTGCTGTGAAGCTATCCCCTTCTGCCCTGCGGATATTTCTCTCCCCAAGTATTCTACCTGTCTCTGGCACAGCTGCAGCTTCTTCCAGGATACTTTATGACCCCCCTCTGCTAGTCTTTTCAAAAGTTGTAAACTATCCTTCCTGCATTGTTCTTGTGTCTCTGTGCATAATAATAAATCATCCACATATTGTAGCAGTGTTCCTTCCAACTGTATTCCTTCTAAATCTGCTTTCAACACCTGATTGAATACATGTGGGGAATGTTTAAATCCTTGGGGCATTCTATTGTATGTGTATTGTTTCCCCTCGTACGTAAATGCAAAGAGATACTAACTTTCTGGAGCTAGTGGCACACTAAAAAATGCTGAACATAGGTCGATTACCGTAAACCATCTACTTTCAGGTGGTATATTTGTCAGCAAGGTGTAAGGGTTTGGAACTTCTACGGGCATATCTTCCACTACCTCATTAATTGCCCTTAGGTCATGCACCAATCTCCATTTTTCTCCGTCCGCCTTCTTTACTGGTAGGAGCGGGGTATTACACCTACTCCGGGTTTCCTTTAATACCCCTGCTTCTATCAATCCCTTAATCGTTTCTCTAATTCCTTCAATTGCTTCTGTCTTGATTGGGTATTGTGGTCTATAGGGCCCCTGGCGTCCTGTCTTTAATCTGACTTCAACTGGATTAGCGTTTTTAACCCTCCCTACATCCGTGTCCTGTCTGGACCACAACTCCTGTGGGAGGGAATTCAAATCCTGCTCTAAGCTCTCTCTCCATTCCCGCTCCTGTTTCTCACTTTGCACTCCTATTGTTATCTGCTTTGGTGTCCCAAGCATCCTAACATCCAAAATTATTTTTGTCATTTGTCCATCGCTGGACGTCCAAATATCTGCACTATCTGTCTGTACAAATTCTAAGTCTTGCGCTCTTAACACCATGGGTCCTAGGTCCTTTGATCTATATCCCGGATTAACTTTCAATGTGACATGTGGCTCCGCCCCAGGTACCGAGAACCATTTGTCAATCCATTCATTCCTAACGATTGCGAGGGCCACTCCCTCTAGTCCAATTAAAATACTTCCTGACTTTATTTCCTGTTCTCGTCCTGCCTCCTTTTCCCATTTCTCTTGTATTTCAGGTGCCTGTCCTTCATCAAATATCATTGTACTATGTAATTCTGTTCTCGGCCACTTGGCTTGTGGAACCCAAGTGTCTATAAGTTTTCCCCAGACTGTCCAGATCTGTTTTTTAATTTGTTCCTCTATATCTCCCAGCCAATATACATTAACCCCTTCCTTTCCTGGTACCTCAAGTGAATACATTCCCATCAAATCAATTCCTTGTTCGGTACATTCTAATTTCAGTCCCAGACCTAGGATTGCGTCCCTTCCCAATAGATTTAAAGGAGTTTTATCATATACTAAAATAGGTACATGGGTAGTTTTATTTCCAATGGTAATAGGCACCGGCATCGTCATTTGAGCTAGTGTTATTTTCCCCGAGAACCCCACAGTTTTTACAAACCGGTTTGACAATGGTAGGTGATCCGCATATTTTGTTTGTATGCACGTACAGGTGGCACCGGTGTCTATCATCATGGGGACCTCGATCCCGCCTACTCTAGCATTAACTATAGGTTCCTGCTCTGCGGTTTCTGTTATTTGTACGTACTGTCCTACCATTTCGGGGTTCTCTGGGCCTCTCTATGCGAAACTCTGATGGTTCCCCGGCCCTTGAAACATCGGGACGCTGTTCGGCGACCCTTGGATCAGCTGTTGGCCTGCCTGTTGCTGGTTTTCTCCCTGTCTGGTGGAATTCCGCGGGCAATTCCTTTTTATGTGACCTGTCTCCCCGCACCCCCAGCACACACCTGGAGGGCCAGGCAGTGGTCCCTGTCTCGGAGTTTGATAATTAACCTGTCCCTGTCCTCTCTGATTCTGAAAGGGTGGCCTACCACTTCCCTGTCTTTTCCCATTTTTATTCCAGTCAGTCTGATTTTGTAGGGCGTATCGGTTTTGATAATTTAGGCTGTGGGCTTCTGGGTTTATGGGCAGTGGGAAGGCAGAAATGTTATAGGTTACGATGGGCTGGCCTCCATCTCCGCTTCCCCCTATTGTTAGTGCAGGTATTTCCCCTGGCTTCTGTTCCACCATCATCGGTGCTATTTTTCTGGGTGTGAGATCTTCTTTTGCCTTTAGCTTATCTTTGTTTTTGATCTCCTCCAATTGTGCCTGAAGGAGTTTACGTTGTATCTCCTTCAGCTGTTTGTCTGCATTCTTTTCATCTTTGCGATGTCTTTCTACTGCATGGGCAACATAATCCACAAACTCCCGGTAACTTTTTGAGTCCAAGCCCACTACATCCTCCAGTTTTGTTTTAGCTGAGACTGGCAGGCCCTCTAGAATTGCAGCCCGGAACATGGAGTTGGTCAGCGGGTCTGTTAGAATGTCCCTCTCCGTGTCCCTTTTCCACCTTTTTAATTGATTTTCCACATACACAGCTGCATTCTCCTCCTCTCCCAGTGGCTCTCCCCTTAGGGTTTTTACATCCATTCGATTGGGGTACATATTCCTTAGTGCCTGCCATATGTCTTGTCGGTACGGGTCCATTAGTGTCCCGTCTACGTTTGGGTCATGAGCTGCGGTCTGGATTCCGGCACGTCTCATTACTTCTGCCATTTGGTCCATTCCTAGCACTTTTGTCAGGAGAGCTTTGATGTCACCCAGTGCCATCCTTTTTCCCACCATTCCTGCTTCCAACTGTCCAATCCACCTTCCAGCCCCATCCAAAATATTGGGTAATTCATTAATTAGATTAGGCAAATCCTGACCTGACCAAGGGATATACTGTGCTCTGCCACCTTTCAGAATCACCGGGAACACCTTTTTCTTTCTTTTTTCCACCTCTGGAAACTTTACAGTTTGGTGTCTTACCCGCGTCGATTTTCTTTGTTCTCCTAACACTGATTGTCCCCCTTCGCTGTCACTACTTTCTCCTGTCTCTCCTTCCGTCTCTTCCTCGACTCTTACTGGGTGCTCCCACGTCCATGCATCCCCCTTTTCTCGTCTTTCTGCCTCTTTGCGCCTTTTCCCACATTTTTCCTCTATGCTTCTTCTTCTTTCTCTTTCCTTTCTGCTGGCTTTGACCCTCTTTCCTTCTATTTTTCCCTGTGACGCCTCCCTTTCACCCTCGCAAGAATCAGGACTTGTTTGTCCCTCATCTTTTCTTCTATCATTCTCTCCCTCCTCTTCTCGTTCCTTTTCTTTTTCCATTCCCTTTTTTGCCCATTCCAAAAGGTCTATTACATCTACTTCGTCCTGCAACTGCTTTCTCTTTTGGCTTAACTCATCCAACTCCTCTTCTGTTTTCCTCGTCTCTTCCTCTACACCTTTTTTCTTTTCTAGCTCCCTTCGTTCCCAATCCTCCGTCGTCATCTGTTTTGTCTCAAATGCTCCCTCAAAATTCATCGTGCCTGATATAACTGGGTACAGTCCCGTGGAACCCTGTTCCTCTGAGTATGGGGGCGGGACTACATTTGGATCTTCTAATTTTGCTTTTTCCTGAAGTTGCACTGGCATTTGCATCCATATTTCCCTCCATGCCCTTCTCCTTTCTTTCCCTTCCTTTTCAAACAATGCCAGTATCTCTAGTTCCTTTTCTCGCTTCTCCTTTCTTTTCTTAGATTTATCTTTTATTTTATAGTTCTTTATCATTCCCTTCTGGTCCTCACATCTCTCTACGCACCATGTGCCTTCCTCCGGCCACGGTGTATTAGTTTTACTTGTTCTTTTGGCCCATTTTTTAGAAACGTGTTTTATGTCTCCCCTGAGGGCTGGGAATTTATCCCCTAATGTTTCCACTGGTGTTTTAATTTGGTGTGCCATTACTTGTCTTTTCGGATTACTGTCACAATTTTTATCACTTAATCCGTCAGAGTTGGGTGTTACAGTGATTATTACTTGCTGTGTCGTTTTTCCGTGTTCAGTCCCCTGTTTACCTTTCTCTTGGGTGTCCCTTGACAATATCTGTAATTCTAACCGGGGTCTCGATATCCACTTCCCCGTAGTCCCCTGTCCCGGCTCTATCTTCCTTTCCCGGGCTAGAGGGTAGTAGGTTTTTACGTGCTTGTCTATGTCTATAGAAACCCTATATCGATCAGATTCCTTTATTAATTTCCCTAGAGTTTCCAAGTTTATTTCGTCTATCCAATTCCTATCAGCTATTCTTTCCCACTTTACATACGGCCACTCGTTCTCTACCTCTTTTAAGTTAGTTATATGTGTAATTTTTCCCCAATCCAGTGTTGCTTCCGTTTTTATTATTATCCCGTCTTAATCCCCTAACTAATCTTCCTTCCCAATCGATTATACCCCTCTTTCCGCTAGGCGGTTTTGTCAGTGTGACCTTTCCACGTTGTTAGTTATTACCCTACCTGTGTTCCGACTCTCCTTCTTATTTCTGTCCTCCACGCTGCTGTCTCAGACCAGTTTGTTCAAATTGGTCTTTTACTTTCTCTATTCTAGCTGTTAATCCCCCCCTCCGGGGTTAGGTTCCCCTCCTATGCTTTTGACTACCGTATTAGGTCAGAGAGTGATCTCTCACTGATCTCTCTCCCTCTCGGCTGACGTCCCTTACCCGAGGTCCTGGGTAGGTTTGGACTGGCAGATTTTCCCCACACTTACTCTCTTCTGGGCAAGTCGTATCCTGGAAAAACCCGCTCCAAACCGGTTGACTTAACCTAATTGCATTACCTTAGCGTTCGGTCTTTTTCTCGTCTCCCTTTTTACCCACTCACAGACAATACAGTATTCACAGTGCGCTTTGCATGCAAAACTCTACTCTTCAGATCAGACTCAGTCTCTCAATACTATTTTACCCAATTTGGTTTTAATCACGCAGGATATCTTTGTGGTTGGGGAGATTCAAGACCAGCAAAGAGCTGAGTGCGCCGGGCCTCGAGATCCCTTTTCTGACAACAAGGATTTACGTGCAATACAAATCTGCTTACCTTGCTGTCAGAATGCCGGCTTTGGGATGTCCAGCCCCGGTCGGACCTTCGCCTCCGCCACTCCTTCCAGATGCTTTTCTGGGCGATCTCTCACCAACCCTGCTCGCAGCGCCAATTTTGTCGTGGTTCCCCAGGACGACAATTTGTTTGTACCTATTCAAATATTAAAACACAGAGAGTCTGAGGAGCGATCTTCCAAGCAGTGAACTTTATTTTTCTTAGCATAAGAAAAACAGAGCTGAGATTGTCCGGAGCAATCTAAAAAGCTTCAGGGCTTACCGCCTTTTATGTACATTTTAACTCCATGATTCAAACTCTTATCTTAATTTACAGCCCTCTTATCTTGCTTTCCTTACTTTGGCCACCACTGTTTATAGTGAGCCTCTATCTGTCTCAGTCAAGACTGGTCGTTTCTCTCTCTGCTTCGTCAACCATGGTAGCCATAAGTCAGTCCTTATCTCGTCTCTGTAAACTTTCCTGCTTGTGTCGTGGTTTTTGCTGACCAAGGCCGAATGTATACAAAAACAGGCTTCCTTCATTCCTGTCTTTTTATGGCCCTTATTTATGGCCAACCATTTTAGTTAAGCCCTGAGCCGTGTTCATTGTTTTCCCAAGTGACTGTTGTATTTTAAATGTTAGGTAAAGCTATACTCTTTTTCTGGGTCTTCTGCTTTAATCATATTAACTATACTTGATTACATTAGCTATACTTGATTACCTTAGCTATACTTGATTACATTAGCTATACTTGATTACATTAGCTATACTTGATTACATTAGGTCACACAAAGTTACCCTGGGTTACACACTCATCTCAATACTCACCTAAATCTACTTTATCATTTCACTAAAACCTATGATTCTAAACTTGGTACCTAACTCATACAATATCCAGTACAAATTCCCTTACAAAGTCTTGCTGCCATAAAGCTAACATTACACATAATTGTGACCGGAGCACCAATTGTCTGATTTTATTTCAATTTCAATACAATACAATAATATGTTGGGGATCGTGTGATTTTCATACATCGAGTTCGATCTGAGTGAGGGGAAGAAATACATTGCTCAATATGATCTCGAAGAATACTAGTTTATGCGGTCTGTGCATGCATAGACGGGTGACTAATGGCCGCTGGACTGATAGCGAGGAGTTTGAAACCAAAATAAGGACATGAAAAATAATGTATGCATGTGAGGTTTGGTGCGGGTGTTCCGAGTAATCTAAAACTGCTAGAGCAGGAGAAAGTCGTTTAATCGGACGGAAACTGAAAATCAAGTTCAGAAAGGAGTGTCTATTGCAGAGGAAAGTCGTCAATGAGTGTGTAATGGGAGCAGGAAGACGCACGAACTTTGTTCACTGGAAATATCGATGTAAACATACAGAGCGGTAGAGGAAGACAAGCCGAAGGAAAACGGAAGTAAGAAACCGAGAAAGTGTGTGGTGCATGGCAGAGCGATGGAAATGACAATACATCAATCATAAGGCAAAACAAAATATATGCATGTGTGTGTATATAAATATATTTGTGTATAAGTGATGATATGCAACTGCAATGAATTTAACCTTGAATAGAAAATTGACGGAGTCAGTAAGATGCATAAAAATGTTTCGTGCACAGCTATGCATGAGAAGAAACTGTCTTAAAATGATATCGCACCGCTGCATTTGCAGATATTTCCACTCACAGAAGAAAATGAAACAATAAAACTATCCTTCAGTCGCCAGGAAGAAGTAAAGGAGACTAGTTCTATTTAAGAGCTCTGATGTTGACTTCCGGTGGCGGCAATGCCGAACGAAGCCGCACGTTCGGCAGCTCCCGCTTGTTTAGGATATTCGGGCTCTTTCAAGAGCTCGCAAGGACGCTGTTTCAACTTTCCCCCGGGGGAAACACAGCCAGTGTGCCCAACAGGTGGTGGATGGACTGGACTCGCAGCGGAGCGGTCCAAAAATCGGTTTTACTTCAGAGAACGGCGAGAGGCAGAAAAGGCAAGATTGCGGAGGGCGGGGAAGCAGCGTGGCAGCTGTGGGCGCGGAAGCAGGAGGAGCTGCTTCAGCGCTCCTTCATGGAGCTCAAAGCCGTGATTCTGGAGCCGTTTAAGACCTCACTGGCTAAACTGGTGGCGACGCAGTCAGCTCAGGCCGGTGAGATTCGGGAGAGCGGCAGAAGGCCTCGGAGAATGAGGATGAGCTTTTGGGCCTGGCAGTGAAAGTGGAGTCGCTCAAGGTACTGCACAAGAAATGGCAGGCGAGGATGGAGGAGATGGAGAACCGCTCCCGACGGAAGGATCTACGGTTTTGGGCCACTCGGAGGGGCTGCAAGTTTCGGATTTGGTGGCCTATGTGTTTGTAATGTTAAACTCGCTGATGTGTTTAGGGTCGTTTCGTGGTCCCCTGGAGCTGGAAGGCGCCCATCCAGTGCTGCAGCGGAAGCCCAGGCCGAACGAACTGCCCAGGGTTGTGCTGGTCCGTTTTCACTGCTTGGTTGACCGGGAGTGCGGGTTGAGGTGGGCAAAGAAGGAGAGGAGCAGCAGGTGGGAGAATACATACGTTCGGATTTTTCAGGACTGGAGCGCGGAGGTGCCAAGGAGAAGGGCTGGCTTCAATCGAGCCAAGCGAGTGCTCCACAGGAAGGGGGTGAATGATGGCCTTCTACAGCCTCCTCGCCTCTGGGTCATGTACAAGGTCCGCCAGCTGAACTTTGACTCTCCAGAGGAGGCCTGGGCATTTGTCCAGGTTGAGAACTTGGATTCGGACTGAGGACTGGGGGGCTGGGGGGGGGGGGGGGGGGAAATGGACTTTGCTTGGATGCTTTGTCCTCTTGGGTATCCTTTCGCCCATAATGGTTGTGTTTGCTGATGGTTGTTTCCTGTTTGTTTTTCCGTTTTTGCTTTTTGAGTTATAGTTATTTGGGTTCTCTCTGGGTTTCTTTGGGGCTGTTGGTTATTTATTGTGGTGTTTTTTCTTTCCCCTGGTGGTTTGGGGAGTAGTTTGGGGTCCTGATGGGTCATGTGTCCGTCTTTTTACCGTGTCTTGGTTCGAGGGGTGGGGCTTGGGTTGGAAGCGCGGGCTCTCTTCCCGCGCCGTAGGAATTGGGGCGGGACCGACTCTGGGAGGGAGGGATTGGCGGCTGTGTTGCATCCGGGTGGGGGGTCGTGGTTATGGCGGGAGTAGCCTGGGTCAGCAGAAGTCAGCTGACTCACGGAAGTATAATGTTGGGGGTAACGCAGCTGGGGAGGCTAGCTTGGGGGGGGTGGTGGGTTTGGGGCGGAGGAGGAGAGGGGGGGTTCAGGGTTGTTGCTGCAGGGACTGTGAGAGAATGACTTGTGAAGGTGGGGTTGGGAGGGGGTTTGCCACCGTGCAGAGCGGGCTTGGGGGGTTCCTTGGTCATGTGGTGGGTTGAGGAAGGGCTATGGCTGATCGGCGTAGATGGGAAGGGACGGCCCCTCGGGTTCGGTTGGTCACATGGAACGTGAGGGGGGTAAATGGTCTGGTGAAGCGATCGCGGGTCTTGTCTCACTTGAAGGGACGTGGCTATGCTCCAGGAAATGCACCTCAGGGTTATGGATCAGGTGAGGCTAAGAAAGAGTTGGGTGGGACAGCTGTTTCACTCGGGGCTCAATGCAAAGAACCGTGGTGTGGCAATTGTCGTGGGTAAGAGCATGTCGTTCGTTGCATCCAAAGTGGTGGCGGATAGTGCAGGTCGATATGTGATGGTGAGTGGGAGACTTCAGCGGGAGAGGTTGGTCTTGGTTAATGTTTATGCCCCCAACTGGGATGATGCGGGCTTCATGCGGCGTATACTGGGCCTGGAGACAGGGAGATTGATTCTGGGTGGGGACTTTTACATGGTGCTGAATCCGGCTCTTGACCGCTCGAAGTCTGGGACGGGCAGGAGGCCGGCAGCGGCCTCAGTGCTGAGCGGGTTCATGTATCAGATGGGAGTGGTGGACCCTTAGAGGCTTTTGAGGCCGGGGGTAAGGGAGTTCTCCTTTTTCTCCCATGTTCATAAGGCGTACTCCCGGATTGACTTTTTCGTGCTTAGCAGGGCACTGATCCCGAAAGTGGTGGGGGTGGAGTATTCGGCGATAGCCATTTCTGATCATGCTCCACATTTGGTAGACCATGTGCTGGGGGAGGGGAAGGATCAACGCCCGCTGTGGAGGTTGGATGTGGGGCTTTTGGCAGAGGAGGAAGTGTTTGGTCGGATCCGTCGGGGGGTTCCAGGTAAATTTCTCGAAATCAATTGCTCGAAACCTAATTGCTCGAGTCAATTGCTCGTAAAATCATTTCTCGAACTATCAATTGATCGAAAGACAGATTGCTCGAATGCCGACATTCATTCTTTAAACGATCACTAATAAATATTTAAACGTTAATTACCAATTCTTTCAAAGCAATTCACTCTTTAAACGATAACTAATAAATAATTAACCGTCAAACACCACTGCTAAATACTATTAATTCTGACAACCTCGAACCCTCAAGATGGATATAAGTTTCATAGCGAGCAAAAAAGGGAAGCAGAAATTGTGTTTGGATGGTCACCTATATATTAAGGACAAAGCGGTGAACAATAAGATATATTGGAAATGTGAAATGTCCAAAACAAGAAAATGTTGTGCGCGTGTTATCACAATTGATGATAGTATCACGAAACAAAGTGGGAATCACAACCATGCAGGAGACGCTGCTGGTATTGAAGCTACTAAAGCAATGGAGAAAGTGAAAGAACATGCGATGAATAGTCGAGATACACCGCAATGTATTGCCTCAATTGCCTCATGTGCCTCAATAGAGGTAAGTGGTGCTGCAGCTGTGAAGCCCCCTTCAGTAGAAAATATGAAAAGAACCATACGCAATACACGCGCAAGAAAGAATGTTGGACATGCTTTGCCTACTAGTTACCTCGATATCCCTGAAGAGTTTACAAAAACCAGCAAAGGAGATTTATTCCTTATTTATGACTCTGGTCCCACAAATGGTCGTATATTAATTTTTGCAACCCAAAAGAATCTCAATATCTTAGTACGTTCGGAGCACTGGTATGCTGATGGAACATTTAAAACTGTGCCCTCGATTTTTACTCAATTGTATACAATACATGGTGTGAAATCAGGTAATGTTATACCCCTTGTATATGCACTGCTACCTAACAAGACTGAAGAAACGTATAGGAAGTTCCTGATGGTTTTAAAAGAAAAAAAACCATATATTCCAGCCATTGACAATAATGATTGATTTTGAAATGACCATGGTTAAGGCCATAGAACAAGAATTTCAAATGTCTAAATGTCGTGGGTGTTTTTTTCATTTTTGTCAAACCTTTTACAGAAACATTCAAGGAAGTGGCCTAAAGCTTATATGCGACACCAATGCAGAATTTGCTTTTAAAGCTCGTCTCTTGTCTGCATTGGCATTTATACCGATACCCAATGTTGTGGCAACATTTGAATCTTTAACTGAAAATGAGATTTTTCCAGATGAACTTCAAGGAGTAGTGGATTAATTTGAAGATACGTGGATTGGTCGGCCGTATAGACACAACCGTAGACGTACTCCTATATTTAAAAATGAAATGTGGAACTGTTTCGATTACGTCAAAGAAGGATTGCCGAAAACGAACAATTCTATTGAGGGATGGCACAACAGTTTCCAACATCAACTAAGTGCTTGTCATCCGTCGATTTGGAAGTTTATAGATGGCTTAAAGCGAGAGCAAAGTTTACACGAGTTGCAAATCGAACAATTTGTGGGAGGTGTGAGTACAGCTGTGAGCAGAAAAAAATACAGTGACTCCGCACAACGATTACAGGATATTGCATCAAAATATAACGAAACGGGAAATGTAGAAGAATATTTAAGAAGTGTGGCACACAATATTGCATACCAATGGAGTAGCCAACATATATTGCCAATCCTGAAATTTAACTTCATTTTTTTCTTACTAAAATCTTTTAAAATTTTTATAAATTGTAAAGACTAATAAAATTATGAATTGTAATTGTTGGTAATTTAAACTTTTAATAAATTGTAAAGACTACTAAAATTATGAATTGTAATTGTTGGTATTATTTATTGAACCAATTAATTGTTTTTTATTAGTTGCTTTTTTATGTAATGAACCTTGTTCATCTTGGGTATACCTTTTTTGAAGTACTGCTTTTCGAGCAATCAATCATTCGATCAATTGATAGTTCGAGAAATAATTTTTCGATCAACTGACTTCGAGCAATTAGCTTTCGAGCAATTGATTTCGATAAATTTACCAGATACCCCGTCGGGGTACCGAGGGGTATCTAGAAAACAATGACAACCGGGAGGTGCAGGTTGGGATGGTTTGGGGAGCGCTAAAGACAGTAGTTAGACGGGAGCTAATCTCTATTCGGGCGCACAGGTAGAGGGGGAGAGGGTCGAGAGGGAGAGGCAGGTGGAGTAGATGGTCAGGGTGGATAGGAGATATGCAGACACCGAGGAGGAGGTGCCGGCGCCGGCGCCGCCTCCAAGTGGAGTTTGACATTTTAACCACCCGTAAGGCGGAGGTGCAGTGGAGGAGGGCACAGGGGGTGGTGTATGAGTACGGAGAGAAGGCAAGCCGAATGTTGGCTCACCAGCTCCGGAAGCGGGAGGGAGCTTGAGAAAGTGGGTGGGCCACGGATGCGGGTGGGAACTTAGTGCGGGGTGGAAAGGATATCAATGGGGTGTTCAGATCCTTTTATGAGGGGCTATATCGGGCGGTACCACCCGGGAAAGCAGGAGGGACGGACCGTTTTTTGGATAAGCTGTAGTTCCCAAGAGTAGTGGACGAGCGGGTGGAGGGTTTGGGGGCCCTAATTGAGCTGAAGGAGTTGGTAGAGGCGCTGGGAAGCATGCAGACAGGGAAAGCCCCGGGGCCTGACGGCGCTTTCTTTTATAAGAAATTTTCAGATTTGCTGGGCCTGCTGCTGGTGAGGATCCTGAATGAGGCCTGGGGGGGGGAGAGCTTTGCCCCCGACGATGTCCAGGGCAATTGTCTTTTTGGCCTGAAGCGGGACAAGGACCCCCTTCAGTGTGGGTCTTATAGGCCGATCTCACTCTTAACGTAGAAGTCAAGTTGTTGACAAAGGTGCTGTCCAGGAGTGTGGAGGATGTCGTCCTGACGGTGATTCATGAGGACCAAACGCGATTTGTAAAGGGAAGACAATTGATTGCCAACGTGCTGAACCTCCTGAATATTATGATGATGGTCCCGGTGGTTAGGGAGTCAGAAATAGTGGCGTCCATGAATGTGGAGAAAGCTTTTGAAAGGGTGGAGTGGAGTTAACTGTGGGAGGTGCAGCGGAGGTTTCGGTTTGGTGAGGGGTTCATTAGCTGTGTGAGGTTGCTGTACAGCTCCCCGTTGGCGAGTGTAGTGACGAATGGGAGGAATTCAGAGGAATTTCGGCATTCCAGAGAGACGAGGCAGGGGTGCTCCTTATCTCCCCTGCTCTTCGCGTCAGCAATTGAGCCCCTGGCCATGGCGCTGAGGGACTCGAAGAGTTGGAGGGGGATTGTGCGGGGTGGGGGGAGCGGTGGGGGAGAGGAGCACCGGTTGTCGCTGTGCGCAGATGATCTGCTGCTTTATGTCGTGGACCCGGCTGAGGGGATGCCAGAGGTGCTGAGGATACTTGAGGAGTTTGGGGACTTTTCGGGATATAAGCTAAATCTGGGGAAAAGCGAGCTGTTTGTCCTGCACACTTGTCTGGAGAGGGAGATTGGGGAACTCCCGTTGAGGAGGGCTGCGGGGAGCTTTAGGTATCTTGGGGTCCACATGGCTAGGTCCTGGGGGGGCTATGCATAGGCTTAACTTTTCGAGGCTGGTGGGGCAGATCATGGAGGAGTTCATGGGGTGTGATGCATTTATGCTCTCGTTGGAGGGCAGTGTCCAGCCGGTTAAAATGACTGTGCTCACGAGGTTTTTGTTTCTTTTCCAGTGCCTCCCCATGTTGTTCCCGAAGGCTATTTTAAGAAGGGTGAATAAGTCGATTTTTGGGTTTTTTTTGCGTGCGGAACGCTCCGAGGGTAAGGAGGGTATTTTTGGAACAAAGAAGGGAGGTAGGGGGCCTGGCACTGCCCAACCTGTGTGGATATTATTGGGTGGCGAACGTGCCGATGATTCGCAGGTGGATGACGGAAGGGGAGGGTGACACATGGAAGAGGCTGGAGGTGGCATCCTGTGCGGGTACGAGTCTGAAGGCCTTGGTGACGGTTCCACTTCCACTCCCCCCGGCAAAGTACTCCACGAGTCCGGTGGTGCTTGCGTCCCTCATAATCTGGGGACAGTCGAGGCGGAATATGGGGGAAGTGAAGGCCTCAGTTTGGGCCCCGATACCGGGCAATCAACGTGTTGCGCCAGGGAGAACGGGTGGGGGATTTTGGACTTGGCACAGGGCAGACATCAGACAATTTGGGGACCTCGTCTTGGATTGGATGTTCGCGACTCTGGAGGAGGTGGTGGGGACGTGGAAGCTTCCCCCCCCCCCGGGAACGCTTTTAGGTATATGCAGGTCAGGGACTTTCTTACGAGGTATGTGGAGGAGTTTCCGCGGCTGCCGTCAAGGGGGGTGCAAGACAGGGTGCTTTCGGGTCGTGGGTCGGGGAAGGGAAGATCTCGGCTATCTAGCAACTCATGCAAGAGGAGGAGGACGCCTCAGTAGATGAGTTCAAAGCGAAATGGGAGGAAGAGCTAGGGGAAGAGATTGAGGATGGGATATGGTCGGACGCCCAGCAGAGGGTGAATTCTTCCTCCTCTTGCACACGGTTCAGCCTAATTCAGCTGAAGGTGATGCAAAGGGCTCACATGACAGGGGCAAGGATGAGCCGGTTTTTCGGAGTGGAAGACAGGTGTAGGAGTTGTTCGGATGGCCCGGCAAACCACACCCATAGGTTTTGGGCATGTCCGGCTCTGGAGGGGTTTTGGAAGTGATTTTGTCGGAAGTGGTTTGGTCAAGGGTCAGGCCGTGTTGGGGGCTCGCGATCTTTGGGGTAGCTTCGGAGCCGGGAGTTCAGAAGGCGAGAGAGGCTTGCATTCTGGCCTTTGCTCTGTTGTAGCCCGGCGCAGGATTCTGTTACAAAGGAGGGATACGCGGCCCCCAAGTTCGCAGACCAGCGTCAATGACATGGCTGGGTTCGTCAAGTTGGCGAGGATGAAATTTGCCCTGAGGGGGTTGGTGGAGGGGTTGTTTCGCCGGTGGCAGCCGTTTCTCGATTTCCTGACGAAGGGGTAGAGAGTGGTCGGCCTCTGCAGCAACCGGGGTGAGGGGGGGGGGGGGGTGGTTTGGTGATGGTTAGGGGGTGTGTTATGTTATTTTCATCTTCCTTGTATTGTTATTTATTATTATTTATTTTGGGGGGAGAGTTCTTTCCTTGTTCTGTTTTGGCGTGGAAACACGCCTTGTTTGTTTTAAATTGCGTGGAGAAAATTTGTTATTTTTATTTAAAAAACTTGAATAAAAATTATTTTTTAAAACAATAGCACTGATGTTTTCTTTCCTGCTGTATATTTGTACACACTTTCACTAAAAATCCCTCATAAACACACTGAATGTGATTGCTTTGCCGACACATGCGGCCTTGTGTAATTATATCATGTTAGAGTTGTGTAATACAAAAATAAGACTCTTGGAAATGTACTTTTCATAATCGCCTTCTGATTGTTTTGATCAAACCAATATAAAATAATGCAAGAGCAAGGTATTAAATTGATTGTGATTGCGCACCATGTAGCTTGAAGTTGTGTCTCTTGCTTTTAGGTCGTTAAAAAATGCCAGTCAGAAATTTAGATTTGCTGTCCGTTATCTCTGATCGCATCATAATGGAAAGCGTTCAAAGTCACAAGCCAAAACTTCTGTCCCACAGAACTTAAAAAGAGCAAAGATGGTGAGCAGATCCCACGTTGGTTGTTTGGAGATGCTGCACAATGCCCGCGAGTTTTACATAGAACATTACAGAACAGGCCCTTGATGTTGTGCCGAGCCATGATCACCCTACTCAAACCCACGTATCCACCCTATATCCGTAACCCAACAACCCCCCCTTATCCTTACTTTTTTTAGGACACTGCGGGCAATTTAGCATGACCAATCCACCTAACCCGCACATCTTTGGACTGTGGGAGGAAACGGGAGCACCCGGAGGAAACCCACGCACACATGGGGAGGACATTCAGACTCCGCACAGAGAGTGAGCCAGCCGGGAATCGAACCTGGGACCCTGGAGCTGTGAAGCATTTCTGCTAACCACCATGCTATCGTACTGCCCACGGTTTTTGATCCATTGATGATAATTTGTTTAAATTCCAAGGGTATAAATTCTCCGAAAATTCGCAACACAGATTTTTTAACTGTCTCATGGGTTTGTCAAGTTTTTTTCAGAGTTCGGTGTTGATCTGATACGTCTTGGCGCCGTGCTTGTTTTGACAGATAATAAAATAAAACGTGTGCAAAATATTCCTGAAGCATATGCTTTGTCCCACAGAATTTACGACGTGCAAAGATGGTAAGGAGTCAAGGAACTGGCTTTCTTTGATTAGGAAAGTGGAGTTTAATTGGGCGAACGATTGTTGAGCGTTTAAAGTCTATAGTTAAAAACAAATAAATATTTAATTCATGTAGTAGCAAATAACCTCGTCAAGGACGTTCTCAAGGCTAACAGGACGAAGCCAGTTATTTCTAACGGATATTATCTTCCTGGATATCTAAAGCTTGTCATCCGAAAGAGAGGTGAAGTGTGAAAGGATTGTTTATATTCAGCATGTACAGATTATCTTAAATCCAGAGATTTGTGTTCTACAAATGAGCTTATTCCAAATTATGCAATAGAATATAGCCAAATGGCGCTAATACCTTGACGTACGCATGTTAAGAGCTAGCCAACATTGTATGGTCATAACCGGATATGCAAAAAACAGTGCTGTGTAAAGATCGTGAGAATAGAATCTATGAAATCACTTCAATTGAGTAAAAGTACGGACAACAATACAATGGCGGATATATGTTTAATAGTGCGAAATATTGGGTCAAATAGGTCGGGTGTTAATATATTCATCACCAGGGGCATGTTCAGTATTGATACACCGGGACAATCGGGCCCCAGCTTTTCAGGAGACAGAGAAATGTCACCCTGTCGGTCCAATCGTTTCTACGAACATAAACACAGAGTGACAGAAGTAAAATATTATTTAATTCAATATCACATTGGCGAGAGATATACCCTAAATGCAGGAACTTCGGCATTTTTGTAGTGTAATTAACTTCACACCCGTTGCGAGAAAAACACCGACAGACGAATGCGAGGTGCTTCATTGGACTCAGTTGACGCACAGCATCATGACTTATTTAAAAACAGCATGGTGAAACAGAAACCGCGAATAATCTTACCCTGGCAGCACATTGCTGGCGCATGTAAGATCCACGAAAATACTTGGTGACAGAGTGAACAACTAGACGAAAGTACTTTGGAAAAAAATCCGAATTGCATTTACAAATACTTTTTACCTGAACAGTGAAAAATACAATATAAGAACACGTCATCTGCCAGACATGTAGAAAGGAAAACGCTTATTGAAAAAAGCACTGACCTATGGATCCTGCTTTATATGTGCTCAGCAGCTGATCCCTGTAATTTGGCCCATGACAATGTATTTTCATTGATCGCATCCTAGTAATTATGAGCATGTGAAGATAAAGCAATGCAAGACCACAGGATGTTATTCGTGGATTGTGCATTATTTGGTTCGATGTTGTGTCGTATGGCCATCGAATCTTTCAGCAATATTTGTCTGAAATTTTGGTTGGCTGTACGTGATAGCAGAACGTTTGTCACATCAAATTGGAAAGTGCTGAGAATGCTCACAGCTCTTCTGTCGTACAGAACTCAAGAGGACCAAAGATGGCAAGGCAGCTAAATGTCGGCTGTTTGATGCCTGTGTGAAATTGTTCATGCTGAACAATGTTCGCGACTGTTTGATCCATTCATGAATAATGTTTTCAAATTCAAGTTTTCAAACTTGGCACACTTTTACAATACTTATTTCCAAAGCTATGTTATGTGCCAGTTAGATATTTTATCGGGTTTCAGTTTCGAATTAATGTCTCCTGTTCTCAGGCTCGGTTTGATTTCATGACATAATAAGGCGTGTGCAAAATATTCTCAGGACTACTTTCTGTTCCACAAAATTCATGAAGTCCAAAGCATGAACTCTTTCTCTTTAATGGTTTAAAATGGGATAATATGGACTGTGGTGGAACCTTCCCATTTTTGCATTGCAAATGTGTATATCTATACGACTCATGTGGGCATTGTTAAAGCTGACACAATGACACCATTGGTATCTGACGACCATTGATGGAGGTAAAATAATGTTCCTTGATATTACTCGCTCGCGCTTCCGGAGAGAAAGGATAAGGTGAAGATTTGTCGATCGTTCAGCATTTGCATTTACAGTTGTGTGGCAGAAATGATGTTATACAAAAAAATGCAATCAAAAACGGTATATCATATCTTTATGAAAGTCAGTCCAGAGCGGACGTACACTGCACAGTTATGAGACGATAGGCAGCAGCTTAATATACATGAGATCACAAACCGTTAAAAAGCTGAACTTGAACAAATATATAGACAGCGATATGGCGCCCCAACTATAATTATTAGTCAGAAAAAAGGGGGAAAATGAAATCTCTTGTACTTTTTCATTTCACGTGTGAATGCGACGTACGCCAAATGCGAAAGAAACATCGGGAGCTAAAAACGATTTTTAATCACGTGCTTGCATTGATCAGGGTACGGACAGAGCTGGCATGAGCAGACCTGAGGACCCACGTGTTTTGGGAGAGTTGGAAATTGCGCCATGCGCGGTCACTGGTATTGAAGTGTAGCTACACCGAATGGGGGGTGGGGGGGGGGGGAGACCAAACGCATTCAGATTCAACCAAATGCAGGACGTCTGCATTTGAATAGATTTTCACATTGATAGTGCATGCAAGTAATGTACTCAGAGGAATGAGATGCGGTTCATTGTCTGAGTTTACGCTAAGGGTAATGAATCATTCGAAATATCATTAATGGTCAAAAAACGGGGAATAACCTCCCCATGAACAGTAAACCGTTGATGCGTGTACGCTGCACTAATCTATTGGGTGAAATATAGAACAATTTGTAGAAACGACTTTAATAAAATATCGCAATGCTCCATTTGCCTCTGGAGAAAATGTAACAAATAGAACAAAAGTAGGACACATCAGCCGCATCGCACAAAGGCGGTAGCTATATACATGAGAGCTGATATTTGAACGCCGTTTTATGTTCGCCCAGGCGCTCGACATTAACTTCATGTAGACTGAAATAAACAGGCTTTCGGGAAGTAAATGAATTTACACCAACGTGTCCAATCAAAGACAGCGATATCAATCAAGTTTCCGTGAAGCAATCTATTGATTCATATGGTATCATTCATATTCATAAGGCGAAATATAAAACAACAGCGACTTATGAATGTGAGGGCGTATGCTGTGATAAAAACAAGATTTGCACAAATAGATGCACAATGGTTAGAGTCAAACTCATCGTTACTAGTCCGAAAAGCAGCAAGTATGTGCTGGCATGTATATTTTCAGAAATGGAGATGTAAAAGGGGGTGTCAGTCCAAGTCGGACTGATCAATTGAGTGTTTTAACTAAAATAGTCAGTGCACAGTTGCTTCGTATATATACACCTGTAAAATAGAAAGACATAGGGATCCACTTGGATTGGTTGAGCTAGAAACAATGTCGTGACCTTTAGAGACATTGACGCGCACATACATCCCCTCGGAAAATAAAACATTATGTAATTCAAAGTCGTATTGATCACTGATGCAACCAAAATGCAGGAACGTGGGCAGTTTTATTGAATTGCTATCTTGCCATTCAGCGCGAACAATGCACAGCCAATCAAATGCGTGGTGCTTCATCGTTTTTAGTTGATGTGCATCATTATGAATTACTTTCTAAAAAGCACGATGGTTGCACACTGCGAATAATCTATACCTTGAATCGCAATTTGCCGATGCTTATAACATGCATGAAAATACTTGATGTGCAGAAGCATTTGTAAAATGCTCCTTTCGAATACATTTCCCCCCTCTCACAGAATCAAGATACAGAGCATACTTAATTCCTCAGGTAGAAAGAAAGGAGCATGGATACTTTACTTTATTTAAAGTACCTCACTATTTTACAATTAAAGGCAAAGTTAGCGTGGCCAATGCAACGACCCTACACATCAATAGGTTGTGCTATTGATACCCACGCACGCACGCTAGAATGTGCAAACTTCACACGGACCAAGACTTGGCGCCGTGCAGCAACAGTGATTGTCGCTGCGCCAACCTGCAAAACATAACAAAGAGAATCGTTATGTATCATAGCATTCTAGTTTGAGTACAACTTTTTGTTTGACAAACTTGTAGTCTACAATCCAGACCGCCGTTCCACTGGTAGTTCCTTATAAAGATGCTGAAAGCGATTACTTTACCAAATCGTATGGCCTTGAGAAAAACAAATCCGTGTAGATGTCTGCATCTAAAACACGATCCTCAAAAATTTACATTCACTGATCTACTGCTTTTTTGATCAGTTCAAGAAAAAGCAATGCAAGATCACGGCATTAGATTGATTGTGTTTGTGCTCCATTTGGCTTGAAGCTGTGCAGCTTGCTTTTCGGATCGTTCAACAAAATTTGATCTTTAACTTCCCGTGATGTCTGATTTTATTTTTCAACATCATAATAGAAAGTCTGCAAAGAATTCACAAGCCGCGACTTCTGCCCAAAAGAACTTAACAAGTGTAAAGATGGCAAGGAGGACATACGTGGGCGATATTATGCCTTTATTTATGACGGTCTTATTTTAAATAGATAGTGTCCAATACTTTTTTTCCCAAATAATGTATAATTTATTGTGGAGACTCCTACAACCTGATTTTGTGACCAACGCGTCACGGGAAAATGTGCAAACTGCTCACAAACAGCGACCAGTGGCCAGTCTTGAACACGGATTTTCGTTGCGCTGAGGCAACGGTGATAACCATTGTGCGACATTGCCGTCCTGTGGTTGATTTTGTACTTATGTGACAAATTTGTGACGCGCACGAATGCGTGCCAGTAATCTATTCATTCACAATGAATGGATGTCATTGTCTGGGTTTAAATTCAGCACACTTGTGCAACACCTGGATTCAAAGTTCTGTCATGCGTTTGTTGTATGTTTCGTCAGAGTTCATTGATATTTCCTCTTGCGGTGCTATTTTCCTTCACACAATGATTATAGCAAGACGATAGGAGCAAAACATCGCTGTTTAATAAACGTGAGAATATTGCGGCATCCGGCACCGGCCATGGTGTGAATGGTCGCACATTTGGTCAATCACACACCTGGCGGTTTGTTCGGAACTTTCAGCCGGTTAACGGGCGGATATCAGACGGAAAAAGTGTTCAGGTGTGCGAAAAGGATAGAGTGACCAACCGGTGATTACAGTTGAGGACGGGAAGCGGTCGCAAAAGACGGGAACGGACTGCAGAAGCTGTTGCAGCGCCTCAAACACACGTGGGAATGGCCATGGGGCAGGGAGCAACCCTGCTGGCTCAGTAGTCAACAGAGCACATAGAACATAGATAAATACAGCACAGAACAGGCCCTTCCGCCCACGATGTTGTGCCGAACATTTGTCCTCGATTAATCATAAATTATCATAGAATTTACAGTGCAGAAGGAGGCCACTCGGCCCATTGAGTCTGCACCGGCTCTTGGAAAGAGCACCCTACCCGAAGTCAACAACACCACCCTATCCCCATAACCCAGTAACCTCAACCAACACTAAGGGAAATTTTGGACACCAAGGGCAATTTACCATGGCCAATCTACCTAACCTGCACATCTTTAGACTGTGGGAGGAAACCGGAGCACCCGAAGGAAACCCATGCACACACCGAGTAGTCGGTTGATATCCTGAACGAAGTTCACGCAGAAAACGGGCGGCAAAATCGATTGAAGTGATGATCAACCGCGTGGGGACGAGGCTGGATGACCAGTGTCAGGCGATCAAGAACATGGGGGAATCACAATGAGCAGCTCGCCATAATAGCAGCAAGATCAGCAGAGGCGGTTGCAAGATAAAGTTGAGGATCTGAAGAACCGGTCACGCAGGCAGAACCTAAGGATCATGGACCTGCCGGAGGAAGGGTGGGAGCAGACACTGGCATGAATGTCCGACAGATCGTGGAGATGCCGTTGTGACAGCGATCATGCGCACGACCTCCGAAGTGCATGACGTGCAAAGGGCGGCAATGAAGAAGCCCCAGGGAAACCAGCAGCCAAAGGTGATAGCTCCGATTCCTGGAGAAGGAGCCGATCTTGAGTGGGCCAGACAGACTACGTACTGTAAGTCGTAGGACAGTGAATTCAGCGTGTACCAGGACTAGCTTCAGAGCTGTCCAAGAGCAGCGCGAGCAAATAAGGCCCTCTTCAAGAAAGGGGTTAATTTTGCGATGCTCTACCTGGCACGCGTGTGGGTGACCTATGAAGTCCAGGAACTATAGTGTGGGAGTAGGAAGAGGTGATTCAGGTTAGCAGAGACAATGGAATGGCAGGAGAGGCAGAACATTGAAGTTTGTTGGAGATACTTTTGCGCTTTGTTTTTTCACTGTTTGGGGTCATTACTTTTGCTTCAGGTTTGTTTCTGCTCTTTGGTGGAAGATGGGAGGCGGATGTTCTCTTCCATTTGTCTTGCGGTGGGGTGCGTTTTGCTTGTATTATCAGGGTGGTTGTACGGGGGACGGGAATCAGATGGGGTTAATATGGTCGGCGCTCTGGGCCGAGCCAGGCTAGTTGGGCTAGCTAGTTCAAAAAGACAGTATCGAAAAGACAGGGAGGCGGGCCGAGGGGGTGGGGTTGCCTTGTTAGTTAAGAACAAAATTAAATCTATGGCACTAAACGACATAGGGTCGGATGATGTGGAGTCTGTGTGGGTAGAATTGAGGAACCACAAAGGCAAAAAAACCATAATGGGAGTTATGTACAGACCGCCTAACAGTGGTCAGGACCAGGGGCGCAACATGTACCGGGAAATAGAAAAGGCATGTCAGAAAGGCAAGGTCACAGTGATCATGGGGGACTTCAATATGCAGGTGGATTGGGTAAATAATGTAGCCAGTGGATCCAAAGAAAAGGAATTCATGGAATGCTTACAAGATGGCTTTTTGGAACAGCTTGTCATGGAGCCCACAAGGGAGCAGGCTATTCTGGACCTCGTGCTATGTAATGAACCAGACTTTATTAAAGATCTTAAAGTAAGGGAACACTTAGGAAGCAGCGATCATAATATGGTTGAGTTCAGTCTGCAGTTTGAAAGAGAGAAGGCAAAATCGGATGTAATGGTGTTACAGTTAAATAAAGGTAATTACGAGGGCATGAGAGAGGAACTGGTGAAAATCAACTGGAAGCAGACCCTAGCAGGGAAGACAGTAGAGCAAAAATGGCAGGAGTTTGTATGCATAATTGAGGACACTGTACAGAGGTTCATCCCCAAGAAAAGAAAGATTATCCAGGGAGGGATTAGACAGCCATGGCTGACAAAGGAGGTCAGGAAATGTATCAAAGAAAAAGAGAGATCCTATAAAGTGGCCAAAAGCACCGGGAAATCAGAAGATTTGGAAGGCTACAAAAACAAACAGAGGTTAACAAAGAGACAAATAAGGAAGGAGAGGATCAAATATGAAGGCAGGCTAGCCAGTAATATAAGAAATGATAGTAAAAGTTTCTTTCAATACATAAGAAACAAACGTCAGGCCAAAGTAGACATTGGGCCAATTCAAACTGATTCTGGAAGGCTAGTGATGGGAGATGAGGAAATGGCTGGAGAACTTAATAAGTACTTTGCGTCTGTCTTCACAGTGGAAGACGTTAGTAATATCCCAAAAATTATAAAGGGTCAGGGGGCTGAGTTGAGTATGGTTGCCATTACAAAAGAGATGGTGCTAAAAAAGCTAAAAGGTCTTAAAATTGACAAATCTCCTGGCCCCGATGGGCTACATCCTAGAGTTCTGAGGGAGGTGGCTGAAGAAATAGCGGAAGCGTTGGTTGAGATCTTTCAAAAATCACTGGAGTCAGGGAAAGTCCCGGACGATTGGAAGATCGCTGTTGTAACCCCCTTGTTCAAGAAAGGATCAAGACAAAAGATGGAAAATTATAGGCCAATTAGCCTAACCTCGGTTGTTGGTAAAATTCTAGAATCGATCGTTAAGGATGAGATTTCTAATTTCTTGGAAGAGCAGGGTCGGATTAGAACAAGTCAACATGGATTTAGTAAGGGGAGGTCGTGCCTGACGAACCTGTTAGAATTCTTTGAGGAGGTGACAAGTAGGTTAGACCAGGGAAACCCAGTGGATGTGGTCTATCTGGATTTCCAAAAGGCCTTTGATAAGGTGCCACACAGGAGGCTGCTGAGTAAAGTGAGGGCCCATGGTGTTCTAGGTGAGCTACTGGCATGGGTTGAGGATTGGCTGTCTGACAGAAGGCAGAGAGTTGGGATAAAAGGTTCTTTTTCGGAATGGCAGCCGGTGACCAGCGGTGTCCCACAGGGTTCAGTGTTGGGGCCGCAGCTGTTCACCATATATATTAATGATCTGGATGAAGGGACTGGGGGCATTCTAGCGAAGTTTGCTGATGATACGAAGTTAGGTGGTCAGGCAGGTAGTGCTGAGGAAGTGGGGAGGCTGCAGAAGGATCTAGACAGTTTGGGAGAGTGGTGCAGGAAATGGCTGATGCATTTCAACGTGAGAAAATGTGAGGTCTTGCACTTTGGAAAAAAGAATCCAAGCATAGACTACTTTCTAAACGGTGAGAAAATTCATAATGCCAAAGTACAAAGGGATCTGGAAGTGCTAGTCGAGGATTCCCTAAAGGTAAACATGCAGGTTGAATCCGTGATTAAGAAAACGAATGCTATGTTGTCATTTATCTCAAGAGGGTTGGAATATAAAAGCAGCGATGTGCTACTGAGCCTTTATAAGGCTCTGGTTAGGCCCCATTTGGAGTACTGTGTCCAGTTTTGGGCCCCACATCTCAGGAAGGACACACTGCCACTGGAGCGTGTCCAGCGGAGATTCACACGGATGATCCCTGGAATGGCGGGTCTAGCATATGAGGAACGGCTGGCGTTCCTGGGATTGTATTCATTGGAGTTCAGAAGGTTAAGGGGAGATCTAATAGAAACTTACAAGATAATACATGGCTTAGAAAGGATGGACGCAAAGAAACTGTTTCCGTTAGGCGAGGAGTCGAGGACCCGTGGGCACAGCCTTAGAATAAGAGGGGGTAAATTCAAAACAGAAATGCGGAGACATTTCTTCAGCCAGAGAGTGGTGGGCCTGTGGAATTCATTGCCGCAGAGTGCAGTGGAGGCCGGGACGCTAAATGGCTTCAAGGCAGAGATAGATAAATTCTTGATGTCGCGAGGAATTAAGGGCTATGGGGAGAATGCTGGGAGGTGGAGTTGAAATGCCCATCAGCCATGATTGAATGGCGGAGTGGACTCGATGGGCCGAATGGCCTTACTTCCACTCCTATGTCTTATGGTCTTATGGTCTTATGGAAGCGCAGTAATGGATGAGCAGAATGTTAGTGGTGGTATGGCATAGGTCTTTTTTCTATTGGAAATCATTTGCTGGGTGGAGGGGAACGTACATTTGACAGCGGAAGGGTTTCTAACATGTAAAAGGAGAAGGATAGAACATAGAACACTACAGCGCAGTAGTAGTAGTAGATCTTTGACGGTGGGCGCCAATGGGCGTGCCTGGGAGAGTGCGCGACTCGGGCAGCAGGCTGGCCAACGAGGGGCAGTGGTTGATCGGCAGGAGCGGGGGAGGAAGGGGGCGGTGCCCCCCGACCTGGCTGATCTCGTGGAACGTGCGGCGGTTGAATGGTGAGTCAAGAATGGCCCGTTTGTTCGTACGGTTAAAAATATTGAAGGCGGATGTGGCTATTTTGAAGACTCATTTGAAGGTGGTGGAACAGACGAGATTGAGGAAGGCTTGGGTCGGGCTGCTTTTGCAAACGAGATTGGATTCGAAAATGATGGAGGTGTCGATTTTGTTCAATAAAATGAAGGAGGTGACGTTTGATGTGGGAAGTACAGTGGCGGATTCTGGGGAGAGGAGCGCTATGGTGATTGGGAAATGGGAGAGGAAGCGTGAGGTGTCAGTGAACATTTATGCCGCGGACTGGAAGGCCGCGATTTTATGAGGATACTGGGTCGAGGGGTCGCTTTGCGTGCGGTTGGAGGCGGCCTCATGTAAAGACATGATTTGAGGAGGAACTATTAGAAGCAGCTCTGTCGTTCTCGCAGGGCCCAGCATACGGCTGCCAGATGTAGCAGCCCTGAGGGTTTTATGGATAGTTGCGGCAAAACATGGGACTCGAAGGAGTATTGATGTGGACACCGATATTGGGCACCACTCGAATTTAGCTGGTTTAGCTCACTGGGTTAAATCGCTGGCTTTACAAGCAGACCAAGCAGGCCAGCAGCACGGTTCGATTCGCGAACCAACCTCCCCGGACAGGCGCCGGAATGTGGCGACTAGGGGCTTTTCACAGTAACTTCATTGAAGCTTACTCGTGACAATAAGCGTTTTTTTTCAATTTCTCCGCACTGGCTAGTGGAGGTGCGGGGGTGGGTGGAGAGGTGGTGGATAGTGTGTTCTGTTGAAAACAGCGGGGGAGTCAGCAGGGTAGCATGGTGGTTAGCATAAATGCTTCACAGCTCCAGGGTCCCAGGTTCGATTCCCGGCTGGGTCACTGTCTGTGTGGAGTCTGCACGTCCTCCCCCTGTGTGCGTGGTTTTCCTCCGGGTGCTCCGGTTTCCTCCCACAGTCCAAAGATGTGCGGGTGAGGTGGATTGGCAATGCTAAATTGCCCGTAGTGTCCTAATAAAAGTAAGGTTAAGGGGGGTTGTTGGGTTACGGGTATAGGGTGGATACGTGGGTTTGAGTAGGGTGATCATGGGTTGGCACAACATTGAGGGCCGAAGGGCCTGTTCTGTGCTGTACTGTTCTATGTTCTATGAGTCAATCGAGGGAATTGTCGATATCTTTATTGATGAGGGCATCACGAGAATGGAGGAGATGCTGGTGCAGTTTGAGTTGCCAGGTGGAAATGGGTTCCGGTATCTGCAGGTGAGGGACTTTCTGAAGAGGCAGATTTTGATCTACGCTCACCTGCTGCCCTCGGGGTTACAGGATAAGGGGGTCTCATAAGGCAGGGGAAATTTTAAGAGATCGACAAGGAACTGCGTTGGTGAGAGGCAGCCCCGGTATGTGTGTGAAGACAAAGTAGACAGAAGAGCACGGTGGGGGACCCGTGGCTGTATTATGGGAGGAAGCCCTTAGGAGTGCCCTTCACCCTCTTGGTTTAATATGCAAGGTGCTCTGGGAGGGTTTGCCAGGCTAGTTGGGGTAGCTGGTACAAGGACGCGCAGTGATGGATGAGCAGAATGTTAGAGGTGGAATGGCGTAGGGTTTTTTCTTTTGGAAATGGATGCCACGCTGAGCCTAGCACAATTCAAGGTGGTCCACACGGTGCTAATGACGGTGGCCAGATACTCAGAATATTTCAGAGGTGGAGGATAAGTGTCCGCACGTTATGAGAGGTCCTGCGGACCACCTCCATATGTTTTGTACATGTCCCAGGCTGGCAATCCACCTAACCTGCACATCTTTGGACTGTGAGAGGAAACCGGAGCACCCAGAAGAAACCCACACACACACGGGGAAAACGTGCAGATTCCGCACAGACAGTGACCAAGCCGGGAATCGAACTTGGGTCCCTGGAGCTGTGAGCAACTGTGCTAGCCACTATGCTACTGTGCTGCCCTTTACTCGTTTGCTGGTGCAAAATATGGAAAAACGTTCACTGGTTTGCATATTTATAAAAATATACATGTAACAGACACAAACGCCATGGAAGGAAGATAAATTAGATGTTAAAAGTTCAGAAGCACGGTCATGACTTATTCAGCACAGATACACCAGTTAAGGGCAGCACGATAGCATTGTGGGTAGCACAATTGCTTCACAGCTCCAGGGTCCAAGTTCGATTTCGACTTGTGTCACTGTCTGTGTGGAGTCTGCACATCCTCCCCCTGTGTGCGTGGGTTTCCTCTGGGTACTCCGGTTTCCTCCCACAGTCCAAAGATGTGCCGGTTGGGTGGATTGACCATGATAAATTGCCCTTAGTGTCCAAAATTCTATGATTAACCTAGGACAAAAGTTCGGCACAACATCGTGGGCCAAAGGGCCTGTTCTGTGCTGTATTTCTCTATATCTATACATAGTCCTGACTTGGGGAAGCATCTGTATCTGGGAAGTTGGAAGCAGCGTCATTCTGTTCATTGATATCAACAAGCATACCCACCATCCGAGAGAAGTAAAACATGGCATTAATTCATATTGAAAATAGACACGCACAAAATGTAAGGGCATGAGCATTTTTCCAGTTTTAGTTTTAGATTGATTGTGTATGTGAAGAGAACGCTGACATTCGAATACGAGGTGCTCCTTTGCTCTCAGTTGAGGAACAACATGAGCAAAAATTTTAAAATAGCGCCTTGATGTGCAAGTTAGTGAGAGAGTAAAGCATTATGCAATTTAAAGACATGCTGAAGAACGATACACCCAAAATCCAGGAAACTGCCTTGCCACAGAATTTCACCTTGATCATGGTTGCGGCTAATGTAGTGGCAGATGAATGAGATGTGCTTCATCGCTTACCTTTCACACAGAGCTCAATACATTGTTTGGTACAACCGTGAGCTTATGAAAATAGCGAATAATCGTCACCTTGAACAGCAAATAAATCCGCTTGGAAGATGTATGAACAATTGGAAGAAGCCGCTTTTAAAAATATCGCAATGTTACATTCAGAGGTCTATTTGCCTCTCGCAGAAAATGACAAAACAAATCTGCAGAATTACACGAATGCCCGCTCATATTCATTACCTTCAAAAGCAAAGTGTTGATGCTTGTGTGGTGAATGAGAACAATCGAAGACATACAGAAGCTTTGGAAGGAGCCGCTTGTAAAATTAATACCAATGCAGCATTCAAATATATTATTTCCGTCTCAGGGGACAGCACGTGGCTAGGTCCCAGGATTGACGCCGGCTCTGTGTCACTGTCCGTGTGGAGCCTGCACATTCTCCAAGTGTTTGCTTGGGGTTCGCCCCCACAACCCAAAGATATGCAGAGTAGTTGGATTGGCCTTGGAAAATTGCCCGTTAATTGGGAAAAATGAATTGGGTACTCTATTTTTATTAAATTATTTCCGTATCGCAGAGAGCAAGATAAAATAGAGGTACAGCGGGTTCGGCATGCACAAAGAATGGCGAATTGTTGTAAAATATAGAGTTGATATTTGGACATCTTGCCTTATATTTGCCAGGGGCTAATATCTGAAATGTAAACAGCAAATTAATCCATAATATTATTTAGAGTACCCCAAAAGATGCTGAAATCTAATAATTCCGCGAAACGTGTGGCCTTGTGCAGAAATACATACTTGTATTTTGCAACATAAAAACAAGACCATTGGAAATGTACTTTAATTGATCTCCGTCTGATTTTGTTGAGAAGTTCAAGATGAACCATGACAAGACCATGAAAAGGCATTCAATTGATTGGGTGTGTGCTCTATTTGCCTTGGAGCTGTATCCCTTGCTTGTCCAATCGTTCAACAACGTTTTGTCTTGCATTTTTGTTTTCTGTACATGATCGCTGAATGTTTGTCACATCAAGGTGGAGAGTTTTCGAAATATTCAACAACCCAGCTCTTCCGTCCCACAGAACTTAAAAAGATCAAAGATGGTGAGAAAGCTATGCGTTGATTGCTTGATGTCTGTGTGAAATTACACTTCATGCACATTTTGTATTCGATCCCCATTGATGACAAATCGTTTTAATTGCATACCCTTACGTTCAGGACATATTTGCAATACTTATTATGGATGATGTGTCATGTATTTTTCAGAAAGGTCAGCAGAGTTCAGTTTCGAATTGGCAATTCCTGTCATTCGGCTGGTTTTCATTTCATTACAGAACAAAAAGTATGCAAAATATTCAAAACACTGTTTTCTGCGCCAAAGAAGTCACGAAATCCAAAGATTGTAAGAAACCCTTGAACTATTTTGTTTTAATAAATATCGCTCGGTTTAATTGGGAGAATGTGAACGATGGTTGAGTGTTTTCGATCTTACAATGATACATTTTGTAACTATGCAAGTCGTGTGGACAAATATGGCCCCAAATAACTGAGTTAGCGACATAATTACAGATTACAGGAAGATACCAATGATTTCCGACGAGCGTTGGTCGATGTGAAATTAAGTTTCTCTATGTTTATCACATGCGATGGAGAGAAAACAAAGGTGTCGAAGATTAGTTGATGTTCAAGATGTACTGATAGACTCATCAAGACTGTCTTGTCTGGGAGAAAAGAACGTATGCAAAAATAAGCAATTGAAGGGAACACGATGATGTACGACTCTTGAAATACGCCTTCAGAGCGACATAGCGACATTGCAAGATAAACAATGTGAAAACATTAAAGGTGACAACGCTTAACTTGGTGAAATCTATGGATAACTATATTGGCCAAGATACATATTGATGAGTGAGAAAAAGGGCAGCACGGTGGCGCAGTGGTTATCACGTCTTTCTCATGGCGGCGAAGGTCCTGATTCGATCCGAGACGCGGGTCACTGTCCCCTTGTGCAGCTTGCACATTCTCCTCGCGTCTGTGTGTGTCTCGGCTCCCCAAAATGTTGTGAACTGTTGGTGAACTGGCCATGCTGTATTCCCCCGTAATTGAGAAAAATACAATATGGCACTCGAGATTTAGAAATGAAGATGAGAAAAGTGAAAAATATGAAGTGCCTTGTACGTTTCCAAAAATCGCATGTAAAAACCATCAACACCAAATGCGAAATGTAAACCGGAAGCTAAAGAAAATATAATCACGGGCATTGTAGGATTAGCAAAACTACATAATTAGCATACACTATCTTGGGGAACCAAATGTTTTGCGTTTGGCCAACACACTTAATTCCTCAATATCCCGCTGCAGGCATTCAGTGTCCTCTGAAAACATTGCTGTACCACGCATCTGCGTATCGTCTGCGAACTTCGACACATTACTCGTGTTCCAAGTTATGCAAATTGTCCAAATTGCAACTCCAAATTATCTGTGTAAATTGTAAATAATTTTATTTCCGACAATGATCCCCGAAGCACACCACTAGTCACTGGTCGCCAACCGGAATAAGAACGCATTTATCCCCACTCTTTGCTTTCTGTTAGATAACCAATCGTCCACCCATGCGAATGCATTACCAGTAATTTGGCGCATATTTTTCTTGTGCAGCTTCCTTTTGTGCGGTATCCTCCCGGCTGGCTTCTGGAAATCCAGATACTCCGCATCCATTAGTTTCCTGTTGTCCATCGCGCGCACAACAACCTCAAATAATTCCAATAAATTTGGTGAACTGACCTCCTTTCATGAACCCATTCTGCGCCTGCCTAATTGGATGATTTCTATACAGATGACTTCTTCGATAGTGATCCATTCAACCATTTTCCTCACTACGGAAATTACGTTAACTGGCTATTGTCTACCTCTTTTTTTAATCAGTGCTGTCACATCTGCTGTTTCTAAGCTGCCGGAACGTCCAAGGAACCAGCAATTTTGTTAAATTACAGCAAACACAATTACAATTGCCCCCTCGATCTATCTTTGTACTCTGGGATTCATTCCATCCGGGCCAGGAAACTTTTCTACCTTGTCCCACGTTAGTTTTCTCAACACGACGTCCTTAGTGATAGTAATCACTTCTATGTTGTCAACAGCTATAGCCTCCTTGCCGTCAAATATTGGCATGTTATGTGTGCTTGCCACTGTGAAGACCGACACAAAATACTTTTCCATGCTTTGGCCATTTCCACATTTTCCATTTTGAAGCTCGCTGCTCACCCACGAAAGGACCAATGTTTACCTTGGCCATTCTCTTTCGTTTGAGATATTTGGAGAAGTTTTCACTATCTATTTTTATATTCTGATCTATTTTACATTCGTAATCTATCTTACTTTTATATATAACTGAGTTCGTGTCCCTCTGTTGACGTTTAAATGTTTACCAATCCTCGAATTTCCCACTGAACTTTGCCACTTTCTGTGCAGTTCTATCAATTTGATACCTTCCTTTGTTATTCATGTCTGAGTATCCCTTTTCTACATTACTTCTTTTGACTTTATATTGAACAGCAATCCGTTGGTCCTTGTACGTTGCACGAAACTACTGCAGAAAGAGAGACCCGTTAGATGAAACCACTTTATCGCAATGTTAAATTAGGAGATATTATTTAACTCTAGGAGGAAAGGAAAAAAAAACAACAGAAGGACACTTAAGTCGCATGGCACAAAGAACGTAGCTACACAAACTAGCGGTGATATTTAATTCCTGCTTTAGATTCGCCAAACCACTATACTTCCACTGCATATTAAATAAAATATAAAAGCTTGAGTGCAAATGTTGAATTCATATCAGTGTGTTCAATCAAAGAGCGATATGAAGAAAATATCTGGTAGCCAACATATGGATGTCTCGGGTATCATTCAAAGTCGTAGGTGATATGCAAAACAACAGCGACTTGTGAATGCAAGAACATCAGTGGTGAAGAAAAACGGATCCTGCTCAAATATCTGGGCAACGGCAAAAGCCACTTGCATAGCTACTTGCTCGAAAGATCACATCTCAGAGGTAACACCACCAAATCGGACAGTTAAGTGGGGAGTTAAAAGATCAATTCAGAGCATGCTTATATTAGTATGGAAACTTCACTAAAACACAAAGACAAGGGTATCCGCCTTCATCGGGAAAATTAGAAACAGCGTCATATACTTTATGTCAAATCAACGCACAAGTGATTCCTGCCTGAAACCGATCTTTATGTAATTCAATGTCACATTGAAGTCAGATGCGCACAAAAAAGCTAAATCTTGAGTATTTTATAGTTTTGCCATTTTGACATCGTGCACGAATAAAACAATGACAATTGAATGTCAGGTGATTCATTGTTCTCAGTTGACGCACGCCATCATGAATATTCAAAAAACGTGATGGCATGCAAACTGCAAATAATCTTTACTTTGAGTGACACATTGCTGATACATGAAAAATGTATGGTAACCTTTGGTGACATGCAGAACCATTAGAGGAAAAACATAAAAAATATCCCAAATGCTGCATTTGAAGACGTTTTGTCCAATCGAACAGAAAAAAACAACAAATATACAGTTAATCCAGCAGGCAGAAAGGACGGATATTAAATATATAAGCACTGAAATATAAGTACATCTTGTTTGTCCAGGTTCTAATCTGCAATCTACCAATTAACTCACAGTAACTCTGGAAGTCGCTGAATCGATTACGTTAGCAAAACATGTGGCATTATGCAAAATACCACAGTATATTTTTGCAACCATAAAACGCGACCCTTAAATGTTCACCCCCTTAGTCTCCTTTTCTGATTCGTTGAAGGTGATGCAATTCAAGTTGACGGGTTTGGATTTTCTGGTTTTGAGCACGACTTGGATCGAAGATGTGAAGCTTGTTTTTCGGAACGTTCAAATACGTTAGTCTTGATATTTTTCCTGCCCGTAATTGCTGAATGTTTTTAGCATCAGAATGGAAGGAGAGCAAAGTGTTCACCGGCTTTGACTTCCGCCCCACAGAATTAAAAAGGAGTAAAGATGGTGAGGAGATCATAACTCGGTCGTTATATACCTTTGCTCGAAGAGTTATTTGAATTATATATACACACTTTTCTTCCAAACAAGAAGCAATATAGCCTGGCAAATCCAGCAACCCATGGTTGTGGAGTAGAACCAACAGAGAGAATGAGGAAACTCGCCACGGACAGTGACCTGTGGCCGCGATAGATCTCGGGCACTTGGCGCATTAAGGCTGCATTGCTGGCGGTTGCTGCACCATGGTTATTTTCGATGTGTGAAAATTGCAGAGACTGAAGCATACTCGCCAGTGTTCATTTGAACATAAGATCACGAGAAAATGGCTAAAGTGATAGTGTAGGAGACAGGGGTTCTGATTTTTGGACCATTGGAATCTCTTCACGGGCCGGCTGGGACTGTACAAGAAGGATGGGTTGCATCTACAATGATCGGGCACCAAAACCATGGCTGGGCGTATTGCTGGAGTCACACGGAAGCATTTCAAGTTGTACGGTATGAGTGTGGTAAGAAGAATGTTAGCTTAGAAGGTGTCATAACTGATGGGGACATAGAGACCAAAAATAAGAAAACAACGTCACCTTCAGACAGAGCAAAAAAGCTGCTCATTGTGAGAAGGGAGGTGGTCAGTGCAGGAATGAGTGTGTGCACCGAAATGAGTGCAGTATTTCGAACAAAGTAAATGAGCCTCTTGCGAACAATGAAATTGGCCGCAACTATGTTATGGGCATGGCAGAGACGTGGCTGCAAGGGGATCATGGCTGCGATGTCAATATATAAGTATGTGTTCCGATCGGAAGCCAGGCAGATGGGCAAAGGGACCGAGTTTCCATTGTTGGTAAAAAATGAAGGTACATCGATAACAAGGAGCGATACCCGATCAGAAGGCATAGAATTTCTGTGAGTAGAGTTGAGAAGTGCGAAAGATAAAAAAAAGCTCTGATGGGTGTTATGTACAGGCAGTAGTCAGGATGTGGTGCAGAAAGTAACTCAGGAGACAGCAAACGCTGTAAAAAAAAGTAAACATTACAATAGACGAGGGGACATGGATATACAGGTGGACTGGGAAAATCAGATTGGTCGTGGATTACTGGTAAAGGATTTTTGTAAATCTAAGAGATGATATTTTGGAGCAGATTGTGACATGAGTCTATTAGACACAGGCAATTCTGGATTTATTGATGGGTAATGAGGGAGACTTGCTTAGGGAATTTCATGTTCAGGTACCCTCAGGTGACAGTGACCAGAATATGATAGAATTTATCCTGCAGTTTGAGAGGGAGAAGCGGAAATCAGATGCAACGGTATTACAATTAAATAAGGGTAACGACAAATAAATGGGTGAGGTGCTGGCCTAAGTTGATTGAACAGTAGCCTAGCAAGGTAGTCAGTGAAACAGCAGTGGCTGAGATTTTTGTGGGTTATTGGAGACGCACAACAGATATTCATCACAAGGAGGAGGAAGCATGCTGAGGGAGGATAGGCCATCCATGGATAATGAGGGAAGCCAAGGACAGCATAAAAGCAAAATAAAAAACAGGCAAAGTTGCAGGGGCAGTACGGCGGCATAGTGGTTAGCACAGTTGATTAACAACTTCAGGGACCAAGGCTCGATTCCCGGCTGGGTCACTGTCTGTGCGGACGCTGCAATGTCTCCCCGTGTCTGCATGCCACTAAAGGTTTCCTTTGGGTGCTCCGGTTTCCACCCAGAGTTCAAAGATGTGCCGTTCGGTGGACTGGCCATGCTAAATTTCGCTTAGTGCTTAAAAAGCTGAAGTGGGGTTGATGGGTTACCGGGATAGGGTAGATACGTGGGCTTGAGAATGGTTCTATTTGTGAGGTCCGGTGCATACGCGATGGGCCGAATGGCCTCATTCAGCACTGTGAATTATGTGACCCTAAGTGGCGAGGAATACTGGGAAGCAAGATGATTGGTAAACCTTTAAATATGAGCAGAGGACAACGAAAATATCACGAAGGGGGAGAGAAGATTAAAAGTGTGTGAAAGATACCTAGCAATATAAAATAAGATATGGACTTTTTCAAATATATAAAAGATAATTGTGAGGCAAAAATAGACATTGCATCACCCGAAACTGAGTTTGGTGAAGTAATAATAAACAACAATGAAATGACAGAGGAAATGAATATTTACTTCACGGTGTGAGACACAAATGGGACACCAGTGCACCTCGAGAATCAGGGGGCAGAGGTGAGTGAAGTCGCCAACACAAAGGAGAAGTCTAAGGGAATTCCAGAAGGTCTGAATGTTGTTAACTCACCTAGACCGGATGGACTGCGCCACTGGGTTCCAAAAGAGAAAGCTGAGGAGATTGTGGAGGCATTGGTGGTGAACTTTCAGAAATCATTGGAGGCAGGAAGGGTCCCAGAGGACTGAAAAGGGGCTAATATAAAGCCGCAATGTAAGAAGGAAGGGAGGCAGAAGGTTAAAAAGTACCGCCATAGCTTGGGCTTGGTCAGTGGTAAGATTTTAGAGACCATTATTAAAGATGAGATCGTGGATGCCTGGAAGTGCATAACAGATATATAGCACTGAATCAGCACGACTTCGTCAAGGAAGGTCATGTCTGTCAAATCAGTTAGAGTTATTTGAGGAAGTCACAAGGAAGTTGGACAAAGGAGAACCAGTCGATTTGATTTAATTAGATTTTCAGAAGTGGAAGTTGACAAAGTGCCGCATAGGAGACTGTTGTCTAAATTAAGAGTCACTGGGGTTAAGGGTGCGATCCTGGCACAGACAGAGGATTGGCTGACTGGCGAACGTAAAGAGCGAGGGCAAAGAGGACGTTTTCAGGATGGTAGCTGGCGACTAGTGGTGTGCCTCAGGAGTCAGTGCTGGGACAACAACGTTCCATAATATACATTAATTATTTGGCAGAAGGCATTAAATATATTGTTTCTAGGATTGTGGATGATATAAAGATCTGTAGAGCGACAGGTAGAGCACGCAGACTGCAGAAGGACTTTGACGGGCTAGCCGAGTGGGAAAATAAGTCACATGTGGAATACAATTTGGGAAAGTGCGTGGATATGCACTTTGGACGAAGGAGCGGAGGAATAGTCCATTATCTAAATGGGGAAATGCTTTAGAATTCAGAAGCACAAAGGGACTTGGGTGTCCTTGTTCAACATTCTCTTCAGGTGAACGTCTAAGTTCATTTGGAAGTCACGAAGGCAAATGCAATGTTCGCATTCCTGTCGTGAGGGCCAGAATACAAGGCCAGTGATTTGCTTCTTAGGCTGTACAAGGCTTTGGAGAAATACCATTGTGTGTATTGTGAGCAGTGTTTGGCCCCGTACCTAAGAAAACATATGCTGGTCTTGGAAAGAGCCATGCATATTCACAAGTATGATCGTTGGAATGAAGAGCTTGTCATACGAGAAACGGTTGAGGACTCTGGGACTGTTCTCTGTCGAGTTTAGAAGGATGAGCTCGGCTCTTATTGAAACTAACAGGATACTGCGGGACCTGAGTAGAGTGAACGTGGAGAAGATATTTCCATTTGTAGGACATACTAGAACCAGAGGACACAATATCAGACTAAAGAGACAATCCTTCAAAACAGAGATTAGAAAGAAATTATGCAGCCAGAGGGGAGTGAATTAGTGGATCTCTTTATTGCAGAAGGCTGTGGAGGCCACATTACTGAGTGGCGTTAAGACAGAGATAGATAGGTTCTTGATTAATAATGGATCTTGGATTATGGGAGAAAGCAGGAGAATGGGGCAGAAGAAAGTGTCAGCCACGATTGACATGCGGAGCAGACTCGATGGGCTGAGTGGACTAATGTATCTCCTATGTCTTATGGTCTTATGAACAATTCATCTGATCTGCTCCGCTGGAGCTGGCTCCAAAATTCTATAGTTCATGGTTGATCTTGTTGTGGACGTATCCCTTATTAATCCTCCTACTCACCATAATCGTTTATCCTTTACTGTTCAAACATCTCTCTCTCTTTGCCTTAAAAAAACATTTAACGAGGTAGACTCAACAGTTCACTGGGGAGGGAATTCCTCAGATTCACAACCCTTTAGAGGAAGATTTTCCTCAAATCAGTCATAAATTTGTTCCCCTTAATTTAAGGCTATGCCCATCATTCTATTTTCAGCCACAAGTGGGATCAAACTCCCTGCTTCTATCCTATCTATTCGCTTCATACTTTTTGATACTAAATACGACCCCCCTCATAAATCGAAATTTCAGGGAGTACAGTCCCAGTCTACTTAGTCTCTCCTAATAAGCGAATCCCCTAAACTCGGGAATCAACGTAGTTAATCTCCGCTCCACATAATCCAGTGCATTACATCTATGGCAACCCGTTAGCATAGTGGTTAGAACAGTTGCTTCACAACTCCAGGGCCCCAGGTTTGATTCTCGGTTTAGGTCACTCTCTGGGCAGAGTCTGCACGCTCTCCCTGTGTGTGCGTGTGTTTCCTCCGGTGCTCCGGGTTCCTCCCATATTCCAAGGATGTGAGGGTTAGTGGATTGGCCATACCAAATTGTCCTTAGTGTGCAAAATATTTAGTTGGGGTTACTAGGTTACAGGTAAGTGGTAAAGGTGTGAGATTGGTTCGGGAGCACTTTCAAAGGGCCGGTGCTGACCCGATGTGCCGAATCGCCTCCTTCAGCACTGTAAATGCTATGATTCAATGGTTCTATGATCCTTTCTCATGTGAAGAGACCTACATTGTGCACAGTACGCCGTGCATAATAAATGGTTTCAATTGAAAGAGGTTAATTTGAGCACATTTTCTTAACTCTTTTATTTAGAGCTGAGGCATGAGTTTGATGGATGATCCGTCAGAGTTCAGTGGTGAATATATATTTTCTGTCATCTTGCCCGTTTTGTCCAGATTACAAATTAAACGTGTGCAAATATTTTGGAAGCTTGTGTTCTGCCTCACAGAATTAACGAAGTGCAAAGATGGTAAGCAGGCAAAAAAAAAACGATTCCTTTAACAAATATAACGGGGTTTATATGAAATAAAGTGAACGATCGTAGTGATATTTCATTCTACTGTCACATTTGATAGACGGAAAATGAATTTCCTGAATATGTATTTGCATGTATATTTACATATGTGCACATGGTAAAATTATCAACACGAAGTTGGATGAGTACATGGGATGTTATGAGATCCGAATCACGAATTGCTTTATCCAGTACACACAGATCCACCAGTAAGTAAGACTGACTTGGGGGTGCACATGTGCCTTCTGAGCTGTAAAGCAACGCAATGTCTGTTCAGTGATGTCAACGCGTGTATACAGCATAGGAGAGAATGAAAGTATTATGTATTTCAAAGTCATGTTGAGGGCAGGTGCACTCAAAATGCAGGTATGTGAGCATTTTTATATATATTTTTCTGGATTGACTGCGTGCGCGAAGAGAACTCTGACTGTCGAATGCATGGTGGGTCATTTCTCTCAGTTGAGACACACCATAAGAACAGATGTTAAAACAGCGCGATGGTGTATAAATCGCGAATAATGTATATTGCATAGCAAATTGTTGATGCATATAACGTGCATGAAAAGAATTGCACATCGAAAAAAACCACAAGAAGAAACCTCGTCAAAAATATATACCGATACTGCTTTCGAATATATCATGTGCCACTCGCAGAGAAAGAAAATGAAACAGGAGATTACACTTTGATTGGATTGGATTGGATTTGTTTATTGTCACATGTACCGAGGTACAGTGAAAAGTATTTTTCTGCATGCAACTCAACAGATCATTCAGTGCATAGAATAAAAGGGAATGAAACAAAATTCAAGAACATACATGAGAATACATAATAGGGCAACACAAGATATACAATGTAACTACATAAGCATTGGCATCGGTTGAAGCATACAGGGTGTAGTGTTAATGAGGTCAGTCAATAAGGCAGTCATGTAGGAGTCTGGTGACAGTGGGGAAGAAGCTGTTTTTGAGTCTGTTTGTGTGTGTTCTCAGACTTCCGTATCTCCTGCCCAATGGAAGAAGTTGGAAAAGTGAGTAAGCCGGGTGGGACGGATCCTTGATTATGCTGCCCGCTTTCCCCCGACAGCGGGAGGTGTCCGCCAAGCACAAAGCAACGAGAAAACTTTCTCGATAATTAAGCTGATATTTGGGATTCTGCTTTATATTTGCCTAAGTCCTAATCTGTGAAATTTAGTTAACTAACCAGCGCACAATTTTACATGATGTCCCTCACAAACATGCTGGAAGCTGTAACATGAGGTAAACATTATAATTGTGCAATTATATAACACCTGCAAAGTAAAAACAAGACCATTGAAGATGTACGTTAATTAATCTCCGCCTGATTTGTTGATGAAGCAAGATGAGGCAATGTCTTCTTCCGTGGTCTTCAACGGAATTACATTGATTGATGATCTTCTCCATTCGACGTGCCGCTGTGACGCTTTCTTCTTGGATCGAACAACAAATGTTCTCTTGCATTTAGGTTTGTTGTCGGTAACCTCTGAATGCTTTTCAAATCAAAATCGAAACTGTTCAAAATTTGCACAAGCCAGCTCTTTTGTCCTAGAAAACCTAAACGCCTACGATTGAGGCCATTGTAATTTGGTTGTTCATACCTGTGGGCAAGTAGATATGCTGAACAATGTTCGCGCGTGTTTTAGATAATTTATGATAAATGGTTTTAATTGGAAATGTTTAAATTCAGCACATTTTTGGAAACACTTATTTTCGAACCGGTGTCATCAGTTTCTTAAATATTTATCAGAGCGGACTGTTCAATTGATATTTCCGTTCGTCGGGATGATTGGTTTCATTACAGAATTAAAAAAAAACGTACAAAATTTTAACAAGCCAGGGACCAGTTCTTCAGGTGCTCCTGAAAGTAGCCTTACTGGGGAGATTTCCAACAGCTACGAAATCGAGAGGGCAGACTGAACCCAACCTAACAGGGTCAATATCTTGCAATGAACCTCCACTTGATGTTAGATTCCACAAGCAAAGGAAGTTACCAGTTCTAAAGACATAAAAATTGCGCACGCATGGTGATTTTCATAAATTAAGATGTAAAAGGTGCAACCACCACACGGGATAGAGAAATATAGTGTTAGAAGATGGGAATCAGCGCATGCCTTGTTCAGGATAAGTCCACTGGAATACGCACTGACTGCAGGAACGTCCTGCAACTAGAAAGAGCGTCCTTTCAGTCACATTTCACGAATATGCATCAAGCGAGAAAATAGCACATTATGTATTTGAAAGTCTTAAAGCAATCAGATGCAACCCAGATTCCAGGAACTTGATCATATATATGGAATTATTGACCATGATATGGCGGACGAAGAATGCAAAAGGCAATTGAATGCGAGGTGTTGCATTGTTCTCAGTTCACTCACAGCATAATGAATTATTTTTTCAAAATGCGTATGGGTATACAACCCGGAATAGTGTTTACATGTGAATAGCAAATTACTGATGCATATAATACGCATGGAAGGATTTGGTTTTGTACAGAACCATAAAAAAGTTTTTTAAATATATACCAAATGCTACATTCGAAGCAGTTTTTTTCGTTCTTACCGAAACAACAAAATATTATACATAGACTTAATTCACCAGATACAAGAAAGCCGAATGGTTTGCACGTAAGAGAACTGATGTTGATGTCCTGATTTTAATTTATCCAGTTTCGGATCTGCAAACCAGCTGCCCATTTAACTGACAGTCCTCATAAAAAAGCTGAAAGCAATTACTTTACCCAAATATGTGGATCTGTGCATAAATATCAGGGCAGCTTTATTAAATGGAAAAACACGATCCATAAAATTTAATTTCACTGATCTAAGCTTTTTTTATCAGTAAAATTAAAGCATTGCAAGTTCACGGCATTAGATTGATTGGTTTTGCGCAGAATTTGGTTTGGCGCTGTTCCACTTGCTTTTTGCATCGTGGAAGAAAGTTAATCTTGAAATGATCTTGCAGCAACTTTATCTCTGAATGGAGTGAAAGGTATTCAACAAAGCGGTGTCTTCTGCCTGAACCATTCCATGAAAAATGGTTGTTTATTCTAACTATTTAAATTCAGCACACGTTCGCAACACTTCTTTTCGAAGCTATGTGTTGCGCTTGTTGGATGATTTGTCCAGATTCAGTCGTGACCGGACAGGCGCCGGAATCTGGCGACTAGGGGTTTTTCACAGTAACTTCATTGAAGCCTTTTTGTTACGATGAGCGATTATAATTACACCCTGCCGTCGTGCAGGTTTTGCTTACATTATAAAATAAACCAAGTGGAAAATATACACAACCGCTTCCTGCACCGGAGAATGTATAGAACATAGAACAATACAGCACAAAACAGGCCATTCGACCCACAATGTTGTGCCGTACTTTTTCCCTAGATTAAGAACAAATCAATCTGCACACACATGAGTCTGCGGTAATCCATGTACATATCCAATAGCCGATTGAAGGTCCCTAATGTTTCCGACTCAACTACTTACACAGGCAGTGCATTCCATGTCCCCACCACTCTCTAGGTAAAGAACTAACTCTGTCAACCCCCCTAAATCTTCCACTATTCACCTTAAATTCTATGCTCCATTGTAATGCTTTCTTCCACACCGAGGAAAAAGTCTCTGATTATATACACTACCTGTTCCCCTGATCTTCTTAACCTCTATCAAGTCGCCTCTGATCCTTCACCGTTCTAAAGAGAAACGGGCTAGCAGCCTCATCCATTCCTTGTAAGACCTACTCTCCATTCCTCCACATCACTGCTGATATTGGTGGGCCTATAGAAAACTCCAACAAGGTGACTGCTCCTTTCCTATTTCTGACATCAACCCATACTAACCTCAGTATGCAGAGCCTCCTCGATCTGCCATTCTGCATTCGTCATACTTGCTCTAATAACATGCAACCCCACACCTATTTTACCACCCTCCCTCAACTGTATTGAAACATCTATTAGAGGAACCTCCAACAAACATTCTGCACCTCTTCTATCCATGTTTCCGTGATGGCTACCACATCGGAGTCCCAAGTACCGATACATGCCTTAAGTTCACCAAACGTATTACTGATGCTTCTGGCGTTGAAGAACACACACTTCAAACCATCTCCGTGCCTGCAAGTACTCTCCTTTGTCCGTGTTACCTTCCCACTGCCTCACTACAACCCTTTGACGTCCTGACGTCAGCTACCTTTGTTGCTGGACGACACATCCGGTTCCTATTCCACTGCCAACATTGTTTAAGCCCTCCCGAAGGGTACTAGAAAACCTACCCTCCCAGGATATTGGTGCTCCTCTGGTTGGATGCAAACCGTCCTGCTTGTGCAGGTCACAGACCTCCCAGAATGCTCTTCAATTATCCAAGTACCTGAAGTCCTCCCTCCTACACCATTTCTACAGCCACGTGTTCATCTGCACTCTCTCCCTATGCCAAGCCTCGCTATCACGTGGGCAGCCGGCAACAACCAGAGATGACAACTCTGTTTGTCCTGGCTTTTAACTTCCAGCCTAACTCCCTAAACTCGTTTATAACATCCACCCCCCTTTTCCTACCTACGTCATTGGTACCAATGTGCACTAAGACTTCTGGCTGCTGACCCACCCCCCTCAAGGATCCTGAAGGCACAATGCGATACATCCCTGGCCCTGACACCCGGGATGCTTACGATCACAGAATCTCCCATTTGTTGCCCTACCCATCGTGTCTCCTATGACTATTGCTTTCCAATTCTCCCCTCTTCGCTTCTGAGCCCCAGAGCCAGACTCAGTGCCAGAGAGCTGGCCGCTAGCGCCTTCCCCCGGTAGGTCATCCCCCCCAACAGCATCCATAATTGTATTCTTGTTTTGAATGGGAACGGCCACGAGAGATCCCTGCACGGTCTGCCCGTTTGTTTTATTTCCACTGACTGTAGCCCAGCTACTCTTGTCCTGTACCTTGGGTGTGGTTACCTCCCTGTAAGTCTTGTGTATTACACCCTCTGCCACCCGGATGATCCGACGTTCAACCAGCTCCAGCTCCAGTTCCCTGTCACGGTCTCTGCGACCTGGCGTTGGGGGCAATTCCCGCAGCAGTAGTCAGCGGGGACACCGGTGGTATCCCTCATCAACCACATTCTACAGGAGGAGCAGGAAACTGCCCTAGCTACCATCCCCTCTTACCTTACAGAAAATAGCTGCTCTGTGGACCAACTGGAACTCTGCACTCCGACTCTGCTGCCTGTCAGCTGCACTCTCTTATCTCCCAGCTCCCTTCACGCTTTTTGAGGAAATGTAGCAAATGAAATGAAAGGATCACGTTACTCCATCCTCACCTAATTCCCTCAGTCACCAAACTTTCACAATAGCACTCAAATGCACCTAAATTCAGCATTCAGTGCAAACAAATTAAGCACTGCAGCTGGCTCACTTTTGTACTGTGAATCTAGCCTCTGGAAAATGGCCTAATCCAATTAACTAATTAGTAAGCTCCAGTTGCAAGTAGCTACAAGTAGAACCTTTGTTTAATGCTGCTTGAAAATTCATCTTCTTCTACACCAATCAGCAACATTCAAGTGAATTAACTAAATAAAAGAAAGACTAGACTTTAGATAAAAATGAACTATTGATATCCTTGTCACTAAACGCTCACTTTAGCAATCAAATTCATCCAAATTGAGCACTCAGTGCAAACAAAGTCAGCACTGTGCAAAGACGGAAAGCAAGCAATAAAATGTTTCACGGTGTTTCATTGGAAGACTGTGAACGGCAGTCGGGAATTTTCATTCTTCTGTGCAAGATAGACATGTACAAATCTGTAAAACGTGTGCACAGCTACTCACTGTTCAGAGGTAGACGCCTATGATTTTATCGAGCCTTGATAGACTAATGTTCCTGAACATTCATATATTTCCCTCGAAAAAAGAGAGAAAGTGTGAAAGATTCGTTTATCGACTGACATCGGCAGACTTGCGTCGACAGTTAAGCATCTGAGAAATTATGGAATCAAGGGGATTTATATGATGGGTGTATCTTGGAAAAAGTGCTTGTTTGGAGCTGGCGTACAATGCATTGTCGTAAGTCGATAGGAATAAAAACATCGCTCCTTAACTATGTGTGACAAGAAACGGAGAAAACGCTCAGTTTGAATAAATATATTGTGAATGACAGACAGCCAATTTTTATTTTAAATTGGTAAATGTTGGAAAATAAAGACTCACATGTGCATTTACACGAATTCACATACAAAAGGTAACAATGCCAAATGCGGCAGATAAATTAGGAGTTTAATAATGAGAACCACGGGCATCGTTGTTCAGGATAAGTACCGCGTAACATGAACAGACATGAGGTCGCATGTATTTCGCGAAAGCTGGGAATAATGCCATGCTTACTCACTGATATGAAAGCGCAGCTACATCGATGAGGGAAATGACACATTCTGTCATTCAAATACATATTGAATGGATAGAAAATGCAGGAACCTGCGCATTGTTGTAGATATTTTACCTTCATTGTGTGTGCAACGACAGCACTGGCAGTAAGCTGAGACGTTATCCATTGCTCTCACTTCACGCAGAGTATTGTAAATTATTTGGATAACGCAAAACGCAAATAATCTTCACATTAAAAAGGAAATAGTTGATCTTCGTAAAATACATGAGAGTATATAGAATCGTTCGAACAAAAAAACACACCATCAAGAGATCCCAATGCTGCATTCAAAGGTTTATTTGCCTCTCGCAAATAATAATAAAAGAAAAGCAACAGAGGGACACTTAAGTCCTCTGCCACAATAAAAGTAGTTATGTACAATTGCCGTGATATTTAACGCATTCATGATGTGCGCCGATGTGTTATTCACCAACTTCATGGAGTACGAAATATGAAGACTTGTGTGAAAGAAATGAGCCTATCCCAATATTTCGAATCATCGTGAGCGATGTGAAATTATCATCAGCACATAAACGTATTGATTGATCGGTTATCATTCAAAGTGATAGGACGATAAGCAAAGCAACAGCGACGTTTCAATGCCATGACAAAACTGGTAAAAGGCCCTTAGTTCTGAGAAACTGGGAGAACAACCGTGATAGCCACCTTGGTGTACTAGTGCCAAAGGCAGACAAAAAGGGACTGGTATATACATTTACATGAACAGACATGCAAAAGGAACTAACGAAAGTTTTGAGGAAGATTATTAGCGACGTACAAGGTCAGAATGGCGGCATGCCTTGTTTAGTATTGAAAATATCGTGAAATAAGACTGACTTGGTGACGCACCTCGAATGGGAGAGCTGGAATAAGTGCTATATTTGTTCCGTGATATCACTGCGTTTAATTACCGTGAGGAAGCGTTGAAACACTTTGATTTTGAAAGTAATTTTGAGAACAGATACAAACAAACTGCAGGAACACGAGTTTTTTTTAGAATTCGATTTTATATTTATTGTGTGCGCGAAAATAACACTGACATTGAAAGGTGAGATGCTTGATTGCTCTCAGTTGAAGCATAACGGGAAGATTTATTTTCAAACAGTATGATGTTGTGCAAGCAGCTAATAATATTTACCTTGAAAAGCAAACTATTGATGCATATAAGGGCCATGGAAACACTTGCAGGCAAACAGAAAGGTTAGAAGAACCCACTTCAAAAAGAAATAACATTGGTGCCTTTGAATACAAAAAGCAGACCTCTCGGGTTGTGACCTCAGGATTGCTTCATGCAAATGCCAATGAGGCTACAAATAGGAAGGTTGGGCAGCGAAAGACTCTGCTGGTGTGGCAGGGAGAGTTTCAGATTTCTGGACCATTGGAATCTCGTACAGTGCAGGTGTGGCCTGCACAAGGAGGACGGGTAGCGTCTAAACTGGAAGGGCACTAGGTATCCTTGCTGGCAGGTTTGCGAGAGTCACCCTGGAGGATTTAAACTAGTATGGCAGGGGGTGGGAGCCAGAGAGTTAGCTGAGAAGTTGCACTAACTGAAGGGGAAATCGTAAACCAAAACAAGGGAACAAATCACCCTCTCTGCTCAAACGCCGTGGTTTGAGGTGTATTTGCTTCAAAGCCAGAAGTATGTCAGGTCAGGCAGATCAGCATAGATCACTGATCAATACTTGGAATTATGATACAAAATACATAGAATCTAGGTACAGGTGGAGGCCTTTGACGCCTTGTGCTAGCTCCGCCATTCATCACGTTCATGGCTGCTCATCCAACTCCATAGGCTAATCCTGCTTTCTCCCCAGACCTGATGTGTCCATCACAGAAACGTGAATAAAGGAAGGGCAGGATTGGCAGGTGAACGATTGAGGATACGGAGAGACTGAATGGGCTGTACAAAGAGCGGGGGAGCAACATTACCAGTTATGGAGAATATTGTAACCGTACTGCTGGAGGAAACCTTTGAGGGATCATATAGTGTGGAAATGTGGGAAAAGCTGCAGGACATGAGGGGGGGCAATCACAATACTTTGTGTTTATTGCAGGACCGTTTACTGCCTGCAAGAGATAGAGGAGCAGATAGGTAGAGAGAATTTGTGTAGGTGCAAAATTAACAGGTTTGTTCTGGTTGTCGATTTTCATTTCCCCTATTGCGACTGGGACTCACTTAGTCCTGGGGGATCGATAGGGGTGAGTTTCTAAGGCATTCCCAGGAATGCTTCTTGATGCAGTACACAGCGAGTCCACCTCGAGAAGACGCAGTGTTGGACCTGGTATTGCGGAATGTTGTCGAAATCACAATAAAGACAAATTCCTCCAGGATCGATTTAAAGAAATTTATTGACACAGTTATATTTGCGGATAGAGAGTGTGCTAGCTGCAAAGCCATTGCACTGCACTCTGAGATTCGATTGAAGACAACATGTTTTTAAAATCTGAAGTAAGCAGGCATATTTATATGAAATAGACATTGGAAAGTATGTACGATGAAATACGTAGTACTTATGTTCTTGCCCTTGGCTAAAAACAATTCAAGTACACATTTCGTTATCTTTCGGAGGACAATGCGTTTTCATAATAAGGCCGAAACCAGAATATTTCAGCAGTATTTAATTTATGTAAATTTTCCTTCAACAATTCCCTCGTTGTTGATCTTTTTATCAACACGTTTTAGTAAATTATCGTGCCCTTCGTAGAGAAGAGTAGTTTAAAATATAAGGGGAACTGACGTCTGACAGTTCCCTGCGTATTATGCGCCTGGTAGCAAAGAGGCAAGGCGTCTCGGGCTGTTACCGTGTTCGTACGATCAAAATACTTTGCGCAACATTAAAACAGTAACCATACAACAATCAAGATTTCAATGGCGATTATAATCCAAAACATAAACTTCTGTCTTGACGATCCTAACCATCTAAAATCGAAGTCCCATCCGTTATTTTCATGTAATCTTGTCACCTCTTTACGAATGTGATCCTCCAGATTAGCATTTTTTCAGAGTTATCAGGAATGAATGTGCAACAATCACTTCCAATAAGGGCAAAAAGTGCCTTACTTTTCAGCTAACAAGAAACCTAGAGCCATTCTATTCTGCATGGGCAACCGCTCTGCTAGCAACCATCTCAGTTGCTGTCTGGTTTTCAACTTCTGTAGTGTAATTAGCTGCCTGCTCAAGGATGTCTCGTCATTCGCGTAGTTCGTATGCATTAGTGGCTATTCCTCATAGTGGTATCATTATTCCCACCATTTCTGCGCATGCCATAACACTTCATATCGTTCTGTGATGGGGATGGCCCTGCAGTTGGTGGACGTGATGGACAAAAGGGACTAAATGTCCCCGAAAGCAGTAGCCTTCACAATTTAAAGGCCACAGATAAAATACGTGCCGCTGATGCGGTCAGGTTTCATTTACTATCCGTCTTCATTAGTCTAATCGGTCCTCCATCCCAGGAGCCTCCACTAGTTCGAGTTTCAACTCCAGATTAATCAAAGATTATTATTTTTTAGCTGTAAGGTGGAACATAGGGGGGTGCCAATTCAAGGTCGATTCCCACTGACTCGTGCCCACGAGTAGGTCCCATATGTTTTATGATTCTTAAAGCATATGCTTACTTTTGGGACTCCGGTATAATTCGGAAGGATCAACCAGCGTGGTTGACGTATTACATTAAACCTAGGCCCCCACCATTCCTCAAAACGATTCGTATTGTATCCAGCTCATCTTCGGTCTAACCTATTCTGTGCATCTTCACCACTTCCTGTACGATTTTGTCGTAGAACCCATTCTGCGACCTCTTTACTGGTGAATGGGATAGGTTGCACAGGGAAGCCCTCCTCCGAGCATCTGGGAATGTGTGTACAAACCTAACAACTGAATGTATTTACCCACGCTTCCTACGAGTGAGACATGTATATTAAAGTGTTCGTATGTAGTTTACCCTCTGCACGATGTTAGCTTAATATGATAATGCAAAAACATCAACGCCGTCATTCTCTTCCGGGTGCCGTTTCGCGAGTGCCCTCAATGTTCCGTACAATGTCATCTACACGAGTTGCGTGGATCACAACTGGCTTTTCTTTTACTTTAATGGCAGTTCGGGTTGGTAGCAGCACTTGGTCGGGTCCATTCCAACTAGGAGAAAATAATCTTTGTTTAGTGCTGTCACATATAATTGATCTCGAGGTTTAAAGGGAGTGCATTTCCCTCTCTTTAATGCATCTGAGCCTGTTGCACCTTTTCATGCTTTTTCAGCTGTTTCACCCATGGCCTGGGTGATGCCACATCTGCCCATATTAACGATATTGCCACTGGAGTCATGGACGGTTTAGCTCCAGTTCTCATGGGACGTTCAATTAATATCTCATACCTGGTTAAACACGCATTACGATTTATCTGATTTTGCAGGGCATACATAACTATGGGAATGGCATCTAGCCATTGCAGCCCATTTTGTTGATACACTTTTGTAACTGCAGTTTTAATTATTCCATCCGCCCTTTCCACCATTCCTGAGGATTGTGGCTGATATGGTATAACAATTTCCAATCAAATCCTATGGCTTCTGTTCGAGCTTTTTTCAAATTGCAAGTGAAATGAGTTCCCCTCTCACTGTTAATACGCTTTGGTATCGCAAAACTATGTATTATTTTCCTTAACAAAATATGTACCGCTATTCTAGCATTAGCTCTTTTGGTTGGAAAAGCCTCTACCCACCGTAAAGACATGCCCACTATCACCGAATATTCCTTTGACAAATCAGACATGCACTTCAACTTAATCTTCACTCTTTGACTTCTCCTACTGTCTTAACCTGTGAGTTTGCCACCTTGCTACTACACCATCTGGAAAAATCCCAGGATATTCGTCCTTCAACACTTCAGTTCTCTGATTTTCCACTGGCTTATCAATAACAATAGGCATCACTCCCACGTGCGATTCAGCTATATAATTACCCAAGATAAACTGTATTCCTGGACAATATAGTTACCCTATTACTCCTACAACCAGTTCACCGCTCTTCATTTGACTTTCTAACGTTACCTTATCTAATGGAGCACTACTCTTCTCACCCTGAATTCCACATATCACCCCCTTTTCTGGCAACATTCTTCCCAGACTACGTAACTCTTCATCTCTTACCATCAAAGTTTGACTAGCTCCCGTATCTCTTAAAATTGTCACTTCATTCCCTGCTCCTGATACACATGAGTAATCTTTACCCACACACGGCAATTCTATAAAAAGATCTGGCACCTTCATCAATCAACTCTTGATCAGGCTGCACAATCTGTTGCACCTCAGTCGATTCACTTTGGTTTTCCTTTAACACTTTAACAAACACCTGTTTTACCACATCAGCCTTCCCAGTGCTTTTCTTCAACCACCAACACTGTGACTTTACATGGCCTAGTTTATTACAGTGAAAACATTTGAAACTTTTCTTTCATTTTCCACCCTCCTGGATTTCTTTTTTTAATCTGAGGTACTCTCTCCTTATTATCTCCCATCAGATCACCTTTACCTTAATCACTTGAGTATTTCCCATGCCCTCACAGGATGAAACTGATGTCGGAAACCAAAACTTTCATTTATGAACTAATTCATAATCATCTACCATTTGTGCTGTTAATCTCACAGTTATAAACCTCTGCTCTTCCACATGAGTTCTCACTACATCAGGAATTGAGTTTTTGAACTCCTCCAAATGTGTACATTCTCTGAGAGCTTCATACGTTTGGTCGAATTTCAAAGGCCTTATCCACCAATCAAAATTGTCTTGATGGCAACCTGCTTTTAGCGAAAAACGATGCTCCTGTGCCTGATTTAACTTTGGTTATGTTTTGGTGGATGGAAGTTCAAACGCTGCCGCTTACATTTGTGGTTGCTGTTTGAGAGCCAGTTCCTTGGCTATTTTATCAGCATATCAGGGTAGGGTAGGGCAGCAGGGTAGCATGGTGGTTAGCATAAATGCTTCACAGCTCCAGGGTCCCAGGTTCGATTCCCGGCTGGGTCACTGTCTGTGTGGAGTCTGCACGTCCTCCCCCTGTGTGCGTGGGTTTCCTCCGGGTGCTCCGGTTTCCTCCCACAGTCCAAAGATGTGCGGGTTAGGTGGATTGGCCATACTAAATTGCCCGTAGTGTCCTAATAAAAGTAAGGTTAACGGGGGGTTGTTGGGTTACGGGTATAGGGTGGATAAGTGGGTTTGAGTAGGGTGATCATGGCTCGGCACAACATTGAGGGCCGAAGGGCCTGTTCTGTGCTGTACTGTTCTATGTTCTATGTTCTATATCTATTCTCGCATGAGACTTCATCGTTTGCGTTAGTATGCGCTTCACACTTTATAACAGCTATCTTTATGGGCAGCAGAACAACATCTAATAAATTTAAAACCAATTTAGCATGGTTCATATGTTGGTCGGATGATGTTATGAATCGCCTGTCTTTCCATATTTGGCCAGAATCATGTACTACCCCAGAAGTAGATCAGAAATCGGTATAACTATTGACTGCTTTATTTTTAGTAGAATACATGCTTTAGTAAGTGCAAACTATCCCACCGCTTGAGCAGTCGCTCCCGAAGGCAGAGCCAAAGCTTCTACTATCTTGAATTGAGTCACTATTGCATAGGAGGCCAGGAGGGTCATATCATATGGTCGGTTTGCTGACCCATTGGTGAAAAATATGATGTCTGGATTTTCTAGTGGGTGACTCAATAAATCAGGTCGAGGGGGTGCGGTGGCTTCAACCAATTGTAAAGAGTCATGATCAAACCTATCTTCTGCTTCCGAGGGCGTGGGTAAACGTGTTGCAGGACTGACAGCTGACGCTTGCTTGTAAGTAAGGTTGCTTCTCTAGAGGATTACTTCTCAAACAGAGTGTCGAGCTGCAGTGAAATGCTGCGTTGCGGATGAATTGAAAGCAGCAAAACTGTTTTTTTCTACTTTGGCCGCTGTGGCTGCTACTGCTCTTAAGCAATTTGGCATACCCTTTACCACAGAACATAGGGTCACTGAGTAATAGGCAAGGGGTATTTCCCTCCTCAATGCTCTTGCACCAGGACCCATCTTGCAAATAACCCTACTTCATTTACATAAAGAGTAAAGGCCTTGCTGTAATTAGAACATCCCAAGGCAGGTGCGCTAATCATGGCTTGTTTCAAATTACGAAATGCTTGCTCTCTCTCTGAGATACAGGTAACAACTGAAGGAACATCCTGTAGGGAAGCCTTGCGCAATACTGCGTCCATATCTCTATAGTCCGGGACACACTGCCTGCAATAGCCCACCATCCCGAGGAAGGTGAGTGTGTCCTTTTTCGGGCGTGGAGTTCGAACGCTATCAGACCATGCTGCTGCTCCAATCCCAAACTCTGCTGTCTCCTGACAGAATTGCATCTGGTCCATTGATATCCTATGCCCTCTTTCTGCAGATGTGATAATAACAAAAGGGAATTCTGTTCACAACCTAGCACTCCCTCTGAGGCTATCTATAAATTGACATCATATTGAGGGAATGTTCAGCGTGTGGACAACTGGCACTCGTCCAATTCACTTTTAATACTGTTAATTCCGATATGTAAAGGCAAATGGATACTGACTGTTTGGGTGCAATGGTATGGAGAAAAAGGCTGAGAAAGTATCCGTTTTGGTTGTGAAGAAGAAAAAAATGACATTTTTGTCCGTCACCAATGAAGCAATAGTGATAGGATTTATTGATGGATCTAAACCACCACTCTTTGGGTTTTCCTACCTTTGGAATTGGGAGTACATGGGTGTTAGAAGGGCTATGTGTTCTCTTCATAACCCCTTGCCTTGCTGTGATAGTGCAATGATCACTCCCTTTATTCCCTTTCCTGCTTCCGGTGCCAACCTGTATAGTTTGAAGCAAGGCAAGGCAACGTTCTTCTGTAACTGCAGCCTTTGCGCTGGGGCACAATGTACTGTTACAACATGATTTTTATGATCGGCCCGTAGATGTGCAGTACCTGGACCGCGATTGAAGGGTGTAAATGCTGGTTCTCTTGGAGAAGTCATTGTCTTTCAAATGTAGCGGCCAACTGCGCCTCTTGCCAGGTCGCTTTGTCCTCTTGTTTGCCATAACTTTCTATCAGGTAATTTCGTCCGTTCTTTTCAATATCGTTCCCATGTATTACTTTTTTCCTTTGGCCTCTTTCATCGCTTCTCCTATTTACTTTTCCTTTGAGGGATGTCTTAGGCCAATGTTAAATGTGGTTCTGTAGTTAAACCCATCCTAAAAAGGTCCCTCTCACTATGGGTCAAAAGTACTAACATTCCTAATCCCACAACACCGAAAATAAAAAGGAGTGATAAGCAATGAGGTCTACTTTCCTACGTGACTTTGTGATCGTAAATGTTAAGCGTACTTATCCTCACGAGCATACCAAGCCGCCCAATTCTCTCACCTGGACTCTGTGATGTGTTTTAATAGCTGTGCCCAAGGCTCATTAATCTTTCGTCAGACTTCCTGCAGTTTTTATTTATTTACTTTTTAACGTTGGTACTACAAGTGTTAACGTTCAGTTGCCAGCAGACACCACAGGCACAGAACGATGGGGCGCAGGCTCAGATGTCATTAAATGTTGTAGCTCGTATGCTCGTATTTGAGACAGTTCGAGAAACATTCCATTATCAATTCAATGTATTACCGTTCCTAATTTGTAGTGTGTATGTCTGCCGAATAGGGGAAGGTGTCGATCGGTGGTGTATGTCCTTATTGGGGTTTTAAATGCTTCTTGGCCCCTTGCATGATAGCCTATTTCCCTCTGTTAGCTTACCAGTGTTCCAGGGAGTCATTTCCTTCATACAAATGATTATCATTATTGGGAACCCAGCCCCACTTTATGCCGGGTGGGACAACAATCCCATCCCTGAAATCTGGCCAAGATACACCATAAGAGTATTTTCCAAGCAGCAAAGTATCCCCTGGGAGGGGGCTATAAAAAACACACATTTATGTCAATTTCCAATGATTGATTTTATAGGCATTATCTACTCTTAGAGACGTATATATTCTTTATCAATTCGGAAACTTTCAACTGTCCGCTGAAATAATTTATGTTTCCTCCAGGTCCAAAGGGGCGGAGTACTTGGAATGCTGTCATTTACGTTTTTTCAAGTAATCTAAACATTTTTTCATATTCAGTTTCTTTTATTCGTAATGGCACTTTCTTTCTTTGAAACTGATCGTAATTTCCAATGTTTCCAGTCATTAAAGAAATCTCAACAAAAATCACTTAATCTATAATCTCTGACTGTGACTAACAATGACATACGATAAAAAAGACAACCCAGTTAGCACTTCATGCGTTGACGAAAATTAATTGGTTAAACAAAACACAGAGATTCTCACAGCTCACACATATCACAGTTAACAGTTCGCCTTATCTCACACACACATCTGAATTCCATTTTTTACAGGAACCCGTGTGTTACGCTTTTACCTTGATCTTCTATTTACTTTTACTCCCCTGTTTGTTTGTTTCGAGAAGGGGTCAGTTTCATTTTATTCATGTGCAGGACGTATAGGTTTTCCTACCTCATTCCGTTCTTTTACAATTGTTTCTTTTCATTTTCTTACTCATTTTGACTCTCTTCTGTCCTCTTTAAGGAGTTCACCTTCTTTCTCGCTCCGGATGTCTTTGCCGAGGATTCGGGACGACCTGTGAGGGGGAGTCGAGTTTATTGCTCATCGTTCCTTTTGAAAAATACTTTAAAACTTAAACATACAAATAGCAACAACTGCAGAAATCATTTGCAAACCCTATGAGGGACGCACACCGGTGTTTATCCCTTCACGAACTTCGAAGTCTTTTTTAAAAAAAGTTAGTATCTAGGCACCATTTTCTTCCTATCCAGCTATCATTAATGTATTAATTAAGATAACTCTCCTCGCATGAGTTACTGGCCAGTAATTACGGCTGCTGAGCAGCAGACCCCCCCCCCCTTTCAGCTGGTGTCGCTGTGGCCCTCAGTCTTTCAGATGAGAGATTCATGTTTAGAGATTCGTTTCATGGTTCATTTCCCTTTAAATTAGGGAAACTGCAACGACGACGCCAGTTTGTCGTCGACATCATAATAAAGACAAATTCCTCGAGGTTCGATTTAAATAAATTAACGTGCACGAATATATTTGCGGAGAGAGAGTGTTCTACCTGCAAAGCCATTGCGCTGCACTCTGAGATGCGACTTAAGGCAGCATGCACTTATAGTCCGAAGTAAACAGGCATGTTTATATTAAATTGACCTTGGAAACTACGTACGAGGAAATACGTCGTACGGAGATTCTTGCCCTTGGCTAAAAACAATTCGAGTACACATTTTGTTATCTTTCGGAGGACATTGTGTTTTAATAATCAGGTCAAAACCAGAACATTTCAGCAGTTTTTCATTTCTGTTAATTTTCCTTCCACAGGGAATGAGCCTGGACAGGTAGTTGAGGTTTCATCCGGGAACTATTTGGGCGCAGTGACCACAATCCCGTACGTTTTAGGATACGTTTGAACACGGATGAAGGTAACCCTCTAGTTAAGCTGCTGTACTGGGAAAAGGCAAATTACGTAAATATTAGACAGTAACTGAAGAATTTAGATTGGGTGCAGCTGTTGGAGGGTAAATAAACATCGGACATGTTGGAGTCTTTCAAGCGATAGTTAATTATGATTCAGGAAAGCCACGTTCCAGAAGGAACAAAGTATAACAGGGGGAAGTTCAGCGAGCGTTGGTAATGAGGGATATTGTGAACCTCATCAGAATCAAAAAGGAGGCTTTTGTACGGTCCAGAAGGGTGGAGACCGTCGAAATCCTTGAGGAGTATAAATAAATTCGGCGGCTACTTATGCGGAAAATGAGGAGTGCCGTCAAAGAAGAACATAAAAGAACAACACAGTACAGGAACAGGCCCTGAGGCAATATAGGCTTTTGATGGTCATGGTACCAACCTTTGCGAAAACACTCCGCACTTTGTGTGCCGTATCCCTCCATACAAATCCTATCCGTGTGTTTGTTAAGAAGTATTTGAACGCCGTTAATATATCAGCTTCCACAAACTCCCCTGGCAACGTGTTCCAGGTGCTCAGCGCCGTCTGCATGAAATACCTGCCTCGCACATCTACTCGAAACTTTGCCCCACCGTACTTCAACCTATGTCCTTGGCAAGTAGGAACCAGGTGAATCCCAAAGCGTTTGAGGCATACGTAAACAGTAAGTGGGTGGCCAGTGAAAGGATTAGACGACTTTAGGATAGCGAGTGAAATCTGTGTGTTGGACCGAGGGCGAGGTAGTAGATGAATACTTTACATAATTGTTCACCAAAGACAAGGACTTTGTGGTAGATGATTCTTGGGCATGGTGTGAGGATAGTCTTGGTCATGATGACATCGAAAAGAAGGAGGCGTTGTAGTAGCGTCTCTTGGACGAGCTGGGATTTGCTCCAGGGAACCGATGGAAGCAAGGAAAGAAATTGCAGAGGCGTTGACTGATATCGTTGTATTCTCAATGGCTGCAGGTGAGATCCCAAAGTAATGGGGACTACCTAATTTTGTACCGCTGTTAATAAATGTAGCAGGGATAATCCTGGAAACTATAGGATGGTTCAGCTAACCGTGGCAGCATGCACATTATTGGAGATAATTCTCACGGACTGGATTTATACCGATTTGGAAACAAATGGACCAATTTGCTCTAAAAGCAACTTGATTGAGTTTTTTGAGGAAGTGATAAAGATGACTTCAGAAAAGCCTTTTGGCAAGGTATATCGTGGCAGACAAGGTGACATCACGCGCGATGACAGGTGAGGTGGTAAGATGGAAATGGCTCAGCCACAGAAGGCAAAGTGTAGCAGTAGAAGGTTGTTTCGTCTGAAAAGTGGGTTGTGACAAGTGGTGTTCCACAGGGATGTGTTGTGGGACTGCTGTTGTTTGTGTTATACATTTGGAGTAAAATTTATCTGGTTTCATTAGTAAGTTCGCGGATGACATGAAGGTTGGTGGAGTGATAAATTGTGTTGTCAGAGGATACTGCAGTTCATTGACAGATTGGAAACATATGGGTAACAAAATGGTGAATGTTTTTTTTATAGTGTCAAATGTGTGGTAATGCATTTTTGCAGGTCTGCTGGAATGGAAATTATCAAACGTGACAGGACTGTTTTAAAAAATGAGCGAGGTAGAAAGTGGGCAAATAAAAGCCAGTTAGCCTGACAACGATAGTAGGGAAGATTTTGGAATCTATCATCAATGTCGAAGTAGCGAGGCATCTAAATGGGAATTATCCAATTGGACAGACGCAGCATGGGTTCATGAAGGGCAGGTAGTTTAGGAGAATTTTTGTTGGCATTACCATTGCGAGAGACAACGGGGAACCAATGGATGTGCTTTCAAAAACGTGTGGGCATGCACCCCACATTTCTCTGTCTTCCTATTTTCCTAAGTTTGTTGCCAATTACGGTATATTCCCCCTCTATGTTCAGAACATATGAACGAAGAGAAGGAGTATGTCATCTGGCCGTTCGAGCCTCATCCACCATTCAGTGAGATCATGCCTGATGCCGGGTTTTCCAGCAAGCTTTTGACAGGTGCCACATAAAAGATTGCGGCACACGACAAAATGCATGGCGTTAATGGTAAAGTAATAGCATGGATAGAGGATTGGTTAATTAATATAAAGCAAAGACTGTGAATGAATGGGTGTTTCTCTGGTTGGCAACCGGTAGCTAGTGTTGTCACTCAGGGATCAGTGTTCGACGTACAATTGTTAACAATTTACATGGGTGATTTGGAGTTGGGGACCAAGTGCAATGTGTCCAAGGTTGCAGATGACACTGAGATGAGCGATAACGCAAAAAGTGCAGAGGATAATGAAAGTCTGCAGAGGGATTTCGACGGTTTGCGTGAATGTTATGGGACTTGGCAGATGGAATACAAGGTTGACAAATGTGAGGTCATCCTTTTTGGTAGGAATAACAGCAAAATGCGTTAGTATTTCAATGAAAAACATTAAAACATGCTGATTTGCAGAGGGACCTGGTTGTCCTCGTGCATAAGTCGCAAAAGGTTGATTTACAAATGTAACAGATGATTAAGTAGGCGAATGAAGATTTTTCCTTCATTGCTAGAGGGATGAAGTTTAAGAATAGAGTTGTAATGCCGCAACTGTGTAAGGTGTTAGTGAGTCTACGCCTGGAGTATTATGTACAGTTTTGGTGTCCTTACCTGAGAAAGGACGCACTGGCGCCGGAACTTGTGCAGCGGAGAGTCACTAGGTTAATCCCAGAGTTCAGGCGGTTGTTGAACGAGGAGAGATTGAGTAGATTAGGACTGTACTCAATGGAATGTTGAAGGATGCGGGTGGGGGGGGGGGGGGGGGTGGGAGATATCTTATAGACACATTTACAATTATGAAGGGAATTGGTAGGATAGATGCGGGGACGTTGCTTGCAATGGCGGGTGGAACAGAACGAGGGGGCATCGCCTCAAAATAAGGGGAGCAGATTTGGGACTGAGTTTAGGAGGAACTTCTTCACCCAAAGGAGTGTGTAGAAATGGAACTCTCAGCCCTGTGTAACAGTTAAGGCTTCTTCATTACATGTTTTGAAGATAACGTTGCATAGTTTTTTAAAGAATAAAGGAATAAAGGGTTATGGTTCTCGGAAGGAAGAGTGGAGCTATGTCCACATAACATCAGGCATAATCTCATTGAATGGCAGAGGCGGCTTGAACGGCCAGATGACGAACTCTTCCATCTCTTTCATATGTTCTGAGCACAGAGGGGGATTATACCGTAATTGGCAACACACATAGGAAAATAGAAGGACAGAGAAATCTGCGGTGCAGGTCCACGGGTTTTTGTAAGTGGCAACACAGTTGGACAAAGTTGTCAAGAAAGCATTCAGAATGCTTGCCCTCATTGGATGATGCATCGTGTAGAAAACCTGTCAAGTAATGTTGCAGTTGTACAGAAACCTTGTCAGGCCACATTTGGAATATTGCGCACAATACTGGTCGCCACACTAACCAAAGGATATGCAGGCTTTGGTGAGGGTGCTTACCAGGACGGATCCTGGTCTGGAGGGTTTTAGCTATGCGGAGAGGCTAAATCTGCTCGGTCGGTTCTCAGTAGAATTACGGAGGTTGAGGGGAGACCTGTAGGAGGTCTTCACGATTATGAGGAGCATAGATAGAGTGGATCCCCAGACATTCTTTCCCAGGGTGGAGTGGTCATTCAGCAGGCGGCATAGCGCCAAGTTTAGAGGAGATGCGCGAGGGCTAGGGCAGTGATTTCCTGGAAGGGGTTGCCTGGGGTGTTTGGGGAGTCAGATACTTGAAAATGAAAATGAAAATGGCTTAAACAATAGAAGTGCACTTCTTCCTCTTAGCACTAGGAAAGGAATATAACTCAAGATAACGGGCTTCAAAGCAAAACCAAGTACAATCGCTTGCAACAAAGTACACTTCCGCGATGAACTCAACGCACTCAATGGCCGTTTCGCGCAGAAACCCAACAAACTGGGCCAACAGCGCCGGGCAAACGCATATCTCCCCTCAACGCTTTCAAAGTTAGATCGCACTTCATGAAAGTGACCCTTCGGAAATAAATGATCCTGACGAGTCCCTTGTCGTGCCACCACATACTGCGCAGAACAACTGGTGGTGCGTTGCTGGATAACGTCAACCTCTCCCTACCTCATTTCGAGTTTTCCACCTGCTTTAAGAAGTCAGCCATGATGCCGGTTCCAAAGAAGAACCAGGCAACGTGCCTCAACGACTAAAGTCCGATTAGCTTTAAATTTATCATTATGAATTGGTTGGAGAGTTTAGTCATGAGTCAGATCAATTACGTAATATGAGCAGGTTGCAATCTCAATACAATACTGCGAATCCAAAAAAAAAAGCTAGCTGTCAGTGAAAAAGACACCACAGCGAATAAATTGGAGCAATTTAATGAAAAGCAGCAGCCAAAAACTTGCAGTAAAAGTCTTGCATCAAGCAGGGAAAGAGAAAATTGCACACGCTGCAGACCGCACCAAATGTGTGCCGGAGTTCGGGATCCTACAACATTCATTAAACGCAGGGTAATGTGTCCCTTCACCAGGCATTCAGGGGATTGTGACCCAGGGGTAGAATACACAGAATGTACAGTGTGAATGTACAGTGAGGAAAATTCTGCCCCTCGCGCCTGCGCCGATCCACAAATCCTCACTTTTACCCTTCCACACAGACAATTACCCAGCGGGGAATGGAACCTGGGACTCTGGTGCTGCCAAGCCACTTGTGCTATCGTGCTGCCCACTTGTGCTATCGTGAATCAAATAGTTCAAAATTATTTTAGGATGTTTAATCCCCGTTATCCATTCTATCTTCCCGACCTCAAAACCGTGGCTGGGGGAATCCAACCAGTGATGAAGGCTGCCGTTGGGTACTACCTAGACGGCTGTTCGCGGCACCGTGCCACAGTGCCTAGCACTGCTGCCTCATGGCGCCGATGACCTGGGTTTGGTCCCTGGTCACTGTCCGTGTGAAGTTTCTACCCGTTTGCACATTCTAGCCGTGTCTGCGTGTTTCTCACGCCAGCACCCAAAAAAGGTGAAGGATAGGTGAAGTGGCCAGGCTAAATTGCCCCTTATTTGGAAACGAAAAAAATTGAGTATTCTAAATGTATTCAAATAAGAGACTTCTCTGCCTTAGGATACAATAGCTTCAACCCATTGAACGATTTAAATAACTGACAGCACCGGCGACAAGAGCATCCGATGGCATAAACTGGCCATTCAGTAATCAGTTATTTGTGGTGTTTCGGCAATTGAATTGAGTTCAATAAGACATATACCAGCGGTCCACTTGTACCTGTACACTGAGAGCCGATACCACCAACCGTGGCCACCAAGTGAGAGAATTAAGACCCCAGGATAATACTTATTAAGATGTATAGGCTTCGCTGTGGGGCATCAAACAAATAAGCATCCTAAACCACACAAAACCAGGAAGGATGAATGCCATCCGCCCGACCTCGCATTCCGGACAAGCGTCTTTGAACGAGGACGGAGCTGAAAGCAGGTGACCCACAAGCTGCGAATACCCACCTCGTGTGAATAGTCGAAACAGGGAAACCTAGACACATGAGGAATATTTCCCCGATCCGGCGTCCGGTAACAGTACTGAGCTGAGCTAATATACCTACTATCACAAGCACAGTTTTATAAAAACGGGCAAGTCGACCATTTGGTTCGGCAGTGTAGTCACCTCTTAACCACTCCCCATCTCAACGCTTCCCCGACCCATGCAACTCGAAGGATCTGCCCAACAATCACCATAAACCCAACAGACACATTTCTCCACAAAACCCTTCAGAGTCTACACCCGATTATAATACGGACCAGATGCATGAGGGTGATTTGTGTGTGCAACACCAAATGTGTTAATGACGGGCGACCAGAAGTTAAAGGTAGGCGGCACCCTGTCGCGTTTCTATGGGACACAGGAGGATGTGCACTCTCCTGAACTCTTCCGTTGACCTCGCCTGTCGTACTCACAAAACGAATATGTTGAATAGCTTCACGGGTCATCTTTAGTAATGTGTGGAATCGCACCTGTTAAATTTTGACGTGGGAACCAGATATGCACCACCTCAATTCTTGTTCAACTCCTCATGGAAGCAATGCATATTTTAGCGTCCGGTTTGATGAGGAAATTTATTTTTTCGTTCAAACTTGTTATTTCTGAATACAGTTAATGTCAACCATCCGCGAATCCACGTTCGAATTAGTCACCAGCATATATGTAGAATGGATCTCCACTCTTCGTGATCTGTGGCTAAAACCCGCAGACATGACTGACATCCCGGAAGCACTGGGCATACTCGTTACTTCCCCAAAACCTCAAACACCATTGTGGTCGATTTATGATGGAAGTTATCATAAAGTCCCTTATTCAGAACCTCAAAAACAGTATGGCTTCACTAAGCAAACCGAAGGAGAAGTGGCCATTGTAATTTACAGATTACTGTATCAGGGATTCCTGCACCCCATCGTCTCCAACAATAATTCCACATATCACTGGGAAGGATACCAACGGGTTCCGGAACGCTCACCATCGATTACCGAACACTGAACAGGCAAATCCGGTCATGCCTCCGACAGTGATGGACGCCCTGAAACAATGTTGAGATAGTCCCGGAGGGCAGATAGTTTACGGTGCTGGGCATTAGCAGCATCTTCTTGTTGAATCTTTTAGATCGCCACTGTCAGTGTAAATTTGTTGTTACATTCCAGGAGCAACATTACACCTGGATGTGTGTGACCAGCGTTTCCATGGCTCCCCTTCTATATTCCTCCGGCGATTAGGCAAACTTAATGAATATTGCCTGAAAAGAATGTCTGGTATTATCGATAGACGGTCTCCTCCTGCAAACTTAAAACAGAGGGGAACATCCCAAAATCTGAAGATACAAAAACCCTGAATTTCCTCATTACATTAGGGTTAAAGATAACTCCCAAGGTATCACTTTTTTATGAGACCTCAATTCTCCTACTTGGCTATGGTAGTGATCGGGCGGAATCACCAGATTGAAAGGAAATGAAACGAACCTGTATAAATCCTTCCCGTACCACAGGACGTGAGCTCGCAAGGCTCCTTTCTAGTCTTTGTCGAGTACTGCTAAACCATAGTGATAGTTTTGGCGCCACAGCCGCCCCACTTTCTCAGTTCCTACGGAAAAAAAACCCATGGAGCCGGACTGAGACACACACACATGCGATCGAAAAACTGAAACAATCCTTCCCACAAACTCCTGTCATGCACGTGTCTGACTCTGATCTTCCATTTGCACTTGCGGTGGCGACCACTGAAATTAGAATGCCAGCCGTGCTGATTCAGGATTGGCACAGATGACTCGGACCAATAAGCAACACTTCCCACACGCTAACCCCGCTGGAACAAAGCCTCTCGAAATGTGAAAGACACCTGCTGTTAGTTTTCAGGGTAGTACGCCACATTGACTGTGCAGACGGCTTGAACCACCTCAGCAACTTCATAAATACACCCCCATAATATTCTGTTGAAGGGACGGATCGAATCTGGGGCCTTAGCCATTGCCATATAGCATGATAGACCCTAATGCTCCAGGCCTGGACATTGAAGTAAAATGTATACGAGTATGCACTTTTCTCGCAGACAACGTCACGCTCCGGTGATGTACCGCAGGAATTCCGTACTCGGCCAATAAATGACACAACGGGGTCAATTCTGCTCAGAAAATTGGACATCAGTCAGGACAGCTGCACTTTAAAACATACGCAGACGGACCTTCCATCGCAGAGGAAGGAAACACGAAAACAGGATGTGCAATTTATATGAGTACCAGGAAGACAAGTCGCAAATGGAAATATCCTTAAAAGTTCCCATAAATAATTGCCCAGGCTGAAGTGCAAGTAGCATCGCTTCCGTGGTCAGCATCCCTGACCTGCTCCCCACACTAGTATCCATACTTCAAACAGTAATAAGTCACACAGCATCAGCTTAACAAACGGTGTGCTATTTGTGGAAGCCAGTGAATTAATCTTGGCAGATGGACAGCCTCTGCAATCCTCGTCGTTATTGAGATTCCTTTCTCAAACTGTCCGAGGCCATGAGTACGGCATTATTAGGTCAAGACACACTACCGTTCCTCCACAATTGGCAGCATAACAGTAGCCGAATTAGCCATATAGGATGACCGAAAATAATACTTTTGGCAACCCATTGTCACCACGGTTACTGAAAATGCAACCTCCAGCCAGACAAAGTCTAAGAACTTAAACAGGACAATTGCAGTGACGACGACCTGAAACAAATTCAGGAAGGGGAATATCCCGCTTCCATCGAAAAATGGCAGACCACGCTCTCCACATAAGATAGACCAGTCCTTAAAGGTGCCTCGACGTGGTTGGGACCCGGAACCGGAATCAACTGATTTTCCAAAATCTTGATGTACAGAGCCATCAGGAGACCAGTGCCACAAATGAGCGAATCAAATGATTGTTTTCGTGGCCAACTCGAGAGCATGATATACGACATTCTGTTGTGCAAACTATATCATAAAGAATCCTGAAAAATATGCTCACACAGGTGAATGAAATCGCAACCCTGTGGAGCGCCTTTGGATGAATGTGTAGACTGACAAATTCTACCCCCTGCAGTAGAATAGTGGAAGGATGTGCATACATCCTGGTCATTGTATATACTATTTTAAAAAAATTAATGTACCCAATTCATTTGTTTTCCCAATTTGTGGCAATGTAGTGTGGCTAATCTACCTAGCCTGCACATTTTTGGGTTGTGGGGGCAAAACCCATGCAAACACGGTGATAATGTGCAAACTCCACACGGAGGGGATTGCACCTGGAACCTTGGCGCCGTGAGGCAGCTGGGCTAACCACTGTGCCGCAGTGCTGCCATTTGTACATACACTATTTAACAGAGTGGAGGTGTTTCCAATCTGAATGAACACGATCAATGTCACGGCTGACATCCTAGTGCAGCACATATTCACAAGGATTGCTCGACCATCAGAGAATCGATTATAACCAGGGCCCTAATTTCACAGATAATAACGTGGGTGATGAGTGTGTTCGTGCTAAGCAACAATTGCTCATCGTAGACTACCCAGAATCATGCCGTAATATTAAACACTACCCAGGGCAACACGGTGTCACAGTGGGTTCGCCTCACGGAGCCGAGGTTGCATTTTCGATTCCGGCTCTGGGTCACTGTCTGTGTGGTGTTAGAACATTCTTCCCGTGTTTGTGTGGGTTTCTCGGCCACTAGCCAAAGCTGTGTAGGCTAGATGGATTGCTAAATTGCCTCTTAGTCAGAAAAAATAATTGGGTAATCAAAAGTTATTTGAAAAAATAATAATAAACAGTACCCAAGACGGCATTATCTGCAAAATTGTTCAGCGGAATGACCACTCTTGGAACAACATTCTGCCTTCTGTACTCTTGGCGATGCAAAACACCGAGTCTAGTTCCCACGGTTTTACTTCCCATGTGCTAATGACCAGGCGGTCTCTACCATGAACGAAACCCGTACATAGGTTGGACGATCTGTACCGGTATTCGCAGATCTAACGCACGACAGCGCCAAGGAAGGTTCATTACAAATTTTAAACGCCGCCCAACAGGCTGCAGTAGTTAACCTAACCAAGAGAAAGCAACAAATTGAAGCCTAATCGGTGGGAAAGTGAAGCCTCGCGAGTACGAATTAGGAGAACAGCTCGTGCTCCATGTGTTGTATTCCTCTACGAATTTGTCCCTGAAATATATCGACCCTATACAATAATAAATAAATCTTGGACTTCCGCATATAATATGCTTTTGCCTTCCAAGAAAGCCGATGGTATAATGTCAAGCACGTGAAACCCTTCGGCTTCAACAAAACTTTCACCAACACTCAGACATTCTAAAGGGATGGTCAGACTTCATGACCACTTCCCGAAGATGAGGGGCCGTCCCATGGCCGCATCATTCCAGACACAATACACCTACACCGAGCCTTGGTGGTCAATCCCCGCTCATGGCGCCGCCGAGGGAAAAGTCGGGGAACCAAGAACCCTTACTCACTTTGGAGCCAGTCGAAACGAGACTCCCACAACCGCTTTGTCTGTTGTTAGCCACCAGAGCCACTTGAACAGCAGAAAGCCGGTCTAATATAGAACATAGACCTGAGACCAATACAGCTCATTGCTGGTACTTCGGCCAACGATGTTGTTCCAACCGTTTATCCTAATCTAATATCAACATAATCTACACACCTTTTATTTACTGTTGTTCGTGTGCCTGTGCAACTTTCGAATAAATGCCCCCGATTACTCTGACTCCAACAGCTCTGCTGGCAGTTCATTCTACGCAGCCACCACTCTCTGAGTAACGTGCCGACCTTTGGCATATCTCCTATAACTCTCCACAATCGCATTAAAATTATGTCGCCTCGTTACAATCATTTGCGCCCTGGGGAATAGTCTCCTCGGCGTATCCATTGTACTCCAGGCCTCTCATCACACTGTAAACATCTGTTCAAGTCTACCTCGCTTCCTTCTTTGCCCAAGTGAGAAATACCCATAGCACCCTGAAACTTTCTTAATACGCCATGGCCTGCAGTCCAGCAGCATCTGGTAAATCTCCTCTGCACCCTCTCCAAAAGCATGAACATGCATCCTATAATGAGACGACCAGAACAGTACGACCACTATTCCAAGTGTGGGTCTAAGTACGGTTTTATAAAGCTACAGACAAAATATCGCGGCTCGTAAATTCAATCTCCCTGTTAATGAATCCCAAGTCATCATATTGCCTTCTTAATATCCTTATCAACCTGAGTGGCAACGTGATGGAAAAATGTACATGGAACCCAAGATCCCTCTGTTCCTCCACAGATCCAAGAATCCTGCCTTTACCCAGCAATCAGCATTCAAATTAGACATTCTAAAATAAATTACTTCACATTTATCTCGCGTAAATTCCATCTGCCACTTCTCACATTCTCAACCTACCACTGCATCCTGTCAATGTCCTGTTGTAACCTGCAAAAGCTGTCGACACTATCGACAACTCCACCGACCTTCGTGTCATCGGCAATCTTATTCAGCCAAACTTCCACCTAATCAGCCGAGTCATTTATAAAAACCACAAACAGCAGAGGCCCCAAAACAGATTCCTGCGGGACACCACTGGTCAACGACCTGCAGGCGGAAAGCTTTCGATTAACTGAAGCTCGGTGTCTTCTTTCGGCCAAACAATTATTATTACTGACAGCTACATTTCCCTGTATTGTATTCTACCTGACTTTCTGAATGAGCCTACAGCGAGCGACCTTATCAAATGCCTTCCTGAAATTCATATACACCACTTCCACTGCCAAACCTGCATCAATATGTCATCCTCAACGAAATCAATGAGGACTGTGCCGCATCGGAGCTTGTCAAATAAACGAAGAACACTGGGGTTAAGGATACGATTCTGGCATGGATAGAAGATTGTCTGTCTAGCTGAAGGCAGAGTTTGAGGCACCAGTGAACTTTTTCAGGATTGCAGCCGACGACTAGTGGTGTGCCTCAGGGTTCAGTGCTGGGAACACAGCTTTTCGTGATATAAATTAATGATCTGTAAGAAGGAACTAAAGGCAATGTTTCCAGGTTTTCAGATAATACAAAGATCTGAAGAGGTTCAGGTGGTATTGAGGAAGCAGACAGTCTGCAGGAGGACATGGGCGGTCGAGCCGAGTGAGAAAAGAAGTGATAGGTGGAAAAACACTGTGTAAAAGTGCGAGGATTATGCATTTTGGAAGTGGAAGCAGAGACATAGTCCATTTTCTAAATGGGGAAAAGCTTCAGAAACTAAAGAAGGGACCTAGCAGTCCTTGTTCAAATATTCCTTTAAGTTTACGTATAAATTCAGGCGGCAGCTACGAAGGATAGTGAAATGGTAGCATTCCTGTCGTGTGGGAATACAAGGCCAGGGGTTTACGTCTGAGGTCGTGCAAGGCTTTGGGCAAATTCCAATGCGAGTATTGTGAGCAGTGTTTGGCACTATAAGAGAAAACATGTGCTGGCCTTGGAAAGATCAATGGATATCCAGAAGAATGATCGTTGGACGGAAGAGCATGTCATATGAGGAACGGTTGAGGATTCTCGGCCTGTACACTGTAGAGTTGAGAAGGAAGAGGGCGGATATTATTCAAACTAACAGTATTTTGCGAGTTCTGGGTAGACGGAACGTGGAGAGGATGCGTCCATTTCTAGGAAATACTAGAACGAAAGGGCACGATCTCAGACTAAATGGGCGCTCCCTCAAAAAAGAGATTCGGAGGAATTTCTACAGCCAGAGCGTAGTAAATCAGTGGATCTCTGTTGCAGAATGCTATTGGAGTCATATAACTGAGTGCCTTTAAGACCGCAATAGATAGGTTATTGCTTAATAAGGGTATCAGGGATTATGGGGAGAAGGCAGAAGAATGGGGTTGAGAAAAGTATCAGCCATGATTGAAAAGCGGAGCAGACACGTTGGGTTGAGTGGACTATTTCTGCTCCTATGTATTTTGGTCTTATGGAAAATCGATTTGACCTGGCCTCTGCAGCTCGCTTAACTATTGAAAATTTCATGGTGGATTTTCTTGTGGAATCATCCCCTATTTATCCTGCTACTTACCATAACCTTTCATTCGTTTAGTGTTCAAAAAGCTATGTATCTTTCTCTAAAAACATTTAACGAGTTAGCCTTTACAGATTAATTGAGGAGTGAATTCGTCAGATTCACAAGCCTTTGGCGGAAGATGTTCCTCCACAAAGCAGATCTAAATATGCTTCCACTTTATTTGAGACTATGCCCCTCGTTCTAGATTCAGCCGCAAGAGGATAGAAACTGTCTGCTTCTCTCCTGTCCATTCCCTTCATACTTTTATATGTTTCTCCAGACACCCTCTCATTTTTCGAAATTCCAATGCCCATGCTCCTAGTCTACTTAGTCTCTCCTCATAAGCATATCATCTAAACTCCGGAATCAACGTATTAAATCTCCGCTGCACACAGTGCAGTGCCAGTGCATATAGGGCAGCACGTTAGCATAGTGGTTAGAAGAGTTGCTTCACAGCTTCGGGGCCCCAGGATCGATTCCCGACTTGGTTCACTGTTTGTGCAGAAACTGCATGTTCTCCCCGTATGTGCGTGGGTTTCCGCCGTTGCTACAGTTTCCTCCCACAGTCCAAAGATGTGCGGGTTAATAGAGTGGCAATGCTGAATTGCCCTTAGTGTCGATAAAGGTTATGTGGTGTTACTGTGTTACGGGGATAGGGTGGAGTTGTAGGATTTGGTCGGGTGCTCTTTCAAAGTGCAGTTGCAGACTCGATAGGCCGAATGTCGTCCTTCAGCACTGTAAATTATACGAATACATGACTCTATGATACTTTCTCCAGTAAAAGACTCACACTGTGCACAATACACCTTCATGATAAATGGTTTCAATTGAAAGAGGTTAATTTCAGCACATTTCACAACTCTTGTTTTGGGAGCTGAGGCGTGAATTTGTTGGATGATACGTCAGAGTTCATTGGTGAGTTTATATTTCCTGTTGTCGTGCTCGTTTTGTCCAGATTGCAAAATAAAAAGTGTGTAAATTATTTGGAAGCTTGTATTCTGCCCAACAGAATTAGCGAAGTACAAAGATGGTAAGCACGCAAAAAAATGATTTCCTTTAACAAATAACGGAGTTTATATGGAAGAAAGTGAACGATGGTATGAATATTTTATTCCAATGTCACTGTTGATATATGTCGAATTAATTTCTTCTATATGTATTGGCCTGTATATTTACATAAGTGCACATGGAAAAATTATGAACCCTAGTGAGAAGCATACATAGGTTGTTCAAAGATCAGCATCACGGGTTTGCATAATTCAGTATATATAGATCCACCAGTAAGTAGGACTAGCTTGGAATGCACATGTGCCTGGAAAGCTGAAAACAACGCATTGCCTGTTCAGTGATGTCAACGCATACATACAGCATAGGGGAGAATGCAAGTCTTATGTAATTCAACGTCATATTGAGGGCAGCTGCACCCAAATTGCAGGTACGCGAGCATTTTATTGTTCTTTTTCTGGATTGATTGCGTATGTGAAGAGAACTCTGACTGTCGAATGCATGGTGCGTCTCTTCTCTCAGTTAAGATACCATGAGAACAAATGTTAAAACAGCGCGATGGAGTGTGAATCGCGAATAATCTTTACATTGAATAGATAATTGTTCATACATATAATGTGCATGTAAACAATTGCATATGTACAAAACTAGAAGAAGAAACCTCTTCAAAAAAATATGTCAATCCTGTTTTCGAGTATATTATTTGCAACTCGCAGAGAAAGAAAAATAAAAAGATTTTCACACTTCATCCGTCAAGCACAAAGCAACGATAATAGTTCTCGATATTTGGGTTTTCTGCTTTACATTTAATTAACAAATTAGCCCACTATTGTACACGATGTCCCTCACAAATGTTCTGGTAGCTGTAACATTAGCTAAACATGGAGCCTTGTGCAATGAAATCACCCCTAACTTTGATGCAATGTAAAAACAAGACCATTGAAAACGTTATTTAATTAATCTCCGTCTGTTAATGAATGAAAGATGAGGCAATGTATGAACACTGCATTGGATTGATTGATGTTGTGCTCCATTCGACGAGTCTCTGTGTCGCTTTCTTCATGAATCAATCAACAACGTTTTATCTTGAACTTAGGTTTGCTGTAGGTAATCTCATAATTCCTTTCACATCAAAATGGAAACTGTTCAAAATATGCACAAACGTGCTCTTTTGTCCCCGAAATACTAAAAAGACCTCGGATTGAGGACATTATAATTTGGTTGTTTAATATGTGTTCAATTACATATGCGGAACAATGTTAGCGAGTGTTCCGATAATTCATGATAAATGGTATCAATTGCAAATGTCTAAATTCTGCACATTTTTGGAAACACTTACTTTCGAATCTGTGTCATCTGTTTCGTAAATATTTCATCAGAGATTTCTATTCAATTCATATGTCCTTTCTTCGGGCTCTGTTTGGTTGCATTGCAGTGTAACAAAAACGTACAGACTGTGTTTTGCCAAAAATAATTCGGAAGTTGAAAGATGGTATGGAAGTCATTAAGACTTATTTTTTTATAAATATTATTTTGTTTAATTGGGAGAATCTGAACGTCAGCCGAGAGATTCCATTCTTGTATTAACAATGCATAAATGTGCAAGTCATGTGGATACACTTTGGTGTCAGTACCCAATTCACAGAGGAAGAAACCCTCAACTCAGACAAGCTCTGATAGATGCAAAATTAATACCCTGGGTAGTTATCACCAGCGCTCGGAGAAGGAACGGAAGTGTGAAAGATTTGCTGATATCCAGCGTGTACAAACAGATTGAGATCGAAAAACCTATGGGACTGCTGTGAGTTTATGCCAAATTATGCAATCAAAGAACGCGATATGATGCAAGTATATTTTACAAGTCTGTCCGGAGCAAACGTGCCGTGCATACTAATAGGATGACCAGGCAAAATACTTCATTTGACAAATTCTATAGATAAAGGCACGGAGCCACATATATTTGAGTGAGAGAAAAATAATATTAAAACCCTGACTTTTTCTTTTACATAAAAGCACATTTAAAAGTCATCAACGCCAAAAGCGCTAAAGATATATCACTTGTAAAAATAAACTCACGGTCATGCTTTCAGCATGGTAAGTACACATCTAACACGCAGAGACCTCGGATCGAAACGATCCGAGAGAGCTGGAAATAGTGCCTTGTTTGTTCACCGTTACCAAAGTGAAGGTCGATCGAATACGGGAAGTTAAATCTAATGTGTTTCAAATACAAATTGCAGAAGATAAACCGAAGATACAGGAGCGTATGAATTGCATAGGTTTTCAAATTGATAGTTCGTGCGACGAAAGTACTGAAGCAAATTTCGATGTGCTGCATGATCTCAATCTTCACAGCGCATAAAGAATTACTTTGTAAAACGCTGATATGTGCAAACCGCGAATGGCTTCACCATGAAAACCAAATTGGTCACTCTTGTACATTACAGTAAACTACTTGGAGATGAGGTGAAAAATTAGAAGAAATCATATATAAATTCAGAGGTATTATTTATCTCTCGGAATATACCAACAGCAGGAAGAATCTTAAGCCCCATGGCACAAAGCAAATGCTGATGTCTGATTCCTGCTTCATATTCGCCCAGTTGCTATCCAACAACTGCATGTGCAATGCAATGCATGGGCTGTCATGCAAGAGATCAGTCCACAACAATGCACCCAATCAAATACAGCGATATGAAGCGGGTATCAGTTCTGCAAACTATTGATTAAAAGCTGTCATTCATTATAAGAAGACACACAAATCAACAGAGACTTATGAATGCGAGAACATAAAGTGTGCATAGAAAGGAATTTGCAGGTGCAGATGAAAAACGGTAAGAGTCAGCTCTAAACAACAGGGCCTTGTTTCGAGTGGCACAACGAAATTGGATATCAAAATATCAGAATCAGAGTATGCCTCATTCAGTATAGATACGCCGGTATAACTGACTGATTAGATTAATATCCTGAATCGGGAGTGCTCGATAGTCAGTTGTTTACTTTCAGTGACTGCAACGCGCATATGCTTTCTGAGGAAAATAGAACAATATGTAATTCAAGTCATATTGAAATCTGACGCACCGGAAATGCAGGAACGTCAGAATGTTTATAGTTTTAACACCTTGACACTGTGTGCCAAGTATGCACGCACAATCAAATGCGAGGTGATGCACACCATAATGCAATATTTTGAGAAAATATGGATTGTATGGAATCCGCGAATAATCGTTCCATTGAATAGCATGTTGCTGATGAACACTAGACGCATGAAAAAAAATTGTGATACTCCAGAAATATTAGAACAACTCTTTATCCATACTTACCAATTGCTTCATTCGAAACATATTCTCTTTGCTTTTCCGAAAACAAAGTAACAATAGTTGTGCACTTAATACACCAGAGAAAAGGAACGTTGAATAATTATATATAATAGCACCAATATTTCAGTCATACTTTCAATTTGCGCAGGTTCAGTTCTGCAAACCATCCCGCCATTGAACTGACTTCGTTTCTATGGACGAATGCGATCGATGGTAAGGAATTTTCATTCTACTATTAAACAATTATTTTTAATCGTGCAAATCGTGTCGATTATTTTGGAGAAAATAGCCGAGTTCACGACTTTGTCAAGGCGAACAAGAAGATGCATATGATTCCAAACAAACGTTGAAAGACTTGAGTTCCAGGATATATATCCTGGAGAAAGAGATCACTTGTGAAAGAATTGTTGGTATTCAACATGTACCGACAGACGGAGCCTGCGCATGTGTGTAGCAGAGATACACTTGCGATAAATTATGCAATCAAAGGGAGAGAAATGCTGCACGCATCTTGACAAACACTTTTTGTGAGCAGGCCTTCGATGCATTGTCGTTTGGTAAAAATACACCGCAATTTAATCGATATGAGAACAGAAACGGTGAAAATACTAAATAATGTGAAATTTTTCGCCAATGATACGGCCATAAATTTATTTAAAGTGAGAAATATCGCAATAATTTACTGGCATAACAGTTACATAAAGGCACATGCAAAAGGGCCCAACGCTGAATGCGGCAGATAAATCGGGATCTAACTAATTAGACAAGGAGCATGCGTTGTTCCGGAAAAGTACATGTAAAAACACTGAGACGTGAGGTCCCAGGTGTATAACATGAGCTGGGAATTATGCAATATTAGTTCACTGATATGGAAGCGCAGTTACATCGATTCAGAGGAAAAAGAACGTCATAGAGAAACATGTTTGAGCAAACTATTGATTCATAAGCTGTCATTCATTATAAGAAGACAGACAAATCAACAGAGACTTATGAATGCGAGAACATAAAGTGCGATAAAGTCATATACACACAAATCGCAAGAATCTGTGCATTGTTGCAGTGTTTCTAATTGATCTTATGTGCGACGGAGGGACTGTCAGAAGAATGAGACGTTATTCAACCGTATCTCTAGACGCAGAACATTATGAATTTATTGGAACATTGTTCAGGTTCTGCAAATCGCTGAAACTCTTCAGCTTGGATCGTAAAGTGTTGATCCAGGGCTAATCGCTGGCTTTGAAAGCAGACCAAAGCAAGCGAGCAGCACGGTTCGATTCCTGTAACAGCCTCCCCGAATAGGCGCCGGAATGTGGCGACTAGGGGCTTTTCACAGTAACTTCATTTGAAGCCTACTCGTGACAATAAGCGATTTTCATTTCATTTCATGTAAGGTGTATGAACATCCTTGAAGACACAGAGAACGATCGTGATAAACAACTACAACAAAATACCCCAATGTTGCATTCAGTGGTGTCATGTGCCTCTTGCAGAAAAATAAAAGAAAAATGAATGAGTGGAAGGACACTGAATCTCGCTGGCTCAAAGAAGTTATGAGATAGATAAATACAGCACAGAACAGGCCCTTCGGCCCACGATGTTGCGCCGAACTTTTGTCCTAGGTTAATCATAGAATTTTGGACAATTTTCCATGGCCAATCCACCCAACCTGCACATCTTTGGACTGTGGGAGGAAACCGGAGTACCCGGAGGAAACCCACGCAGTCACGGGGAGGATGTGCAGACTCCACACAGACAGCGACCCAAGTCGAAATCGAACTTGGGACCCTGGAGCTGTGAAGCAATTGTGCTATCCACAATGCTACCGTGCTGCCCTTAAGAAGTTAACCGACTCTCCATTATTCTACCCTAATCCATGTACCTATCCAATAGCCGCTTGAAGGTCCCTAACTTTTCCGACTCAACTACTTCCACACGCAGTGCATTCCATGCCCCCACTACTCTCTGTGTAAAGAACCTACCTCTAACATCCCCTCTATGTCTTCCACCATTTATCTTAAATTTATGTCCCCTTGTAATGGTGTGTTCCACCCGGGGAAAAAGTCTCTGACTCTCTACTCTATCTATTCCCCTAATCATCTTATAAACCTCTATCAAGTCGCCCCTCATCCTTCTCTGTTCTAATGAGAAAAGGCCTAGCACCCTCAACCTTTCCTCGTATGACCTACTCTCCATTCCAGGCAACATCCTGGTAAATCTCCTTTGCACCTTTTCCAAAGCTACCACATCCTTCCTAAAATGAGGTGACCAGAACTACACACAGTACTCCAAATGTGGCCTGACCAAGGTTTTGTACAGCTGCATAATCACCTCACGGCTCTTTATTATTTACAATAGCGCTGATATTGGATTCCTGATTTATATTCACCCAAGTATTTTTCCCCAACAACATGCAGTATCAAAATACAGATTTGTGTGAAAGAGATGAACTTATACAATGTAACCGATCAAAGAGAACGATGTGACACGGTGACCTGTGCATAGATCTGTTGAATGACATGCTCGCATTCAAAGTGATGAGACCACAGGCAAAAGAACAACGATTTTTCAATGCAATAACATACATAGTGATAAACCCTTAATTTACAAAACGTAGATGGACAACGATAAGAGCCATCTATATGTATTAATGCGAAAGATTTAAAAATGTTGTGGCATATATATTTATATAAGCATGCACGTGGTTGGAACCAACGTCAAGTGAGGAAGCTTCGTCGGGCATGAAAATATCGGATTCATTGGAATGCCTCGTTTATTTTAGGTACAGCAATGTATACCACTGAGCACCTGCCGCACCTGCAACAGGGAGAAATGGAAACAGCGCGAGTCCTGGTCAGTGATATGTGCACCCTGAGGCCAAATATACACAAAATACAGGACCACTCGCATTTTTACAATTACTTCGCAGATTATTTGTGTGCAAGAAGTGACCTCTGTCAGTTCATTGCGATGTCGTCCATTGTTTTCGTTTGAGACACAACATCGCAGGAATGAATATTTTAAAACAGTGTGACAGCATGCCAACCGCGAATAAATACTAACTTGAATAACACATTGTTGATGCATATAAGGGGCATAAAAACAATTGGAGCTACACAGAACAATTAGACTCACTCATTCACAATTATGTACCAATGCCACATTTGAACATTATACCCCGCTGCAGGAAAAAATAAATAAACAAGTATGCAGTTTATCCGCCAAGCATAACACAAGGAAAATAGATATGGGCTTCTGCTTTATAACTGCCCAGGAGACAATCTATTAAATTTAGTCTGCTAACCACCCCACAATTTTCCTCAACGTTCTTCGTCAAGATGCTGTGAACTATTACTTTTGCGAAATGTGTCGCCCTGTGCAATTATATCACTTTGCGTTTATGCAATCTAAAACAAGATCATTGGAAATGATAACCTTCTGATTTTGTTCAAGAATTCAATACAAAGCAATGCAAAATCACAGGGTTCGATTGATTAGTTTTTGTTCCTTTTGACTTCAAGCAGTTCCGCTTTCTTTTGGAATCGTTCAATCAACTTTAGTCTTGCATTTAGGTTTGCTGTTCTTGATCGCAAATGTATTCACATCATATGAAAAGTGTTCAAAATATGGACAAGACAGTGATGTACACCATAACTGAAAAAAGGACTAGGATTGAGGACGATGAAAGTTGGTTCTTTGACACCTGTCTGAAATTGCATATGTTGATCAATGGTCGCGAGTGTTGATCCATTCATGATCAACGGTTTTCGTTGCAAGATTTTAAATTCAGCTCATTTGTGAAATACTTATTTTCGAATCAGTGTGAAGTGCTTTCTGTGGTATTTATTCGGAGTTACTGTTGATTTGATATTTTTTTCCTTCGTGTTCTGTTAGATTTGAGTATGAACTTTAAAAAAATGTGCAAAATTTTCATAAGCCTGTGTTCTGCCCCCACAGAATGCATGAAGTGTAAAGATGGTACGGAAATCATTTACTGTTGGACTTTTATAAATATTATTGTGTTTAATTTGGGGAATTCGAACGATAGCCGAGTGGTTCCATTCTTGCATTGAAAATGTGTACAAGTATGCATGTCATGTGAACAGATATTGGTCCAAACGTCCCAGCACACGGCATTATCATGCCTCACAGGAGTTACCTGCCATCTTTAGCGAGAGTTGATAGAACGTGAAATTATGTTCCTGGATAGATATCTGTTGTGATGGAGAGAGATCGGAAGCGTGAAAGACCTGTTGACCATCGGCATATACATATATATTGGGATAGGCACATCTGTTTATTCCAAGTTATGCAACTTGATGAGAGTGATATGATTCAAGTATCTTTTTAAAAGCCTATAATTAGCGAATGGACACCATGTTTACCTTCAGAAAATCTATAGACAACGATATCGGGACACGTATATATTTATGAATCAGAAAGAAATGAACCGAAATAAACTGGTTTTCCCTTTTCCATTAAAGCACATGTGAAATAGAGGAACCACATTTAAGAAATATAAGTCGGGAGTCAAAGCAAATAAAATCATGGTTATGCGTCGATCATGCGAAAGACACAGCTCACATGCACAGCCTTCGGGACAGGTGGTAACCGGGGCATGTTTGGTAACCGAAATCAAATTTCAGGTAATGCAAATGCGGATAATAAAATCTGATGACTTACAAAGACTGGTTGATGAAAGATACAGCCAAAATACAGGGGCGGGCGAATTTTGCACATTTTTTCTAATTGATAGTCTGTCCGTCGAACGCACTGACAGACCAAGGAGACTTGTTGAATGGTCTCAGTTTACACAATGCATTATGAATTATTTTGAAAAACTATGATCAATGGTCATCCGTGTGTCATGGCATCGCCATGAAAAGCAAACAATTGGCCCTTATACGCTCTATTAAACTCTTTGGAGAGATAGAGTGAACCATTAGAATAAACTGATATAATAAAAATATGTCGATGTGGCATTCTTTGGCATTGTTTACCCCACGAAGGGAAAACAAAAAAAGTTCAATTAATCTAAATGGTACAAGGAAAGCTGTGAGATAGAGTAGGCTGATATGTCATTCGTTCTTTATATTCACCCAGGCGATTCCAAACAAGTGCATGTACAATGAAATATACTGTGTTTTGTGAAAGAAATAAGTCTATACCAAGGTGTCCACTCAAAGAGAACGATATAAAGCAAGTATTTACAGAACAACCTATTGATTCATAGCCTATAATTCATAGTCATAAAACAACGAGGAAAACCACAGCAACTTACGCATGCGAAATCTTAAACTGCGAAATAATGGTATTTTGCATGAATACAGGACAAGCGAAATAATCAGCTCTATAGTTACGAGTTCTAAAGGTTGAAAAAATGCGCCCGCATGTACTTTTGCATAAAGTAACTTGTAAAAGGTACATGCACCATTCGGGACAGATACATATAGTGTTAAAAGATCAGAATCAGCGCGTGCCTTGTTCAGTATAGATGCACTGGAAGACGCACTGACTGCAGGAACCTCCGAAAGAACTGGAAAGAGCGTGATGTTCTTTCGGTGACATCAACGCGTAAAAGACAGCCTTATAGAAACCAGATTCACCCAGTTCCAGGAACCTGATCATATATATAGAGTTATGACCTTAATATTGTGGACGAAGCTTGCACTGGTAAATTAATGCGCGGTGTTTCATTGTTCTCATTTCAGTCACACCATAATTAATTATTTTTAAAATGCGTAATGGTATGCAATCCGCAAATAATGTTGCCCTTGAATAACAAATTGCTGATGCATATCATACGCATAGAAAGATTTGGTGCCGTAAGAACCATAAAAAACAAACTTTGTAAATATAGACCAAATGCTGCATTCCAAACGAACCGATCGAAGTTGACTTAATTCACCAGGTACAAAGAAAGATGAAATAAATATATAATAGCACTAATGTTGACCTCCAGTTTTTAATTTGTCCAGATTCGCATGTGCAAACAGCTGCCCTTTGAACTAACAGACACTCATAGAGACGTTGAAAACAATTACCTTACCAAAACATGCGGCTCTGTGCAAAAAATATCAGGGTTAACTCATTAAATGTATAAACACGATCGTTGAAAATTGTGTTTCACTGATTTATGTTTTTTTTAATCAGTAAAATTAAAGCATTGCAAGATCACGGCATTAGATTAATTTGATTTGATTTGCGCCGAATTTGGTTTGAAGCTGTCCCGCTTGCTTTTTCGATCGTTGAACGAAGTTAATTCTTGAAATGATCTTGCAGCCCGTGCAAAGTCTTCACACGCGGTGTCTTCTGCCCTTCAGAACTTAAAAAGAACAAAGATGGTGAGCATGTGATAAACGTCGGTTGGTTGATGCCCGTGCGAAATTGAATGTTGATGAGTTTTTGAACCACTCATGAAAAATGGTTGTAATTCTAGAATCTAGATGGTTAAACTCAGCACACGTTCGCAACACTTGTGTTCGAAACTGTGCGGTGTGCCTACTGGATGATTTGTCGGAATTCAGTCGTGACCGGGCGGGCGCCGGAATCTGGCGAGTAGTATATTTTCACAGTAACTTAATTGAAGCCTACTTGTGACAAAAGCGATTAATATTACACTTGCTGCCATCCTGCAGGTTTTGCTGATACTACAAAATAAGACATGGGGAAAATATACTGAAGCTTGCTTCCTGTCCACCAGAATTTACCATGTGCAAAGCCGGTAAGCAAGCAATAAAATGTTTCACGATGTATCATTGGAAGAATTTGAACGGCAGGCGGGAATTTTCATTCTATTGTGCAAGGTGGACATGTATAAGTATGCAAAACGTGTGGACAGCTACTCACGACTCACAGCACAACGTCTATCATTTCTAACGACTTTGATAGACTGACGTTCCTGGATTTCTAGTCCTTCTCTCGGCAAAAGAGAGGAAGTGTCAAAGATTTCTTTATAGACTAAGATCGGCAGATTTGCGCAACAGTTGAGCATATGGCAAATTATGCAATCAAGGGAAGCGATGTGATGCACGTATCTTGAGAAAGCGCCTGTTGTGGACTGGCGTACAATGCATTGTCGTGTGTCAACAGGAAAAAAAATACCGCTCCTTAATTATGAGACAAGAAACGGAGAAAACGTTAAATTTTAATAAATATTTTGTCAATGAAACACAGCCAATTTTAATTTTAAAATGAGAAATATTGGAAAAAGAGACTGACATGCACATTTACAGCAATTCACATAAAAAAGCTAACAATGTCAAATGCGGCAGATAAATTGGGAGTTTAATAATTAGAACACGGGCACGCGTTTTCAGGATAAGCACCAAATAACATGAATAGACATGAGGTCGTGTGTGTTTCGCGACAGCTGGTAAAAATGCCATTTTTTCTTCACTGATGTCACAGAGCAGTTACATCGATTGAGGGAAATGACACATTATGTCATTCAAAACATATTGAATGGATAGAGAATGCAGACACCTGCGCACTGTTGTAGATTAATACCTGTATTCTATTGCTAGGAAAGTACTGGCAGAAGAAGGAGACGGTATAATAGAACATAGAACATCACAGTGCAGGTCAGGCCCTTCGGCCCTCGATGTTGCGCCGACCTGTGAAACCACTCTGAAGCCCATCTGCACGATTCCCTTATAATCCGTATGTCTATCGAATGACCATTTGAATGCCCTTAGTGTTGGCATGTCCACTACTGTTTTTAAAAAAAATAATTTTTTAATGTAATTTTTTACAGAAAATATAACAACAGACAATGAAAAGCAAGAATATAAACCCATAATCACTGTAACACCCCATGACCGTATCAACGCATGTATCACACCCCCTCAACCCCCACCCCAAACCCAGTAAACAACAAGAAAAATTAAAAATAAATTAAAATTAAATAGGCAAACATAGTCATCGCCCCCCCCCTTTCTCCCCCCCCACTTCGCCCCCTCCCCCCGGGTTGCTGCTGCTGCTGACCCAGTACCCTATCGTTGAGCCAGAAAGTCGAGGAAAGGTTGCCACTGCCTAAAATACCCTTGCACCGATCCTCTCTGGGCGAATTTCACCTTCTCTAGATTAATAAAACCAGCCATGTCGTTGATCCAGGTCTCCACGCTTTTGGGTCTCGCATCCTTCCACTGTAGCAAGATCCTCCGCCGGGCTACTCGGAACGCAAATGCCAGCACACTGGCCTCTTTCGCCTCCTGCACTCCCGGCTCCACCCCAAGCCCAAAAATCGCGAGTCCCCAGTCTGGCTTGACCCTGGAAGCTACCACCCTCGACACCGTCCTCGCCACCCCCTTCCAGAACTCCAACAGTGCCGGGCATGCACATAACATATAGTCATGGATCGCTGGACTCCCCGAACACCTTACACACCTGTCTTCGCCCCCAAAGAACTTTCTCATCCTAGACCCGGACATGTGAGCCCGGTGCAGCATATTGTATTGGATGAGGCTAAGCCGCGCACATGAGGAGGGACATTTAACCCTCTCCAGGGCATCAGCCCATGTCCCATCTTCGATCTGTTCCCCCAGTTCCCCCTCCCACTTAGCTTTCAGCTCCTCTACTGATGCCTACTCCACCTCCTGCATTACCTTGTAGATATCAGATACCTTCCCCTCCCCGACCCAGACCCCCGCAAGCACCCTGTCACTCACCCCCCTCACGGGAAGCGAAGGGAATCCCTCCACCTGCCTCCTAGCAAACGCCTTTACCTGCAGATACCTGAACATGTTCCCGGGGAGCCCAAATTTCTCTTCCAACTCCCCCAGGCTCGCAAACCTCCCATCAATGAACAGGTCCCTCAGCTGTCTGATGCCCGCTCTGTGCCAACCCTGGAACCTCCCATCAATGTTCCCTGGGACGAACCGATGGTTCCTCCTTAAAGGAGCCTCCATCGAGCCCTCTACTTCCTCCCTATGTCGCCTCCACTGCCCCGAAATCGTGAGGGCAGCCGCCACCACCGGACTCGTGGTACACCTCGTAGGAGGGAGCGGCCACGGCGCTGTTACCAGGGCCCCCAGGCTTGTATCTCCACAGGACTCCCTCTCCATCCGTTTCCATGCTGCCCCCTCCCCCTCCATCACCCACCTGCGCATCATCGACACATTGGCCGTCCAATAATACCCCGAGAGATTGGGTAACCCCAGCCCCCCACCATCTCTCCCCCACTCCAAGAAGACCCTCCTCACCCTCGGGGTCCCATGTGCCCAAACAAAGCTCTTGATGCTGCTAGTCACCCTCCTAAAATGGCCCGAGGGATAAAGATGGGCAAACACTGAAAGTGGAACAAGAACCTCGGGAGAACCGTCATTTTGACGGACTGCACTCTATCCGCCAGCGATAGCGGCACCATGTCCCATCTTTTAAATTCCTCGTCCATCTGCTCCACCAGCCTGGTAAAATTAAGCTTAAGGAGAGTCCCCCCACTCCTGGCCACCTGCATCCCCAGGTATCTGAAACTCTTCACGGCCCTCTTAAATGGGAGCCTCCCAATTCCATCCTCCTCATCACCCGGGTGTACTACAAATACCTCACTCTTGCCTCAATTTAACTTATAGCCCGAGAAGCTTCCAAACTCCGCCAACAGCTCCATCACCCCCGGAATTCCCCCTTCTTCATCCGCCACATACAACAGCAGGTCGTCCGCATTCAGCGATACCCAATGATCCTCCCCACGCCGCACCAGACCCCTCCACCTCACTGACTCCCTCAACGCCATAGCCAGAGTTTCAATCGCCAATGCAATGAGCAAGGAGGACAGGGGGCACCCCTGCCAGGTCCCATGGTAGAGCCTAAAGTACTCCGATCTTTTTCCATTGGTAACTACATTCGCCATCCGAGCCACGTAGAGCAACCTCACCCATTTGATGAACCCCTCCCCGAATCCGAACCACTCCAGGACCTCCCACAGGTACCCCCACTCAAATCTATCAAACGCCTTCTCTGCATACAGCGCCACCACTATCTCGGCCTCCCCCTCCACCACTGGCATCATAATAAAATTTAGCAATCTCCGCACTTTCGTGTTGAGCTGCCGTCCCTTGACAAATCCTGTCTGATCCTCGTGTATCACCCCTGGCACACAGTCCTCTATCCTGGTGGCCAGGATCTTCACCAGCAACTTAGTGTCAACATTGAGGAGCGAGATTGGCCTGTCTGATCCACACTGCAAGGGGTTCTTATTCCGGTTCAGGATCAGAGAGATCAGCACCCGCCACATGTCAAAGTTACACAACAGCAACAGCAAAAACAGCAACGACCATAGTGTGCCCCCAGACCCTAGTTCGAGTCCAGCTTCTCCGCCTGTACAAAGGCCCACGCCTCCTCCGGCGACTCGAAGTAGTGGTGCCGGTCCTTATATGTCACACACAGACGCGCAGGCTGCAGCATTCCAAATTTGACATGCCTGGCATTCAGCACCACGTTTGTCCGGTTAAACCCGTACCGCCGCTTAGCCACCTCCGCACTCCAGTCCTGGTAGATTCACACTACCGAATTCTCTCACCTGCTGCTCCTCTCTTTCTTGGCCCAGTGCAGCACACACTCCCGGCCGCTGAATCGATGGAACCACACCAGCACCTCCCGCGGGGGCTCATTTGTCTTGGGCCTCCTGGCCAGCACTCTGTGGGCAACCTCAAGCTCCAGGGGCAAATGGAAGGACCCCGATCCCATTAAAGAGCTCAGCATCGTGGCCACAGAAGACGGAAGATCCAACCCCTCCAGCCACTCCGCCAGGCCCAGGATCCTCAAATTATTTCGCGTTGTGTGAACGTTCAGCTCCTCAAAGCGGTCTTGCCACTTTTTGTGAAGTGCCTCGTGCAACTACACTGTCCCCAGGAGGACCACGGCCTCCTCCTCCCGCTCAGCGGCCTGCTGCTGCAACTCCCGAATGGCCACCCCCTGGGCCATCTGGGTCTCAAGCAGCTTGTTGGTAGTAGCATTCAGGGAGTCCAGCAACTCAGCCTTCAGCTCCGCAAAACAGCGCAGAAGAGCAGCTTGCTGTTCCTGCGCCCACTTCCACCAGTCCTAGGGTGTTCCGCCGGCCGCCATTTTTTCCATCTTCCCCCGCTTTTCTTGGGGAGCTGCTGCAGCCTTTTCCTTTTCCCCACTCCGGGGAAGCACCATACATTTCAGGGAATGCTCCTCCAGACACCTTCCCCCACCGAGATTTGTGGAAACAGCGCAGTTTGGGGCCCTCAAATAGGCCCGAAAGTCCTTTAGTAGCGGGAGCTGCCGAACGTGCGGCTTAGCTCCGCATAGCCGCAACCGGAAGTCCGAAGTCCGAAGTCCACTACTGTTGCAGGCAGTGCATTCCACGCCCTTACTACTCGGGCAAAGAATCTACCTCTGACATCTGTCCTATATCTATCTTCCCTAAATTTATAGCTATGTCCCCTCGTGCTAGACATCACCATCCGAGGTAAAAGGCTATCACTGTCCACCCTATCTAATCCTCTGATCATCTTGTATGCGAATCTTGTATGGATCATCTTTGATCCATTGCTCTGTCTTGACGCAGAGCATGGTGAATTATTTCGAATGCGGAAATCGCGAATAATCGTCAGTGCAACAAGCAATTAATCTTCGTAAAATACTTCGGTAGAGAGGGAACTGTTAGAATTACCCAGTTTATCAAGAGATCCCCTGCAACAATGAAAGTAGCTACATACATTTGCCGCGATACTTGATGCCTTCCTAATATGCGCCAATGTGTTATTCACCAACTGCATGTCGTCCGAAATATGAATACTTGTGTGAAAGAGATTAGGGTATATCTATCTTTAGAATCAAAGAGGGCGCTGTGATATGATTATCAGTACAAAAACTTCTGATTGAAAGGTCACCATTCAAAGTGATAAGGCGATTGACAAAGCGACAGCGACATTTCAATGTCATGAAAAAATGGTGAAAGGCCCTTAATTTGGAGAAAATGGGGAGACAACGGAATAGCCATCAATGTGTACTGGTGCCAAAGATAGAAAAAATGTACTGGTATATATATTTATATAAACATACATGCAAAAGGAACCAACGAGAGTTTTGAGGAAGACAGGTAGCGAACAGAAACGACAAAATCACGGCATGCCTTCTTTAGTGTTGAAAATATTGTGAAATAAGACTGACCTGGTGACTCACCTCTGTCGGAAGAGTTGGAATCTATGCTATATTTGTTCCGTGATACAATGCGTTTAAACACCGTGCGGAAGCACTGAAGCACTATGAATTTGAAAGTAATATTGACAACAGATACACACAAAATTCAGGAACACGAGGCTGTTTTAGAATTCTTTTTCAGATTTATTGTGCGAGAAAATAACACTGATAGTCAACGGTGAGGTGCTTGAATGCTCTCAGTTCAAGCATAATGGGAGGATTTCTTTTAAAACAGTATGATAGTGTGCAAACGGCTCATAATATTTACCTTGAAAAACAAACTATTGATTCATACAAGGGGCTTGGAATCACTTGGAGATAAACAGAACCGTAAGAGGAACCCACTTCAAAAACAAATATAATTGCTGCCATTGAATATAAAAAGCAGAGCCTCTCGGTTTGTAATATCAGGATTGCTTCCTGTGCCACGTGCGAATGAGGCTACAAATAGGAGGGGTGTGCAGCTAAATACTTGGCTAAACTGCCAGTGTGGCAGGGAGAGTTTCTGGACCACTGGAATCTCATCGGGGCAGGTGTGAACTATACAAGGAGACCATAAGACCATAAGACCATAAGACATAGGAGCGGAAGTAAGGCCATTCGGCCCATCGAGTCCACTCCACCATTCAATCATGGTTGATTTCAATTCCATTTACCCGCTCTCTCCCCATAGCCCTTAATTCCTCGAGAAATCAAGAATTTATCAATTTCTGTCTTAAAGACACTCAATGTCCCGGCCTCCACCGCCCTCTGTGGCAATGAATTCCACAGACCTACCACTCTCTGGCTGAAGAAATTTCTCCTCATCTCTGTTCTAAAGTGACTCCCTTTTATTCTAAGGCTGTGCCCCCGCGTCCTAGTCTCCCCTGCTAATGGAAACAACTTCCCTACGTCCATCCTATCCAAGCCATTCATTATCTTGTACGTTTCTATTAGATCTCCCCTCAACCTCCTAAACTCCAATGAATATAATCCCACGATCCTCAGACGTTCATCGTATGTTAGGCCTACCATTCCTGGGATCATCCGTGTGAATCTCCGCTGGACCCGCTCCAGTGCCAGTATGTCCTTCCTGAGGTATGGGGCCCAAAATTGCTCACAGTATTCTAAATGGGGCCTAACTAGTGCTTTATAAAGCCTCAGAAGTACATCCCTGCTTTTATATTCCAAGCCTCTTGAGATAAATGACAACATTACATTTGCTTTCTTAATTACGGACTCAACCTGCAAGTTTACCTTTAGAGAATCCTGGACTAGGACTCCCAAGTCCCTTTGCACTTTAGCATTATGAATTTTGTTACCGTTTAGAAAATAGTCCATGCCTCTATTCTTTTTTCCAAAGTGCAAGACCTCGCACTTGCCCACGTTGAATTTCATCAGCCACTTTTTGGACCATTCTCCTAAACTGTCTAAATCTTTCTGCAGCCTCCCCACCTCCTCAATACTACCTGCCCCTCCACCTATCTTTGTATCATCGGCAAACTTGGCCAGAATGCCCCCAGTCCCGTCATCTAGATCGTTAATATATAAAGAGAACAGCTGTGGCCCCAACACTGAACCCTGCGGGACACCACTTGTCACCGGTTGCCATTCCGAAAAAGAACCTTTTATCCCAACTCTCTGCCTTCTGTCTGACAGCCAATCGTCAATCCATGTTAGTACCTTGCCTCGAATACCATGGGCCCTTATTTTACTCAGGAGTCTCCCGTGAGGCACCTTGTCAAAGGCCTTTTGGAAGTCAAGATAGATAAGGAGGAGGGGTTGCATCTAAAATGGAAGGGCACCAGTATCCTGGCTGGCGGATATTCTGGAGTCACCTGGAGGATTTGAACTAGTATGGCAGGGGATGGGAGCCAGAGCGTTAGCTGTGAAGTTGCAATAACTCCAGGGGAAATCGTAAAACCAAAATAAGAGACAAATTCATTTGGTCTTCTCAAACACAGTGGTTTGCGGTTTATTTGTTCAAATCCAGGTGGAGATCAGGTAAGGCAGATGGGCTTAGAGCACTGATTAACACTTGGAATTTACGATACAAAGGTACTAAGAAGATAGTTGCAGGGGGGAGGCTTTTTGGTCCTTCGAGCCTGCTCCGCCATTCATCAAGATCGTGGCTGCTCATGCAACTCAAGAGGCTAATCCTGATTTCTCCCCATAGCTGATGTGCCGGTCACAGAAACGTGAATAAAGTAAAGGCAGGATTGGCAGATGAACGGTGGAGGCTACAGATGCTGCAGGGGATGCGAATGGGCTGTACACAGGGTGGAGGAGTAGCATTACTGGTTGTGGAGAATATGTTAACCGTACTGCTGGAGGACACTTTTGAGAGATCATACCATGTGGACATATGGGTATAGATGCAGAAAAGAAAGATGGCAATCACAATGTTGTGTGTTTATTGCAGGACCGCCAACTGCCTGCAAGAGATTGAGAAGATATGTCGAGAGATTTTGGATACGTGCAAAATAAACAGGTTTGTTCTTGTTGTGGATTTGAATTTTCCCTATTCCGACTGGAACTCACTTAGTCCTGGGAATGAGCAGGGCACAGTTTGTAAGGTGTACCCAGGAATCCTTCTTCATGCAGAACGCAGCGAATCCACCTCGGGAATTGTCAGTGCTGGACCTGCTATTGGGGAATGAGCCTGGACAGGTGGTCGCGGTTTCATACAGGAACTGTTTTGGAGCAGTGATCACAATTCCGTAACATTTAGTACACGTTTCAGCAGTGGTGAAGGTAACCCTCTCGTCAGGGTGCGAAACTGGGAAAACGCAAATTACATTAACATTTGACAGGAACTGAAGAATTTAGATTAGATGCGGCTGTTGGAGGGTAAATCAACATCGGACACGTGCGACTCTTTCAAGCGACAGTTGATTAGCATTCTGGAAAGTCACATTACAGAGAGAACAAAGGATAACGATGGGAAGTTCAGGGAGCGCTGTATAATGAGGGATATTGTGAGCCTCGTCAGAATCGAAAAGGAGGCTCTAGTCCGGGTCATAAGGGTGGAGACAGTTGAAAACCGTGAGGATTTTAAATAAAGTGGTAAGTTACGTATGCGGGAAATTAGGAGGAGTAACAGGGGGTCAATGAACAAAAAAAAGTACAATACGGTACAGGAACAGGCACTTCGGCACTCCAGGCTTGCACTGGTCATGATACCAACCTTTGTCAAAACACTCAGCAATTCCTTTGCCGTATCCCTCTATAACCATCCTCTCCATATGTTTGTTCAGATGTCTTTTGTGCGCCGATTGTGTATCTGCATCCAAACCCTCTCCTGGCAACGCGTTCCAGGAGCTCAGGGCTGTCTGCGTCAAAAACCTGCCTCGCACATCTACTCGAATATTTGCCACACGGCACTTCAGCCTATGTCATTGGAAAGTAGAATTCAGGTGAATCCCAAAGCTTATGAGTCATACGTAAACAGCAAGTGGGTGGTCAGGAAAATGATTAGGCTACTTCAGGACAGTGAGTGGAATCTATTAGTTGGACCGGAGGGCTAGGTACTAAAGCAGTACTTTACATAAGTGTTTATCAAAGGAAAGGAATTTGTGGAAGATGATTCTTGGGTAGGGTGTGGGTACAGCCTGGGTCATGTTGATATCGAAAACAAGGAAGCTTTGCGTCATTTAAAATACGTTAATTTAGGTACCTCTCATGGGCCAGCTTGGGTTTACTCCAGAGTACCGATGGAACCAAGGGAAGAAATTGCTGGGGCTTTGACTCATATCGTTGTATCCTCAACGGCGAGAGGTGAGATGTGAAAGGGATGGGGAATACCTAAATTGTTACCGCTGTATAAGAAAAGTTGCATGGACAATCATGGAACCTATTGGCTGGTGTGCCTCACCTCGGTGGCATGTACATTATTGGAGAGAATTCTCAGGGACAGGATTTATAACAATTTGAAAATAAATGGACTAGTTAGCCCGAAATGTAATGTTTTGTTAAGGGGAGGTCCTGCCTCACTAACTTGAGCGTGTTTTTTGAGGATACAATGAATCTGGATGGTGAGGGGAGAGCGGTGGCTAATGTTCACATGGACTTCAGACAAGCCTTTGACAAGGTGTATCATGGCAGACTGGTATAAAATATGGAACCATGCGTGATGAGAGGTGATGTGGTAAGATGGATAGAGAATTGGCTTGGTCACAGAAGACAAAGTTTAGCAATAGAAGGGTGTTTCCTCTGAAAGGAAGGTTGTGACTAGTGGTGTTCCACAGGGATTTGTACTGGGAATTCTTTTTTTGTGGGATACATTTGGAGGAAACGTAGCTGGTTTGGTTCGTAAGTTCGCGGATGACACAAAGGATAGTGGGGTGTTAAATTGTGTTGAGGATTCTCAGAGGAGACAGAAGTCCATAGATAGGTATGGGTAGAAAAATGGCAAATTATTTTCTATTTTTTCAAATGTGTCGTAATACATTTTGGTAGATTTGACGGACAGGGCATTAACAAACGTGACAGCACTGTTTAAAAAACAATGCGAGGCAGAATGCGGGAAAATATATCCCAGTTAGCCTAACATCAGTCGCAGGGAAGATTCTGGAATCTATAATCAAGGACGAAATAGCGAGGCATCTTAATGGAAATTATCCAAGTGGACGGACGCAGCATTGGGTTCATAAAGTGCAGGACATTTTGTTGAATTGTTTGTTGTCATTACCATTGTGGTAGACAACGTTGAACCAAATGATGTCATATATCGGGATATCCAGGAAGCTTTTGACATCGTGCCATAAAAAGCTTGCTGCATGATATAAACATGCATGGCGTTAAAGGTAAAGTAATTGCATTGGTGGGGGATTAGTTAATTGATAGAAAGCTAAGACTGTCCATTAATGTTTGTTTCCCTGTTTGGCAATCAGTAGATAGTGGTGCCACTCAGGGGTCAGTTTTGGGCCCACACTTGTTCACAATTTATATAGATGATTTGGAGTTGAGGAGCACGTTGTTGCGCGCTTTACTGGAGTGTATTAACACGCCTCCGTTTAAAGGCCGTGTGCTTAACACTGCTATGGCTTTGTGTATGTAATTATGCTCAGGAGTCGCCAGGTGCCGTATTTAGACACCTCACAAGTATATCAAGGTCAGGTTCAAAGTAATAAATCTGTACACCGATTAGTAAGTCCAAACAATTGATATTTATTATGACAAATATAATAAATAGACATGCATACGCTAAAGAGACTAACTTACTTCTAATACTAAAGAACTAAAATACTTATCTAGACAGGAACAGGCAAGGTCAGGGAGCAAGGCCTTCGTCCCGTTCTTGGTCTGCAACTTTCAGGTATTTAAAGCCGTCAGGGTCTAGCAAAGTCTGGATCCCGTAGCGATCGTTGTGGTGGCACTTACAGTTCGAAGGCTGATGCTCAACGGCCGGTGCTAAAACTGGAGTCAGGATGCGATGTAACGAGTCTGGGCCGGAGTCTGGAAGCAACAGACCGAACCATGTGCGGAATCTACTTTTATAGGTCCCCCAAAGTCCGCGCCCCCTTCGGGGCCGTCTTTTACCTGCCATGTATCGATTGGGCCTTTTCCCAATCGATATCTTCCAAACCCCCTAAACTGAGGGTCGCTTCTCGATGGGTGGGGCGGTACCTATGGTTCTTTGTGTTGGATACTATGGTGCCGTTCTGTCTGGGCGTCTACTCAAAAGTATCCATTCATACTTAAATGTTTCTATTGTGCGGGCCTGGATCTGGATCACCTCATTACTATGTAGATCGTGTTGCCATTTACACCTTTGGCTGACACTCTGCACCTGGCCACAAACTGGTTTCTGTACGTGCAGAATGCTAATTAGTCTTCTGCAAACTGCTTGTCCTTGCTCAGACTGTTTTCTCCCTGCAGCCTTAGCAGTTCTCCATTTTGTAGCCCAGTGTCCATCTTAGGTGGCTACATTCCCTCCTTGTGATCCTCACAATAAATTGTGAAGGATCATCTATGCACATTTCTTCGAGTGCCTTTGGGTGCCATCTTTGTGTTCCCTGACCTTAGCAAGTTCCTGGGCGTCTACTCTGTCTTTAACTATGGGAAGAAAAATTTTTATCTGACATTTCTACTTGGCGCAATGTCAAAGGGGACATGCATTACCAATAACCGGGAACCTCTACCTATCACATGTACTATCCTTATCTTACTTTAAGCATTTTATTACAGTCTAAAAACCTTATCCATTCACACCACATTACATATCACTTTCTGACTCGGCAGTCGAGTTCAGAACAATATAATACATTGGTATCCTTTACTAACATATTGCTTTATTCATTGAGGGGCTGGGGGGATTGGTGAAAACCGACAATATGGATTGAACTCCGTAAATGGTTGAGGGGCAGGAACGGGAGGCTCTCCTTCTGCATTTCCTCAACCTGAGGGTCTGGACAATTACGCATAGGATTGCAATCACCATTAGTGATTCAATCACGTACGACATTGAATACCATGTCATAAATTTTGCGCACCAGGTCTGAACTTCGCTGATCAGAGCTGAGCACGAGGGAGTTGGTGTGAGGGAAACATTGACGGCGGGGGTTGTGGGGGAAACGTGACTTGCTTCCACATATACAAATACAACAGTTAACAGTAATAGGTAGGCTTCCATCATGGTCTTCTCTTCGTTCTCTTTCTCTTCCTCCTGTATGGCCGATCCCTGCCGTGAACCCTCTTTCGATTCTTCGAAAGCTATGGGATCAAGCACAGTATCTGTCAATACACAGTTTAATATCCGTACTTGTTAGTGTATCTGTCCTCTCTTTCCAATTGACCCACTAAATGACTGGCCAAGTCACACCCTGTGACTCCCCTCATTTTTTTTTTCAAAAGGGAATTGTAGGAACAGAATACACCTAACAACTTTCCTCCTGCGTGCCGTCTCGCAGGCCTTGCAAATTTACCATCCGAATGTTCCTGTATGTAAATAGCATGTGGAATGGCGGCCTAAGGGCTACCTAACGAAAAATGAAAACAAATTTTGAAACAAAAGGTCGAATGGGTTGCGTATGGCCCGCTACAGGTACGATTTGAATGGAATCCCCGGGTAAGGCGTGCTGTGCCGTAACCGAGCTTGGCTGACCAAAGTGGGTTCTCATACAGGGCGGGTCCTCAGTGCCGTTTGTCCACTGCCTGAATAACCTTGAATGAACGGGTAAGAATGTGTTTACCGTGGGTTTGCAGCCTCTATTCGCCGAATAGAGGGGCACCTAAAAAAACAAGGGAGGAGCCAAGATGCTCCAACACCTAAAAACAGTGAACATGTCGTGAACCGTGGCGGTTCACCAGAGGATACAACTGAAGTTCTCAAAGGTATCAGCGGAGAAACTAATGTGCGTCAAAGGTGGTCACAATCAAACCATTGGATTGGGAACTGAAGTTCTCAAAGGTTTCAGCGGAGAAACTAGTGTGCGTGTAAGGTGGTCACAATCAAACCATTGGATTGGGAACTGAAGTTCTCAAAGGTTTCTGCGGACAAGCTAAAGTGCGTGCGAGGTGGTCACAATATGTTCAGCTGAAAATAAGGTGTCCAACCTTCAACTGAACCATTAACATTAAAGACAAACAAACATAAACTTACAAACAAAACATACGTGCAGGTTCCATCAGAAAGGATATCGCTTCCCTCAAGCGGTTCCTATTTTACATCATCTGGACACCTCACTTTGTCTCTGCCTCTGTGAACAGGGTCACAAAGGGGTTGCCGTATCGGGATTCAGACACCGTGTCGTCCTGCTCTCCCGGATCCCACACCCTTGTGTGGATCAGGCATGCAATTTTTGAATTATGTGACCGGGGGTCACTTTCGTCGTTACCGACAAGTCTGTAGGAATTGTCCCTGTGCCAAAGTGTTGGGTCTAAACTTGAATGGGCATTGTCGGGGTAGTCGGGGTCGGGTGGTGGGTCTGGGTTTTTAACATAGGTGACTTCCATGGGGTCACTGGAGTCGGGGTCATAGTCGCTACAGTGTGGGCTGTCGGGTTGTGTGCTGTGGCTGTCCTCAAAGTCTGTGTCAGTATCACTGTCTCTGCTGTGGCAGCTTGTGGGCGTTTCGGGGCGTGGTCTGTTGTGGTCAGTGGGCGGAGTCGTGGGCGAGTCCGATGATGAACTGGTCTGTGAGGGGGATGGTGGAAACGTGTCTCTAGTGGGCGGGGCGAGGTGTTCAGCTGCGTCTAGCAGGACGTGGTGTGAGTGGTTAGACTGTGTTCCATATGCCTTCAGTTGGTTAATATGGAACCACGCAGTCTTTCCATTGGGGTATTTTATCATGTAAACTGAGGGGCTAATTTTGTCCGAAATTGAACACGGGCCTGAAAATTTTGGTGCCAAAAAACTGCTGGGGTTATACACAGATAGCATTACCTGTTGCCCAACCTGGAATTCTGTGGGGTGTACGTTCTTATTAAAGCAGGCTGTGCTTTGTCTGCGTCGTTTTCCTAGTTGAACTGCGGCTGCGATCTGTGCAGACCTCACAGTCTTAACTAGGTCCTTAACAGCTTTCTCATGGGTGAGGGCCGTCACTTCGGGGCTAGTCATATCCAGTCCTAAAAGGAATTATGTACCTTTCATAGGGCGTCCGGTCATGAGTGTGTGTGGGGTGAAACCGGTAGATGTGGAAACCGTATTTCGGATAAACATTAGTGCAAATGGGAGTACTGAATCCCATGTAGAATTGTTCTCTTGAACCATTTTTCTAAGGGTCGATTTTAGGGTCCGATTCATGCGCTCTACAATCCCGCTGGACTGTGGGTGATCCGCAATGTGGAAATTTTGTTTAATGCCGAATATGGTCAGGACGTTCTTCATGACACGTCCTGTGAAGTGAGATCCCTTGTCCGAATCTATACTTCGAGGTAAACCCCATCTCGTGAAGATGTGATGGATCAGGATCTTTGCAGCTGTCTTAGCTGTATTCGTTCATGAGGGGAATGCCTCTACCCATTTGGTAAAGGTATCAATTACCACCAGCACGTATTTATAGCCATTCCTACAAGGGGGCAATGGTCCTATAAAGTCGATCTGGAGGTTTGTCCAGGGGCCATTAACTGGTCGAGTATGCCGAAGCTGTGCCTTCTTGGAATACCTCTCCGGGTTATTCTGGGCGCAAATAAGGCAATTCTCAATGTAATGGGTTACATCGGTCCTTAGGTTAGGCCACCAACAGAGTTGCCTGAGGTGCCTCGTGGTTGTGTTGATCCCTTGATATCCGTGTCCGTCATGGAACAAGGCAATCATTTGGTTTCTGTCCTGCTGCGGGACCACATAAAGCTGGTCCTTGATTATCACACCCTCATGTGTGGTCAGAGCATGTCTAAACTTATCATACTGAGGCACACAATTGCCTTTAAAAATCTCGGTGAGATCCTCATCCTGCTTCTGTGCCTCTGCTAAATCCTTAATGTCTGTCTGTGAGACTTGAACTGCACTCACAGGGGCGCTAGCTGGTGCGCTAGCTGGCGGTGTCCAAAAGTGTCCTCACCTGGAACCTGCTTTAGGCAGTGCGTCGGCTTTTACATTCCCAGGGGGGATGACCTATGGTGGCTTCTAACTTTTATAATGCCGAAGGTCCTATCCTTCGCTTTGTCTAGAATGTGGCGGAGTAAAGGGGCTGATGGAAGGGGTTTCCCGTCTGCGGAGACAAAACCTCGTGTCCTCCACAGGGGTAGAAAATCTGTTAGACTGTTGCAGACATATAGACTGTCCGAGTATATGTCCGCCGGGCTGGGGAAAGAATCGTGGTGGTCCACTATGTAAGCTATGGCCGCGAGCTCTGCTGCCTGCGCGCCTAAGTGACCTGGCAATTTTAGTGCTATTTCTTCGAGTGCGCGACCCTGCGCATCCTCGACATAGATGCCGCATCCAGTGATACGCTCACCATCTAAAACCGTGGATGAACCGTCCACGTATAGCCTTAGTGGGCCACATGTGTCTGTGTGTTGGGGGCTTTGTCTTGGGTTCCCTATCATCCTGGGGGGTGTCTTCGCTATGAAGGGTCCTGTGTTGTGTAGGGGTGCTACAATTTCACATTCATGGGGCAGTCCTGGATATTGGAGGTTGTCGGCTAAAAATGTGTTTGTCCGGGTCCGTTTTACCGTAATGTCCCGTCCTTGTAAAAGTAGTGTCCACCTAGCTGCCCTAATCTGGCTAACTGAACCGTCCTTCAGTCCACCGTCTAGGAGTAACTGTGTGGGGGTGTGCTCGGTCAAAATGGTGATGGGGTTGAGTCCGGTAATGTAGAAGTATTGAACTGCCCAGAAAACTGCTAGGAGGTGCCTCTCGCAGGCTGAGAATCCTTGTTCTACTGGGTCTAACAGTCGGGAGGCATAAGTCACTGGTCTTAGCTGCTCGTGCCGTTCCTGAAGTAGCACGGCCGAGAGGGTCAGATCTGTGCTCGCTACCTCTATTGCACAGGGGGAGAGTTGGTCTGGGACTTGTAGCGCGGGTGCTGCGCTTAGGGCTCTCTTTAAATCTTCCACAGCCTCTGTATGCTGCGGAAGCCATTCCCAAGGGTCTCCTTTCTTAAGGAGGTCTGAGAGTGGGGTTGCCTTTGTCGCGAATCCATCGATGTGGTTCCGACAATAACCAACCAGTCCTAAGAACGACCGGAGGGCTGAAACATTCTGGGGAAGGGGCAATTTGACAATCGAATCAATTCGTTTGAATTCGATCTCGCGTTTGCCGTGCGTGATGACTGTACCCAAATACATCACTTTATTTTCCAATATCTGGTCCTTTCTTGGGTTAACTTTACATCCAATTGACGTTAAAAGTTCCAGGAGCTCGGCCAGAAGCGTAATGTGCTCTGCCTTTGTGTCTGTCTGCAGTAATAGGTCGTCCACATACTGTACCAGACATTCGGGTCGGGAAAATGTTTCTTAACCATTTGCCAGCTGTCGATGGAAAATGGAGGGGGAATTGTGGAATCCTTGTGGGAGGCATGTCCACGTATACTGCTGTGTTTTGAACGTGAAGGCAAATTTGTACTGGCACGCCTTTGCCAATGGGATTGACCAGAAGCCATTGCTAATGTCCAATACCGTGAAGAATTTGGAGTTGAGTCCCTGTTTGAGCATGGTCTCGGGACTTGTTGCTACCGTGGGGGCTACTGCTGGGGTCACTTTATTGAGCTCCCGATAATCGATTGTCAGACGCCATGATCAGTCGGGCTTTCTCACTGGCCAAATAGGGGCATTATTGGTCGAGGCTTCTGTTCTAAGCACCCCTTGCTCCAATAAGCTACCTATCACTTTCTCTATCTCTCCCTCTGCTTCTTGGGGAAATCTGTACTCTTTCTGTGGTCGGGGGTCAGGTCCGGTAACGTGAACTTTTCCAGTCATTCTGCCGCAGTCGTGCCGGTGACTAGCAAATGCTGTCCTGTGTTTGTTTAAAACTGCTCTCACTTGTCTGTCCGTGTTTAGTGTAGTCAGGTCAAATGAATAGTCGCCTACTGCGCTAATCCGATTAGCGTACTCTCCGACTGTGAGAGTAGCGGGTGCTCTGTCTGATCTTGCCATTCGCCAGACACACTGGTTAACTGGGTCGAACGACAGGCTATGGGCATTCATAAAATCTATTCCCAGTATGTGTTCTGCTGAACGGAGAAGATTTCCAAAAACGACGGGGTGTTTGGTGGAAATGTTCCCTAGCTGGATTGCTACGGGTGCTGTAATGTGTCCCTGCTGCGAGTGTCCTGTGAAACTACTAAGTGTGGTGGTGGAGGTGGTCGGCCACGTGTCTGCCTGTGCCGTGGTGGTGGAATTAATTGTGGTGCGGGACCCTCCTGTGTCCCAAAGTAACTCTATGGGCTTCCCTCTAACATTCGCTGTGACTACCGGTCTTCCGGATTGATCCCAAAGAGTGTCACAGACCCAAGTGGGGGAGCCCGAACACCGTCAGTCCGTCCCGTCCACATTGGTCTGTCCTGACTGTATCCCTATACTATGGACCGGCTTTGCTTTGTTTCTATTCAGAGTGCCTGTCTGCTGGCCTCTCTGCGGTCTTCGGGGTGCATTGCATTCCTTAGCCCAATGTCCTAACTGGCCACAGTTGTAGCATTCAAGCGACTTCTGTGGAGGGCTGTTCTTTCCTTCATTTACCCATGCGGGGCTTTGGTGTGCTCTCACTGCCTGAATGTCCGCTGCAGCCTGAGCTTCCTCTGGGGACTTTACTTTGCCTTTTCCCTGAACTGATTGCTCCCAAGCGAGGGACAATCTTTTCTGGACCCATTTCTCATTGTGGGCTTCTTCTGAGGGGTCATAACTGTTGCAAGCACTCTGTCCTGCATCTGTGGCATGGGAGATTATGATGCACGCCCATTTAACCATGTTTTCACGGTTCAAATGGGCTCTATTTAAGTCGCCGAAAACTGCGTTAAAATGGATCCACAGCCTTCCTGCAAATGCTGTGGGATGCTCTGTTTTCTTTTGTCGGCACTTGTTAAGTCCTTCAAATGGGTCACCTCGGTTATACCCTATGGCATCTAAAATGGAGGTGTGCATTTCCTCTAGGGTGCCTCCGCCAACGTTCTGTGGGTCGGGGAGGGCTGCTACAACAGATTGGTCTAAGCTCAGAACCGTGAGCTTAACCTGCTCTCTCTCGTCCAGGCCGTACATGGTTGCCTGCTGTTTCACTTTCGCGAAACATTGGTGGGGGTCTGCGGTGGTGAGAAACTGAGTGATCTTCTCACACGCGTCCCTGAGTTGGGTTACAGTTAAGGGGGTGGTGTAGGTAATATCGGGTGCGCCTTCTGTGGTCGTTTTCCTTTGGGTGGTGACTGGATTCATTGGTGCGGTAACTATCTGATCTGTGGGGGGTTGGGGTGCTTGTCTTTTCTGCTGCGCTGCTGGCGCACATGTTCCTTGAACATAACGCTGCGCTGTCTCACTTAATTCCTGCCAGTCTGGGGCATTCTCCTCATCTAGCTTTGTTCCAAAAGTACTTTGAAACCCATTCTGCACTGAAAGCAGAGATTGCAGTTCCGCAATCTGCTTTCTACACTTCGCATGATCCACTGTACTCTGTCTTTGTTCTGTGGTGGCAGCATGGAGTGCTCTTAAAGCTGCCTTAAGGTCAGAGCATTACGTCTGCAATGCCTCTACCTGCTTCTCTGCTTCTTCTCTTATCAGGACGGCACGTTGCACGTCCTGATAGGCCTTTTCGTACTGGGTCTGGGAACTGCTGAGATGGGCTAGACATGACTGATGTGCACCCTTGGCATCATCTACCTCGCTACCCTTCTCTGCCAGCTTCCCTCTAAGTTCCATATTCTCTTTCTCGATGTCCCTGACATCCACTTTGCTCATCCTATTTCGTTCCTCTAATTCTGCCCGGAGCGTCTGAACGACCTCCTCAGAGCCTCGCAACTGTGCCAAACAGGACACGATTGCCATCGGCTTGCGTGATTTACTAAGGTTTTTCTTATGAATTTGAGAGAGGTTCTCCCACCAAGTATGTCCTATACTTCCGGGACCTGTCTCCTCATTCATACAGAACTCTTTCCAAAGGGGCCATCCCTTTCCTTGCAGTTACTTGCGGAGTTCCAGCTCCCACACGGGACACTGACCTACTCGGCTACTGCTGGTCGCTGCGACCACAAACCGTTCTGGGTTCATGAGGCGTTCCATTGCCTGCATGGCCATTTTATCTTTCTTGCTTAAATTTGGAACAGGGGGTGTTGAGGTTATGTTTTACGAGACGGGTAAGGCTTACACTATGTTCCGTTCACAAAACTCGCGAAAGTTTGTCGCAACAAAAATGCTCTCAAGTTTTCCTTACAACCCGGTTAATACGCATGCACAAAACACACTTCCGAATTACGTTTATTCGTTTGAACACCTTGATTACTTGTGATTTTTCCTTTTTCTTTACTCAGATTTCTAATTCAAATTTCTGGGTCCTCGACGGAGTGGGGGTGCCACTTGTAACCGCGTCCCGTCAGGATGTCGCCACTAAATGTTGCACGTTTTACTGGAGTGTATTAACACGCCTCCGTTTAAAGGCCGTGTGCTTAACACTGCTCTAGCTCTGTGTATGTAATTATGCTCAGGAGTCGCCAGGTGACGTATTTAGACACCTCACAAGTATATCAAGGTCACGTTCAAAGTAATAAATCTGTACACCGATTAGTAAGTCCAAACGATTGATATTTATTATGACAAATATAATAAATACACATGCATACGCTAAAGAGACTAACTTACTTCTAATACTAAACAACTAAAATACTTATCTAGACAGGAACAGGCAAGGTCAGGGAGCAAGGCCTTCGTCCCGTTCTTGGTCTGCAACTCTCAGGTATTTAAAGTCGTCAGGGTCTAGCAAAGTCTGGATCCCGTAGCGATCATTGTGGTGACACTTACAGTTCGATGGCTGATGCTCAACGGCCGGTGCTGAAACTGGAGTCAGGATGTGATGTAACGAGTCTGGGCCGGAGTCTGGAAGCAACAGACCGAACCATGTGCGGGGTGGTCCCCCAACGTCCGTGCCCCCTTCGGGGCGGTCTTTTACCTACCATGTATCGATTGGGCCTTTTCCCAATCGATATCTTCCAAACCCCCCCCCAATCTGAGGGTCGCTTCTCGATGGGTGGGGCGGTACCTATGGTTCTTTGTGTTGGATACTATGGTGCCGTTCTGTCTGGGCGACTACTCAAAAGTATCCATTCATACTTAAATGTTTCTATTGTGCGGGCCTGGATCTGGATCACCTCATTACTATGTAGATCTTGTTGCCATTTCCACCTTTGGCTGACACTCTGCACCTGGCCACAAACTGGTTTCTGTACGTGCAGAATGCTAATTAGTCTTCTGCAAACTGCTTGTCCTTGCTCAGACTGTTTTCTCCCTGCAGCCTTAGCAGTTCTCCATTTTGTAGCCCAGTGTCCATCTTAGGTGGCCACAACGTGCATTGAGTCCAATGTTGCAGACGACACTGAGATGAGTGATAAAGCAATAAGTGCAGAGGAAAATGGAATTCTAAAGAGGTATTTGGATTGTTTAAGTGAATAGTCTATGTCCTGGCAAATGGATGACCAGGTTGACAAATGTGACGTTATCCGTTTTGGCATGAATAACAGCAAATTGGGCTATTATTTCAATAATAAAACATGCTGCTTTGCAGAGGGACCTGGGTGTACAGGTGCATGAGTCGGAAAAGGTTGATTTACAAGTGTAACAGTTGATAGAGAAGGCGAATGGAGTATTCCTTCCTGGGTAGACGAATGAAGTTTAATCCCAGAGAGGTTATGCTGCAACTGTATAATGTGTTAGTGAGGCCATACCTGGAGTATTATGTACAGTTATGTTGTGCTTGGCTGAGAAAGAACGTACAGGCGCTGGATGGCGTGCAGTGGAGAGTCTCTAGGTTAATCCCAGAGTTGAGGCGGTTGTATTACGGGGAGAGATTGAGTAAACTGGGACTATACACGATGGAATGTTGAAGGACGCGGGTTGGGGGGGGGGCGGTGTAGCGGGATCTTATAGAAACATATAAAATTATGTTCGGAATAGATAGATAGATGCGGGAAGGTTGTTTCCACTGGCGGGAGGAAGCAGAACTAGGTGGCGTAGCCTCAAAATAAGAGGAAGTATATTTAGGACCGAGCTAAGGAGGAATTTCTTCAGCCAAAGGATTGTGTATATGTGGAATTCCCTGCCCAGTAAAGCAGTTAAGGCTCGTTCATTACGTGTCTTGAAGATAGAGTTGGATAGATTTTTTGAATAACACAGGAATAATGGGCTATGGTGTTTGGGCGGGAGATTGGAGCAAAGTCCACAGAACATAGAACTTTGCAGCGCAGTACAGGCCCTTCGGCGCTCGATGTTGCGCCGTCCAGTAAAAACCCGCTAAAGTCCCTCTACACTATTCCCTTATCGTCCATATGCCTATCCAATGACCATTTGAATGCGTTTAGTGTTGGCGAGTCCACTACTGCTGCAGGCAGGGCATTCCATGCCCTTACTACTCTCGGAGTAAAGACCCTACCTCTGATATCTGTCCTATATCTATCTCCCCTAAATTAAAAGCTATATCCCCTTGTGCTGGACATCATCGTCCGAGGAAATAGGCTCTCAATGTCCACCCTATGTAATACTCTGATCATCTTGCATGCTTCAATTAAGTCACCTATTAACCTTTTTCTCTCTAACGAAAACAGCCTCAAGTCTTTCAGCCTTTCCTCATAAGCTCTTCCCTCCATACTAGGCAACATCCTTGTAAACCTACTCTGTACCTTTTCAAAGCTTCCACATCCTTCCTATAATGCAGCGACCAGAACTGCACGCAATACTCCAAAAGCGGCAGCACCAGAGTTTTGTACAACTGCAACATGACCTCATGGCTTCGAAACTCGATTCCTCTACCAATAAAAGATAACACACAGTATGCCTTCTTAACAATCCTCGCAACCTGGGTGGCAACTTTCAGGGGTCTATGGACTCCGAGAACTCTCTGCTCGTCCAAACTGCAAAGAATATTATCACTATCCCAGTACACTGTCTTCCTGTTATTCTTTCCAAAATGTATCACCTCACACTTTTCAGCATTAAACTCCATGTGCCACCTGTCAGCCCAGCTCAGCAGCTTATCAATGTCCCTCTGTAACTTGTAACATCCTTCTGCACTGTCCACAACTCCACCGACTTTCGTGTCATCTGCAAATTTACTCACCCATCCTTCTATGCCCTCCTCCAGGTCATTTATAAAAATGACAAACAGTAACGGCCCCAAAACAGATCCTTGTGGTACACCACCTGTAACTGGACACCAGTCAGAATATTTCCCATCAACCACCACACTTTGTCTTCTGTCAGCTAGCCAATTTCTGATCCATATTGCTAAATCACCCTGAATCCCATGCCTCTGTATTTTCTGCAATAGCCTACCGTGGGGAACATTATCAAACGCTTCACTGAAATCCATATACACCACATCAACTGCTTTACCCTCATCCACCTGTTTGGTCACCTTCCTGATGAACTCCATGAGGTTTGTGTGGCACGACCTACCCTGCACAAAACCATGTTTACTACCTCTAATCAAATTATTCCTTTCCAGATGATTATACATCCTATCTTTTCTAAATCTTTCCAAGACTTTTCCCACAACAGAAGTAAGGTTCACTGGTCTATTGTTACCGGGGTTATCTCTACTCCCCTTCTTGAACAAGGGTACAACATTTGCTATCCTTCAGTCTTGTGGCACTATTCCCGTAGACCAAGAGAACTTAAAGATGAAAGCCAAAGGCTCAGCAATCTCCTCCCTAGCATCCCAGAGAATCCCAGGATAAATCCCACCTGGCCCAGGGGACTTATCTATTTTCACACTTTCCAGAATTGTTAACACCTCCTCCTTTTGAACCTCAACCCTTCCAGTCTAGTAGCCCGTGTCTCAGTATTCTCCTCAACAACTGTGACCTTTTTCCTATGTGAATACAGAGGAAAATTATGCATTTAGCACCTCTCCTATCTCCTCGGAATCCAAGCACAACTTCCGACTCCTGTCGTTGACTGGGACACGTACCTTAGTCATTCTTTGATTCCTGACATATCTATAGAAAGCTTTAGGGTTATCCTTCATCCTACCTGCCAAAGACTTCTCATGTCCTCTGCTGCTCTTCCTAGCTCTCTCTTTAGAGCCTTCCTAGCTAACTTGTAACTATCAAGCGCCCTAACTGAACCATCACGTCTCATCTTTACATAAGCCTCCTGCTTCCTCTTGACAATTGTTTCAACTGTTTTAGTAACCCATGGTTCCCTCGCTAGACCACTTCCTCCCTGCCTAACAGGTACATACTTATCAAGGACACGCAGTAGCTGTTCCTTGAACATGCTCCACATTTCTACTGTGCCCATCCCCTGTAGTTTTCCTGTCCAGCCGAGGCATCCTAAGTCTTGCCTCATCGCATCGTTATTGCCTTTCCCCCAGATATAACTCTTGCCCTGCGATGTATACCTATCCCTTTCCATCACTAAAGGAAGTGTAATCGAATTGTGGTCACTATCAACAAAGTGCTCACCTACCTCCAAATCTAACACCTGTCCTGGTTCAGTACCCAGTGCCAAATACAATACGGCCGAGCCCCTCGTTGGCCTATCTACAAACTGCGTCAGAAAGCTCTCCTGCACACATTGGACAAAAGCGGACCCATCTAAAGCACTCGAAATACAGTGTTTCCAGTCAATATTTGGAAAGTTAAAATCCCCCTAAATAACTAGCCTGTTGCTCTCGCTCCTATCCAGAATCATCTTTGCAATCCTTTCCTCTACATCTAGAACATAGAACATAGAACACTACAGCGCAGTACGGGCCCTTCGGCCCTCGATGTTGCGCCGACCTGTGAAACCATCTGAAGCCTATCTGACCTACACTATTCTATTTTCATCCATATGTCTATCCAGTGACCACTTAAATACCCTTAAAGTTGGCGAGTCTACTACTATTGCAGGCAGGGCGTTCCACACCCCTACTACTCTCTGAGTAAAGAAACTGCCTCTGACATCTGTCCTATATCTCTCACCCCTCAATTTAAAGCTATGTCCCCTCGTGTTGGTCATCACCATCCGAGGAAAAAGACTCTCACTGTCCACCCTATCTAACCCTCTGACTATCTTATATGTCTCTATTAAGTCACCTCTCAGCCTTCTCCTCTCTAACGAAAACAACCTCAATTCCCTGAGCCTTTCCTCATAAGACCTTCCCTCCATACCAGGCAACATCCTAGTAAATCTCCTCTGAACCCTTTCCAAAGCTTCCACATCCTTCCTATAATGTGGTGACCAGAACTGCACGCAGTACTCCAGGTGTGGCCGCACCAGAGTTATGTACAGCTGCAGCATGACCTTGTGGTTCCGAAACTCAATCCCCCTGCTTATAAAGGCTAGCACACCATATGCCTTCTTAACAGCCCTATTAACCTGGGTGGCAACTTTCAGGGATTTATGTACCTGGATGCCGAGATCTCTCTGTTCATCTACACTACCAAGAATCTTGCCATTAGCCCAGTACTCTGCATTCCTGTTACTCCTTCCAAAGTGAACCACCTCACACTTTTCCGCATTAAACTCCATCTGCCACCTCTCAGCCCAGCTCTGCAGCTTATCTATGTCCCTCTGTATCCTATAACATCCTTCAGCACTATCCACAACTCCACCGACCTTCGTGTCATCTGCAAATTTACTAACCCATCCTTCTACACCCTCTTCCAGGTCATTTATAAAAATTACAAACAGCAGTGGCCCCAAAACAGATCCTTGCGGTACACCACTAGTAACTGAACTCCAGGATGAACATTTGCCATCAACCACCACCCTCTGTCTTCTTTCAGCTAGCCAATTACTGATCCAAACCGCTAAATCACCTTCAATTCCATACTTCCTTATTTTCTGCAATAGCCTACCGTGGGGAACCTTATCAAACGCCTTACTGAAATCCATATACACCACATCAACAGCTTTACCCTGATCCACCTGTTTGGTCACCTTCTCAAAAAACTCAATAAGGTTTGTGAGACATGACCTACCCTTCACAAAACCGTGTTGAGTATCGCTAATCAACTTGTTCTTTTCAAGATGATTATCAACCCTATCTCTTATAACCTTTTCCAACATTTTACCCACAACCGAAGTAAGGCTCACAGGTCTATAATTACCAGGGTTGTCTCTACTCCCCTTCTTGAACAAGGGGACAACATTTGCTATCCTCCAGTCTTCCGGCACTATTCCTGTCGACAAAGACGACATAAAGATCAAGGACAAAGGCTCAGCAATCTCCTCCCTGGCTTCCCAGAGAATCCTAGGATAAATCCCATCTGGCCCAGGGGACCTCTCTGGAACTTTTCGGAGGCCAATAGAAAAACCCTAATAGGGTGACCTCTCCATTCCTGTTTCTTAACTCAGCCCAGACTACCTCAGTAATCGCGTCCTCATCAAATGTATTCGAGCCCTCATCAACTATCCTCTCAGCCACCGTAATACTGTCCTTGACTAACAATGCCACCACTCCCGCTCTCTTACCACCGTCACGGGGCTTACTGAAATATCTAAACCCCGGCACCTGCAACAACCATTCCTCGCACTGCTCTATCCATTTCCCCGAAATGGCCACAACATCGAAGTCCCAGATACTAAACCATGCGGCAAGCTCACTCACCTTATTCCGGATGCTCCTTACATTGTAGTAGACGCACTTTAAACCACATTCCTTCCTCCCGGTACAGTCCTGCACCTTTGATACCTTACTCATGACCTCACTACCCTCAGCTTCTTGTGTACTTGTGCTACAATTCAGGTTCCCAATCCCCTGCTGAACTAATTTAAACCCTCCCGAAGAGCATTAGCAAACCTCCCCCCCCCCCCCCCCCAGGATATTAGTACACCTCTGGTCAAGGTGTAGACCATCCTGTTTGTAGAGGTCCCACCTACCCCATAATGAACCCCAATTGTCCAGGAATCTGAAACCGTCCCTCCTACACCATTCCTGAAGCCACATTTCAACTGCTCTCTCTCCCTATTCCTCGCCTCGCCAGCATGTGGCACGGGTAACAACCCAGAGATAATAACTCTGTTTGTCCTGGATCCAGGTTTCCACCCGTGCTCCCTGAATTCCTGCCTTACATCCCTATCCCTTTTCCTACCTATGTCGCTGATACCTATGTGGACCATGACTTGGGGCTACTCCCCCTCCCCTTAAGGATTCCGAAAGCACGATCTGAGCCATCGCGGTCACTGGCACCTGGGAGGCAACACACAAACAGCGAGTCTCTCTCGTTCCCACATAATCTCCTATCTATCCAACTAACTATGGTGTCTCCAAAGACTAATGTTCTTCTCCTCTCCCCGCTTCCCTTCTGAGCAACAGGGACATAATCTGTGCCAGAGACCTGTACCCCGTGGCTGACCCCTGTTAAATCCACCCTCCGCAACAGTATCCAAAGCGGTATACCTGTTACTAAGGGGAACGACAACACGGCATAACTGAACTGACTGCTTCCCCCAGCCCCTCTCACCGTCACCAATCTACCTTTATTCTTTGGCGTAACTACCTGCCAGAATCTTCTTTCTATGACCACCTCTGCCTCCCGAATGATCCGGAGTTCATTCAGCTCCACCTCAAGTTCCCTAACACGGTTTTTGAGGAGCTAGAGTTGAGTGCACCTCCCAAAGATGAAATCAGTAGGGACACTGACGGCTTCCCTCACCTCAAACATTCTGCAGTAGGAGCATTGTACTGCCTTCCCTGCCATCCCCTCAAGATGAAAAAACAACAAAAATAATGGAAGAGCTTACCTAATATTCCCGCAACCCCTTAGATGAGAGGAGGTGGAAAGGTAAGGGACACTGCAAGTGTTGTGTCTTGGGTTTAGCAACCGCCCGATTTGTATACCGGTACTCACCTTCCCGACAGGCCCCTGCTCCCGCCGAAAATCCTGAGGCCGCTCCGGCTGAAAGGTAAGCAAATTTAAAGGCACTCACACACCTCCCTGACAGGCCGCTGCTCCCGCGGAAAACCCGGAGGCTGTCATGTCATTGATCTCATTGAATGGCGGAGAAGGCTCGAATAGACAGACATTCCTTCTACTCATTCATATGTTCATAACACAGAGGGGAAATGTACCGTAATTGGCAACACGCTTAGGAATATAGAGGTACAAAGAGATGTGTCGTGCAGTTCCACAGATCCTTGAAATTGACAACACAAGTGGAAAAGATCGTCAAGCATGCAGATGGAATGCTTGCCCTCATTAGATGGTGCAGCAAGAAGAAAACCGGGCAAGTCATATTGCATTTGTACAGAAACTTGGGAAAGCCACAATTGGAATATTGCACACAATACAGGTCCCCACCCGACCTGAAGGATGTGCAGCCTTTGGACAGGGTGCAGTGTATGTTGACCAGGTTGTTGCCTTGTCTGGAGGGTGTTAGCTATGCGGAGCGGCTGAATAGACTCGGTCTGTTCTCATCAGAATTACGGAGGTTGAGCGGTGATGTGATTGAGGTCGACAAGATTATGTGGAGCACGGATAGAATGGATGGACAGACACTCTTTCCCAGGGTGAAATGATCAGACAGCAGGCGGCAGAGGTTAAAGGTCCTTTGCGCAAAGATTAGAGGAGATGTGCGAGGGTGATGATTGCCAGGAAGGCGTTGCCTTGGATGGTTGAGGAACCAAATACTTTGAGAGCGTTCAAATGGATGACTATAGCTTGATGCGACACAATGAGTGTTGAGGGATTTGACCGTGGTTAACACCATGACCGGGTGGGCATTGGAGGCCTTCAGGACTGTTTGCTGATATTGATTGTTCATTGTTCTTTGCTCTATTTTCCCCTCTGTCAGAAAAAACCAGTAGAAGTACACTTCTTCCGTTCAGCACTAAGAAAGGAGGATAACACCAGATAACAGACTTCAAAGCAAAGCCAAGTACAGTCGCTTACAACAGAGCACACTTCCGCGATGTACTCAACGCACTCAATGGCCATTTCGAGCAGGAAACCATCAAACTGTTTTCAACTGCCCCAAGGGGCTGGTTTAGCTCACAAGGCTAATCGCTGGCTTATAAAGCAGACTAAACAGGCCAGCAGCACGGTTCGATTCCCGTACCAGCCTCCCCGGACAGGCGCCGGAATGTGGCGACTAGGGGCTTTTCACAGTAACTTCAATGAAGCCTACTCGTGACAATAAGTGATTTTCATTTCATGTCATTTCATTTCATTTTCAGGCTCGGCAAACGCATACTTCCCGTCAAAGATTGCAAAGTTAGATCTCACTTCATGAAAGTAACCCTTCGCAACGTAAATGGTCTTGACGATTCACTGGCCGTACACCCAGATACTGCGCAGAGAAACTGGCAGGTGCGTTGCTGGATGCCTTCAACCTCTGCATACTCCATGTCGAATTTCCCACTTGCTTTAAGAAGAGTGTCATAATGCCGGTTCCAAAGAAGAACCAGGCCACGTGCCTCAAAGACAAAGTCCGATGAGCTTGTCATCTATCATTATGAAGTGCAGCTACGGTTTAGACACTAGTCAGATCAACTCTGAGCCAGTTACAAGCTCAGTACAAGACTGAAAAACTAAAAACACAGCCTCGCTGTCATTGCAAAAGATGCCACGGCGAAGCAATTTGAGCAATCAAAAGAAAAGCAGCAACCAACACGCTTTAGTACAAGTCTTCCAACAAGCATGAAAAGAGAAAATTGCCACGCAGCAGACCCCACGAAATGCCCGCTCGAGTTAGAGAGGCTAAAGTACGAATTACGAATTAAACGCAGGGTAATCTGTTTCTGTGCCACACATTCCGGGGATCGTGACACAGGGGGAGAACACACATAAAATACAGTGCAGAAGGAAGCAATTCGGTCCATCGAGTCTACACCGATCCAGAAGACCACACAGACAGTTCCCAATTCATTGTTTCCAATTTGGGACTATTTAGTGTGGCCAATCCTACGAACCTGCATATTTTTGGGTTGTGGTGGCGATACCCACACAAACGCGGTGGGAATGTGTAAACTCCACACCGATAGTGACCCAGAGACGGGAGCGAACCTGGGACTTCGGCTCTGTGAGGCAGCAGGGCTCAAAGAAACTGTGCCGCCGTGCTGAACAGTGTGTCTGCTTTTTAGGAGAGTCGAGCAGTTTCTAGTCAGAATGAACACGATCAACGTCAGGGCTGATATGCGAGTGAAGCACATATTCACTTGGTGTGGTAGAAGGCCAGTGAATCGATTCTAACCAGGGCGCTAATTTCACAGATAATAACATCGCTGATGGGTCTGTTTGTGCTCAGGGAACAATTGCTCATCTCAGACTACCCACAATCAAGTCCAGTTGTGGAAATAATGAACAGTCCCCAGGGCAACACGTTGGCACAGTGGCTGCGCCATGTTGCCACATGGAGTCGGGGTCGCAGGTTCGATCCCTGCTCTGGGTTACTCACTGTGTGGATATTGCACATTCTCCCCATGTTTGCGTGGGTTTCTCCCCTACAACCCAGATCTGTGCAGGCTAGTTGGATTGGCACGCTCAATTGCCCCTTAGCTGGAAAAAACGAATTGGTTATCAAAAATGTATTTTAAAAAGTAATAATATAGAATACCCAAGAAGGAATTATCCGCAAAATTGTTCAGCAGAATGACCACTCTTGGAATAAATTTCTGCCCTTTTTACTCTTGGTGGTGCCAAACACTGTGTCTAGTTCCATCGGTCACAATTCCCATGCCTCAATGACCTGGCGGTCCATCCGAGGAATGGAACCGGTACTTCAGTTGATCTATCTGGACTATAAGTCGCAGACCTAACACAGGACATCGCCGTTGAAGGAGTAATACAAATTTATACGCCTCCCAGCAGGCAGCAGTCGTTAAGCTAGCCCAGCGGAGCAGCACGGTGGCACAGTGGTTAGCATAGTTGCCTGAGGCGCTGAGGACCGGGGTTCGAATCCCGGCCCTGGTCACTGTCCGTGTGGAGTTTGCACATTCTCCCCTTTTTTTCGTCGGTTTCGCCCGCGCAACCCAAAAGATGTGCAGGGTATGCGGATTGGCAAAAAATTGGAACAAAATATTGGGTACTCTGAATTTAATTTTAAAAAAGAACAAAAAAAGCTATGCAAACGAACGCAACAAATTGAAGCCTACTTCGGTGGGAAAGTTGAACCCAGCGAAAACGAAGTGGGACAAAAGGTATTTGTCTATGTGTTCATACTTCACCGAATTTGTCCCTGATATACGCCGACCCTGTACAATAATAAAAAAAGCTGTGACTTCCGTATGCTAGTCGCTGTTGTACGCCATGTAATCCGGTTGGTATCATGTCAATCACGTGAGAGCCTTGGACTTCAACCATACTTTCATCAACACCTAGTCATTCCAGAAGGGCTGGTCAGACTGCGGACCCCTCATGACCACTTCAAGAGCAGGAGGGGCAGACCGATGGCCGCATCATTCCAGGCACAATTCACCGAGCCTTGGTGGTCAATCCCCGCTCATGACGACGCCGACCGAAAAGACGGAGAACGATCAAGCATTACTCACTGTTGCACCACTGCCAATTGTACTCCCATAACCACTTGATCAGTTGAATGCTTCCAGAGCCAGTTTAACAGCACAAACCCGGTCTAAGTTAGAACACATAACAGAGACCAGTACAGCTCATTACAGACCATTCGGCCACGATTTTGTGCCGACCGTTTCTCCGAATCTAGTATCAACCGAACTGACAGCCCCTGTATTTACTGCTGTTCCTGTGCCTCTCCATGATTCGATTAAATCTCCCTAATGACTCTGACTCAACCAGCTCTACTGGCCTTGCATTCCACTCACTCACCACACTCTGAGGAAAGAACCGACCTCTGACATATCACCTGTAGCTCTCTCAAATCACATCAAAATTATCATTTTCGCCCTGGGGAATAGTCTATCGCTATCAATTGTTTTCATGCCTTTCATCACCCTGGATATATCTATCATATCACCTCTCTTCCTCCTTCGCTCCAGTGAGAAATAAGCCCGAACCCCTCTTAAACATTCTTCAAAGGCCATGGCCTGCAGTCCAGGCCGCATTCTGGTGAAAATCCTCTGCACCCTCTCCAAAGCATGCACATGCTTCCTATAATGAGGCGACCAAAACTGGGAACAATATCCCAAGTGTGGCCTCACTACGGTTTTATAAAGCTGCAGCAAAGCTTCTCGGCTCGTTTACTCAATCCCCCTGTTAATGAAAGCCAAGTCACAATATGCCTTCTTAATCACCATATCAACCTGGGTGGCAACGTTGAAGGATATATGTACATGGACCCCAAGATCCCTCTGTTCCTCCACACATCCAAGAATTCTGCCTTTACCCTGTATTCAGCATTTAAATTCGACATTCCACACTAAAGTACTTCGCATTTATCAAGGTTAAGTTTCATCGGCAACATCTCAATCTAGCTCTGCATCCTGTCAATGTCCTGTTATAACCTCCAGCAGCCGTCCACACTATCTACAACTACACCGACTTTCGTGTCATCGGCAAACTTACTGAGCCAAACTTCCACCTACTCAGCCAAGTCATTCATAAAAACCACAATTTGCAGAGGTTCTAGAACAGATTCCTGTGGCTCACAGCTGGTCACAGACCGACAGGAGCAAACAATTCCATTAACTAACACTCGCTGTCTCTTTTTGGCCAACCAATCAAGTATACAGACAGATACATTTCCCTGTATTGCATTATACCTGAGCTTCTGAATGAGTCTACAGTGGGGAATCTTATTATATGCCTTCCTGAAATACAAATACACCACATCCCCTGCCGGCCCTTCATCAATGTGTCTAATCACATCCTCAACGAATTCCATGAGGATTGTGCCGCATCGGAGAATGTTAACTAAATTAAGAACACTGGGATTAAGAGTACGATTCTGGCATGGGTAGAGGATTGGCTGTCTCGCACATCCCGAAGTTTGCGGATAAAGTGGACTTTTTTCAGGATAGCAGCTGGAGACTAGTGGTGTGACTCAGAGGTCAGTGCTGTGACCACAACTTTTCATAATATACATTAATGATCTGGAGGAAGGAACGAAAGGTATTGTGTCTATGTTTGTCGATAATACAACGATCTGTCGAGGGACAGGTGGTTTTGAGGAAGCAGGAAGACTGCTGAAGCACTTGGACGGTCTAACTGAGTGAGAAAAGATGTGGCAGGCGGAATACCGTCTGGAAAATTGCGAGGATTTATACTTTGTAAGAAGGAGCAGAGGAATAGTCCATTTTGAACATGTGGAATTGCTTCAGAAATCAGAAGCACAAAGAGACTTGGAAGTACGTGTTCAAGATTCTCTTCCGGTTAACGTCTAATTTCAGTCGGCAGTCACGAAGGCAAGTGCAATGTTAGCATTCCTATCGTGTGGGCGAGAATACGAAGCCAGTGCTTTACGCCTGAGGCTGTAAAAGGCTTCAAAGAAATTCCATTGCGAGTATTGTGAGCAATGTTTGGCCCTGTATCTAAGGGAACATGTGGTGGTCTTGGAAAGATCCATCGATATTCACAAGAAATATCTTTGAAACGAAGAGCATGTCATCTCAGTAACGATTGAGGACTCTGGGCCTGAACTCTGTCGAGTTTAGAAGGATGAGCGGGGATATTATTGAAACTAACAGGATACTGCGAGGCCTGGGTTGAGTGAACGTGGAGAGGATGTTTCAATTTCTTGGAAAATCTACAACCAGAGGGTGCAATCTCAGACAACAGGGACGATCCCTCAGAAAAGAGAGTAGGTGGAATTTCTATTGCCAGAGGGTAGTAAATCAGTGGTTCTCTGTTGCAGATGGCTATGGAGGCCATATTACTGAATGTCCTTCAGACAGAGATAGATAGGGTCTTGATCAATAAGGGTATCAGGGCTTATGGGGAGAAGGCAGGAGAATGGGGTTGAGAAAAGTAGCAGCAATGATTAAAATTCGGAGCAGACTCGATGGGTTGAGTGGACTAATTATTCTCCTATGTCTTATGGTCTTAAGGACAACTGATTAGATCTGGCCGCTGGAAATCGCTCCACCATTCAATAGATCATGGTTCATCTTCTAGACTCATCCTCATTTATCGTCCGACTCAGCATAACCTTTTATTCCTTCAGGGTTCAAAAATCTATGTATATTTCCCTAAAAAACATTTAACGAGTTAGCCTAAAAAGAATCATTGGGGAGGGAACTCCAAAGATTCACAAACCTTTGACGGAAGATGTTCCTCCTCAAATCAGTCCTAAATCTACTCCCCCTTTATTTGAGACTATGCCACTCGTTCTACTTTCAGACTCAATAAGAAACAAACTGTCTGCTTTGATCCTGTCCATTCGCTTACTACTTTTCTATGCTTCAAAATACACCCTCTCTTTTTTCGAAATTCCAAGGCATATAGTCCCAGTCAACTTAGTATCTCCTCATAAGCAAATCCTCTAAACTCTGGAATCAACGGAGTGGATTTCCGCGGCACACAATCCAGTGCCAGTATATCTAGCGCATCGCGGTAAAATAGTGGCTAGAACAGTAGCTGCACAGCTTCAGTGCCACAGGTTAGATTACAAGCTTGGATCACCGATAGTGCGGAGTCTGCACGTTCTGCCCGTATGTGCCTGGGTTTCTTCCGGATGCTACGGTTTCCTCCCACAGTCCAAAGTTTTGCGGGTTAATAGACTAGCAATGCTAAATTGCCCTTCGTGTCTAAAAAGGTTATGTGAGGTTACTGTGTTTCGGGGAAAGGATGGAAGTGTGGGCATGGGTGGGGTGCTCTTTCAAAGGGCTGGTGCAGACTCGATAGGCCGATTGACGTCCTTCTGCACTGTCAATTCTATGATTCAATTATTCTATGATGCTTTTGCAAGTTAAGAGACCTAAAAGTGCACAATACGCCTTCATGATCAATGGTTTCAATTGCAAGAGATTAACTTCAGCACATTTCAGAACTCTTGTTTTGGGAGCTGAGGCGTGATTTTGTTGGATGTTTCGTCAGAGTTCAGTGGTGAATTGATATTTCTTGTCATCGTGCTCATTTTGTCCAGATAACAAAATAAATCTTTTGCAAATTATTTGGAAGCTTGTATTCTGCCCAACAGAATTAACGAAGTGCAAAAATGGTAAGCAAGCAAAAAACTGATTTCCTTTAAAAATTAACGCAGAGAGGGCAGGACGGTGGCACAGTTGTTAGCATTGCTGCCTACGGCGCTGAGGATTCGGGTTCAAATCCCGGCCTTGGGTCACTGTCCGGTGGAGTTTGCACATTCTCCCCGTGTCTGCGTGGGTTTCACCCTCACAACCCCAAGATGTGCGGGATAGGTAAATTGCCCACGCCAAATTGCCTCTTAATTTGAAAAAATAATTGGGTACTCTAAATCTATTTAACAAAAAACAAATAACGCAGATTATACGGAAGAAAGTGATCGAGGGGTTGGATATTTCATTCAAATGTCACAGTTAATAAAATGCAGAATTAATTTCCTGTGCATGTGTTGGCCTGTGTATTTACGTAAGTGCACAGTGAAAAATGATCAACTCCAAGTGAGAAGCATACCTAGGATGATAGAAGATCAGAATCACGGGATTGCCTTATTCAGATTATACAGATCCATCAGTAAATAGGACTATCTTGGGATGCACATGTGCCTGGAAAGCTGGAAACAACGCACTGTCTGTTCAGTGATGTCAACGCGTACATACAGCATAGGGGAGAATGAAATTCTTATGTAATTCAAAGTCATATTGAGGGCAGGTAGACTCAAAATGCAGGTACGTGAACATTTTTCTTCTTCATTTTCTATATTGATTGCCTGCGCGAAGAGAACTCTGACTGTCGAATACATGCTGCGTCATATCTCTCAGTCCAGACGCACCATGAGAACAAATGCTAAAACAGCGCGATGGAATGTAAATCACGAATAATCTTTACATTGAATAGCTAATTCTTGATGCATATAATGTGCATGAAAACAACTGCACATGTACAAAACCACAAGAAGAAACCTCTCCAAAACATATATGCGAATACTGTTTTCAAATATATTATTTTCCACTCGCAGAGAGAGAATAAGAATCAGGAGATCACACTTCATGCGTCAAGCATAAATCAACAAGTATAGTTCTGAATAATTGAGTTGATATTTGGGATTCTGCTTTATGTTTGTCCAGGTGCTAATCTCTGAAATGTAATTAACTAACCAGCTCAAAATTTTACTCGATGTCCCTCACAAACATGCTGGAAGCTGTAACATGAGCTAAACATGTGGCCTTGTGCAATGGAATCACCCCCTTATATTGATGCAATGTAAAAACAAGACCATTGGAAATGTACTTTAATTAATCTCCGTCTGATTTCGTTGATGAATGCAAGATGAGGTAATGTGAGACCATGGTGTTGGATTGTTTAATGCTGTGCTCCATTCGACGTGTCGCTGCATCGCTTTCCTCATGGTCGATCAACAACGTTTTATCTTGCATTTAGGTTTGCTGTGGGTAATCTCAGAACGCTTTTCACATTATAATGGAAACTGTTCAAAATATGCACAAGCGAGCTATTTTGCACCAGAAAACCTAAAAAGACCTAGGATTGAGTACATTATAATTTGTTTGTATAATGCCTGTGTGCAATTACAGATGCTGAACAATGTTGGCGAATGTTCCGATACTTCATGATAAATGGTTTTATTTGCAAAGGTTTAAATTCAGCAGTTTTTTGGAAACACTTATTTTCGTATCGGTGTCATCTGTTTCTTAAATATTTCATCAGAGGTTACTATTCAATTGATATTTCCTTTCGTCGGGCTCTGGTTGCATTACAGAAGAAAATAAAACGTACAAAATGTTAAGAAGCCTGTGTTTTACCACACAGAATTCGGGAATATCAAAGATGGTATGGAAGTCACTAAGTCTTTCATTTTTATAAACATTATTGTGTTTAATTGAGAGAATGTGCACGTCAGCCGAGAGGTTCCATTTTTGCATTAACAAATGCATGAATGTGCAAGTCATGTGGAGACATCTGGGTGTCAGTACCCAATTCTCAGAGGAAGAAACCCTCATCTCAGACGAGCGTTGATAGATGTAAAATTAAGATCCTGGATAGTTATCTCTTGCACTTGGAAAATGAACGGAAGTTTGAAAGAATTGCTGATATCCAGCGTGTACATTTGCATTGAGATAGACAAACCTGTGTGATTGCTGGGAGCTTATGCCAAAATATGCAGTCAAAAAATGCGATATGATGCAAGTATCTTTATATAAGCATGTTCGGAGCGAACGTGCTGTGCATACTCATAAGAAGAAAGACAAAAGACTTCATTTGAAAAATTCTATAGATAACGGCACGGAGCCACATATGTATTTATGAGTGAGAGAAAAATAATATTAAAAAACCTCACTGTTTATTTTACATAAAAGCACATTTAAAAGTGATCAACGGCAAGCGCGCAATAGATAAATCAGGTGTTAAAATAAAATCACAGTCATTCTTTCAGCATGGTAATTACACAACTAACACGCAGAGAGATCGGACTGTTACCAAAGTGAAGGCAGATCGAATGCGGAAAGTTACATCTGTTTCAAATATATATTTCAGAACGATAACCGCAAGATACGGGAGCGTATGAACCGCATAGGTTTTAAAATTGATAGACGGTGCGACGAAAGTACTGAAACAAATGTAGACGTGTTGCATGATCTCAATTTTAGCAGCGCATAATGACTTTCCTTGAAAAACGCTGATGGTGTTCAAACCGCGAATGGCTTCACCATGAAAACCAAATTGGTCATTCTTGTACATTGCAGTAAACTATTTGGAGATGAAGAGAAACATTATAAGAAACCACACATCAATTAAGAGGTATTATTTATCTCTCGGAAAAAAACTACAGCAGGAGGACTCTAAAGGCGCATGGCACAAAGCAAATGCTGATGTCTAATTCCTGCTTCATTTTCAGCTAGTCGCAATCCAGCAACTGCACGTGCAATTCAATGTACGGACTGTCCTGCAAGAGATGAGTTCACCGTAATGCATCCAATCCAAAAGAGCGATATGAAATGTGTAATAGTTTAGCAAACTATTGATTCATCGGCTACCATTCATTATGAGATGACAGACAAATCAACAGAGACTTATGAATACGAGAACATAAAGTTTCAATGAAACGGAATTTGCAGGTGCAGATGAAAAACAGTAACTGTCAGCTATAAATAACAGGGACTTGCTCGAGTGGGACAGATAAATTGGATATTACAATACCAGAATCAGTTTATGCATCATTCAGTGTAGACACACCGGTATAACATACTGATTAGATTATCCTCCTGCATCGGGACAGCTCGATAGACAGCTGTGTCATTTCAGTGACGGCAACGCGCAAATGAATCTTGAGGAAAATAGAACAATGCTACCGTGCTTGGGGTAGCACGGTTGCATTGTGGATAGCACAATCGCTTCACAGCTCCAAGGTCCCAGGTTCGATTCTGGCTTGGGTCACTGTCTGTGCGGAGTCTGCACATCCTCCCCGTGTGTTCGTGGGTTTCCTCCGGGTGCTCCGGTTTCTTCCCACAGTCCAAAGATGTGCAGGTTAGGTGGATTGGCCATGCTAAATTGCCCTGAGTGTCCAAAATTGCCCTTAGTGTTGGGTGGGGTTACTGGGTTATAGGGATAAGGTGAAGGTGTTAACCTTAGGTAGGGTGCTCTTTCCAGGAGCCGGGGCAGACTCGATGGGCCGAATTGCCTCCTTCTGCACTGTAAATTCTATGAATTTTGTAATTCAAGTCATATTGAAATCTGATGAAGCTGAAATGCAGGAACTTCAGAATGTTTATAGTTTTGACACATTGACACTGTGTGCAAAGTATGCACAGACAATCGAATGCGAGGTGATGCACACCATAATGCATGATATTTAAAACGCTGAATTATATACAAAACGCGAATAATCTTTACCTTGACTAGCATATTGCTGATGAATACTTAACGCATGGAAAGATTTGGTGATGCTTCTGAACTATTAGAACAACACTTTATCAATACATGCAAATTGCTGCATTCTAAACATATGTTCTTGCTTTCCGATATAGTTATGCACTTAATGCCCCAGAGACATGGAAAGTGGAAGAATTATATATAATAGCACCAATATTTCATTCATACTTATAATTTGTCCAGGTTCGGTTCTGCAAACCAGCCCGCCATTGAACTCACTGTCAGACACAAAGACGCTCAAAGCGCTTACTTTACCGAAACACGTGACATTTTACAAACAAAATCACAGTTGATTCATGAAAACTAAAAGCACGATCATTGTCAATTTTCTTTCAATGATCTCATGTTCTTTACATCCGTTCAGAATCAAGCAATGCAGCATCATGGCTTCCGTTTGTGATTCCGTTTGTGCAGCATTTGGTTTCAAATCTGTGCCCGCTTGATTTTCGGATCGGTTATATAAGTGCAGTCTTGAATTTTTGTTGTTGGCCGCTATCGATGAACGAGTGCAGAAAATTCACAAGCGATGTCTTCTGCCCTCCAGAAATTAAGAAGGACAAAGACGGTGAGGGGATTATTTGTCGGTTGTTTGATGCCTGGTTTAAATTGTAGATGAGAAGAATGTTGCCGAGTTTTCGATCCCTTCATGATAAATGGTTGCAATTAGAACGGTGTTAATTCACGCCACGTTCCCAGCACTTGGGTTCGAAGCTTGGTCTTGGGGTGGTTGAATGCTTCCTCTGACTTCAGTGCTGAACTGTTATTTCTTGTCGTCAATCTCATTTTCTTCAGATTACAAAATAAAATGTGTGCATATCATTTAGATGTTTACTTTCTGCCTCACAGACTTTCGGAAGGGCAATGACGGTAAGCTTGCTTTACAACAATAACGGGGTTTCTATGGACGAATGCGACCGATGGTCGGGAATTTTCATTCTACTATTAAACATTGATTTTTAATCGTGTAAAACTTGTCGACAGCTTTGGGAGAAAATAGCCGGGTTGACGACTTTGTCAAGGCCAACACGAAGATGGATATGATTCCAAACGAACCTTGAAAGTTTTGAGTTCCTGGATATATGTCGCCATCTCTCGGAGAAAGAGATGACGTGTGCAATAATTGTGAGAATTCAACATGTACCGTCAGACTGAGTAGGCGCATATGTGTAGTAGGGATAAACTTACGATAAATTATGCAATCAAAGGGAGTGATATGCTGTGAGCATCTTGACAAACAGTTTTTGTGAGCTGGCCTTCTGTGCCTAGTCCTCAGACGATAGGATTAAAATACACCGCAACTTAATCAATATCAGAACAGAAACGGTGAAATTTGTAAATTTAGTGAAATATGTCGGCAATGATACGACCAGAAATATATTTTTTTCTTTTTGTTTTTATAAATTTAGATTACCCAATTATTTTTTCCAATTAAGGGGCAATTTAGCGTGGCCAACCCACCTACTCTGCACATTTTTGGGTTGTGGGGGCGAAACCCACGCAGACACGGGGAGAATATGCAAACTCCACACGGACAGTGACCCAGAGCCGGGATCGAACCTGGGACCTCAGCGCCGTGAGGCGGTTGTGCTAACCACTAGGCCACCGTGCTGCCCTACGACCAGAAATATATCTAAAAGTGAGAAATATCAAAATATTTTACTGGCATAACATTTATCTCTGGATGCAAAACATTATGAATTGATTGGAACATTGGTGATGTTATGTAAATTGCTGATAATCTTCATTTTGGATAGCAAAGGGTTGATCTATGTAAGATGTATGAACATACTTGGAGATATGGAGAACGATTATGATAAACTGCTTAAACAAAATACCGCAATGCTGTATTCAGTGGTATCATTTGATTTTCGCAGAAAAACCAAATAAATATGAATGAGCAGAAGGACACTGAAGATCCTCGGCTCAATGAAAGTAGTTCCTTACAATAGCGCCGATATTTGATTCCAGATTTATATTCGCCAAAGTATTGTTGACCAACTGCATGTAGAATGAACATACGGATTTGTGTGAAAGAGATGAACGTATACAATGTAACCGATCAAAGAGAGCGATGAGAAATGATTATTTGTACAGAGGTCTGTTGAATGATATGCCCGCATTGAAAGTGGAGACGACAGGCAAAATAATATTTCAATGCGATGACATACATAGTGACAAGCCCATAATTAGCAAAAAGTAGATGGACAACGGTAAGATACATCTGTCTGTATTAATGCGAAAGATTTAAAATGTTCTGGCATGTATATTTAAATAATCATGCACGTGAATGGAACCAACGTCAAGTGAGAAAGCTAAGTTGGGTATTAAAAGATCGGTTCACTGGAATGTCTCGTTGAGTTAAGGTACACCAATGTATGCCGCTGAGCTGCTGCCGCACCTGCACGGGGAGAAATGGAAACAGGGCGACTCTTGTTCAGTGATATCGATGCCTATGTGCACCCTTCGGATAAATACACACAAAATACAGGACCACTCGCATTTTTATAATTTCAGATTAATAGTGTGCAGGAAGAGAACTCTGACAGTACACTGCGATGTGCTTCATTGCTCTCGGTTGAGTACAACATGAGTAAATATTTTAAAACTGTGTGACAGCATGCCAACCGCGAATAAACACTAACTTGAATAACAAAGTGTTGATGCATAAAAGGCACATAAAAATAGTTGGAGATATACAGAACAATATATACAGGTGGTACTAATGCCACCTTTGAATATGTTATACCCCAAATAATAGAAGTACAGTTCATCCGCAAGGATAAAGCAAGGAAAATAGATCTCCAACATAGAGTGGATATCTGGGCTTCTGCTTTGTAACTGTTCAGGTGTCAATCTATAAATTTCTATCTGCTATCCACCCCACAATTTTCCTCAAAGTTCCTCATCAAGGTTCTGGGGACTATTTCTTTTACGAAATGTGTCACATTGTGTAATTATGTCACTTTAAGTTTAAGCAATCTGATACAAGATACTTGGAGATGATCACTTTCTGATTTTGTTCAAGAATGCAAGATGACGCAGTACAAAATCACGGCGTTCGATCGATCAGTTTTTACTCCTTTTGACTTGACGCAGTTTCGATTTCTTTTCGCATCGTTTAATCAAGTTTAGTCTTGCATTTAGTTTTGCAGTTCTTGATCTCAAATGTTTTCACATAATTTCGAAAGTGTTCAAAATATGGACAAGGCAGTGCTCCTGTCGCCGATAACTGAAACAAGAGCTAGGATTGAGGACGATGAAAGTCGGTTCTTTGATATCTGTCTGAAATTGCATATGTTGAACAATTATCGCGACTGTTGATCATTCATGATGAATGGTTTTAATTGCAACGTTTTAAATTCAGCACATTTGTGAAATACTTGCTTTAGAATCAGAATCATGTGCTTTATCGGGTATTTATTGAGAGTTCCTGTTGATTTGATATTTCCTTCCATCATCTTCTGTTAGATTTGATTATGAACAATGAAAAAGTGTGCTCAATTTTCACAAGCCTGCGTTCTGCACCACAGAATGCATGAAATGTAAAGAAGGTAAGGAAGTCATTTACTGTTAAACTTTTATATGGGAGAATTTGAACGATATCCGAGAGGGCCTTTTCTTGCATGGAAAATGTGTATAAATATACAAGTCATGTGAACAGATATTGGTCCAAGCGACCGACTACACAACACTATTATGCCTCACAGGAAGAGACATGTCATCTTTTCCGATAGTTGATAGGACGTGAAATTATAATCCTGGCTGTCTGTACCTTGTGGTGGAGAGAGATCGGAAATGTGAACAATCTGTTGACCATCGGAATATGCATATCGATTGAGATAGGCAGATCTCTGTGGCAGATCTGAGCTTATTCCAAGCTATGCAATCGAAGAGAGTGAAATGATTCAAGTATATTTTAAAAGCCTGTCTACAGCGAATGTACACCATGCTTAATGGCTCGGCACAACATTGAGGGCCGAAGGGCCTGTTCTGTGCTGTACTGTTCTATGTTCTATGTTAACTTGAGAAAATCTATAGACACCGAAATATAGCCACGTATATAAAACCAAATGAATGAAAATCGCTTATTGTCGTAAGTAGTCTTTAAATGAAGTTTCTGTGAAAACACCTAGTCGCCATATTCCCGCGCCTGCTCGCGGAGGCTGTTACGGGAATTGAACCGTGATGCTGGCCTTCCTTTGTCTGCTTTAAAAGCCAGCGATTTAGCCCAGAGTGCTATATTTATGAACGAGAAAGGAATGAATCAAAATGAACTGGTTTTCACTTTTGCTTAAAAGCAGACGAGCCCCAAATAAGAAATAAACGTCGGGAGTCAAATCAAATACAATCATGGTTATGCGTTAATCACGCGAAATACACAGCTCACATGCACCGGCTTCGGGACAGGGTGTAACCGCGCCATGTTTCTTTACCAAAATCAAATTGCAGATAAAGCGAATGCGGGGAGAAAAATATGATGTCTTGCAAAGACAGATTGATAAAAGATACAGCCAAAATGCAGGGGCGCGTGAATTTTGCACACATTTTCAAATTGATAGGCTGTGCGATGAGCGCACTGACAGACCAAGGAGACGTGTTGAATGGTCTCAGTTTACGCAGAGCATTCTGAATTACATTGAAAGGCGATGACCGTGTGTCACCCGCGAATGGTTTCGCCTTGGGAAGCAAAATGTTGACAATTGTACGCGGAATTAAGCTTTGTGGAGATATATAGAGTACCATTAGAATAAACGGAAATAATAAAATACGGCAATGTTGCATTCTGTGGCATTGTTTACCTCACGAAGAAAAAAAACCAACAGAAGTTCAATTAATCTGCAGGGTACAAAGAAAGATGTTAGATAGAACAGGCTGACATCTCATTTCTCCTTTATATTCGCCCAGACGCATTCAACAACTGCGTGTTGAATGAAATATACAGTGATTTGTGAACGAGATAGGCCCATACCAAGGTTTCTAATCAGAGATCGATATAAAGCGAGTATATATAGAACAACCTATTGATTCATAGCCTACAATTTATAGTCATCAGACAATGTGCAAAGCCACGGCAACCTATGAATGCGAATGCGTAACCTGCTAAATAACGGTATTTGCACGAATATATGAACAGGCGAAAGAGTCAGCTCTATTGTATGGAGTTCTAAAGGTAGCAAAATGCGCACGCATGTTGATTTGCATAAATTAACATGTAAAAGGTGCATGCGCCACTCGGGCGGATAAATATCGTGAGAACAGATCAGAATCAGCGCATGCCTTGTTCAGTATACATGCACTAGAAGACGCACTGACTCCACGAACCTCCTGAAATGGAACTGGAAAGAAGGTCATGTTTTTTCAGTGACATCAACGCGAATATGCATGAAGCGAGAAAATAGAATAATGTGACATTGTAAGTCTTATAGAAACCAGATGCAACCAGAATCCAGGAAACTGATCATGCATATAGAGCTAAGACGTTATTTTTGGGGACGAAGAGTGCACGGGCAATTGAATGCGCCGTGTTTCATTGTTCTCAGTTCACTCACAGCATGATGACTTTTTTTTAAGTAGTAATGTTATGCAACCGCAAATAATGTTAACGGTGAATGGCAAGTTGCTGATGCATATAATACGCATAGAACGATTTGGTGATGTGCATAATCATAAAAGAACACTCTTAAAATGTACACAAAATCCTGCAATCGAAGCATGTTTTGTTCTTACGAAAACAATGAAACAATATGAGCAGACTTAATTCACCAGTTACAAAGAAAGACGAATAGTTGTATATAATGGCACTGATGTTGACCTTCTGTTTTTAATTTATCCAGTTTCGCACCTGCAAACAGCTGCCCATTGAACTGTCAGTCCCTCACAAAGAAATTGAAAGCAATTACTGCACTAAAACAATGGCCCTGTGCAATAAATATCAGGGTCAATTTATTAAATCTATAAACACGACCGTGGAAAATTTTATTTCACTGACCTAAGTTTTTTTCATTAGTAAAATGCAACGCTTTGCAAGATCACGGCATTAGATTGAATGGGTTCGCGCAGAATTTGGTTTGAAGCTGTTCTGCTTGCTTTTTGAATCGTTGAACAAAGTTAATTCTTGAAATTATCTTGCAGCCCTTGATCTCTCAATGAGTGCAAAGTCTTCACCAGCGGTGTCTTCTGCCCCTCTGAATTTAAAAATAACAAAGATGGTGAGCAGGTCATCAATATAGGTTGGTTGATGCCCGTGTGAAATTGAATGTTCTTAAGTTTTGAATTATTCATTATAAATGGGGCAGCACGGTAGCATGGTGGTTAGCATAAATGCTTCACAGCTCCAGGGTCCCAGGTTCGATTAAGTTAGCATAAATGGGACAGCACGGTAGCATGGTGGTTAGCATAAATGCTTCACAGCTCCAGGGTCCCAGGTTCGATTCCCGGCTGGGTCACTGTCTGTGTGGAGTCTGCACGTCCTCCCCATGTGTGCGTGGGTTTCCTCCGGGTGCTCCGGTTTCCTCCCACAGTCCAAAGATGTGCGGGTTATGTGGATTGGCCATGCTAAATTGCCCGTAGTGTCCTAATAGTAAGGTTAAGGGGGGAGTTTTTGGGTTACAATTAGGGTGGATGCGTGGGTTTGGGTAGGGTGATCATTGCTCGGCACAAAATCGAGGGCCGGAGGGCCTGTTCTGTGCTGTACTGTTCTATGTTCTATGGTTGTAATTCTAACTGGACGAATTCAGCACACGATCGCAAAACTCTGTTCGAAGCTGTGTGGTGTGCTTGTCGGAAGATTTGTCGAAATTCCGTCGTGACCAGACAGACACCGGAATCTGGCAACTGGGGGCTCCTCACAGTAACTTAATTGAAGACTACTTGTGACAATAAGCGATTATTAATACACTTCCTGCCGCCGTGCAGGTTTTGCTTATATCACAAACTAAAACATGGAACCAGTATACAAAGGCTTGCTGTCTGTCCCATAAGATTTACCAAGTGCATAGACGGTAAGTAAGAAAAAAACTGTTTCACGGTGTTTCATTGGAAAAATGTCAACGGTAGGCGAGAACTTTCATTCTATTTTGCAAGATAGACATGTATAAATATGTCTAACGTCTGGACAGTTACTCATGGCTCACAGAAATACGCCTATGATTTCTAACAACCTTGATGCACTTAAGTTCCTGGATATATTATTCCGTCTCTCGCAGAAAGAGAGGAAGAGTGAAATATTTGTTTATAGACTGAAATCGCCAGACTTGCGTGGACAGTTAAGCGTATGATCAATTCTGCAACCAAGGGGAGCGATATGATTTTCGGCGGGAGCAGGGGCCTGTCGTGAAGGTGAGTGAGCGCCTTTAAATTTACTTTCCTTTCAGCTGGAGCGGCCTCCGGATATTCGGCGGGAACAGGGGCCTGTCGTGAAGGTCTGTGAGTGCCATTAAATTTGCTTACCTTTCAGTAGGAGCGGCCTCCGGATTTTCGCCGGGTGCAGGGTCCTCTCGGCAAGGTGAGTACCTGTACATAAGTCGGGCGGTTGGTAAACCCGAGACACCACACTTCTAGTGTCCCCCACCCTTCCACCTCCTCTAACCAAAGCGGTTGAGGGAATATCAGGTAAGCTCTTCCTTTCTTTTTCTTGTTTTTCATCTAGAGGGGATGGCAGGGAAGGCAGTACAATGCTCCTCCTGCAGAATGTTTGAGGTGAGGGACGCCGTCAGTGTCCCAGCTGATTTCATCTGTGGCAAGGGCACCCAACTGTAGCTCATCGAAACCGTGTTAGGGAACTGGAGCATTCGGGAGGCAGAGGTGGTCATAGACAGAAGCTTCAGGGAGGTAGTTACGCCAAATAATAAAGAGATACTGGTGACGGTGAGAGGGGCTGGGTGGGAGCAATCAGTACAGGGATCCCCTTTTTCGTTCCACTTAGTAACATGTATACCCCTTTGGATACTGTTGGGGGGGCGACTTACCAGGGTCAGCCATGGGGTACAGGTCTCTGGCACAGAGTCTGTCCCTGTTGCTCGGAAGGGAAGGGTGGGGGGGAGAACAGAGAAGAACATTATTCTTTGGAGACTCCATAGTTAGTGGGATAGATAGGAAATTCTGTGGGAGCGAGAAAGACTCACGGTTGGTGTGCTGCCTCCCAGGTGCAAGGGTCCGCGATGTCTCAGATTGTGTTTTTGCGATCCTTAAGGGGGAGGGGGAGCAGTCCCAAGTCGTGGTCCACATAGGTACCACGACATAGGTAGGAAAATGGATAGGGATGTAAGGCATGCATTCAGCGAGCTCGGGTGGTAAGTTAGATCCAGGACAAACAGAGTTATTAACTCTCGGTTGTTACCCGTGCCACGTGGTAGCAAATCGAGGAATCGGGAGAGAGCTGCTGAACACGCGGCCGCAGTGAAGGTGCAGTAGGGAGGGTTTAAGATTCGTGGACAAATGAGGCTCATTCTGGGGAAGGTGGGACCTATACAAACGGGATGTCTACACCTGGACCAGAGCGGTACTAATATCCTGGGTGGGGGGGGGGGGGGGGTTTCTAGTGCTCTTCGGGAGGGTTTCAACTAGTTCAGCAGCGGATTGGGAACCTGAATTGTAGCTCCAGTACACAGGAAAATGAGAGCAGTGAGGTCATGAGTAAGGTTTCAAAGTTGCAGGAATGTACCGGCAGAAAGGAAGGTGGTTTAAAGTGCGTCTAATTCAAGGCCAGGAGCATCCAGGATAAGGTGGGTGAGCTTGCGGCATGGGTTGGTACCTGGGCCTTCGATTTTGTGGCAACTACGGAAACATGGATAGATCAGGGCGAGGAATGTTTGTTGCAGGTGACGGGATCTTGGTATTTCAGTAAGCTTAGTGAAGGTGGTAAGAGAGTGGGAGGGATGGCATTGTTAGTCAAGGACAGTATTACGGTCGCTGTGAGAATATTTGATGAGGAATCGAAAACTGAGGTAGTATTGTCTGAGTAATGAAACAGGAAAGGAGAGGTCACCCTGTTCGGGGTTTTCGATAGACATCCGAAAATCTCCAGAGATGTAGAGGAAAGTATTACAAAGATGATTCAGGATGGGAGCGAAAGTAACAGGGTAGTTGTTATAGGGGAATTTAACTTTCCAAACATTGACTGGAAACTCTATAGTTCGAGTACTTTAGATGGGTCCGTTTTTGTCCAGTGTGTGCAGGAGGGTTATCTGACGCAGTATGTAGATAGGCCAACGACAGGCGAGGCCGTATTGGATTTGGTATGGGGTAATGAACCAGGACGGTGTCAGATTTGGAGGTAGGTGACCACTTTGGTGATAGTGACCACAATTCGATTACGTCTAACTTAGCGATGGAAAGGGATAGGTATTTCCCGCAATCCAAGAGTCATATCTGGGGGAAAGGCAATTATGCAATGAGGCAAGACTTAGGATACATCGGCTAGAGAGGAAAGCTGCATGGGATGGGCACAATGGAAATGTGCCGCATGTTCAAGGAACAGCTACTGATTGTCCTTGATAAGTATGTACCTGTTAGGCAGGGAGGAGGTTGTCGAGCGAGGGAACCATGGTTTACTAAAGCAGTTGAAACACTTGTCAAGAGGAAGAAGGAGGCTTATGTAAAGATGAGACGTGATGGTTCAGTTAGGGCGCTTGAGAGTTACAAGTTAGCTAGGAAGGCTCTATAGAGAGAGCTAAAGAGAGACAGGCAAGGACATGAGAAGTCTTTGGCAAGTAGTATCAAGGATATCCCCAAAGCTTTCTATAGATATGTCAGGAATAAAAGAATGACTAAGGTAAGTGTAGGGCTAGTCAGGGACAGTAGTGGGAAGTTGTGCGTGGAGTCCACGGAAATAGCAGAGGTGGTAAATGAGTATTTATCGTCTGTATTCACACAGGAAAACGACAAAGTTTTCGAGGAGAATACTGAGATACAGGCTCCTAGACTAGAAGTGCTTGAGGTTGATAAGGAGGAGGTGTTAGCGATTCTGGAAAGTGTGAAGATAGATAAGTCCACTGTGCCGGATGGGATTTATCCTTGTGCTCTCTGGGAAATTCGGGACGAGATTGCTGAGCCTTTGGCTTTGATCTTTAAGTCATTTTTGTCTACAGGAATAGTGCCAGAAGACTGGAGGATAGCAAATGTTGTCCCGTTGTTCAAGAAGCTGAGTAGAGATAACCCTGCTAACTATAGAACAGTGAGCATTACTTCTGTTGTGGGAAAAGTATTGGAAAGGTTTCGAAGAGATAGGATGTATAATCATCTGGAAAGGAATAATTTGATTAGAGATAGTCAACATGGTTTTGTGAAGGGTAGGTCGTGTCTCACAAAACTCATTGAGTTCTTCAAGAAGGTGACCAAACAGGCGGATGAGGGTACAGCAGTTGGTGTGGTGTATATGGATTTCAGTGAAGCGTTTCATAATGTTCCCCACGGTAGGCTATTGCAGAAAATACAGAGACATGGGATTCAGGGTGATTTAGCAGCTTGGATCAGAAATTGGCTAGGGTGGTGGTTGATGGGAAATGTTCTGACTGGTGTCCAGTTACTAGTGGTGTACAACAAGGATCTGTTTTGGGGCCGCTACTGTTTGTCATTTTTATAAATGACCTGGAGGAGGGCATAGAAAGATGGGTGTGTAAATGTGCAGATAACACTAAAGTCGATGGATTTGTGGACAGTGCAGAAGGATGTTACAAGTTACAGAGGGACATAGATAAGCTGCAGAGCTGGGCTGACAGGTGGCAAATGGAGTTTAATGCAGAAAAGTGTGAGGTGATTCATTTCGGAAGGAATAACAGGAAGACGAGTACTGGGCTAATAGTAAGATTCTTGGTAGTGTGGACGAGCACAGAGATATTGGTGTCCATTTCCATAGATCCCTGAAAGTTGCCACTCAGGTTGAGAGGGTTGTTAAGAAGGCGTACCGTGTGTTAGCTTTTTTTGGTATAGGAATTGAGTTTCGGAGCCATGAGGTCATGTTGCAGTTGTACAAAACTCTGGTGCGGTCTCATTTGGAATATTGCGTGCAGTTCTGGTCGCCACATTATAGGAAGGATGTGGAAGCATTGGAAAGTGTACAGAGGAGATTTATACGGATGTAGCCTGGCATGGAGGGAAGATCATATGAGGAAAGGCTGAAGGACTTGAGGCTGTTTTCGTTAGAGAGAAGAAGGTTAAGAGGGGACATAATTGAGGCACACAAGATGATCAGAGGTTTAGATAGGGTGTACACTGAGAACCTATTTCCTCGGACGGTGATGTCCAGCACGAGTGGACATAGTTTTAATTTGAGGGGAGAGAGATATAGGACACATGTCAGAGGTAGATTCTTTACTCAGAGAGTAGTAAGGGTGTGTAATGCACTGCCTGCAACAGTAGTTGGCTCGCCAACACTAAACGCATTCAAATGGTCATGGTATAGGCATATGGACGATAACAGAATAGTGTAGATGGACTTTTGAGGGGGTTCACAGGTCGGCGCAACATCGAGGTCGAAGGGCCTGTACTGCGCTGTAATGATCTATGTTCTATGTATCTGGAGTAATCGCCTATTGAGAACTGGCGTGCACGCATTGTCGTAAGTCGATAGGGAAAAAATACCGCTCCTTAATGACGTGAGACAAGAAACGGAGAAAACTCTAAATTTTTCAATGGAACGCAGCCAATGTTTATTTTAATTTGAGAAATATTGGGAAAAAAGACTTAAGTGTGCATTGACAGCAATTCACATGCCAAAGCTAACAATGTCAATGCGGCAGATAAGTCAGGAGTTTAATAATTAGAACACGGGCATGCTTTGTTCCAGATAAGGACCAAGTAAAATGAACAAACATGTCATGTTTCGTCACTGATGTTAATGCGCAGATACATAGATTGAGGGAAACAACACATTATGTCATTCAAACACATATTGAATGGATTGAAAATGCAGGAACCTGCGCATTGCTTTAGATTTTTACCTTGATCATGTTACGGCGAATGTACTGTCAGAAGGATGGGACGTTACCCATTGCTCTGCTTTGACGCAGAACATTGTGAACTATTTGGAATACGCAAATCGCTAATGATCTTCAGTTGAAAAAGAAAATAGTTGATCTTCGTAAAATATTTGGTAATATAGAGAACAGTTAGAATACACAACCTTATCAAGAGATACGAATGCAGCATTCAAAGGTTTTATTTGCCTCTCGCAAATAAAAAAAATCAACATAAGGACACTTAAACCCTCTGCCACAATGAAAGTAGTTATATACAATTGCCGTGATATTAGATGCCTTCCTGATAGGCGTCAAATGGTCAACGTCATGTCGTCCGAAATATGTAGACGTGTGTCAAAGAGATGAGCCTATATCAATATTTACAATAAAAAAGAGCGATGTGAAATTCTTATCAGTACAGAAACTTATTGATTGACAGGTTATCATTCAAAGTGATAAGACGATAGGCAAAGCGACAGCGACTTTTCAATGCCATGACAAAATTGGTGAAAGACCCTTAATTTGGAGAAAATCGGGAGTCAACGGGAATAGCTACCTTTGTGCTCTGGTGCCAAAGAGAGAAAAAAATGTACTGGCATATATATTTGCAGAAACATGCATCGAAAAGGAACCACGAGTGTTTTGAGGAAGAAAAGTTGCGAACTAAAAGGTCAGAATCACGGCATGCCTTGTTAAGTATTTAAAATATCGAGAAATGAGACTGATCTTTTGGCGGACCTCTGACGGGTGAGATGGAAACAGTGCAATATCTGTTCCGTGATATCACTGCGTTTAAACGCCGTGCGGATGCATTGGAACACTACGGATTTGAAAGTAATATTGACAACAGATACAAACAAAATGCAGGACCACGAGGCTTTTTTAGAATTATTTTTCAGCTTTATTGTGTGCAGGAAAGAAACACTGACATTCAACAGTGAGATGCTTAAATGGTCTCACTACAAGCACAAAGCGAGGATTCATTTTAAAACAGTATGCGGATGTGCAAGCTGCTAATAATATTTACCTTGAAAATCAAACTATTGATGCATAAATGGGGCCTGGAAACATTTGGAGGTAAACAGAACCGCAAGAGGAACCCACTTCAAAAACAAATACCATTGCTGCCATTGAATATTAAAAGTAGAACCTCTCGGGTTGGAATATCAGGATTGCTTACTGTGCAACGTGCCAATGAGGCTACAAACTGGAGTGTTGTGCAGCTAAATACTTGGCTAAACTGCGGGTGTGGCAGGGAGAATTTCTGATTTCTGGACCACTATAATCTCGTCCGTGGCAGGTGTGACCTATGCAAGGAGGAGGGGGTTGCATCTCAACTGGTAGTATCCTGGCTGGGAGGTTTTCTGGAGTCACCCTGGAGGATAAAAACGTGTACGGATGGGGTGTGAACCAGAGGATTAGCTGTGAAGTGCAATAACTGAAGGGAAAGTCGTAAACGAAAATAAGTGAACAATTCATCCTGACTTCCCAAACGCAGTGGTTTGCGGTTTATTTGTTTCAAAGCCAGAAGTTTATCAGGTAAGACAGATAGGCTTAGAGCACTGATTAATATTTGGAAATTACGACACAAAGATACATAGAAGATAGGTGCAGGGAGGAGCTATTTTGGCCCTTCGAGCTTGCTTCCCACTTCATTACGATCATGGCCGCTCATACAGCACAGTAGACTAGTTTTACTTTCTCCCCATAGCTGATGTGCTTATCACAGAAACGTGAATAAAGGAAGGGCAGGATTGGTAGCCAAAACGGTGGAGGATACCGATGCTCCAGGGGAGAGAGAATGGGGTGTTCAAAGGGTGGGGGAGTAGCATCACTGGTTATGGAGAATATTCTACCCGTATTGCTGGAGGACACATTTGAGGGATCATACAATGTGGAAATCTGGGTAAAGCTGCAGAACAGGAAGGGGACAATCACAATGTTGTGCGTTTATTGCAGGACCGCCAACTGCCTGCAAGAGATAGAGGATAAGATAGGGAGGGAGATTTCGGATCCGTGCAAAAAAAAACAGGTTTGTTCTCGTGTATTTTAATTTCCCCTATTGCGACTCGGACTGACTTAGTCCTGGGAATGGATAGGGCACAATTTGTAAGGTGTACCCAGGAATGCTTCTTAAAGAAATACCTCGGGAAGGGGCAGTGCTGGACCTGCTATTGAGGAATTAGCCTGGACAGGTAGTAGAGGTTTCACACAGGAACTGCTTCGGAGCAGTGACTACAATTCCGGAGGATTTAGGATACGTTTGAGCAGGGATGCATGTGACCCTCTCGTTAGGGTGCTAAACTGTGAAAACGCAAATGACGCAAACATTAGACGGGAACTGGGATTGGGTGCGGCTGTTGTAGGGTAAATCAACATCGGACATGTGGGAGTCTTTCAAGCGACAGTTGATTAGGATTCAGGAAAGGCACGTTCCAGAGGGAACAACGGATAACGATAGGAGGTTCAGGGAGCGTTTGATAACGAGGGATATTGTGAACTTCGTCAGAATCAAAAATGAGGCCCATAAGGGTGGAAACAGTAGAAAACCTTGAAGAGTTTAAAATAAGTGGGAATGTACTTACGGGGGAAAATAGGAGGGCTAAGAGTTGCAAAGAAAAGAAAAATAACAATGCAGTACAGGAACATGCCCTTCGGCACTCCAGGCTTATGCTGGTCATGATAGCAACCTTTTCCAAAACACTCAGAACTTCTTTGTGCCGTAACCCTCAATAACCATCCAATCCATGTGTTTGATAAGATGTCCTTTGAACGCCGTTAATGCGTCTGCTTCCACAACCACCACTGGAAACGCGTTCCAGGTTCTCAGTGCCATTTAAGTAAAAAACGTGCCGCGCACATCTGCTCGAATCTTTGCCCCACGGCACTTCAACCTATGTGCTTGGAAAGTAGGTTTCAGGTGAATCGCAAAGCTTTTGATTCATACGTAAACAGCAAGTGGGTGGACGGGCAAAGAATTAGACAATTTAAGGACAGTGAGTGAAATATATGTGTTGGACGGAAGGGCGAGGTACCAAATGACTACTTTACATAAGTGTTCATCAAAGACAAGGACGTTGTGGAAGATGATTATTTGGTAGGGTGTGGGGACAGCCTGGGTCATGTTGACATTGAAAAGGAGGAAGTTTTGCGTCATTTAAGATACCTTAATTGTGATACGTCTCCTGGGCCGGCTGGGATTTACTCCAGAGTACCGATGGAAGCAAGGGAAGAAATTAATGGGGCTTTGACTGATATTGTTGTATCCTCAATTGCTACAGGTGAGATCCCAAATGAATGGGGAATACCGAAATTGGTACCGCTTTTAAAGAAAGGTCTAATCCAGAAAACTATATACTGGAGCGCCTCACTTCGCTGGCATGTACGTTATTGGAGAGAATTCTTAAGGACAGTGTTTATACCAATTTCAAAAAAAATGGAATAATTAGCCCGAAATGCAAGGTTTTGTGATGGGAGGCCGTGCCTCACTAACTTGAGCGTGTTTTTTGAGGAGGTGACTAAGATGATTGGTTGGAGGAGGAAGGTGGTTACTGTTTACATAGACTTCCAAAAGTCTTTGAGACGTTGTCGCATGGCAGACTGTTACACAAAGTGAAATCATGCGGGATGACACGTGAGGTGATAAGATGCATAGAGAACTGTCTTACACACCGAAGGCAAAGTGTGGCAGGAGAAGAGTCTTTCCTCTGAAAGGAAGTTTGCGACTAGTGATGTTCCACAGGAAATTGTGCTGGGACTTCTGTTATTTGTGACATATATTTGGAGGAAAAAGTAGCTGGTTTGATTAGTAAGTTTGCGAATGACACCAAGGTTGGTGGAGTGTTAAATTGTGTTGAGGATTGTTAGAGTGTATTGATTTTTATAGATAGGTTGGAGACCTATGGTAGAAAAATGGCAAATTAATTTTTATACTGTCGTAATACATTTTGGTAGGTCTGGCGGACTGGACATTAACACACGTGACAGCACTGTTTAAAACGGAAGCGAGGCAGAAAGCGGGCAAATATATGCCAGTTAGTCTAACATCGGTAGTAGGGAATATTCTCGAATCTACCATCAAGTACCGAATAGCGAGGCATCTGATTGGAAATTATCCAATTGGACAGACGCAGCATGGGTTCATAAATGGCAGGTAATTTAGTTGATTTTTTTGTTGACATTACCACTACAGTGGACAATAGGGAACCAATGGATGTGTCATCTCGGGATTTCCAGGAAGCTTTGACAAGGTGCCATAAAAAGGTTGCTGCATGAGATTAAAATGCATGGCGTTAAGGGGTTCTGGCTAATTCATAGAAAGCAAAGGCTGTGCATTAATGTTTGTTTCCCTGCTTTGCAATCAGTAGCCAATGGTGTCACTCAAGCATCAGTGTTGGACCCACACGTGTTCATAATTAGCATTGATTTTTTGGAGTTGGCGACCGCGTTCAATGTGTCCAACGAAGCAGACGACACTGAGATGAGTGGTAAAACAAAAAGTGCAAAGTGATTTGGATGATTTAAGTATATGGTCTCGGGCCTGGCAGATGGAAGCCAATGCTGAAAAATATGAGGTTATCCATTTTGGTATCAATATCAGGAAAATGGGTTATTTTTTCAATTAAAAAAAAGACATGCTGTTTTGCAGAGGGATCTGGGTGTTGGTGCATGCGTCGCAAAAGGTTGATTTACAATTGCAACAGTTGATTATGAAGGCGAATGGAGTTTTGCCCTCCGTCGGTAGAGGGACGAAGTTTCAGACTTGTTAGGTTATGCTACAAGTGTTTCTGGTGTTAGTGAGGCCACATCTGGAGTATTATGTACATTTTTGGTGTCTTTAACTCAGAAATGACTTCCTGGCGCTGAAGGGTGTACAGTGGACAGTCACTTGGTTAATTCCAGAGTCGAGACGGTTGTATTACGAGGAGAGATTGAGTAAACTGGGACTTTACTTGATGGAATTCAGAAGGATGTGGGGTGGGGGGGGGGGGGGGGATCTGATAGAAATATATCATATTATCATCGGAATAGATAGGATAGATGAGGGAAGTTTGTTTCCACTGGCGTGTGGTAGCAGAACTCGAGGGCAGTGCCTCAAAATAACGAGAAGCATATTTATGACTAATTTATGACTCGGCGAAGCAATTGGAGCAATTTAATGAAAAGCAGCAAACTACAAGCTGCAGTATTTGTCTTCGACCAAGCAGCGAAAGAGAATATTTCCACGCAGCAGACCAAACCAAATGCCTGCGCGAGTTAGATAGCCTACATTCCTAATTAAACGCAGGGTGATGTGTTTCTGGACCACACATACCGGGGATCGTGACCCAGGGGTAGAATACACAGAACATAAAATGCAGAAGAAGGCAATTCAGCCCACCGAGTCTGCACCGAAGCACAAGCCCTTACTTCCACCGTTCTGCCGAGACAGTACATAATTCATTTTATCCACTTTGTGGGAATTTAGTGTGGCGAATCCACCTAGACTGCATATTTGTGTGTTGTGGTGGAAAAACCCACACAAACACGGAGAGAATGTTAAAACTCCCACACGGACAGTGACACAAAGATTGGATAGAACCTGGGACTTCGGCGCCGTGAGGCAGCAGGACTAATCCACTGGGCCGCTGTGTTGCCCATTGTTTCTGCTTTTTAGGAGAGTGGAGGTGTTTCCAAACAGAATGAACACGATCAACGTCAGGGCTGACATCGGAGTGCAGCACATATTGACCAGGTGCAGTCGAACGTCAGAGAATCGATTCTCACCAGAGTGCTAATTCCACATGTGTGATGGGTCTGTTTGTGCTCAGATAACAGTTGCACATGTCGGACTATCCACAAAAAAGTCCTGTTATGGAAAGAATTAACAGTACACAGGGAAACACGATGGCACAGTGGGTTTCCCTGTTACCTTACGGAGCCGAGGTGGCAGGTTCGATCCACTCTCTGGGTCAATGTCTCTGTGGAGTTTCCAGATTCTCCCCGTATTTCCGTGGGTTTCTCTCCCACGACACAGAGCTGTGCAGACTAGTTTGATTGGTCACGATCAATTGCCCCTTAGTTGGAAAAAATGCTATTAAAAATGTATTTAAAAAATAATAATAAACAGTACCCAAGAAGGCATTATCCGCAAAATTGTTCAGTAGAATAACCACTCTTGGATTAAAGTACTACCCTTTGTACTCTTGGCGTTGCCAAACACCGTGACTATTTCCATCGGTTTCACTTCCCATGCCTGAATGACCGGGTGGTCTTTTCGAGGAATATAACCGGTACTTACATTGATTACCGTAAGTGGCAGATCTAAAACACGACTGCGCCAGGATTAATACAAATTGCTACGCCTCCCAGCAGGCAGCAGTCGTTAACCTAGCAAAGAGAACGCAACAAATTGAAGCCTACTTCGGGCAGAAAGTGAAACCCAGCGAGTAGGAAGTCGGACAACAGGTCGCCATCCATGTGTGGCATGCCTCTCCGAATTTGTTCCTGAAAGACGCCTTATCTATGCAATCATAAAACAAGCTGGGATTTCCGTATACAAGCTGCTGTAGGATGCCAAGTAAGCCGGATGGTATCATGTCAATCACGTGAAACCCCTGGGCTTCAACAAAACTTTCATCAACACCAATCACTTCAGAAGCGATGGCCAGATTGCGGGCCCCTCATGATCACTTCATGAGCAGGAGGGGCCGACCCATGTCCGAATCATTACATTCACAATTCACCGAGCATCGGTGGTCAATCCCCGCTCATGACGACGCCGACGGAACAGACGGCGAACCATCAAGTCTTACTCGCTTTGGCACGACTGGCAATGGGACTCCTATAACCGCTTGATCCGCTGAAAGCCACCAGAGCCAGTTGAACAGCACAAACCAGGTCTAAGATAGAACAAATATCAGAGACCAGTGCAGCTCATTACAGGCCCTTCGGTCCACGATGTTGTGCGGACCGTTTCTCCGAATGTAATATCAACCGAACCTACAGCCCTTGGATTTACTGCTTTTCTTGTATCTCTTCAAGAGTCGATTAAATGTCCCTAATGACTCTGACGCAACCAGCTCTACTGGCAGTGCATTCCACACACCCACACTCTCTGAGTGAAGAACCGACCTCTGACATCTCCCCTATAACTCTCTCCAATCACATTAAAATTATGTCCCCTCGTGCTAGTCATTTGTGCCCTGGGTAATAATCTCGCTCTCCACTGTGGTCATGCCTCTCATCACCTTGTGCACCTCTAGCATGTCATCTGAAACGTTCTTTATACGCCATGGCTTCCAGTCCAGGCAGAATCCTGGTAAAACCCCTCTGGACCCTCTCGACATCGTGGACATCCTGCCCATAATGACGCGACCAGAACGGGACACAATATTCCAAGTGTGGTCTAACTACGGTTTTATAAAGTTGCAGCAAAACCTCTCGACTCGTTAACGCAATCCCCCTGTTAAAGAAAGCCAAGGCATCATTTGCCTTCTTAATCACCCTATCTACCTGGGCGGCAACGTTGACGAGTCTATGTACGTGTACCCCCAAGATCCCTCTGTTCCTCCACACATTGAAGAATTTTGCCTTTACCCCTGTATTAAGCATTCAAATTCGACATTCCAAATTAAATTACTTCTCATTTATCGAGGTTGAATTCCATTTGCCACTTCGCAGCCCAGCTGTCAATCCTGCCAATGTTCTTTTGTCACCTGCAACAGCCCTCGATACTGTCCACAACTCCACCAACCTTCGTGTCATCGGAAAACTTATTAAGTCACCCTTCCACCTACTTAGACAAGTCATTGATAAAAACTACAATCAGCAGAGGTCCAAGAAGGGCAGCATGGTTGCCCTGGTAGCACTGCAGTCTCACGGCGCCGAGGTCCCAGGTTCAAACCCGGCTCTGGGTCACTGCCCGTGTGCAGTTTCCACATTGTTGGGTTTCGCCTCTACAACCTAAAGATATGCAAGGTAGATGGATTTAACACGCTAAATTGTCTCCTAATTGGAAAAAATGAATTGGGTACTCTCAATTTAAAAAGAAGTAAGCAGATGTCCCAGAACAGATACCTGCGGTACACCACTGGTCACCGACCTGCAGGGGGAAACTCTCCATCCACTAACACTCCCTGTCTTCTTTTGGCCAACCCATTCTCTATATAGACAGCCACATTTCCCTGCATTGTATTCCACCTGACTTACTAAATGAACCATTGATTGGCAACCTTATCAAATGCTTTCCTGAAATACATATGCACCACAACCCCTGCCCGACCTTCATCAATGTGTCTCGTCACATTTTCAAAGAATTCAACTAGGCATGTGAGGCAATCCCGTACCAGCCTTCATGGACAGGCGCCAGAATGTGGCGACTAGGGACTTTTCACAGTAACTTCATTGAAACCTACTCGTGACAATCAGCGATTTTCATTTAATTTTTCATTTTCATGACGTGCCGCTCAGAAATCCATGCTGACTACCTTGAATCAAACTATGTTTTTCTAAATAATCGTAAAACCTATTACTCAGAATCCATTCCAGTATTTTGCTCTCCACAGGCGTTATACTGCATGGTCTGTAATTCCCAGGGTATTCCCTGTTCCCTTTCATGAATAGGGCACCAACATTCGCTTCCCTCCAACCTTCCGGTGCACCTCCAGTGGAGTGACGTCGCAAAGATAATCGCCAATGGCGCAGCCACCTCCTCCCTCGACTCCCGTAGTTACCTTGGGCATATCCCTATGGGTCCAGTGGACTTATCTATCGTAATGATTTTCAACATTTCCAGCACTACCTCATTCTTTATTTCAACAGGTTTGAGGCTATTAACGTGGTTCACGCTGTTCTCATGAGCAACAATATTCCTCTCGTTAATACTGAAACAAAATATTCAATTTGGGCTTCCACAGCCTTCCCATACTCGAGCATTCATTCCCTTCATTATTCTTCATCGGCCCTCCTCTCACTCTGATCATCCTCTTATTCCTCACGGAAGTGTAGGACGCACAGGGATTTCCCAGGATCCTTCCCGCCATGGCTTGTTCATGCCCCGTTCTAGCTCTCCTGAGTCCAATTTTGAGTTCCTTCCTGTCTACCTTGTAAACCTCTAAAACCGTGCCATATCCTTGCTTCTTCAACCTTATGTAACCTTACATATTCCTCTTGACTAGAAGCTCCTCTTCCCTTGTCATCCAAGGCACCTTCACCATTACTCCCTTTTCTCCTATGGAGAATTCTATCCAGAACTCGCAGCAAGTGCTCCTCAAAGACCCCACGTTCCTGTTGTGCAATTCGAAGAGAATAATTGTTCCCAATTTATGCTCCTCAGCTGATCTCTAACCGGAATATAATTATATTAAATACCTTCCCACACTGTCTGTTCCTATCGCTCTCCATGACTATGGTAAAAGTCAAGGAATTGTGTCCTTGTCACCGAAATGCTCTCCCCCAGAGACTTCTGACACCTGGCCTGGTTCTTTGCCGAGCACCAACTCCAATATGGCCTTACCCCAATCGGACTATCTACATATTATTTCCGGCATCCTTAGTGGACACACTTGACAAAATCTGTCCATCCATACTATTTGCAATAAGGAGACATCAGTCAATATTAGGGAAGTTGAACTCACCCCTGACAACAATTCTGTTACTTTTACACCTTTCCAATATCTGCCGCCCAATCTGTTCCTTTATCTGTCTGCTGCTACTGGGAGTTCTATAGGAAACGCCCCATAAATCACTGATCCTTCCTTGTTTCTGACGTCCACCCAGACTGACTCCGTAGACAAACCATCCACGGCTACCTTCTTTCCTCCAGCTGTGATGCACTGCCTAATTGACATTTCCACTCCCCATCATCTTGTACCTCACTTCCTTTTATTTTAAAACATCTAAACCGCGGAACATTCAACAGCCATTCCTGCGCCTGTGAAATCCATGTCTCCGTAATGGCCGCAACATTGTAGTTCCAAGTTCTGATTCATGGTCAATGTTCATCTCTCTTATTCCTGCCTCTCGTTGCATTCAAACCGACACATTTTACCCATTCCACAGAGTGAAGATTTGCCCATCACGGTCTATCATACTTCCTGTCTATCCTCGCTGCATTCTGTATCTGCCAGTTGAACAGTTAACTTTTCCTCTGACCCGTATCTCCAGTTCCCACCCTCTGCCAAACTAGCTTTAACCCCCTCAAAGTGTTCCAGCAAACCTCCTAGTATATTAGTGACTCTCCAATTTCTGTGCAAACCATCCTTCATCTGCAGGTCTCACCTTCCCCAGAAGGTATCCAAATGATCTACATATTTGAAGCCTTCCCTATTGCGCCATCCCGGTAACCACGTGTTCAGCTGCACCCCGTCTCTGTTCCTTGCATCCCATACGTGTGGCACTGGTAGCATTCCTGAAATTACTACTATGCTTGTCCTGCTCTTTAACTTCCACCCTAGCTCTCTAAAATTACTTTTTAGATCCGCATCCCTATTCATATCAATGTCGTTAGTTCCGATGTGCACCACAACGTTTGGTTGCTCACCCTCCCCGTTAACAATCCTGCAGACTCGATCCAAGACATGGCACCTGGGAGGCATCATGCCTTCTGGGAGCCTCGGTCGCGACCACTGATTATCCTATCCGTTCCCCTAACCATTGAGCATCTTATTACTCTCGCTTGTATGTTCTCCCCTCTTCTCTTCTGAAACACAGAGCCATGCTCAGTGCCAGGATTTGCCGTATGGCCTTCAGCTGGTAGATCGTCCATCAAACGTCATCCAAATTGGTATACTTGAGAGGGACTGTTTAACACAGGGCTAAATCGCTGGCTTTGAAACAAGACCAAGGCAGGTTCGATTCCCGTATCAGCCTCCCCGAACAGGCACCGGAATGTGGCAACCAGTGGCTTTTGGCAGCAACTTCATTTGAAGCCTACTTGTGACAATAAGCGATTCGCATTTGATTTCATTTCATTTGAATGGGATCGACCACCAGGGATCCTTTCCGTTCCCTTACCTTTCCCTGAAAGGAAAGGAAATATTCTTGTCCTGAACATTTGGAGTGGCTAACTCGCTGTAACTCTTCTCTATCACCTACTCTGCCTCCGGGATCATCCGAAATTAATCCAGCTCCAGCTCCATTTTCCGAATGCTGTCTCCGAGGAGCTGGGTTTGGTGCACTCCCAGCAGGTGTAGTCAGTGGAGAAACCAGTGGTGTCCCTTATCTCCCGCATCCTACCGGAGCAGCAGTACACTGCAATAGCTTCCGTCTCCTCTTATCTGACTTCCCAAAGAGATTTAAAAGAAAAAAATAGAATAAAAAATGAATGATTAAACAACCGCTAGACCCGTGACATATATATAAATATATATACGCCTGCTACTCTCAAGTGAACGCTCTTAAATTGGTGATTCTGCTGAATGGTGCAAGTAGAGCTTGCTGCCCACACCGCACCCCCAAAAAAAATTGTTACCTTGCAGAATGTACCCCAGATTCTGCCCTTTAAGCGAGCTGGATTTGACTCTGTCCTAGTCATTGTACACTTTGAAAAGAATAGCCCAATCTCGCGATCTTTGAGAGAATGAAGGAAATGCTCCCTGTTCACCAAACTGCCTGTCATCGAACTTATACATTTGCAGTCGAATACAACCTGAAGTCAGGACTGCAGTGGAAACAATGTCACCACTGCAAGATTATCCACTTTTATAATGTCCAACTAAAGCCTCTGAAAACTGTCTTAATCCAAATAAATTATTGACAAGCTGCAGCTGCAAGTAAAGCTTGAGCAAACATCCTTTAAAGCTGGTTTCAAACTCACCCCATGCAAACTAAACACCAACATTGAAGTTAATTAAATAAATAAAAAAAGAATGGACTTTCAATAAAAATGAAACATTAATATCCCTCAGTTATCGAACTCCAACTTTAGTTCTCGATGCACCCCAACGGCAGCAGTCCAGTGTAAACAAAGTCAGCATTGTTAGATTGTCCAAAATAATACTGCCGAACTCTCGCATCTTCATACTGACGTAAGCCACTTAACTAATTTACACGCTGCGGCTGCAACTCGATGCTCAGTAAACTCTGTTTGAAGCTGGTTTAAAACTCACCTTCTTCTGAACGAAACAGGAAACTTGCCATTTATAGGTCCAGGCAGCGAGCGAGCGAGGGGCCGTCCAGTCTGACTGTCTGCCCATATTCCGCGGCCTCACACGCAGCCGGGTGTCCCTGGAGCGGGAACATGCGGTGTCAACGGGCACACTGGTGGCCTTCTGTGCTTGGTGGGAACAGCCGATTTGGATTCCCTTCCCAGCCCGCACTTGCACACTTTAATTTGACGGGTTTTTGATAAGATTTTGTTTCCCTTCTCGTTCATTTAGGGCTGTGATCCACTCGTTCTTTTGGGCACTTCCTTCTTTTGATTTATCCATCAGTTACTTTATGTTATTTTGCTTGAATCTCACACCCAGCATCACGCCAGTATCAATGGCGGATGCTAGCTTAACACCTGTGCGAGCTGATAAATATGCACGTCATAAATTCGCACAAGAGACAAACAAAATAAAAAATAACAATCATAAGTATTTTTAATTTCTTAAATTACAGAAGTGAAACCATATAAAAGGTCTGACCCAAACAGGGAACTTGCCATTTATTGGTCCAGGCAGCGGGTGACCGAGGGAGTCGTCCAGCCTGACTGTCTGCCATTTTCTACGGCCTCATTCGCGGTCGGGTGTCCTTGGAGTGGGGGCATGCGGTGTCCATGGGCGCACTCGAATCCTTCCGTGTTTGGGTGGCGACCGCATCAGTTGGATTGCCTCATCGCCCCCGATTTTCACACATTTAGTTGACGGGTTTTTGCTAAGTTTTTGTTTCCTTTCTCGTTCTTTTTGGTCGGTCCTCCACTCCTTGTTTTAGGGCACTCCACTCTTTTATTTTATCCATCAGTTACTTCGTGTTCTTTTGCTTGGTGTCACACCCATCATCGCGCCATTGTCAGTGGCGGTTTCTGGATTAACTCGTGTACATGTAGTTAAACGTACAGGTCATAAATTCACAAAAAAAACCCACACAAAGAAAAATAATAAAAGAAGACAAAACACAAAAACATAAATATATTTCATTAGCTAAATTACAGTAGTGAGACCATATAAAAAGTATAAACCAAACAGCAAACGTGCTATTGAGAGGTCCAGGCAGCGGGCGACCGAAGTGGTTGTCCGGCTTGATGTTGTCTCCATTTTCCGCATCGTCTTTCGCTGCCAGATGTCCCAGGAGCGGGAGCCTGCGGTGTTCAACGGTACACTCGAAGCCATCCGGACTCGATGGGCACTACAGCGATTGTTTTGACTCATCGGCCCCGATTTTTACACTTTAATTTGATGGGCTGTTGATAAGTTTTTGTTTCGTTCACTTTCTTTTTGGGCTGTGCTTCACTCGTTGTACTGTATCACTCCCTCTTTTGATTTATCCATCAGTTGCTTTATGTTCTTTTGCTTCGTTGTCACAGCCAGCATTACGCCAGTGTCAGTGTCGGATTCTGGCTTAATTTCTGTACGTGCAGATAAACGTACAGGTCATACATTCACAGAAAAGCACAAAGAAAGGACAAAACACATAAACATATTATTTTTCATTTGTTAAATTCGAGTGGTAAGACCCCGAAAAGGGTCTAAACCAAACAGCAACTTTTGAGTAAATGAACCAGAGCTTCCTACCAAATCCCCAACCCTACCTGCCACACCTTCTGTCCTCAAAGCCATGGGTCTATGCTGGTAGTGGGACGATCCGGGACCTATTGTTGTAGCCCTCCTCCGGGGATGAACCGACAGGGCTGAAGAGTGTCGCCAGCCAGCACTTTCACCACCTTTGGCGGGAGAGGGGCAGCTTCGAAAATTGTTTTAGGCACCTCCAGGTTTAAAGGACGCTGCCCCGCTCTGCTGTTGTCCTGCAGGACATTTCCTTTGTGGCGCTTGCTGTTGTAGTGCCACAATCATCACCCCACCCACCCCACCCTTCCACCATTCTACACAGATCTCAGTTACGTGGCCGTGCCGGACCACAGCTGGCCATGGCCTCAAAGGGCATCGTACACTGTCGGGGTGGGGGGACGCAGGGCGGCCGAGAACCTATGTGGCGGCGGCAGACTCTCAACCCTCTGCTGCCCCCCGCGGCCTCCTCGCCATTCCGCTTACTGATGCAGCAACTTTGGATCAAATGCCTACCCCGCATTGACCATCGAGGCTTTCACTCGTGCGATGGAAGGGGTCGTCGCCCCCTCGGCCACCGTAGCCACCTCAAGGATGTACTGCAAGGCCATGTTTTTCCTAGGGGCTGAACAGGCGGTGCACCGTGTCCTGGAAAGAGTACTCATGGTGGGCGGTACACACGTGGCGCTGCAGGCTCCTTCGAATGTGTCGTCTTTCCAACGTTCCGCCCTAACTCCTCATCTAGCTCCTCCCCCCACATCTCAACCTAAAGGCGGAGATCAGGTCCAATGTTGCGCTGCCCTGGCTCGGCCGGCGCGACCAAACCCCCGTCATGTAAACTTCTTCCGGCGTCTGTATGTGGTCCGGATGACCCGGGAGGAGATCACATAGGGAGATTACGTGGTCTCCAACCAAGGGGAGGACCATAAACTGTTCTGGTCTGTGGATAGCCTGCGGTGCCATGCCTCCAGAGGGCTGTGGCATACCAACAGTAACTTCCCTACCCTGATGGCCGCCGTCAACGCCATCTCAAGAGCGGCCGCGGTTGGCGCTGCCCCCCTCTCCTCCACCACTTCTTTATCTGCCCAGCAGCCGGCGCGTGACAACACCGCGGCTGCCGGCGCGGCGGGTGGCCATGGGTACGTGTTGGTGGAGACCCGATTGAACAGCGACAGTCGAGGAAAGCACAACGCGCTTCGGCATGGCGTTCAGACCGGATGCTCCAAGACGTACCCTTGCACCGGGCCTACTTCCGCGTGCCCATTCAGTCCAGCACAGAGTCCGCAGCCCCATCTCGGGACACTGACTCCCTTGAACAACCTGAGGGGCGCGGAGAAACCGCCGAGTGGGCTCCAGTGGGGGACGGGGATCCTGCGTTCGACCGTGAGCGCGCGCACCTTTTGTTGCGCCCTCCAGTCTCCACCGCTCCGCAAAAACCTGAGGGGCCCGGAGTGACTATGGACCGGGCTCCAGAGGGCGGGGGCCACATTATATACGGCCGCGAGGCGGTGGGAAAACCGACCTCCTCAGCATCGCAGGGGCCGGGCAGTGTGGAGGAGCGATGCTTTCGGCGACTCTGTGGCGATGGAGGCCGTGCAGGCAGGTGATCCCGCCACACACCCTCCCCGCATGCACCGCCTGGCCAAGCAGGAGGAGGCGGCGGATTTCGTTGCCCCCTCCCCGAGCGAGCGGGTATGGGTGACTACGGTGCTTATTCCCATGCTACTCACAACCCGCTCGATTTAAAAGAAGAGAAAAGCCAGGGTTGCCTCCGAAACTCTGGTGTCGATGGAGCTGTCGTCAATCCCGGAGTAAGGAGAGCCGGGGCCGGGCGGAGACGTGATCCCCGAGTGCTCTTTCCGCCCGGTGGCATTGTACTCCCCGGTCACCTCATTTTGTTCGTCGCGGGAGTCAAACTCGGGCTGTGGGACGAGAGGCGGCGGAGAATGCTGCCCGTTCTCGGCGCGAATGCAGACGATGCCAGGGATCCCAGTATCCATCCCGAAAATTTTTCGGGAGATCTTGCCGGTTCACTAATTGGGCACGGCGTCGGAGGCTGTGGCGCCGCTGGAGCCGCCATCGTGCACTGACCCAGAATCATGGGAGTAGACTGCGAGGTACACGCCTGAGGACGATCTTGGGGTTGGGATCGACTTTGGCCTTGGGGTAGCCGGTGTTGCCAGCCAGACGCTATGTGGCGGGGGAATCGTGCTCGGGTGGTGACCGCTGGGAGGAGAAACGCTGTTCGGTGAAGAGTGAGGAGGAGGATTGAGACACTCGCTGCATTGACGCAGAAGGTACCATACAACGAGGCTCCCGTCATCTCCTCAGAACTACTCCGAGCATTTTTAAAAACTCATCACTGTCACCAGGACTGTGTCCGGCTGGCCCTCGACAACTGGGGAAATCTTGTGCTTCTCCTTGAGTCCACCCACGCCGATGCCAATGAGGCCGCGAATGTGATCAGGACCAGGGGAGCAGCGCCAAGCTTTTCTATTCTCGCGGGGATCTTGAGGGAGTAGAGGGGGCGACGACCCTCTTGTTCCTCCGAGCACTGAGGTAATTGGTGAAGGTCACGCGCTACAACAGACATGGAGGTAACCACAGCCAGCCTCAATATCAGTGGAATCAAGGATGCACATCGCATTTCCAGTGCGTCGCTGTCCTTCAGGACGGAAAATATCTGGTGTGCTTTCTTCAGGAATCCCACGCCATTCTTGAGATGAAACTCATGGACCCTTGAGTGGAAAGGGGGATGCTTCATGAGTCATTTTGATCCACGATCGGGCGGGTGGTTATTTTGTTGGTTTCACATTGTCAGCCGGAGATATTTTGGTCAAGGTGCCAGTGCCAGGCCGTCTGCACTTAATGGTCTGTGACGGGGATACGGTGCTTAACTTTGTGAATGTGTAGGCTCCGCCGGTCGCGACGCAGCAGGCGACTTTCTATGAAAACGTGTCCACTCTTCTGTGCACCATTCCAGTGGACGAGTGCATCATCCTCAGATGGGATTTTAATTGCACCCTCCAGGAAACGGACCCGTTGTGGATTTCAGCGCAGATCGACAGCAGTGGTGAAGTTGAGGGACCTGGTTAAATCCTTCGACTTGGTGGACGTCTGGCGGACTCTCCATCCTGAATAGTGTGTGTACACCTATGTGCGCCCTTCGTTAGTGGCGTCCGGAATCGACCGTCTTTACATTTTCAATAAGTATGTGCCGAGCGTTTTGAAGGGCTCTGTGCAGCAGGTGCAGTGCTCGGAACACCACCTGGTGTGAGAAGACTTGCCCAGTCCGGCGCCCCGACATGGGCAGCATTTTGGCACTCTAACAATCGGCTGCTGGTTCCTGGTGTCGTTTCTCCGTTTCTGGGCTGGCTGGTGAAGGACGCTGGGTTGCATCCCCACGTTGAGGCTCTGGTGGGACGTGAGCAAGACTCACGTTCGTGCCTTCTGTCAGGGGTACAGAAAGGGTTCTATTGCGAGGCGGAACTCCACGATCGCCAAATTGGCTGAGGAAGGCTTCGATCTGGAGTCACGTCGGCTCAGCCTGATTAGGACAAGGCCCTGGGACTGGTTTACAGAGAAATTAAGGGCGCACTGCGGCACCTGCAACTTGCTGGGTCCCACGGTGCAGACGTGAGGTGGCGGATCCGTCTCCTGAAGGACATGTACCGCGGTCTCCCTTCTTCCACTCGCTGGGAACAGGACAGCGGGCCCATACGCAGTTTCTACGCCGCTGGCCGACGACGGATCCCTCGTCTCGGATCCGGAAGACGTTATGACCCTGATTCGGGACTTTTATTCCGACCTCTTCTATAGCGATCAGTACAGCGAGGATGCCTGAAGAGTTCTGTGGGAGGACCTGCCGTAGATCGCCCTGGAGAATTGGAAGCTCGTTGAAACTTTCAAACTCCAGGAGCTGGAAAGTATCACAATCGGGATTATGCCCCTTTGGTGGCGCAGGGACGTCATTGCCCAGTTGCCCAAGAATGGGGATCTCTGCCTACTTAAAAACTGCAGACCTATCTCACTCCTCACCACGGACTACAATATATTTGCCAAGGCAAAGTATTTACGCCTTGGTTTCATTCTGGCAAACATTATTGGCCTCAACAGTCCTCCAGAGTCCCGGACAGCACCATTCACGACAACATCTATACGGTTCGGGTATAATTCATTTTCCCAGAGGACGGATATGTCGAGCACCTTCCTCTCTCTTGATCAGGAGAAGCCGTTCGACAGGGTGGGGCACGAATATTTGCTCGGGACTCTGTGAACTTTCGGGTTCGGTACGAACTTCGTTGCCCTGATCCGATTACTGTACGCCGCCTCAGATTGTCTGATTAAGGATAAAGGATCCCTGACCGCGCCCATTCTCTTTGGGAATAGAGTGTGTCAGAGCTGCCCCTTGTCCATCCACATTTATTACCTATAAGTGGAGCGTTCCCTGTGCCTCCTGCAGAAGATGTTCTCTGGGCAGATTCTGTGCAAGCCAGACATAGCGGAGGTCCTCTCAGCTTACGCTGATAACGTGCTCCTCATGTTCACTGACCCGGTGCCAGGCTGTGTACTCCGCCACATCATCTCCTGGCATCAACTGGGCTAAATGTTCCAATGTCCTGGTCGGTCCGTGGCAGATGGACCTCCTCCCAGTGGCGCTCAGGCCCTTTACCTGGTGCCGGACCAAAAAACTCTAATTGGGAGTCGCTTTTTGCCCGGCAGAGGAAACCTGGCCAGCAAACTGGCAGTCGATGGAGACAAAAGTCACCACTCGTATGGGACCCTGGACTGGACTGGTCCTAGTTCTGTTCCACATGGGTTGAGTTCTCGTCATAAACCAGCTGATCGCCTCCATGCTGTGGTACCGGCTGGGCACTTTGACCCCTCTCCCTGACTTTGTGACAGGCATCCAGAGAACCCTGCGTCTGTTCTTCTCGGATAAAGCATATTAGAGGGTCGCTGCGGAGGTCTTGAGTCTCCCGATTGTGGAGGGCGGTTTGGCGCTGGTCTGCCTTCGCTGGTCTGACTTTCCGCATTCAGACTCTGCAGCGAAACCTGTATGTTGAGCCTCCTCAACGATGGTGTGCCATGGTGACGTATATATTCCGACACATGCACGGCCTGACCTGTGACGTTGAGCTCCTGTTTGTTGCCGGGCATGGTCTTCGGAACTCTTTAATGGCCCTGCCCGTCTTATTCACGGACCGTCTCAAAGCCTGGAACATGGACAACATGCGCTGAAGCTCTCCCGCGTCAAGAGTAATGGCTGTCGTATGGGTGCCGCTGTTCAGAAAACCGCACCGTCGGCAATATCCATTCAGCTGCCTGACAGAGCAGAGGGCTGTGGATGCCGTGGCGACCAGGATTGGGGACATGCTGGTTTGCGGACGGGCAGGCTGGGTGACGCAAAACGAGCTTGCCTGGTGTGGAGCGGTGTGTGCTGCGTGGCCAATGCTATCCAACGCCTCAAACAGTCGTGCTCGGCCCCATGGGCCGACTTAGACTCGAGACGACGCAGTTGTGCGGCGGCATCCCGTCTGAACGGTCCTCTGCTCGGACGGAGTTCCATATTGATCCCAAACCACGGTCCCCCCCCCTCCCGTGGGTGCTGATGCCCCAGAGCATCAGTCGCCTCGCGGAAATACCCCTCGTGCCTTTTCGCACTCCGCGGAGTGGTTTCCTGGACACCTTCTTGTCGTCGACCGCCGCCCGGAAAGCCTCCAGCAGCGGAGATCCACACAGGATGTTATTCTAAGAAGGTGTCCTCCCTATAAATCCAAGGGACCTGTGTTGGAGGGTGCTGATTTAAGTGTCCTTTAAATCATTTCACAGCTTTGCAGCGACCTGCCACTTCTGTGGACTGGTGGAGAACTTGGAGTACGCATATGTTGTCTATGCTCGACTGCACTCCCTTTTTAGTTCCTTGACAGCGTTGTTGTTGAGGTTTACTTTGCACTCCAGCTCCTGGTCAACGGACATCCGGTGCGGAGGGTGGTGGGGAGGGTGGATGACCTCCTCGTGAACCTGATGCTGGGACTGGCCTAACTTGTCATTTATAGGACCAGGATGCGGGCGACCGAGGGGGTCGTCCAGCTTGACTGTCTGCCCATCTTCCACGGCGTGGTTCGCGGCTGGGTGTCCCTGGAGCGGGAGCGGTGTCGACGTGAACATTCGAGGCCTTCTGTGCTCGGCGGGCGCCGCAAGGGTTGGATTGCGTTATCGATCCCGATCTTCACACTTTAATTTGCCGGTTTTTGATGAGTTTTTGTTTCATTTCTCGTTCTTTTTGGGTTTGATTTAGTCGTTGTTTTCGCGCATTCCCCTCTTTTTCGATCCATCAGTTACTTTATGTTCTTTTGCTTCGGTGTCACACCCAGCATTACTCCAGTTTCAGTGGATGCTGCTGGCTCAACTCCTGTACGTGTAGATAAACGTTCAGGTCATCAATTCACAAAACACAAACAAAAAGCCCTCAAATAAAAATGACAAAAGACGCAAACATATATATTTTTTCCTTTGTAAATGTTGGGTATTAGGACCATATAAAAGTTTTAAACCAGACAGCAACATTGGAGTGAATGTACCACAGCCTCCTTCCCAATACCCAACCCGACCTGACCCACCTTCTGACACCCGAGCCTTGTGATATGAGAGTACCACCTGTTGTGAAGGCCCTGCTGCCTGCCTCTGTCCTCCACCTCTCTGGTCTAGATGGGACTGGGACCACATGCGGCCTGGTGCTATGCCCCCTCCTGGGTAGAATAAACTGCCAACTGTCCTCCCACCCCTCCGCCTGAGGTGGTAGTGGGACTACCTGGGGCTGCTGAGGCGAGAACAGTCTTTGTTTTTGTCCCCCACAGGGCTCTAGGCCGTCGGCCACCTGCCTTTTCTTTCACCACCTGTGGCGGGTATGGGGCACCTTTTGACATTGCTTTAAGCCAATCCATGCACAAACAACTATACTCCACTCTGCTGTTGCCCTGCAGCACCATCCAATGTTGCACCTGCTGTTGTGGTGCCATATCCATCACCCCGCCCAACCCCACTCTTCCCCCCTACTACCCTGATCTCAGATTGACTGTCGGTGGCCCCTCGGCCATCGTACCCGCCACAAATATCTTCGTCAACGCCGTGTTTCTCATGCGAGTAGAGCATGCGGCCAACCGTGTCCTGGGAAGTGGTCACACGGTAGAGAGGACAGACATGGCGGTGGACTCATTGGAGGTCACCTCTGAGCCTCTCGTTCTTTACAACGTCCCTCCCTACCTCCCCACCGAGATCCTCCCACCCCATCACAGCCTACTGGGGGAGGTCAGGTCCGGGGTGGCGCCTCTGCAACCTTAAAAGGATAAACTGAAGACGGTACGGCACGGTGGTCGGAACGGTCCCACACACCCCACGGCCCCATCACGGGTAACGAACCCGTCCCCTTACCAACTAACTCAGCGGGAACATCCTTAACTCGGGATATCGCCACAACCTCGCAACGACATGAGTGGCCCGGAGGGACCAGCACACGTGCTCCGGAGCTTGGGAGCCTATGTATTGTCCAGAGCTGAAGGTATTACGGCCTTGCTACAGTCCCAGGATCTGGGCGATGCGGATGACGGGGTGGGGGTGGGGGTGCTGCCGAGAGTCCTCCTGTATTGACGGCTACGCAGCGCGATGAGCATGGCATCCGCAAGCGCCTCCTGCCCGGGAAGAAAGAAGGGGTGGATCTCGCTAACACCTCCCCAGGCGAGCGTGGTTCGGTGTCTCCTGTGTTTGTCATCATCACCCTGACGCCCAGTCCCGTTAATAATAAAGACAGGGATGCCACCGAGGTGTCCGACCTGCCGTCGTCCCCGATCAGGGAGGTTCCGTTCAGGGTGGAGACGTGATCCTCGAGGACTCGTTCTGTCGGGTACATTTTTAGTCCTCGGTCACCTCCTTTTCTTCACCGTCGGGGGCCAGCGTCAGCCACCCGTGTCGTTATGTATTCGGGTTGTGGCCGTGCGACCGCGAGGAGGGCTCCCCACTGACAACACCCAAGCAGACGAAGCCAGGGGGCCCAAGTACCATCTCGAAATGTCTCGGGGCGTTTTCCGGGTCTCTCCGAGGGCCTGGCATCGATGGTGCAGTCGCGTGGGAGTCACCGCCGCCCACGAAGCGCGGCAGGAGCTTGCGAGGGACCCATCTGAGGACGATACTGGGTTTGGGATCGACTCGACCCGATAGCTAGCCGGTGGTGCCCGTGTTGCACCCCCCGCTCTCCTTGTGGCGGAGGACCGGGCTCAGGTGATGATCGCTCGGAGGAAGGAGGCTGCTCCGTGACAGGTGAGGAGGAGGATTCAGACGCTGATGCAGCGAGGTAGAGGCTGTCCTCTCACACGGCATATTGTCTCCCCTCAATCCCTCAGTGGAGCTCCGAGCACTTCTGAAAAGCCTCACCGTCATCAGGGCTGCGTCCGTCTAGCCATGTAAGCTGGGGAAATCTGGGGTACCCCTCTAGTCCGCCTCGTCTGTGCCAGATAGCGCGTGAGTTCGATCAGGACCAAGATGAGCAGCGCCAAGCTGTTCTGTTCCTCGCAGGGCTCCTGAGGATGTAGTGCGGGCAACGACACCCTTCTTCCTGAGAGCAATGAGGTGATTGGTGATGGACACACGCTGCAACCGACATGGAGGTAACCATCGCTAGCCTCAACATCAACGGCAGCAAGTGAGGAATATAACAGACGAATGTGATATAAAATCGGATAATTAGTTAGAATAATGTCGTGGATAGAGCCAGTCTGATGGTAGTGAGTTAACAGGCAAAGAACAAAGGAATTGAGCGAAGCATGGCCGGAAACGGGGAAGGGGAGGCTGGTGCAGAGGATGGTGAAAGGAAGGCTGTATAAGAAGAGGCCCAGGGTTGAGGAATGCGAAGTGAGCCAAGAAGGATATATGGCCAGGTCAGGAGGTGTATAGAATGACCTATGGGAATCGTGTATGTGAAACTTGATGCAATTGAATGATATGTGCAGAGATCTCTTTGTACTCGGCCTCACTTGGTTCTGGCAGCTTCAGGAGACTATATGTGCTCTGAATCTCTATAGAGCGGGTCAGCCTTACAAGTTGTTTAAAAATAAATAATACCATACCTGCAGATCCCTCTCGAGTTTTATTGAGACCAGACTGACGGGTAAAGAACTTAATGTGTCAAAAGGACGCACATCTCCCTTTTCAGTGATTCTCTGTCTCCCAGAGCAGAAAGTACAGTGTGCGCTCTCTGCAGGGAACCCACGGAATTCCAGATGACGAAGCTCAGTGGACCCAGGAGTGACAGGGGGGTAGTCGTCATGAGTCATTTGGCCCCACGTTTTGGCAGGGTGGCTAGCTTGTTGGCTCCAAATTTTCAGCTGGAGATCTTGGGGGGGGGGGGGGGGGGTGTCAAGGAGACAGTGACTGGCCGTCTGTTGGACATATCGGTCCGCAACGGGGATGTGTTGCTTCAGTGTGTGAATGTCTACGCTCCCTGGTCGTGCCGCTGCAGGCTACTTTCTCTGAAAATGTGTTCACTCTTCAAGGCACCATCTCGGTGGCCAAGTGCATCGTCCTCGGAGGATATTTTAATTGCACCCTCCAGGACAACGAGCGTCGGGTAGTACAGCGCAGCTCGCCGACGATGGTGAAGTTGAGGGACCTGGTTAGGCCATCGACTTGTTTGAGGTCTGGCGGACTCTCCATCCTGAATTGCGTGTGTACACATCTGTGCGCCCTCCGTACAGAAGGTCCAGAATCGAAAGTCTTTACATTTCCAAGACGTGCTTGCCCAGCGTTTCGACGGCCTCGGTTCAGCAGGTGTCGTGCACGGATCTCCACCTGGTGTGGGCGGGCTCGCCCCGTACCACGCTCAGACGCGGTCCGCATACTCGCACTTTGACAACCTGCTGCTGGAGGACGAGCTGGAGAATGAGGCGGGGAGGCTTTCCCTCGTTGATGCTGTGGTGTGAAGACGGCAATACTCACGCCCGCGCTTTCTGTCAGGCGTACATGAAAGGGTCTCCAGCGGGGCGGAACTCCTCGTTCGTCAAATTGGCTGAGCAAGTCTATGATCTGGAGTCAGGTCTCGCTCAGCCAGATGAGGACACAGCCATAGGGCTCATTTACAGAGAGAAGAAGGGTGCGGTGGGAGACCAGCAACTTGCCGGGTCCTGCACTGCTAACGTCAGGTTGCGGTTCAGCCTCGTGCCGGACCGTGACCGTGGGCACCCACTTCTACTTTTCGGAAAGTGGACGTGGGGCTCGTCGGCAGATTTCCACGTTGCTGGCCGACATTCGGAGTGGGTCGGATCCGGAGTGCATTAGGGTTACCCCTTTTCTGGCCAACTTTATCATCTGAGCGTGGAGAATTTCCTGCCCGTCCTGCGGAGGAGGTTGTCGGGGCTGTGTCTGCGCGAGACTGGTATGGAGGTGGTTATCTCGCCTTCCGCTGATGACCCGCTTCTCATTTTCAATGACCTCGGTCAACTGCGGAGGATGCGAGAATGCCAGGTTGTGTACTCCACGGCGTCATCTGCTGGGATAAACTATGCTAAACGTTCCGGACACCTGGTCGAACCGTGGCGTATGTTCTCCCTCCCAGAGCCGGACCAACATCCTCTACTTGGGAGCCCATCTTTGCCCCGCAGTGGAAACCTCGCCAGCGAACTGGCATGAGCTGGAGACAAAGATCACCACTCGCTTGGGACGCTGGACAGTACTGCTCTGAGTGCTGTCTCACAGGCATAGAGTTCTCGTTTGAAAACAGCTGATTGCCTTTATGCTGTGGTACCGGTGGTCACTTTGACCCATACTCCTGACTTTCCAACCCGCATCCAGTGAACCCTGCTTCAGTGACAAAGGATTGAAGTGGGCCTCTGCGCAAATCTCGAGTCTCTCGATTGTGGAGGGTTGTTAGTTGCTGGTGTGTCTTTGCACCCAGGTCGCGACTTTCCAACTTCAGGCTCTGCAGGGATACCTGTATGTTGAGCATCCTCCACGATGGTGTGCTCTGGCGATGTATTTTTCTGCCAGGTGCCCGGCCTGAACTATGACCTGGACTTCCTGTTCGTAGACCGGAATGGACTTCGGATCTCTTTGCTGGCTACCCCCGTCTTGCACCAGGACCTTCTCAATGTCTGGAACACGGTTTCCACGCGCCGCAGCTCTCACCCGTCAGGAGTATTGGCTGTCGGAAGGGAGCCTCTGGTCATGATTCCGCACCTTTACGAATATCCATTCAGGGGACTGGCGGAGCGGCGGGCAGAGATGCCAGGGTACCAGGATCGGGGACGTGTTGTGCGGTGGAGTGGCGGGCTGAATGACACCCTCCAAGATTTCCAGGCGAGGAGCCGTCTCTCTCCAGTGCGCAGCCAATGTTATCCAAGGCCTGCAAAAGGTCGTGCTCGGCCCCGTGGGCAAACTTGGATGCGCAACGGCGCGGTTGTACAACTGCTTCCCGTCAAAGCGGACCAATGCTCGGACGAAATTGCGCATTCGTCCCAAACTCCGGTAACCCCCATCACCCCCCCCCCTACCCGTGCTGGTGCCGCACAGCCCCAACCACCTCGCGGAAATGCTCTTCGTGCTTTTTGGCAGTGCGCAGAGGGGTTTCTTGTACGGCCTTCTATACACCTTCCACCTCCTTGTCTTCGCTCGCCGTCCGTCACGCATTGACATACATCGTTGCCGTCCGGCGGTGCAGGTACCCAGTGGGCGTACTTGTGCGGAGGTGTCCTCCCCATTAATCTGGTGCAGCAGGGGTGGAGGGTGCTGCACACGGCCGTGCCGTGCAACCACCGGTTAAATCACTTCACAGCTTTGGGAGAAATCTGCCACTTTTGCGGCCTGATGCAGACCGTGAAGAACGTTTATGTTGCCTGTCAAAGGCTACACACCATTTTGTTTTGTTGACAAAGTTGTTGTTGAGGTTTTCTTTGCACGTTATCCCCACGCTCCTGATCTACGGACATCCAGTGCAGAAGGGGCGGGGAGGGAGGAGGACCTCTTCCTGAACCTTCTCCTGGGCCGGGCCAATGTTGACATTTAGAGGTCACCGCAGCGGGCGACCGAGAGGGTCGTCCAGCCTGCCTGTCTGCCCACATTCGGCGGCCTCGTTCGTGGCCCCGTGTCCCAGAAGCGGGAGCATGCTGTGTCCACGGGCACACACGAGGCCTTCCGTGCTCGGTGGACACCGCAGGGTTTTTATTGCCTTAGCCACCCGTTTTCCGCACTTTAATTTGACGGGTTTTTGAAAAGTTTTTGTTCCCTTTCTCGTTCATTTTGCGCTGTGTTCCAATCGTTGTTATGGGACACTCTCCTCTTTTGCTTCATCCATCAGTTATTTTATGTTCTTTTTCTTGGTTTTCATACCCAGCATCACGCCAGTGTTTGTGGCGGATGCTGGCTTAACACCTGCACGTGTAGATAAACGGACAAGCATCAGGAAAAGGAAAAAAAGGCAAAAGCACATAAACAAAAACATTTTGATTTGTTAAGTTAGAGTAGTAAGACCATATAAAACGTCTAAACCAAACAGAAACGTTTAAGCTAATTTACGAAATAAAAGAAAGACTAGACTTTAGATGAAAATGAACCCTCAATATCGCTTAGTAGCCGATCTCCCACTTTAGCAATCGAATTCAGTCCAAAGGCAGCAATCCAGTGCAAAAAAAAAGAGAAATAGCCACAACACACCACATAGTACCCCCTCATCAACGTCCCATCACCCGGTCATACGGTTTTTTCCAATATATTAAGGTCAATAAGTCTCCTGCGGCGGATCAGTTTTACCCCAGAAAACAGAGGGAAGTTGCGACATTTGCTGATATATGTGTATCCTCATTGGTTACAGGTGAGATACACGAGGACTGGAGAATAGCTAATGTGGTCCTGCTGAAGGTAGCAGCGATATTCCAGGAAACTGTACGACGGTGAGCCTCAAGTCGGTAGCAGGTAAATCGTTGTATATAATTATGTGAGACAGAATTTATTCCCCTTTGGAAACAAGTGGACTCACTAGAGATAAGCAGTATGCTTTTGTGAAGCGGATATCGTGCCTCACTAATTTGATCGTCCTTTTTCAGGACGTAACAAAGTTGATTGATGAGGGTAGAGTGTTTGATGTTGTTTACGTGGACTTCAGTAAAGCGTTTGACAAGGTGCCTCATGGCAGACTAGTACGAACGGTGAAGTCAAACGGATAAGAGATGGGGTTGTAAGAGAGGTGCAGAACTTGCTCGGTCACAGAAGGCAACGTGAAGTAGTATAAGGCTGTTCTTCTGAATGAGTGGTTGTGACTATTGGTGTTGCACAGGGTGTTGTGGGAGCAAAATTATTGTCTGTAGTTTACCTTAAAGATTTGTAGGAACATGTAGCAGGCCTGATTAGTAAGTTTGTGGTTGATACCAAGGTTGGTGGATTTGCAGATCGTGTTGAGAATTGTCAGAAAATACAACAGGACATATGTTGGTTCGTAACCTGGGCTGATCAATGGCAAACGGAGTATAGCCCAACAAATGTGATGTAATCCATTTTGGTAGGAATAATATAGAGGGGAAGTATACTGTAAATGGCAAAACTCTTAGGAATATATAAAGTCAGATAGATCTGGGCGTGCATGTCCACAGATCTTTGAAAGTATTAACATAAGGGCACAACGCTATCAAGAACCCATACGGAATGCTTGCTTTCATTGGACTTTGCATCAAGCGTAAAAACTACCAAATCGGAAAAAAACTAACAAGTCTCGCTGCATCTGTGTAGAATATTGGGCAGTCCGCATTTCCAATATTGCGCACCATTTTTGGCGTCACATTGACAGAAGTATGTGGAGGCTTTGGAGAGGGCGTTGGGGAGGTTAACCAGGAAGGTGCCTGGTCTGGAGGGTGTTAGCAATGCAGAGAGGGTGAATAGATTAGAACTGTTTTCATTTGAAAAACGGAGCTTGAGGTGTGCCATGATAGATGGCTACAAGATTATGAAGGGCATGGAGAGAATAAATGGGCAGGCACTCTTTTTCAGGGTGGAGGCGTTTCTCACCAGGGAGCATCGTTTAAAGGTCCGTGCGGCAATGTTCAGAAGAATTGTTTTGAGGCAGGTTTTAACACAGAGTGGGGTTAGTACGTTGCCAGGGAAGGTTGCACAAGCAGATGCATTTACGGCGTTCAAAAGGCCTCTTGAGAACTACATGGATAGGATGGATATTGAAAGATCAGGCACAAGGAATTCATGAGAGTTTGGGCCAAGAGTGGTAACTTCACTAGTAGAGGCTTGATGGCTTATGGGCTTGTTCCTGATTTTATTTGATTTATTATTGTCTTTTGGATCATTATACAGTGAAATGTGTAGTTTCTTGCATGTTATGCAGACAACACGTACGGAAGGAAGGAGAGACTACATAATGTAATGTTACTGTCATAACCATGATGTAGAGAAAATATTAACTTAATAAGAGGTATCTACATTCAAATGTCTGATGGCAGCAGGGAAAAGCCGTTCTTGAGTCGGATGGCACGTGATCTCCAAGTTCTGTATCTTATTCCTGACGGAAGGAGGAGCAAGAGAGTATGTCTTGGATGCCTGGGGTCCTGAATGCTTTTCGAGGCAGCGGGAATTTTAGACAGTCAATAGATGGGAGGCTGGTTTGCGTCATTTACTGGGCTACAGTCACGACCTTTTGTAGTTTCCTGCAATATTAAACAGAGCACGAATAATAACAAGGTCTGCTACAACCAAAAATAATGCGTCCAATGGTACACTTTTACCAGCTGATGAGAGTCTCAGCTGACAATCCAAATTTCCTTAGTTTTCTGAGAAAGTAGAGTCGTTGGTGGGCTTTCTTAAAAATAGTGTTGGCATGGGGAGACCAGGAGAGGTTGTTGGAAATTTGGACACCGAAAAACGTGAAGCTCTCGACACATTGTGCTTTGTTCCCATTGATGCATGTTCTCCTCCACGATTTGTGAAGTCGATGACATTCTCCTTATTTTTGTGGACATCGAGGGAGAGATTATTGCCGTCGCACAGTTCATCAGATTCTCTATCTCATTCCTGTAAACTGTGACGTGATTGTTTGAAATCCAACCCAGTACACTGGTGTCATCAGCAAATTTGAAAATCGAGTTGGAGGGGAATTAAGCCACACAGTCATAGGTATATAAGGCGGAGATTGAAGATACAGCCTTGTGGGGCGCCGGTACTGAGGGTGATCGTGGAGGAGGTGTTGTTGCCTATCGTTATTCATGGCGGTCTGTGGTTTAGGAATCATCGAATTTACAGTGCGGAAGGAGGCCATTCGGCCCATCGAGTCTGCACCGGCTGTTGCAAAGAGCACCTTACTTAAGGCCATGCCAGCACCCTATCCCTGGAACCCAGTAACCCCACCTAACCTTTCAAGACAACGAGGGCAATTTATCATGGCCAATCCACCTAACCTGCACATTCTTGGACCGTGGGAGGAAACCGGATTACCCGCAGGAAACCCACGCAGACACAGGGAGAACATGTAGACTCCGCACATACAGCGACCCAAGCCGGGAATCGAACCCGTGGCCCCGGAGCCGTGAAACAACCGTGCCACCCACCGTGCCACCGTGCTGTCTACAATGGTGGGAAGTTGTTGGAGAATATACTGAGTGAAAGGATTTATTCAGATTTGGAAGCGAATATACTGGTTAGTGATAGGCAACATGGTTTTGTGCAGGAAAGGCATGCCTTACCAACTGGATTATTTGTTTATTTTTACGGGCAGCACGGTGGCGCAATGGGTATATCTGCTGCCTTCCGGCACGCAGGATCCGGGTCCAATCCCAGCCGTGGGCCACTGTCCATGCAGAGCCCGCATACCATCCCCGTGTCTTCCTGGGTCTCACCCCCACAAACCAAAGATGTGCAAGTAAGGTGGACTGGTCACGCTAAACTGTCCCTTAGAGTTTGGAACTCTGATTATTTTTTTAAACTTAAAAAGAAATTTTAAGTACCCAATTAGTTTTTCCAATTAAGGGGTAATTTAGCATGGCCAATCCCATGAGTAAGGTTAATAAGTTTAATACACAGTAAATATTTCACAACAAGTTATAGAAAATGCTTAAATAATTTTTATATCAGTAGAGCCAATAAACTTCAAATGGTGAAAGCGAAAACAAAAAATACATATGACATACACTATGGACGCACAAGGTACCTCACTTCACTTAACTTGCGCTTGCTTTATGCGCATATCACTTTCGTCATGCCAGCTGGAAAATACTGGTCGGAAATCGGCAATCACTGGAATGTGACAACACTGCGCATGGGCAAAGATCAACAACTGTTTTGTGTGCCACATGCAGAACCCGAATGTGACCTCCGTTCAGAATCCAGTCAGAGAGGGAGGAGCCGAGGTCCAGGGCACGTAGTTTGGAGATGGGTCTCGTCGGAATAATAGTGTTGGCAGCTGAGCTGTAGTCAATAAATAGGAGTCTGAAATAGGTGTCTTTGTGATATTGGTTTTCCAGTATTGAGTGTCGGGCCATGTGCATGTTGAGAGTTAGGCGAACTGCAATGGTTCAAGGCAATCCGCGTGGCTGGAGAATATTCGTGCCATGACTTACCTTTCGAGGCACTTCATAATGATCGATGTCAGAGCCACTGGACTATAGTCCAGTGACACCAAGTTTGGTGGAGTGGCAGATCGTGATGAGGACTGTCACAGAATACAGCAGTTCATATGTTGGTTTGTGACTTGGGCTGATCAATGGCAAACGGATTATCGTCCAGCCAAATGCTATGCAATCCATTTTAAAGTATAACGTAGAGATGAAGTATAGCGTAAATGGCAAAACACTTAGGATTATAGAAAGTCAGATAGATCTGGCCGTGCATGTCCACATGTCTTTGAAAGTGTTAACATAAGGGCACAACGCTGTCAATAAACCATAGGGAAACAGAGTCACGGCATGCTGCTTGACTTTTCTTTGGTACAGGGATGATCGTCGTCTTTTTGAAGTAGATAAAGACCTCACATTGTTTAGAAGGGAGGTTAAAGGTGTCTGCGAAAACCCCCTGGCAGTAAACGGGATATTCGTTCCTCAGAGAACAAATGATAAGTGTGAGAACTTTAGGGAGTCTTGGATAGCGAAGGTCATGTGAACATCGCCAAAAAGAAAAAGGATGCGTTTGTACGGCCTGGGTGGATTAGGGACATTGAAAACGTCGAGGAGTAGAAATAAAGCATGCCAGTACTTCAGCGGGAAATTAGGAGGGATAGGAGAGGTCTTTAAAAAGCATTGGTAAGTAGGATTAAGTTAAATCCCAAAATTTTAGTTTCATATGTAGAAAAAAAACAGGACAATGATTAGACCACTTACGAACAGTGGGATGAATCTATGTGTTGAACAGAGGAAATGGGCAAGTTACTAAATGATTACTTTGCATCAGTGTTCACTGAAGAAAAGGACTTCGTAGAACATGAAGCTTGGGTAGGGAGTGTGGATAGTCTGAGTCATGTTGACAGCAGCAAAGAGGAAGTATTGGGTATTTTGAAATACATTAAGGTAGATGACCTATGTCCTGCTGTATCCTCTAACAATCCTCATCAATCTCTGACACTCACCAACATTGGAGTCATGTGCAAACTTACGAATTAGACCAGCTCCATTTTCCTCAAAATCTTTTATGTATACTGTAAACTGTTGGTGGAATGTCAGAGATTGATGAGGATTGTTAGAGGATACAGCAGGACATGGATAAGCTTCGATTCACGGCTTCGGTCACTATCTGTGCGGAGTCTGCACGTTTTTCCCGTCCCTGAATGGTTTCACCTGGGTGCTTCAGTTTCCATCGACAGTCCAAGGATGTGCGGGTCATGTGGACAGACATGCGAAATTGCACTTAGTGTCCAAAAAGTTTCTATAGGATTACGGGGAAAGGGTGGGGGTATGGACATGGGTAGGGTGCTCTTTCGAATGGCATTTCAAGATACAACCGGCTGAATAGCATCCTTCTGCATTGTATCTAACTTCTATTATTCTATGCTCACTCGTTGTGGACTCCCCTACATTTGGGAAAAGACTTCGAACACCTCCCTTATCTATATCCAACGTAATGTTATGTACACCTATAAGACCATATAATTTACAGTACAGAAGGTGGCCATTCGGCCCATCGTGACTGCAGCGGCTCGTGAAAACAACACCCTACTTAAGCCCAGACCTTCACCCTACCCCGTAACCCAGCAAACCCATATAATCTAAGGGCAATTGAGCATGTGCACGTAACCTGCACACCTTTGGACTGTGGGAGGAAACCGGATCATCCGGAGGAAACCCACGCAGGCATGGGGAGAACGTGCAGCCTCCACAGAGACAGTAACCCAAGCGGTAATTGAACCTGAAGCCCTGGCTCTGTGAAGCCATAGTGCTAAACACGATGCTTCCGTGCTGCCCCAAAACTATGGGTCCAATGTTCCAGGGGCAACTGCCCCAGTCTATCTTGCCTCTGCTTATAACTCAAACAATGAAGTCCCGTCAGCATCCTATCAAATCTTTTCTGCACTGGTTCTTGTTTCATAATATATTTTCTATAATAATGTGAGCAGAATCGTAAACAGTACCGCAAGTGTGGCTTCTATAACTTCAACAAGACATCCCAACATCTGCATTCAATGTTCCAATCGATGATACGACACTGCCCACCTATGACTCCACTTCCAGGGAGTTCTGAAACTCTACTCCTAGAGTTATTTATTCTGAACACTCCCCAAAATCCTTCCATTAACTGATTATGTCTTTACCCGATTTGATCTACCAAAATGCATCAGCTCACAAATATCTAAATTAACCTCCACCTGTCAAGAGACCTTTGCTATTCTTGCTAACCATCTTCACTGCCACTATGCCACAAAGTATGGTGTCCACTATAAATTCCGAACCATCTTTCCAAATGTTCGTCCAAATAATCCATATAAATAATAAATAACAATGAATGCAGGACTGGTCCCTGACACGGCTGGCATCAGGCCTCCCTTTAGTTTTTTTTTTTTAATTTAGATTACCCAATTATTTTTTCCAATTAAGGGGCAGTTTAGCATGACCAATCCATCTACTCTGCACATTTTTGGGTTGTGGGGGCGAAACCCACGCAGACACGGGGAGAATGTGCAAACTCCACCCAGACAGTGACCCAGAGCCGGGATCGAACCTGGGACCTCAGCGCCGTGAGGCGGTTGTGCTAACCACTAGGCCACCGTGCTGCCCGCGGACTCCCTTTAGTTAACTTACAACAAGAATTACAATGCCAACATAAAAATGGAATCATGAAAGGAAAAACTACTGAAAAGTCACCAGCCAATCATTTGCGGACGGCTGTGACGGCACGTTGTGATTTATTACCTTTTCTCACTTGCCCTCGAGTGTCCCTCGTGGCTAGGCCTCCCCCCATCATCCCGAGACGATGTGGAGCACGTCATCCCCCTCAGCACCGATGTCCTGCACAGCTGCAAATTCTCAAAACCCTCAGTCTGGCTGACTGGTCGTTCTCAAGCTCACTGCTTGTGCGCTTGCTTAAAATACTGCTCTATACATAGCTGGGTAGAGCTGCGATGATTCACACACTAGCTTAAAATTCCTAAATAGTCACCACTACTGAGGTCCTCATCAGGTTTCAATCGATTGACTGATAGCAGACATTTATCTACATGGGTCAGTCGCTTATTGCTCTTTACACCAGATTCTTGAATTTTCAAAGAGAAAGACTTACCAACACTGACCCATAGTTTCATACATATATATATATATATATATATATATATATAGTTGTGTTGCGCGTATCCCATTTTATCTGTGTCATTTATGTAGTTTTCTGTCGCTGTTACGGGTTCGGGAAATAGTACTGGAAGCAAAATAGTTGGATAACTGCTGGTTTCGATGTGTTGGCTACGGCTATGTGATTCGCTGACACTAACTGGTGCATGGGTCTTTGGTGACCTAACAAGATTCGTATTGAGCCCAAATGAATTGGATATGCTAAAGTCAATAATTAGACACTTTAAATTAAATTAAAGTCTGGTTCAGCAACTAACCTAATAGAAATTCGAACTTGTTTAAGTTCGAATGTGGAAACTCAGCGAGGCTGTCTTGGTTTGTCTGGAACATCCCTGCCAATCGTCTCTCAGGAAACCAGTGCGCCCTATATATGCCCACTGTCCTTTTGTACAGTCTGATTTAGCCAGAGACCTGGATGTCCCGAGGTTGCGGCAACGCCTGATGCGGTAATGAGGTGCGTCCAGGCCACATTATCGAAGATGGACACATAGAGGGGAGGGGGAGGTGCGATGTGAACAGATCAGTGTGCTGAGACACATTTTCGGGAGGACATGGAAAGTGACAAAAGGGCACGAAGCATGTTAAAAATGGATACGTGGGAACATCGACAGCGAAGAGTCCACGTTCGAGCTGACTTTGACCATCTGAAAAAATATCCAAGAAAGAAGGAAAAAAGAAACTGCTAGCGACGCCCGCATTCTTGACAATGGGCGAGAGAGTCTCAGGCACCGGACCCACCCTTCAAGATAAACATCTTTGCAGAGAGTGTAATCAAATCTTGGGTGTTTCCCGTATATGTATTTTGTGTTAATGTATAGGTTAATTGTGTACCAAATTCAGATTTTTGTATTCCCATTTGTCTTTGTTCTTTGTTCTCCCCGCTATAAAAGACACCTCGTTAAAAGTTTATATAATTAAACAGGTCGAAAGTACCTGAATTCAACAGGTTCAACACAACTGTGTTTAAGATTTCGTGAAGACTACCTGACCTGTAAAATGCCAGTGATTTCTGATGAACGTTCATGGATTACAAATTACCTCCCTCAATGCACATCTGTTGCTCTCGGATGGAGGGCAGAACCGTGAAACATGTGTTGATATTCAACGTCCAGATATATGGACCGAGCGTTTACCAATGTTCCCATCAAAGTGAGCGATATGAAGCGAGCACCTGTTCGCAAACCACTGGATGGACTTGGGTTTTTCTATGTGTCCATCTTAGAAAATGTGGCCTGCACGCACCTCCTTACCACATCAGGTGTTGCCGCAAACTCGGGACATCCAGGTCTCTGGCTGAATCAGACTGTACAAAAGGACAGTGGGCATCTGTAGGGCGCACTGGTCTCCTGAGAGACGATTGGCAGGGATGTTCCAGACAAGCCAAGACAGCCTCGCTGAATTTCCACAATCGAACTTAGACAAGTTCGAATTTCTATTAGGTTAGTTACTGAAACCGACTTTAATTTAATTTAAAGTGTCTAATTATTGACTTGATAATTGTTCTTTATAATTTCTTTATAATTCTTTATAGTTCTTTATAATTGGACGACAGGAAAAATAACGCAGCCGCTTACTAATAACGGAATATAAACCATGGAAAAGCTCCATTTTCCCTAATTGATGTACAAGGCTCCAGAGCCTAATAAGTATTTTCTCGTGAGCCATTTATTTAGTAATGCACTGGAAAGCTCATTAACATATATGTACATGTACAACAGAGAAATGGCAACTGAGACATATAAATCGGGAGTTAAAAGATCAGAGTCACGGACGAGCGTCGCTCAGCATAAATGCGTCGGGAGGATGCATCAAGTTGGGGCCCACATGTGTCACAAAACCTACAGACAGAGCCAATATTTGTTCAAGAAATATCTAAGTGCAGATACAACCAGCGAGATAATTAAAACTTTACGCAATCGAAAGTTATATTGATGGCTGATGGATGAATAACAGAAGTAACTTGAATATTTTTTATAGTTATTCACATTAACCGTGCGTCCCAAATGTATACTGACAGACGAATGTGAGCTGTTTTATGGATCTCCGAATACGCAATTCAAAGAAAACTTTAAATATTTACTTCCATTGAGCTGCATGATCATTTAGACGTATTAGTCATTATTGATGAAGCAATGCAGTTGCATGGCATTCGATTTATCGCGCGTGCGTCTCATTTAGCTTGAAGCTCTGTCCCGTGCTTTCCAGATAATTCTGCGAAGTATAGTTCTGAATTTATATTTTCTGAAACTGGTCTTTGAATGGTGTTCACATTAAAATGCAAAGTCATCAACATTTTCACAAGCTTACTATTATGGCCCACATAACTTAAAAAAAGAACAAAGTGGTGTTGAAATCACCAGGTCGTTGCTTAATATTCGCGTGAAATTGCAGAGAGTGAACAGTAACCGCGAGATTTCGGGACATTCATGATAAACGAGATGCAATTCAAAGGGGATTTATTAATCTCAAACGTGCAATCCGTGTGGTTTCTTTGATCGTTGAATAGATTTTAGCCTAAAATTCACAGTTAATTCGTTGGGTTCTGTGTGTGGTTCACAACAAAATGAATAGCGTATAGAATATTCACAAGCCTGCTCTTCTGGCCGCAGGACAGACAAAGTGTAACGACGGTAAGGGAAATTAAACTGTTTTAATATCACTGCCTGGAATATAAATATCTGAACGATGAGTTCGTATTTAATTTAAGCCAAAACTTATGGCACCTGGACAGCTGATATTCGAAATAACCTCCTCTGTTTTTTTCTCAAGGCTAATCGGAGAAAGCCAGTGATTTCAGATGGGCTTCTACAATCTTATAATTATGCTGCTGAGGGCGACATGTTGCGCAGTGGTTAGCACTGGTACTGCAATTTTGTTGACGCATATGAAATGCTGTAATCGGAGGTCCTCCTCTTTCTCTGGCAGACATACACATAAATACACATGGAGGTTTACGAACCGCCGGGCAAAAAGTGTAATAGCTATATAGCGTAGCACTGATATTTGGGACGGATATATATTTCCACAGAAATTCACTACAAACACCAGTCCATTGTTTCATTGATGATTCTTCTTAACGACGTCAACAGGTATGTATTTGCAGTAGCTACGGCCTTGAACCAAAATGTCGCCTCAGATGTGTGCAATTTCAAGAACTCAAATCTTTTGATATCCTGTGGTTGATTTTTTATTTATAATACATTAATGGGATTCCATGTCAATGGATACATTCCCGTTTTTTAACAGGAGAATACCGAATATGGTACCGCGTTTGAGAAAGGTAGCAGATAAATCGAGGAAACTATTGGCCGGTTAGTCTCACGTCGGGAGTAGGTAAAGTATTGGTGATAATTCTCAGGGACAGGATTTCTACTCATTTGGAAAAACAATGACCCATTAGCTATAGACAGCATGGTTTACTGAAGGGAATGTCGCAGCTCACGAACTTGTTAGACGTTTCTGAAGAGGTGATAAAAATGATTGATGGGGCAAGACGGTGTATATTGTTCACATGGACTTCTGTATCACCTTTGACAATCTGCCTCATGGCAAACTAGCATAAAAGGTGAAGTCACACGGGATCAGAGGTAAGGTGGTAAGACGGATATAAAACTTGCTTGGTTGCAGAAAGCAAAAGGTAGCAGTAGACGGGTGAATTTCTGAACGGAAGGCTGTTACTGTAGTTGTTCCACTGAGATCTGTACTGGGGTCTTTGATGTTCGTATGATACACCAATGATTTGAAGGATCTTGCAGCTGGCCTGCTCAGTAAGTACACGGTTGAAACGAAGGTTTGTGGAGTGGCACGTCGTGTTGAGGATAGTCAGATGATACAACATGACACAGATAGTTTGGAGACGTGGTTTTCTAAATTGTAAATGGAGTTTAATCAGGGCAAATGTGAGGTAGTGCATATTCGTAGGCACAAGATAAAGGGGAAATATACTATCATTGGCAAAACTCGTAGGAATATAGAAAGATGTTTTTCTTCGGACAGTGGGCCGACATACCAATTGCGACGGACAGCGACCAGCGTCAGAGTTGATCATCTACTCAAGAATCAATGCACACACATGTACTTAAACATGTATGTTGGTTGAATTTGCGTGGAAAAAAATAGAGTCATTGCACCACAGGCCATCGACAATGCAAATTGATGCCAATTGATCTATGGAGCCTGCACCAACACTCTGAAAGGTCGAACTACCTCGGTTAAATACCACGCCCTCGCCTCGCAACGCACCAACCATCCACACCTTTGGACAAGAAGAGGCGATTGAGCCCGGAGAATCCACCTAACCGTCATATCTTTGAAGGAGAATACAAAACAGTTCGGAAGAATATTTTCTTTAGTTTTTGCATGGATGTCGACTCAATCGATGTGTTGAAAGGGTAAAGGTTATGGCATACGTTAATACTTCGTCTGAGCAGCGAAAAAGCCTAATTTGTAACATGAAACTGATGAACATTTAACTGAATTTTTGTACTATGGAAGAGACCGAACCACACCGAAAAATACCGTTAACATGACCAGTTTTGTTACCGATAGGATTACTAACATCGAAAACTATAAAAAAGAAACAAACGTGTGCAGTTTAGCCAGTAGTCACAGATATAATCGTTTCGTTATTTAAAATTGCAATCAAGTTGCAGTCCTTATTGTTTTCCTATTTGCCCCTGCGCAATTCACTGACACTTACTTGCAAATCAACTGAACCTATTGAGCAAAATAAGCGAAACCTTGCGAGACTGTAATTTCCGCAAAAGGAACGATAAGTTGGAAGAGCACAGGAAGTCTTGTGACAATTGGTTGGCAGAGAAAACGGCGTGAACGTTTCGAGTTTTTCCCCTGTTCCGCAGTACAAATGTGAAGCAAAATGTGTTACACATTACACTGAAGATGTGAGAGATGGTAACAAGATGTTAGAACCATTATAATAAGTGGCAGATGGGCTGATGATGGCAGGAGGGGTTGGGGGCATTGATAATTGCAGAAGTGAGACCATAAATGTATAGGATATGTTTTGAAAGGTTTTAAGTCTGTGGAGAACAGCAAGCATCCTGAGAGCTGTAACGGGCCTCATCGAAAGACGAGATTATGTTCCTCTAATAAGCATTGGGATTCAATGGGGCATTGCATTCAGCCAATGCCTGAGATTTTGGCACGATAGCACGCTGTTGAGTAAAAATGGAAAGCCTCTGCAAAGTAAGGACAACATTTGCCGAATTACTCAAGATGTTACACAAAGAGAAAACTCGGTCTGCATTTTGTCTTCAAAATACAGAAGGACACCAGTAATACAATAGACCAATTCGGAGAATTGTGCAGGGGTAGGTGACGCATCTTCCGATATTGTTTATTAAGTACAACGGCAAGGGAAGGGGGCCTTGTTCGTGATGAAGATGCATCAAGGTGTCACAGAAGTTCCGTTGGAGGTTGGAGGGGAAAATGTGTTTTGCGATAGCATCATATTGGAGTCGGTTGAAATAGTATAGTATGATCGCTTGTATGAGTTGGCTACTGCATACATTCTACCATGGATGGAACGGAAGGACAAGTAGGAACATAAAATGAGGGTTGAACAAAGAGGTACGGGAAAAGGGTTGAACGTGGTTGAATGGCCTTTCAACTGGAGATGTTGGAAAACCTCGCATAGTGAAACTAAAACACTGAAACGCGAAAAGAGTTATCTTTTAATGTGTTATCCTTAGAACTGGTGCTATGGAGGAGCTGATACTGGGAAACTTGCGCAGAGTCTTAACAGGAAAGAGTGTGTGAACAGTTGCACTGGCGGCGTATTTGTCATGACTATCGTTGATTGGTCTATCACCAGTAATTGAGCCAGATAACTAAAAGAAGGGAAGGAAAGTGATGGAGGCTGTGAGGATGAGAGAGTGGTAGCGAGTAGTGGCAAATATTGATATGTTTTCAAAGTCCAGAATAGTGAAATATCCGAATGTATGCAGTCATCGATGGAAACTAAAGGTATTCATAGAGCGGGTCTTAGTACGGCTGGAAAGAGGAGTGTTTCACTGAAGCCATAACAAACATGCATGATTGGGGTCGATGCTGGAAATCAATGTTACATTCTGAAAAGGCAGGAATTGGGAAAAATTAAGTGACTGAATGTAAAGCCAGGCGGAGAAGTCCGGATCGGTGCTCAAGGGAGATATTCAGAACCTTCAGAGGTTCCATTTGAGGGGCGGGATTACAAAAAGATTGGACATTCTTCATGGAGAAGAGACGGTTCAGGACAATGACCTTGAATTGTGGACAGAACGCAGGGCAGTGGAGGAACAAGGAGCATGCGGCAGGAGTCTGGATAAGGGGAGAGAGAATGTGGTCAGGTTATGCATAAATGAGGTTCCTGCAGCAATATGTGTTCAGAATCAACCACGGGGACAGCTCTGTTAGTGTATTTTAGGAAGAAGGTACAACTGGCCTGTGAGGTACCGTTGGATTTTGAATATGTCAGTTGTGGATAGTAGGTGACCAGAGGGAATAATGTGAGCGACCTCTCTGGAAAACAATGTGGGGCGCGGAGTGTTCTGGATCCGAGTTTACATCAGTAAATCGTTGCAGATTTTGTCAATTAACACCTGAATGCAATGTTTAAAAAATGTATGTTAAGACGTCGGCGGGACGGATTAGCAAATGGAACTCGGATGAAACAGTCGTAAGGGCGATGACTTTTTCTCTGCTACTGAGAGCTGTGTAGTTTGTACATATCTCCGCTTTCTGAAAGTATGCACAGCAGGAAGCGGTGAGAATAGCAAACCTGCCTCCCAAAGCACCATGTCCCAGCCGGCGAATATCGAACCAATATTTCGAGGACGATCACGGACGTCATCTTCGATTGGGCATTCTCTTTTCAATGTCCAAACACACAGTCATCCAGCCCAGCCCATGCTGCGCAGAGCCGATTTCCAGCCGATTCCCATTATCCACAAAAAGATCGGCTTTTGGAGAACTATCATATCAGGATTATCTTGGTATACTCAAATAATTTCTTCCAATCCCCATTCAACCCTCTATCCTACTCGATGCTAATTTTATACTCTGTATGCAAATATTTTCGAAATATCACGTGCATTTGTTGTATTTTCCTCCCCGTCCTCACATGAAACGATGTGCACTTTTTAAAATTTCAGTTCCCACCATTTATTACAGTGTCTCGCAGTTGCAGTTCAGCATATAACTCAATTAGTTATTTTTTTTAGTTATGATTCAGATCTAAACGAACTCGGACAGTTAACATAGATTTCTCGCCATATAGACGCCATATAGTCTGGCTTACGTTTTCCAGCATTCTTTCTTCTTCTTTAATTAATGATTCCCGTTTTAGGATCTCAAAAATATTACAATAAGAAGCCATACTGTTAGGACCTTAGAAGATACCCTGGAATCTGCAACCAGAAATTCCCTGTGGCCACAACTGAGTATGATACACCCCGATGAAAGTGGCGATGTTATCTCCCATTTCCTTGGGCTGTTGGGACAGAAGTAATAGGGTTTTGGCCGATCGCGGTAGACTTTTCGAGAAGTAATACGTGTAAATTGTGAGGAGAACACATCAATATTTGTTTACAAACTTGCGAGTGATCTCTTGCCTGACACATTATATTGGTGACAAACGTAAGGTAGAAATCAAGGAAGCGCCATTTCCTCCGGATCAAGTTCGCCTCGATTCGACATCACGAGATCTTAGGATGGATAACTAGGGCAGCAGCCATGCCACTCATTGTTATGGTGCAAGCTGTCCTCTCCCAGATGCGGGATTGGGCAGAGTAAACTGAGTACATGGGCAAACATTATTGTCTGAGAAAATTGTCGGTACGACAAACTGGAAGTGACCATCCTCGTAGTTTGCATTTAGACTTGCAGCGTTATGAAATTATTAACTTTTCCAGCCTATTCTGACACCCGCCAGATGATGCAGCTCGTTCCAATGTCGGTAAACATTAAGACAGAAACTGTTTCCAATTAATCGATGCTACCAATTCCCACACAGCTTCTCAGCTCCTGTGCGAACGGATAACGGACTTTCTGGGCTGTTTGCGAAAACCCGCCGAGTTCTCTGACTTCGGTCCGACATCGTCTGAAGCACTCAGAGACAGTTCTTTTGGGGGTCTTCACAAATTGGACAATCCAAGATCGTGTACTGGGTGAAACGATGTTGGAAAGGGGACAAGATTGCTTTGTCCAGCGAGTGTTCAGAATCCAGATTCCAAGAGGGCCTTGGGATGATCGTCCTGCATCTCCACAGAGTGCACATATCCCTTGGTGCTTATGCGCTCTACTGCCGCTGACGGCAAGCTCCAGGTGACGAGAAATGTCAGTAAGACATTGCTCCCGAGCAACCCCATGCCTCTTGCACACCATTGAAGCGAGAAGGTGGCGGCAGCACAGGGAATAAACGGGCCATATTCCTACGATAAATAGCAGCGAACAACGTCCGCGACACCAATGACCGTACTACTGTTTGGATGCATTTCCTGATGCCGAGCCGGAGTTTGCCCATCTGCATGTATGGCATTTCAGCACGGGTGGCGCGTATCGCAATCACGGCCCATGTAAAGGGTTTTCAAATACGGATGGAACTTTATACTGGAGGAATGTTATTGTGATCAGCCACCACACGAATGGTGAAATTCGCCGACGGCCTTGGCATTATGAGATGGTGACACTGGGCTGGCTACGTAAATTGCGGAGCCGTTGGAGATCGTGGCATCACAGAAATCCCAGGGGAAAATGGGAATCAGTCCGCACAAAATTTCTGGGGCGCGACTGGCTTCAATGTCTCAGGGTGGACTGGCAGCAGGTGTGTCGGATGTACCGTGAAAGTTTGAAGGTCGTATTGGCATATTTGCAGCAGTTATTCCAGGAAAGCACCCGCACACACTGGACAGCCTTCCCTCGGATAGCAGTCGACCAAAAAGCCGCACAACACTATCCTCAGGGCGGCAGCATTATCTACGCGTTGAAAGGTCGACTGAAAATTGGAACGTTTGGAGAATTTGGAAATCATCCAAGTGCCAGTAATGTGACAACAAATCAGACTGTGACCACCTCGAAAATCTCGAGGGCGATGCTCCGATAGTTCGAAACAGCCGGTGTCCACCTGGGCGCGAATCTGCATTTTATAAACAAATAATGTGGTCTATTTTGGCTCAGGGACGACAGGCATGGAGTGCACCAGTAGATGCTAAACTACAGGATAACCGGTAGCCGCCCATACCAAAGGATCTAGTAGAATTCTACTCGTTCTTGGGCCGTATAAACACTTACAGGCAGTTAATTCCGAACTTCACAAGAGTTCTGGTCCTACTGCCCCACTCTTTAAAGAAGGGCCAGCGGTGGCTTTCGGGCCTGCTTCAGCGGATTGCTCTCGGTGAACTGAAAAGACCACGATCGAACGCACATCTGTCGTCTCACTTTGACCCATGGAATCCTTTGTTGCTCACTTTCAATGCCAGGGCGAACGGAATCGGGGCTGGTCATGCACACATGGTGGACAATGGTACCGTGTGGTTGAGTGCGTTCCCTCACGCACTTTGGCGGCAAAATAGCGGAATTACTCTCAGATAGAGAAATAATCATTGGCACTTTGTTTGGCGCAAATAGGTTGCAATATATATGTTCGCACTGTATACAGACCATAAGCCCCGACGAGGTTCATGATAGGTGATAAGACGATTACCCCAGTGGCGTCCACTGGCATTCAGCATTGGGATCTCCTCTTCACGGTATTTAAGTATATTTGGGGGGGGGGGGGGCAGCACTGTGGCAGCACAGCTGCTACTTGGCGCGGAGATCTTAGGTTCCATCTTGGCTCTGGATTGCTTTCCGTGTGCAGTTTGCACACTCTGCCCTTGTTTATTTCGGTTTCGCACCCACATCCCAAAGATGTGCAGCGTAGGTGTATAGTCCACGCAGGTTTGCCCCTCAATGGGCAAGAATGTATTGGGCACTCTAATTTTCTTTTCAAAATGAGTATATTTTGGAGCATATGGAGAAAATCACCCCCCCCCCATAACTACCTCCTGCTGCCGACATACAAATAAATACCGCAATACCGTACGAATCAGACAAAGTCAACGTGAACAATACATTTTTTGACTCTTTACCCGTGACGGCCTTCCAGGTAAAGCAATTGACACAGGTAGATCTGCTGCTGACCAGACTCCGACGTATAGCGCGGTACGGGGCCAGCAACATTCCACAACAGAGGACCGAAGGGCTTTTCGCAAGAAAGTGGCAGAATCAGAATAGTGAAGGCATTTTGCTGTGTAGTTCCCAAATGGCGACCACTGAGCATAGCCAACGGTCAATATTGCAAGACCTCCGGAGGAGGCACCTGGTGTCTCTAAAATGAACATGTTGGCCCAAAGCTATGTCTCCTGTCAAAGCATAGTCACGGATATCGAGCTGTTCAGAAAACAGTGTGTGCAGTGCCAAGAACACCAAAAGTTCGGCCCGGCAGCTCCACCTCACCCGTGGGAATAGTCAGGCCTCCGCTTCCATGTAGATTTCATGAGGTATTTTCAGAGGGCGATCTATCTAATTATAATCGGCGCACATTCCAACCAAAAAGACAAAAGGGCCTGCCGCCAGGGAGCAGCTGAGGCAACGTTTTGGTGTTCATGATCTCCGGAGCTATGTGCATCAGACAGTGACACCACTCATACAAGTCCGGAGTCGGAACTTTTCTGAAACAAGATCGGGTCTGTTCACCCGTCATCAAAAGTGTTGGAGGGATGTTTATCATGTACATTCAAACTTCCAATGCAAAAACATTTCGCGGTTCCCCAGAAACCGTCCCACCCTTTGCATTTCTCAGCCAAACCACAGTACCCCGGGCTGACGCCTGCCGAACTTTTGATGAGACGTTGCTTGGTGACACGATTAAACCTCGTTTCTTTGTACGGTGTGGATAGGATGCACGGCCAGCAGTAACAGATCATAACGCAGTGCGTCCGCCATTAAGGAATTTGTTGAATAAGACGCTGTGGACATCCTGAGATTTCCAGACGCGAAGGTCTGGATTCCAGGAACAACAGTAAAACGGTCCGTGCCCATCTCCTGTACAGTGCATGCACACAGTACACATTTCTATTGATACGTTGGCATCTCTGGAGCCGCGCATAATATGTACCTGATGACCGACCAATTCCAGCGAAGCCGTTGGCGCCCGTATCTCCGGAAGATCTGCGGATGATGTCCAATGATGCGGCTCAGCATTCTGAGTCTGAAATTCAAGAGGGCTGCACATTCGAACATGGAGGTGTGGCCTGCTGAAGTCGACACCGGTCTGGGGGTGACTGCTATGCCTTAGCCAGGGGAATCGCGCAGACGTTCAATCATAAAACGACACTTCCCCGTCCGGTTTACACCTCAGGGACCGGCTCGTGGAGGCTCGATAGATAGCTCCATGAAAAGAGGTCAAATGATCTTCCCCTAACCGTCTATGTCGATGACGTATCGATTTTTTTGTGGAGCGATAGTTTAACACGACAGGAGACCCAGGGATCTGCATCTTCAGTGTCCCTGTGGCCTCACCGACTACGATTTACCCAGTAAAGGACGGCAGGGCACCACATCGCATTTTCCGGGACTGCTGGGACATAAAAACCAGATCCGATGACGGTCGGATGCGTGTGGCTTTTCGAGGTGTCGGAGAAGCAGACTGTGAGGAGAATTATCCGAAAAGTCTCGACAGCCATCGCTTCCGTGTCGTCGCTTGCCTGACACTACATTCCATTGAAATACCGCTCCTGTTAGCTTTCAAACTGCAGACCTGATAATATCCTTTTCAAACAAAGGAAAATCTCATGCACTGAATGTGTGCACAAATGTTATACAGTGGTGACAGGAACAAAACATATATTCTGCTTTATCGTCGTCTTTATTTGGTGCATTTCTTAGAAATCACATGCATTAAATAACATGCACTGAAAGTACCTGTGGCGGAAATATTTCAGGTAGGATTGTGCAATGTTCTCTCAAGCTGAATAGCCGTGTTTACAATAATTCACTGACTGGAAGCGCCTGAACTCGAGGGGATAGTGTGTTAAGTACACTGCTCATGTTTGATGCGACGTTAGAGAAAACGTCAGAAGGGTAACATGGAACACCGATCCTTAAATATCCATTCTGTTGTTTGGTATGAAGTGAGAACAATATGCAAACTAGAGAAGAAATGCGCGGTCTTGGTATTTGTATTCCAAACAAAAATATGTATTGCTGAAACGAGAATAAAAATAAGAATAAGAATACTGTTAAAAATAAACAGTACAAGCAAAGGTGTTACTACATGAGGATCACCAAGGAAGTAGATACGTCTCACGAATTGATCTCGGGCACAGACATCATTCCTTGAATTCAGCGTTGCCCTTCTATAAGATTTTCAAATAGCTGGTTGGAGCTACAATCCTGTGCATTGGGAATACTCTGTTTCACAGCTGGCCACAGCTCCGTCTGTGAGTGCGTACCAATGGCTTTCTGAAATCTCCCCGGAAGCTCCTGCCCCTTTCTGAATAATGTAAATGTTCGATCCCTGGCGACATCCGTCTATTCACCCTTCCAGTGCAACTTCACCCTTCCTGTAAGATGGCGACCACAATTGCAAACATCGTCCAGCTGTGGCCGCATATAAGTTCAATCAACTCCCAAGTTACCTCCCTGCTGCTATAATCTATGCCTCGATTGATAAAAACAAGTGTCCCATATGCCCTTTTCATCACACTATTCACCTACCCTGCTGCCTTCTGAGATATTTGGACGAACACGTCAAGTTCCCCTTCTTCTTCAAAACTTCCCGGTGTCAACATATTCATTTCCAAAAATGTTTTTACTTCCAAAGTGCATAACTTCACACTTTTCAGGACTAAATTCGAACTTCCACTTTTCGACCCATTTCACCGTGCTGTCGATACCAATCTGTTAACCCAGGATACACAACGACCCTTTTGTCATTCGCAAACTTAATGCTCCTACCGCCACATAGCTATCAATGGTGTGTAGATAAACGACAATCAATAGTGGAAACAGCACATATTCCTGTGGTATGATATTGCAGTGTTCTTCAAACTTATTTTTCGGGGACACATTTTTACCAACCGACCAACATTCAGGACCTAATCCGGCCGACCTTCGCAGCCCACACCGGCCAACCTTCCTGACCCACGGCGGCCGAACTGTGTGACCCACCATTATCTCTTACCTTGTTTGCTGCTGAAAAAAATGAAGGAAATGGTTTTGGGTCCCTTTCACCCTCGTATACGCTCCACCAATGAAACCTGTTGGATAAAGGTGAAGCCTTCCTGTGTCGGAAGGTGGAGTCTCCATATGTCCAAAGTTCTGCATTTTTTCCTGGAAAATTTTATCAAATACAAACCGCTCGAACTTGCAAACAAAATGAACCTGAAATGAATAAAAGAAATGCAAAAAATAAAAATCAAATGATAAAAATTAATGAATAATCCCTCCACCCCTGAATATATAAAACAACAGCTGTGGCTTTTTAAAAAAGAAGCGACTGCACGGAGCATCTCGACCTGCGCAACATTGAAACATGTCCAATAAACAGAAACGGTGGAGGGTCAGAACTGGTGTGGCTCCCATATATAACAGGGCAGCTCAGAATCCGATTCAGATTCAGACTCTGGAGCGAAGCACTAAGCAGGGACAACTCCACATCATCCTGTGCAAGGCATAGCCTCATGCAGTTCAATCTGGTGCAGACAGCACACCTCTCCAGATCCCGAATCGTCACGTTCTTCCTAGAGGTGAAGGCAGGGTCGGTTTTAAGCCTATTTGACAAATTTTATCAAATTGGGCACCGCACCTTAAGGGGTCCCCGCGCCGGCGGCGACAGAGTTACCGTTTGAAGCCTTTTCTGTATTTTAACAGTCGCATCAGGTGAAAGAAGTTTTTCACAACTAAAACTGATTAAAAAAATAAAACTTTCATATTGTCTTTCAAAATTTTAGTATATCAAGCATTTAATGTTTTTTTTGGTTAAAGACGAGCATACTACACGAAATATAAACATACATATATTTTCACATTTGTAGAGTCGGGGCCCCGCCATAACTTTTCTAATTGGGCCTGCAATTCCTAGCGCCGGCCCTGTGCATGCCCGATCATCGGCGTGCATGCCCTTAGTTTTGTACATGTGTGTCGATGATCTGGCACTCGTACGCAGTGCGCCCGCATATTTTTACATGTTTGCGACCATTTTGATGGGCTTGCAGCCGCCATTATTAACAGCCAGCCGCTTTGGCTGTTTCGCGCACATTCGAGCGATCGAGAGTGCCACGACCGACGGCTCCGCGACCCACCCGACAACCGCCCGCGACCCACCAAAAGGTTTTTCAACGCCTGCCATACTGGATACTGTATTGCAGTCACTAAAGTAGCTGCCAGCCATTAACCTCTGTCTCATATGTCTAAGCTCATTTTGAATCCAGCTTAGCAAGGTACCTTGTATCCCATGTGCATCTGCTTACTTTATAAGTCTCCCATGTGGAACGTTTTCAAAGGCTTTGTTCAAATCGATGTAAAATATATCAACTGCACTACCCTCATCTGCACAGCTGCTTACACGCTCAATAAAACAATCACATTTGTTAAGCATGAAATCTCTCTGATAAAGCAATGCCCACTATTCCAGATTAAACCTGTCCTCTCCGATTGGAAAATCATTCTTTCCTTCATAATTTTGTCCAATACTTACCCTGCCACCAACGTGACATTACTGGTATGTGGTCCTCTTGCTCATTTCAGGAAAACGTTTTATACCCTTGCACCACTTTTGCTGTTCCCCTGTGCCCTGGTAACTCCAGCGAAGCCGGAGAGGAATTAAAATAAAAAAACAGACCATCTGAAGTCGCCTTCCTCGCCTGGGACACAATTGACCTGCACCTCCAGATTTTATGACTTTTACGTTTGCCAACACCTCGAATACCTTGCCACTTCTTATGTCTATTTGCTCAAGAACCTCTCAGTCTCCCTCCCCGACTTCTGTATGGACGTGCTCATTATCTTACTGAAGGTAGATAATGAATATCCGTTCAACAGCATACCAATGTTCTCTGGCTCCACCAACACATTCTCCGTTGCTCCATGATGGGTCCCACGTTTTCTCTGGTTATCCGTTTTTTCATTGAAAAACTCACAGAATATCTTGGCATGCCCCTACTTTGAAAAATAGCCCTGATTACCTCACCTAATTGTTTACTTAAGTTCCATCCCAGACGTTCTGTACTCCACTAATTCCTCCGTTGATCTTCCTACCCTTGTCCTTTCTGAATTCCCCATTTCCTTCTCACTGTGTGCTGAAAGTCCCTCGTTATTCATGGCTCCTTTTTCGTGCCACTTCCTCCTGTTACTCTTCAGGGATGATGTTGGACCAGAACCCTCCAGATTTCCTTTTGCCCCCCAATTCCCCCCTCCCCACACGCCTACACAAACTGTTCTTGTATAGGTTTCCCCACAAGTAAGTCTTTCCAGTCCATATTGGCCGGATTCTGCCTTATTTTAATAAATTCCGCTCTCCGTCAATCCAACAGCTTTCTTTATAATAGATTTCAATTGCACTAGGTTTTAATCGCGATCATTAAAATGGTCCCACACCTACTCATCAATCTGCCGTCTACCTTCATTGTCCAGAATTAGATGCAGCGTTGCACCATACCTTATTGGACCCTCTATATGTTGAACTGATTTTTGTTCCTGAATACGCTTTCAGAACGACACTTCAAGTCTTTAACACAGTGAATATCCCGATTATTATTTTAAAATTATTATTTACATACACATCTGCGAATGATGAAATGAAATGAAACGAAAATCGCTTATTGTCACAAGCAGGCTTCAAATGAAGTTACTGTGACAAGCCCCTAGTCGCCACATTCCGGCGCCTGTTCTTGTAGGCTGGTACGGGAATTGATCCGTGCTACTAACCTGCCTTGGTCTGCATTAAAAGCCAGCGAGTTAGCCCAGTGTGCTAAACCAGCAGTATGGAAGTGTTCTTCAAACTTATTTCCCGGGGACCCATTTTTGCCAACCGGCCATCCATCAGGACCCAACCCGGCCGATCTTCGCAACACACGCGGGCCCACCGTCGCAACCCACGCTCACCTACTGAACTTGTAAAATAAAAAGCTGCAACCGTTCTGAAAAAAAGAGTCCGCAATGCGCATGCGTGTCAGATGATCGCCACGCATGCGCAATGCGCATCCGCCAACTTAGTATCATTGATAACACTTCATCCAGAATGAAATGTATCTTTTTGGCAAGCCAATTAGAGCCTAAATCTGACAAAACACAAGCCACTATTTATCAAACCGCGATCTCCAAGATCGTAAAGCAAGATAATCAAAGAATAAGTGCTGATCGAATCCAAGCGAAGATTGGTGTTTTGGAAATGACAACTCTCATTGATTGCAATTGGAATCCAATAATCTTGGCAGCTTCGATATTGCGGAAGGAGGTGTACGTCCCATCGAGTATCTACCAACCATCTGAAACCTACATAAGCGTTCGAGCTAAGCATATTTTCCCCGCCCCACCCCACGTAACGTTTCCACAACGATGCCCGAAAATACCATGGCCAATCAACATACGCTGCACATTTTTGGACTGCAGGAGGAAACTGGAGCATTTGGAGGAAATCAACGTAGACATGGGGAGAATGTACAAACTCTTAAAGTTCATCTGACGTCGGAATTACACGCGGGCCCCCACTGCTTTGAGGCAGCAGTGCTAGTCACCGTGCCAATGAGCCGCAGATATGCAAGAGATTTAAGTGTTGAATCTCTTAAGTCAGGTAGAGCCGACAAACACGAAGGTAAATTCAGGCAGTGGAATGGAATCTTAAAATTATTATGCTGAAAGAACATACATAGACCATTGGACACGTGCACACAGGGAATGCGAGTTCAATATCTCAATGGATAAGGATGTCAACGTGACCACGATGCAAGTGCCACGACCCCAATTAGAAACAAATTTCCAATTCGACCATTATCGAGTGCAATTCCAATACACAATCTTTTAATCACAATATTATGAACGAGCGGCCATAGAGAACCAAATCAGTATCTTAACTGGATTTTGACTAAGTAATCATTTGATATTTCCATGCACATATCTGGTAAAATGTCAATGCAGATTACACAAAGAAAATAAAAAGCAACTATTGGGTGGTGAGACACTTTATTATTGCAAAGTTTTCCATATTAATTTTCCGCGATTACCCATCTTCCAAAGACGACCGACAAATATTTCTGACCTATTTGAGTATATTTTACGTAGCGCAACTACATCGGATAAAATCCGGGCAATTAGATACATGTGACCACCTGCATTACCTCAATGCAGTTAATTAGAACATGTTTCACATTGACACATGGATTCTTTTACGATCAGCTGTGTATTCTTCTTTTGAAGGTGATTGTTCAATAAATGCAGCGGATGCATTGGTTTTTTTTAAATCATGGTCAATAACATTGCTTTAAACTCCGTGAGCCGTTTCAACGGTAGTGGAATAATCGCCTTCAATCCTTTTTTGATGCAAATGCGAAATATATTTTGGACTGAACCAATGCATGTGCCGTGACTTAACTCCGACTGACATTGAATCTCGAATGAGGAGGCTTGCTTTCAAGAATGCACAATTGGTGTTCAACTGTTGATTTCTTTTCCGGTAATTTTTGCTTAGTATTTCAACAACAGAAAACTTGAGCACCTCGTTCTTCAAATGATGCCCTCCTTCTTTTATATTATATTATTATTACGCTGTTATGTATGTGGAGGCTAGCGCTAGCAGGGTGAAGAAGAAAAAAAACTGATTTCCTTCCATCAGCAATCCTTCCCTCAGTGTCCTTTGACATCGCGTAATTTGTGAAATTTGATACATTACACTTGGTCCGGAACTCCACATCATCTTTGAAAATTGTGAACAATTGCGGAACGAACACTTATCTCTGCGGCACACCACTAGCCATTGATCACCAACGAGAAAACACCCACTTCTCCCCACTCTTTGCTTTCTGTCAACTAACCAATCTACTATCAATGCTATTACATTACCGTAACGCCACACGCCTTTGTCTCACGCTGGTGCCTTTTGGAATATATTGGCAAATCGAGAAACAACACAACGGTTGGTTCACCTTTGACCAGCGTGCTTGTCGAATCCTCAAAGAAGTCCACTAAATTAGTCAAACATGAGGTGCCTTTCATGAAACCATGCTGCGTCTAACTATTGGGACAATTTCGATCCAGATATCTCGCTTTGTCTTGCTTAATGACAGTTTCAAACACTTCCCCACTGCATAAGTTAAACGCAATGGCCCGTCACTCCCTCTTTTTGTCTACCACCTTTTTCAAAAAGTGGCCGGACATTTGCTGATTTCCGATCTGCTGGAATCATCCCAGAGTCCTCCGAATTTTGATAAATTAGCACGAGCGAAATTGCTTTTCCCTCGTCACCCCTTTTAGTATCCTGAGATGCATTCCATCAGTGCCAGGAGACGTATATACCTAAAGCCGCATTAGCTTGCCCAGCATTCCCTCGTTAGGGATAATGATCGTCTGTAGTTCCTCACCTGTCATAGTCTCCTTTCCTTCCATTAGCATGTCACGCCCGCCCGCAGTGTTCAGATGATTGTAACATTTGCAAGAAGTCAGTGAAAGAGGGATAAAAGGAGAAAAACAAAAGGCAGAAAAGCGAATAAGAAAAAAAGATAGCTGAGGAAACCAAGGGAAAATATTTTGAGCAAGACAGACAGTATGAAAAAGACAAACGTTAATGCTCTGTGCCATGTTATACGGATCATTTGCGATAAATTAGATAAATTGATCGCCAAGATAGAAATAACTGTATGATCTAAATGCGATTCTGGAGACATGACTGAATGGTGACCAGTGATTGCAACTGAATTCCCGGGTTTTCAGTAGTTACGAAGGACAGACATGAAAGGAAATCTGGTGGCGTAACACTGTTGTTTAAAGAGGAAATTAACACAGTGGTGAGAGAGAATATCAGCTCTGACAATGTGGCGTTTGTGCGGGTAGAGTTGAGAAATTCCGAGGGGCACAAAACAGTTGTGGGTGTCATATATAGACCCCCAGAACTGCAGTGCTGAAATTGGGAATGACATTAAACGAAATTAAATGAAATTAAAGCATGCAGATTGGCCAAGAAAAATAATCGTTCCGAGGATATGGAGAAGTTTAGAATGTTGGAAAGAAGGACGAAGGGATTTATTAAGCAATGGAAAGTACAGGACGAAAGTAAGCTTGCAGAGAACATAAAGACTCACGCTAAGAATTTACAAAAGACATGGGAAGAGATAGAGATTGGAAAGATAAATGTAGGCCGCCTACAGACAGAAACAGGGGAATTCATGACGGGGTAAAAGAAAGGGTTAAACAATTGAATATTTTGGCCTATTCCCCACTTTTAACTCAGGTGCTGTCATCTTCAGAGATCCATAGATGTGTCCACCGACGTCCTACTGTTCGTAAATACTATGTCCTTCCGTTCATTGCCTCTGCCCCGCTACTATTAGACCTCCCAAAATGCATCACCTCACATGCACCGCGATTCAATTCCATCTGCAATTGCTATGTCCAAATTGTATGATGCTGTACATCAGTCTGTGGCCAAGTTCTTTCCTCCTCACTCACAACAACTTCAGCAATTGTGGACTCTTCTGCAAAGGTATTAACTCTAACGTCTGCCTCCAAATCCAGGTGGTTACTTATACAGCAAACAAATAAGGTTTATTGAGAGGGAAGAACTGAGGCAGGTCAACATTGGTAGATAAATTATGCTGAGAAAATTGATGGGGTGGAAGGCGGACAACTACCCAAGTCCTAGAATCTGCAACACAGATTGCTTATGCCAGTGCCTCTGGAAATATTGGATGCATTGGTGGCCATGCTCCCTGATTCTATACGCTCCGGAACAGTCCCGGCAGATTGGAGGGAGCTCATGTCACTGCACTATTCAAAATGGGAGGCAGAGAAAAATCAGGGACTGATAGATCAGTATATCTAACAACGGTAATTAAAAATCTTGAATCCATTACCAAGACCTTTATAGCGGAACATTTGGAAAGCAGGATCAGTCGGAGCCATCATGGACTTATGAAAGTGAAATCATGCTTGACAAATCTGTTGGAATTCTTTGAAGATGTAACCTGTTTAGTTGACAAAGGGGAGCCAGTCGACGTGTAATACTTGCCCTTTCAGAAGGCGTTTGTCACAGTTCCGTAGAAGATATTATTGTGCAAAAGTAAAGTGCATGGAATTGGGGGGGGGGGGGGTGGGGAGTACATTAAGGTGGATAGAAAACTGGTTGGCAGTGAGGGAAAAAATTCTAGGAATTAATGGGTAATTTTCAATTGGCAGGTAATTACTAGTGGAGTGCCACAGGAATCGCTGCTGGGGACCAGCAATTCACAACACATATTCATGATTTAGATGTGGGAACAAATTGTAGCATCTCAAAGTTTCCAGATGATACCAAGTTGGGTGGAAGGATGCGCTGTGACGAGGATGCAGTGATCCTCCATCGTTATGGGGCTTCACGGTAGCATGGTGGTTAGCATCAATGCTTCACAGCTCCAGGGTCCCAGGTTCGATTCCCGGCTGGGTCACTGTTTGTGTGGAGTCTGCACGTCCTCCCCGTGTGTGCGTGGGTTTCCTCCGGGTGCTCCGATTTCCTCCCACAGTCCAAAGATGTGCGGGGTTAGGTGGATTGGCCATGCTAAATTGCCCGTAGTGTAAGGTTAATGGGGGGATTGTTGGGTTACGGGTATACGGGTTACGTGGGTTTAAGTAGGGTGATCATTGCTCGGCACAACATCGAGGGCCGAAGGGCCTGTTCTGTGCTGTACTGTTCTATGTTCTATGTTCTATGTTATCTGGTCAGATAGGGCTAGTGGGCAAATCATCGTCAGATGCACTATAATTTGAATAAGTGTAAGCATTTCCACTTTGGAAGCAAAAACAGGAATGCGGATTACTATCTGAATTGTTGTTAATTGGGAGAGGGGAGTGTACAGTAGAGCGTGGTTGTCCTTGAGCACCAGTCGCTGAAGGTAAGAGAGTAGGTGCAGCAGGCGATACATGAGGCTAATGGTATTTTGGTCTTCATTTCGAGAAGTTTCCAGTGCAGAAGCAAGGCTATGTTGCTGTAAATATACAGGGCCTTGATGAGGCTACACTGAAAATAGTGTGTGCAGTTTTGTTCCGCTTTCCCCAGGAAGGATGTTCTTGATCTTGATTGAGTGCAACAAAGGAGTACCTGACTGTTTCCACGGATGGCGGGACTGTTAAATGTGGAAAGATTGTCTCGGTTAGGGTAGTCCTCGCAGGAATACAGAAGAATCGGGGGGGGGGGGCGGGTCTCATAGTGGCGTACAAAACTCTAACAGACTAGACAGGGTTGATGCAGCCAACATGTTACCAATGATTTGTGAGTCCAGAACGAGGGGTCACAATCTGAGGATTGAGGGTAAACAATTTTGGACAGAGCTGATGAGACATTTATTCGCCTTAAGAGTGGCATCCATGTGGAATGCATTACGACAGGAAGAAGTTGATGCTAGAACATTGAATATATTCAAGAGGCGGCTAGATACAGCACTTGGGGAGAATGGGACCAAATGCTATGGGGAGAAAGCAGGATGAGCGTATTGAATTTGATGATGAGCCATAATCGTGATCAATGGCGGAGCATGCTCGAAGGACCAAAAGGCCTTCTCCTGCTGTTATGTTCTGTGCATCGATGTACGTATGCACATGTTAATTTTAACATAGGGTGGTGTTTATTACACGTCTCTCCCCGGTAGCAGGATTGTTCATTGTTTCCCGCTTATCACACACCGCTGAAATCAGCTTGGTTAAAGTCTCCTACCAACATGGTTACCAGATTCCAAGGTCTACTTATTTTAAGGCATACGTGGATCATTGAGAATCTGGGCGGAATGATGATGGAACACTGTTGAACTTGCAAAAGGAGAATAGTTGAAAAAGAAGAGTAAATAGAATGGAAGTGATTGGTTGTGAACAGGATCATTTACTCTCGACTGATTGGCAATATACGGTTTGCCAGTAACCGCTTCAGAAAACACTTACAAATGGCTTGGAATTGAAAAGACTGCACATCGACTTTGCATCCCTGCAGGTCTACAGGATTGCCAAGTGAGGACAACCGGAGGAATAAAATAAATAAACGTATCGAGCAGTTCGGTTTTGAAACACTATATTATGAAACATGCTTTCTATAAACTCACCGCATGATGTAATCCATGATAAAGTGTTGATTCGCAATACAAATAAGGGAAACGTTTTGAAAAGTCAATTCATTTGTAAATAAGATAAATATATTGGAAAGTGCATTCACGATACTTTGCGATCAAAGTTCTGCTCACGCACCACACAATCTGCTGAACAAATGGCACCTTCGAAAGCATTAGCTAAACACGACTTTTGGTGTACTGTTTTCAGTGAAGTGAATGATGACGATGGCTGTTGAAGGGGAGTAACAATTTGCTTCCGCATCCAGTGTGATAAATATTTGAATGGAAGTTTACAAGATATGGTTGAGAAACTAGAATGTTAGAATTATTGCATCACAGCGGCAAATTAACAGCACATTCTGCGGCTGCACGTTTGTCTTTGTCTCTGTTCATCGTGATCATCAATCTAGAGTCGACACACCCTGGGCTCCTCTTTCCAAATGCACGTTTCATTTTGCCTCATTCCCGCGAACATTTTGAAACATGTAAACAGCTCGTCAAATGATCACTCAAACTCTGGCCTCTTCAGTGTTCATTAATATATACCAAAACTGTTAATAAAGATATACATCAGTTGAAAAGTTCATGTTCTCTGTAATTCCCTCTTAAATCAACTCATTATTATTTTTGGATTGTTAATTTAATGCACTTAAATTCTTCCCATCAACTTAACTTGGCGGCCTCTCGATATGTTCACTTCAATGAAATGATATCCATTTATGCAACACAAGTCATATGAAATTCACATCCGAACTTTCAACGAGGTTAAGATAAACTTTAGGCCTGCTGTTCCGGAGTTTTGAAATTGTAAGCATCTGCTCCCACATTATTGACATAATATCAGGTCGCTATTGTCTAATCTCCCTGCTCTGATATACTTCGGCGCCATTCTGTCGCGGCTGCAAAGTTCAACACAAGGAGAAGCACTTGCTGCTGGAAGTGAAAGATTTCCACATGTCCAGCTAATTTAAATCAAGATAGAAGCAGAGCTGTTAACTACTTGAATATATTTCAATATTTCTGAATATCAAATAGGAACTGTGTCGCCAATTGACTGCACAGCCTTCAAGGTCCTGAATTCGAGAATAAGTGGTCACTCATGGGTTGGGCTTGGATCCATGAGGGCGGGAGTGTTGAAGATCGGCTGCCCAAATGCAGGAAGTAATGAAATTTCTCAGGAGGTACCGCTATGCTTTTCCTGGGAGTTAGGCTAGATCAGCCTTCCATGATATGTTGGGGAGGGCAATACAATAGTGAACCAGCAACGAGGGAGATTCTCATTCTTTCAAAATGTTCTGGGAGATTGTTGGAGTGAGACACTGGGACCATGCACATAATTTAAATCGCATTTTTTAATGGATCGCCGCCCAGTCTAATTGTCTTTTAGCAGAGTGAACTTGCGGACAATTTCCGTACAATTTATTGCCAGTATCGGAGGATGTATGCTTAGAAAAGTGCATTGTAGGTGTATTTCAAGCTGCTCCAGAGCACGTAGATTTCGGTCCTTAGTTTCTATTTGTGCGGTTAATTGATGTTGAGACGGTTTTCAGCAAAGCAGTATTCAACGTGCCGGTCCATTGATTCGCGCTGTTAAAAATAAAAATGGATATTTTTTGTCAATTTCATATTCCCTAAAAAAACAGGTTATCCTACAAATGCCGCACTATTGGCGTTCAACCATTGACACCTCTGTTCGTAAACTCCTGGACCAGCCAAATGCTACTTTTCCAAACTATATAACTTTAAACTTCAGGAAATCACAGGTGAGGCAGGAACTAACTGGGTGATTTGACACATTACTGACGGGCGAAATGGAGATTGACAGCTGGATGTACAGCTGCAGTCATATTTGTGACATGACAATCTAGCATATTGAGGCACGGATATCCATGAATTGGTAGATTTGTAACAGAAAGCTTTGAATGTAATAAATTGAAGTGGCTGCATTCTTTCGTAATTAAATGCTGATATATATGTGGAACATTAAATTGTTAACATTCACACGATTGGAAAACGAATACGAGATTATATAAGCCAGAGTTGCCACTTCCTTGAGAGTTAAGCTCATGCAAGATCTTGAAATATGGATGTAATTGCTGTCAGTTTTGCGCTCTTACCTCTTTGTCGAAAAAAGAGCAGAGCTGAAGTGAAGTTGTATAAATAATGAAATAGTTGTTTTCTGTAATTGGCAAATCTGCAGGTTGCAGGTTGAAACTGCAAAGGCAAATGACACAACCTTGATTCATAAAAAGGGTCAAGGTAGCCCTGGTTACACAAGGTTTCTTATTCATCCTTCATGGTCGAACGATTAGAACTTATCTGTATTTTTGAGTCGCTGCAGTTCATCTGGTGCACGTGGGTCCACCCGCTTGGTAGGGAAGAATTTCCATCCAATCATAGTAATGGAAGGGCTATACAGTGTTAAATCGGGAAGATGGATGCCAGGGACTTAAAATTCAATGGGATGCTGATCAATAAGTCAGTGCCACACTTGACTCTGGAGTTGGTACCTTCGCGAGATTGGACAGTGCTACCTCATTAGCGTTAGAGAGCACCGGCATTGCACGATATAGCTGGAACACACACCTGAGTCTTAAGTCGGTGTTTTGTCGAGTAAATGATTGTGGGTGCGCTGCCACTCAGGCAGCCTCCTTTGTTTGGAATGTACCAATCCCCGTCTGCTGAAGCTTTTAATCAACACGCATTTATTTTACTTCAGACTCGTGCACTGTGGTTTGTGCACAGAATCCGGGAGGAAGGAGTCGTGCAAATCGCCGCAGGATTCTAGCCTCTCGACTTCACTTATAACTGCAGATTTAGACAGTCGCAGATTTCAATTTCTGGTCAATGTTAACTTTCAGAATGCTTTATTCAAGTGAGGTTGTGAGACACTTAACATTGTACATTTATATTTTTATTTTATTCATGGTGTTTAGTTGCGCATCAGGATAATAATTTTTGTTAAATTTTTATTATATCACTTCCATGCCCACTTTGTACTCCCCAGAGCTGATAAAGAACCAAGGTGGTAATTCGAAACGCATGTTTGCAATCTTCTGTGTTACGTAATAGTGTTCTGCGTTGGCTATCTTTTTGTTATTTGCAGTAAATTCCAAAACATCTCACTGGCCAACAAGAACTCAAAATTCTGAAGGCCCCAAATCATTACCCATGGCTAAAATTTTCATGCCAACAGCTTTGATGAACGATTGTGTCGCCACAATGAATAAGGCGGAATTTCACATAGGCTTTGCTGTCGCTATCTGTGGGTATTCTAAAATGGGTTATATGTTGATATGCCTCAGTCTACGCATATCACCACAACATCCAAACTCCAAAACCCAGGACTTTGCCCCGCCCTCCCCGACTGTATCCTCGACTTCATATCTCGTGGACCACAATGTCGTAAGGATCAGCATTGGCACACCCTCGAATATAATTGTCAATGCTGGGACACTGCACGTTTTTTATTAACCCCCGCATATACTCATAAGACACACATGATTGTGTGGTAAAATCCAGCTACAATTCCAACTACACGTTTGTTGGTGACACAACCGTTTTGGGTCGCATCACAAATAACGATGAGTCGGAGTAAAGGAGCGAGATGGCGAAACAAGTGGCATGGTGAAATGGCAAATATATCTCCCTCAATGTCAACAAAGCTAATGAACTGGTCGTTGATCATGGCGTGATGTGGATAAAACAAGCCCTTCCCATGTCAATGTCTTTGCATCTACGTTGTGTATTTATCGGACGTCTATGTTTTTTATGCATGGGACGATCTAGTATGACTGTAGTATGCCATGGAACGATACTTTTCACTGTACCTTTCTACACATAAAAATAAATATGAATCTAAATCTATCTACTCCTCCCACAATTTTTCATACATCTTTCAGATCCCAATTAGCCTTCTCTCGTCCACGGAAAACAGAGCACGCTCCTCTGTGCTATGCCCCTCTAAATTTCTTTGCCTTTTCCCCACCTTTCACTCATGTGCTGCCACCTTCTGAGATCCATGAGATCCATTAATGCCCTATTTTCGTCAAATCTATGTCCTTCCGCTCATTGCCTGTGCCTACTCCCATTTGACTTCCCAAAACGCATGCACCGCGATTCAATTCCTTCTGCCACTGCTCTGTTCAAATAGTAAGCTGATCAGTATCAGTCTGTGACCATGTATTATCCTCCTCACTGACTACAACGCCAGCAATTGTGTTGTCTTCTGCGAAGTTAATAACTGTCACTTCTGCCTTGAAATCCAACTGCTTACTTATAAAACAAACAATATGTGCCCAATCAAAGATCCCAGTGTTGCACCGCTGGTCACAGAAATCTAATCGCGAAAATAGACCACCGTCAAATTCCTTTGTACCCTATTCACAAAGATTGTCTTTAAGTCCAATTTTCCAAGTGCCTTGGATCCGGTTGGCTCCACCTCGACCACGACAGTTGGCTACTGACGTATGTTTATCCTTTGGTCCCTAATGGACATCGATCTTTCACTCATAATCGTGGAGCTTGTGATATATTTCCAAAATGTCTTCAGGTTTTCATTATTATTCGTTGGCAATGATATACCCTGGCCCTCGTTACTGTTCTACTTTATTTTTAAACAACCATCTACCGTCTCCATAAGATTGGAGCCCCCACCGGTTTTCACTCCTCTCTGCCTGCCACAGGTTTATTCTATTTTCTTTATATCCCTTAATATTCAGTGGCCTCTGCACTTACCCTTGCTTGTCACTCTCACAGGAACACGTTGGTCCTGAATCACAACCATTTGAATATGTTGACTTTTGAAACACTCTTTGAAAAGTCTCTAATAATCCAATCTAATACACCAGCTAACCTTCTAATCCCTGTCCATCTTCGACAAGTCACAAGGGAGGAGGTTAAAGGCATACTGTTCCCTTGCCTGGGTGAGTGCAGCTCCAAGAACACACCAGATGCCCGATACCATCCAGGACAAAACGGACTGCTTAATTGCTGCAAATATTGGGCTCAGAACATTGAGCGAATGCGCTGTTTTCGCCTGAATAATATAATGGGGGGGGGGGGGCAGACAAACAGTGAACCGCCTCATGGTTTGCAGTTCAGAGACCTGCAGCACTTTGATAAATTTAAGTTTATCCTACTCACATGACACCCACCAGCTTTGGGTGCTCGCAACACATAACGGTCAACATTTTGATTCGAAACTTCTGTTAATTTTTCGCGGTCTTATGTCCACACTGCTTCTCAGCGCCATTGCGAACGTACAATTGAATATCTGGTACGTTTGCGAAAACCCGCCGAGATCTGTGAGTTCGGTCTGACATTGCCTGAGGCACTGAGAGACAGTTTGGTTTGGGGGATCAGAGATGAGGCAATCCAAGAACGTTTACTGGGTGAATCTAATCTGGACCTGAAGAAAGGAAACTAGATAGTTTTGTCCCGGGAGGGCAGACAACATATTCTGGAACCCCGCCGCACGAGCGGGTGTGGAGTGATGACATTCCATGCTGTCCGTCCGCACTCCCGCCGCAAGCGGCCAAACTCTGGAAGACCAGGACCGACGGCAACATTTTCCTGTTAAGGGGTGCAATGGTTCTCGCACGCCAGACATCTCTGACACATGGAACAAACGGGCCTGCAGCAGAGGGAGTCAACGTGCCACATGCCAGCGACAAATTACACCAAACCACTTCCGCCATCCCATGGCCATACCAGAGTTCGCTCGCATTTCACGATGCTGAACCAGATATCGTGGTTCTCCTCAGCATGAGTAGCGACGAATCGATGCCAGTTACAATCTAACTCAACCGTTTCCGGATATGGATGGAGCTCGATACTGTAGGAATGTTTCCTTTGTCAGCTTTGCAGGTATTACCATATTCGCACAAGGTCTTGACATTATAAAATATTGACGCTGGGCTGGTGACGTTTGCCATAGAACCTTAGGAGACCGCGGGTACCTCAGATGTCCCCGGAAATACGGGGCTCAGTTGGCAAACGTACTACCAGTAGGAGTAAAGGTTTGGATATATATGTGCTGGGGCATAACTGGTTCAGAAATCTCCGGGTAGACTGGGAGCAAGTATGTTCAATGAGCACGGACAGGTTGGGTGCGGTATTGCCACTTTTCCCGAGGGTAATCCAGGATTGCATCGTGCGATTTGAGCAGACTCTGCCAGGATATCATTCGACCCAGAGGAACAACCAAGCTATTTCAGGCTCACCTCACGCAACGCTTTAGAACCAAATATCGACACAAAACTGGACCGGGTTCAGAAGTTTTGATTGGCTCTTTGGGTGCAATTTGCGGATTCGGCTGTGCCGGCAATGCCGTTTATGAAACCTAATGTTCCCATCCGCTGTTGCAGAGATTATAAAGTGTCCATTAACCGATCATCCCGTCTGAATAGTTAGACGGCCAAATATTGAGGACCGATAATCAAGGCTCAGCGGAGGACAGACATTAACCAAGATCGAGAGGAGCCACGCGAAAACATACAAACACGTAAAGGGGGTTGTATGAGTACACCAGGCTGTCATTCAGAGCCTCTTCAGTATTTGCCATATTCCAAAGAGTGATGAAAAATATCCTTGTGAAGATTGCTACAGGTTGTAGTCTATGCGGATGAGGTGCTGATGAGCCCTCACAACAGCTGGGACCACCTGGAAAATCTATCGGACACGCTATGTCAGTTCGAAGGAGCCTGGGTCCAGCTCGGACGAATAGTCTATTTTCTCTACAAATCAGGCAGTTTTTTTGGGCTCAGGGTGACTGACATGGACTGCACGCAGCAAACGCTAAAGTACACGCCATTCTGCAGCCGCCCATAGCGAAGGATCCTGCAGAGCGTTCTTGGGCCTCGTAGGCTCAAACGTAAGTTCATTCCGAACATGGCGACAGTGCTGGCCTCAACGTAACTGTTGTGAAAGAATCGGCCAGCGATGGTTTTGTACCCACAACAGCAGGATGCTTTCAACGAAGCGAACGGACGACCGCTGTCCTCACAGCTGCTGACTCACTTCAAAGCATCAAATTATTCGTTGCTCACTTGCAATGTGTGGCCCTACGAAACCGGGGCTGGTCTTGCAAACACGATGGTTTAGAGCCGTTCATTGCGTACACGTTTTCAGATGGAAAAAGTGTTTAGTGAAAAAAGATGCCTCACCATGTCTTTGAGCATGCATTCGACGTGTGTACTGACCACAAACCCCTACTGAGGTTGTACAAAGAGGAAATTACTGTTATACCAGTGAGTCTGCCCGGATTCAGCAATGGACTTTCCTGTTAGCGGCATATGAGTACGTTTTAGAGCATCGAACAAGGCGAACGTCCCCGCTTAACTCTTCCCACTGCCCACCTTTATGCCAAGGCCGACAACATCGGACGATGTACGCACGAACTTACATTTCGCGGTCTCTTTAACAGTGACAGCGGCTGAAGTAAACGTATGAACACAGTTTGACCCACTGCTGGCCAGGGTCCACCACATAATGTTGTACGAGGCCCAGCACCGTGCCCTTACATGCGATCTTGAGGAATTGAACAAACGAATGTGTTACAAAATTGGATAATTAGTTGGGATAATGTAGAGGATAGACCCGGGTATTGGAGCCGGAGAGTAACTTAATGAGTTTATCAGGGAATGAACAAGGGAACTGAGCAAAGCATGGTCAGGAAGGGGGATGGGCAGTTCCTGGGACGAGAATGCTGAGTGAAAGCCCCCCCCCCCTTCTCCCCCCCCCCCAGGGCTGAATAATGTGAAGTAAGACAATCAGGGTATATGGCCAGGCCAGGAAGTGTATATGGATAGCCTATGGGAATCTTGCATTCATTACTGTTGCCTTATTTGGTCGTATGTGAAACTTGATGCAACTTGAATGTATCTGTACAGAAATGCGTTGTGCTTTTTGCTCACTCGCTGTTGAATGTTGTGGAGACAGTGGTTGTTTCCTGTGCTTTTAGTAGAGTGAGTCACGCCAGCTAGCTGGTTAAAATAAACAACAATTTTTACTTGCAGATCCGTCTCAAATTTTAAATCAGGATTGTCATTTGGTGCCGAAACACAGGGCTTTCCAGATGATCACCTCTCATCTGCGAAATCAGAATTAGACTGATCTCGGACAGGCAAGAAGAAATGGGCCCACGATTTGACAAGCTGGAAAATGGCCATGTCGTTTTTCTTCTCTCTCGTAGTCTGATTGCAGTCTGATCAGTCGCATTTGATCATGTAAGATCGCCTCGCCGAAATCAAAGGTCAGTCTGGCAGATTAGAATAATTCATTTCATTCGATGCAGGTACGGCTGAGGTGTGTAACGTAACTGAGGGAATACGGGGTAACAATTCAACTAGTGACTGAAGGAATGTTGCCTCGTACGTCAGAGGCATGTGAGTTGAAAATTAAAATTGGTTATGTTAAATTACACTTTAATTCGATTAAGGTCTTTAACGGGTTGAGGGAACGTCACAGAGAAAATTCACTTAACACCGCTGATGGAATGTTCTGGAGACAATTCAATTCCGTACAATTAAATTTGGCTAAAATTGCTGATATTAAATTACACTTTAATTCGGTTAAGGCCTTTAACGGGTTGACTGAATGTCATAGAGACAATTCAATTAAGACCGTCGATGGAATGTTTTGGAGACGATTCAATTCCGTACAATTAGAATTGCCTAAATTAAAATTTTATTCTTAGGAATATGAGTGAAACAACGAATTGGGAGATGAATGGCCACGAGGGAAAGCGAGAAGTTTAGAAACGTATCGGAGAGCTCTCAGGATTTGCTAAAATTATATTGTGGTTTCTTTGCAAATTCAAACTTTTATTGTTCGGTTGTTTGAGATGAATGGAAGAAAAATGCTTTGTATTCCTTTCGTTTGAATGGAGATCTCCAGCGAATGAATGAGTGTGTTTAATAAGAATTTGTGAACATCCTCTGGTATCCCTAGTTTTTAAAATGTTGTGTTCTGAAAAACGAAGGTGCACATCAATTAGGTGGAGCAAATACACGGCAGTTAAAGTGAGATTTAAAGCCGGTTAGGTATTTGAATTTTTTTTTTTAGAAAATCAGTTATAATGATTAACATTGTGGGATTTAATTAGGACACAATTCTCAGGAAGTAAACAAAAAGCGAAATCAGAATCGATCAATTGGAATTTGTAAATGATTAGTTTGAACTCGGCACAGTCCTGGAACAAAGGGACATGGATGAGTCTGAGGCGATGGAAGTTATATAGCAAAGCTCCACCGGGTCCTAGTGGCCGCTGCCTTGAAAGAGACGCGAGGTCAAGAAATGAAGTTTGGAATGTGGACTACATTGCAAATGGAGCTCCAGGGAGTAAAGCAATGGGACCTGAGCTTGGATTGGGGATATTATTTGCAGTATCGCGCGCGAAATTAGAATCTGCTGGCAGGAAAATATTAATAAAATTGATGCATAGGGGCCTCACGGTAGCATGGTGGTTAGCATCAATGCTTCACAGCTCCAGGGTCCCAGGTTCGATTCCCAGCTGGGTCACTGTCTGTGTGGCGTCTGCACGTCCTCCCCGTGTCAGCGTGGGTTTCCCCCGGGTGCTCCGGTTTCCTCCCACAGTCCAAAGATGTGCAGGTTAGGTGGATTGGCCAGGCTAAATTGCCTGTAGTGTAAGGTTAATGGAGGGATTGTTGGGTTACGGGTATACGGGTTACGTGGGTTTAAGTAGGGTGATCATTGCTCGGCACAACATGGAGGGCCGAAGGGCCTGTTCTGTGCTGTACTGTTCTATGTTCTATGTTCTATATAAAAACCAATTGGTAACTGTAGGAAATCGTGAAAGCAAAACTAGGAATAGAAACAATGATACAGGGTTAATCAGCACACAATTCAGGCACACAATTCCAGGAAACCGACACAGGCCTTAAATGCTTATCCGCTAACCCGAGGTGCCAAATGCGAGCTGGAGATAATGACCAAAGAGTTAGAACAGCAGGGAGCAGACAGCTTTTCCCCTCGGCACTAAACATTGTGCATAGTGTAAATTGCCACAAGGATACGTTAATTCCCCGAACCACTTCCAGGCAATAGTAAGGGAGCTGGTTAAAATGATTTGGCTTTAGTTAATTAGTTAATTAGTTATGATGATCAGGGGGACACATGTTAAAAGAGTGAACAAAATTATTAAATCATTAAGTGAAGTAGGATTTAAAATAGGGGTAAAGAAATGCCAGATTGGCAGGAGCCAAGTCGACTATTTAGGGTATTGAGTGTGAAAGGAAGGTAGGGAAGCCAGTGTTCGGATGAGAGAGAAAGTTACTAGAATCACAGCGCCCATTTCATGAAGTGGGGTTCGGCAAATCATGAGAAATTTGGGGTATTTGAGACAAGTAGTGGAAGACTTTAATCTTTATGCTGGACACACTTATGAAACTTTGGAAAATGGATTTTAGATGGACCAGTGAAGCGCAGTTTGGACTAGTTAAACACAGTTGGAGCAACATCCGGGCCATTAGAGGAGAAACATGAAGGCACGATTTGAGCATTAAATTTGATCTGAACGCAAATGGATATGGGATGGAGCTTGCTAATCATAGTACTCAGGCACCGATCAAAATTCAATAGGAAATTGGGCAAGGGCTGAATAAAAGTTTTCGGACATCGCAAAATGTCTGGCAGCCATAACAAAAAAGGAATACAGAGGGTTACAACTCAATTTTAGAATTGACAGAGTTAACCAAGAGACAGGTTTGCCAGCAAGGCGTGAATACATCTCGATGGGAAAGATAGGAAACCATTCTTTCACACCCTGCCTTAATCTTTATTCATAACATTAAAAAGGGACAGAAACTTGATAAATCAGTTAGCAAAACAGAGTTGGTATATACAGATGGTAGTAAAGTTAAGGAGGACGAAAACAACCACAATGAGCATCCATTTTAAGCATTTCGGAAAAGAAAATGGTGGAGAAACAGGGAGTGGCATAGAAACTGAAACACCGATGGAGGAATGGTCATGAGAGTATCCAGGCCCCCTTTTTCCTGGGAGCAGCAAAAGTAATCTGTAATTTTTCAATCACAGCTGATAGAAGCACTGGGGAAGTTGCATGATACAATTGGTCCCCTGTTTAAAATGATTCATTATGAACATAATGAAAGATCGTGTCCATGGTGCTGCGCGTCCTGTTGCCTAGTAGTTTGGAAAAAAGTAATCATATGAAACCTAGGAAAATGACAGATACAGCGTAGTCAGACGATTTGATATTGCATTTCGAACGACAGAAAAGGGGAAATGGTTCAGCTCAAACAATACTGATGATTGAAGGTTGTGAAAACAAGATAAATTTTGACCATGGGATGGTGTGCTAAAGACAAATTGTAATTAATGTAGAGAAGACCTAGCTAACGACAAGTGATTGGGAAAGTGTGTGCAAGCTTGTGGACAAGTGACAAGCTTGTGGCATCGATTAGAGAGGGGTCACGTAGTTTATGCTGTTGGGATGACCTGCGGATATAAATTAAGCTTAACAGTGCCTCGAGACTGTATGACTGCAATGATGCCGTGCCAAAAGATAGATCATATCCCCCAAACGCTCGATCAAGGGATAAAGGAATGTTTGGGTGTGGGTGCCAGGATGCCACTGAATTGAAACCTGTTCGCAGCATCGATATGACAGATTATGAAGTGAAAATGTCATGTTCGGAATTTAGCTTTCAAAAAATCCTGTCACAATCAGAATTTAAAACATTGAAGTAAATGCAGTAGCAAGATTCGAAATGTATCAGGGAAAGTTTCGACCTTATTGAATCACTGAGTTAGCAAAAGAGGAACGGTGGCAATGGAAATCCGGAAGTTCTGGAGAGGGTACTTCTGGAACATCCAAACGAGAATACAAAGAAACAAATTAAGAAAGTGGGCCCTCTCCGCCTTTGTCCTGTTCATTTATGTTTCAGATGAAGCAACAATAATACAGATGAAAAACCTGAACAACACTCCGGAGGAGAATGTTTCGGACAGTATGGCGCAAAACTAATGCGGCAATTCGCTACATATTTGAGGGAATTAAATTACAGAGCCCGGAAGAAAAACCTTACGAGTTAGAAACAAATCAAAATATCAAATTATTAGTGAATAAGTGAAACCTCCAGTCAGACATCTCTTACTTCACATTCGGTGATGGATGATCTGTGGTCTCCATGAGGCGCGTATTACGCGGTGGAGTTATTATGGTCTCAGCAGACAACAGCGACTGACGAGCAAACCCCGTATTTTAAATGACAATAGTTTAAGAATCTTGGCAAGTTGATGCCACAAGGGGAGACTTGTAAACAATGCAGCAACCAATATAGCGCTGGAGAGTATAACAGTTATTACAGACGAAATGTCCTGTCCATTGTTACGGACTGTTATGTATGTTTTCAATTGATTAAAAGATTAACTGCATTAAATGTGCGAGTAGTGTTTTTACATAGAGTTTACAGTGCAGAAGGAGGCCATTCAGCCCATCGAGTCTGCACCGGCTCCTGGAAAGAGCACCCTAGCCGAGGCCAACACCTCCACCCTATCCCCATAACCCAGCAACCCCACCAACATTAAGGGCAATTTTGGACACTAAGGGCAATTTTGCATGGCCAATCCACCTAACCTGCACATCTTTGGACTGTGGGAGGAAACCGGAGCACCCGGAGGAAACCCACGCACACACGGAAAGAAAGACAAACAAGCAAAAAAATAATGCCAAGTATACACGTTATGCTGTAAGAAAAATGATAACGGACGAAAGTGGTTTGAAGAAAACTGAGCTATTGTCCCAAGTAAGCAAGGATTGGCAGATTACATGGTTCAGTAAAATTTTCGACGTTAGTGTAAGGAAGTCAGGAATAGAAACAGGATCGGTTGAAGCCCCTGCAATTAATAAAGCAAGGTAATCAGTGGATAATACATGATATCATAATTTACCATTCCAATGAGAAACTGAAAGCTCTTCCTACAAAAACAATCCAATGAGGGATAAAATACATTTTGGTCTCTGATGGACTGAGTTGTGTGCTGTTTCTAAGGGACATGAAGAAGGTTCTACGGTGCTGCTACCCCAAAGTAGTCAGATGCCTTGGACTTAGTGGAACCCACATAATAGCTATTGTGTTACCTTCCTGAGCGGCGACAGCTATGGTTCTCGGTGATTGAACTTCAGGAAAGAACAAGACAAAGAGTCTACCGACACTTGTCTGCAAGATGGATGCATTTAACATTAATTTCCGCGTGCAGTTTACAAATCATGACATGTGCACACGAATGACAAGGATCAGGGATAGCTGCTAGTCAGTACAACTATAAGAGGGATATAAACCCTACAGCAGGATTCAGCTCAGAGTCAGCTCTCATAGCTCGGTCATGGGGTTTTACCTGATGCATGGATTGATAATACTTGTTATTATGATTCTATACTGTATAATCATTGGATGCCTTAATATGTGTTGTAAGCTGGCTATGGCTCGGATGATGCCGATAGATTCGGTCCATTACCACACACCAATGTGACATCCCGTTACTCAGCAGAATTCTGCGAGAGGAGAATCCTGAGCACAGCTAGGGTTTGGACCAATAGGTTATCATGAAATGATAAAAGGAGGGAATGAGGAATTGAACAAACGAATGTGATACAAAATAGGATAATTAAATAGGATAATATAGAGGATAGGCCCGGGTATAGGAGCCGGAGATTAATGTAATGGGTTTGTCAGGGAATGAACAAAGGAACTGAGCAAAGCATGACCAGGAAGGGGGGAAGGGTATTTGCTCGGACGAGAATACTGAGTGAAAGGGGCCCCCAAGGGCTGAAGCATGTGCAGTGAGCCAATCGGGGTATATGTGCAGGTCAAGAATTGTATAGGGATAACCTATTGGTACCTTGCATTCATTACTGTTGCCTTATTTGGTCGTATTAATGTGAAAATTGATGCAACTTGAATGTATCTGTACAGAAATGATTTGTGCTTTTTGCTCACTCGCTGTTCAGGATTCAGGATACAATGTTTGTGTCTTCCCTTTTAATAGAGTGAGTCATTCTAGCTAGCTGGTTAAAATAAACAATAATTGATACCTGCAAATCCATCTCAAATTTTATGGAGACCACACTGACAGCAAAAGAATCAGGACTGTCAACCTGATGTATTTTACCATAAAAGTGGCAGAACTCAGTTGGTGAAGTGCATCCTGCTGTGGAGTTCCAAAGTGATCATCACCGAGCGCCGCAAAGGAGCAATACGACAAGCCATCCGGACGGGGAACACGGTCCTTCATGTGAAAATGATGGCCCGCAGCTATGACTGGTGACCCGGCATAGTCTTGGAGGTGCACACGTGGACGAAGAGATTGCGTCGTGCCAGGAGCACCAAATGCTCACCTCCACAACCGCCCCCCCCCCTGCCCCGCCCACCTCGCACCCAGCAGCTCCACTTTCCCATTGGAAACGACGCGCCGACCATGGGCATGCTTCTATGTAGAATTCACTGACTGGAAGCGGCCTAGACTCTCAGGTGTAGGGTGGTATATACAGTGCCGATGTTTGAAACGATGGTCGCGCAAACGCTCGAAGGATCAACTGGAACACCGATCCAAGAATAACCATTATGTTATTTGGAATAACGTGAGGAAAATATGCAAACGAGAGATGAAATGCACGGTCTTGTTTCTAGTATTCAAATAAAATAATGTTTACTACTTAAACGAGAATACTGTGCATAAAAATACACAATATAATTAAAGGTAGAATTCACGAAAATAATGGTACGAAAACAGAGTTTTTCCTGTAACTCGAGTGTAACTCCATGAGGTAACTCAAGAAAGTACTTACGACCAACGAGTTTCCCTCAGGTTCAGACATCTTTCGATCAATTCAGTGTTGTGCTTCTCTAACGTTTTCAATAGTTGCGTGTCGCCACGGTCCCTGTGCTTCGGGAGAGTTCTGCATCACAGTTGGCCATAGCTCTGTCTGTGCGTGCTTACTTCATCCATTGACATCTGAGAAACGAATCGGCTTCAATTATACACTTTTCCTGATGTTTTGTTGTCTCAGGGAGTCACTTTTAGAAAGACCTTTGACATATATGTGTGGGATGTATTCTAATTTCTCCACTTTAAACTTACATCTGCTAACGCGATTTGGATTTGGATTTCTTTATTGTCACGTGTACCGAGGTACAGTGAACAGTATTTTTCTGCCAGCAGCTCAAACAGATCATTTAGTACAAGAGAAGAAAATAAAATAAAAAGAAAATACATAAAAGGGCAACACAAGGTCCACAATGAAAATGCGTAGACACTGGCATCGGTTTAATCATACAGGAGTGTAGTATTAATCAGGTCAGTTAATAAGACGGTCATATAGGAGTCTGCTAACAGGGGTGAAGAAGCTGTTTTTTTATCTGCTCTAGCGTGCTCTTAGAATTTTGTATCTCCTGCCCGACGGAAGAGGTTGGAAGAGTGAGTAAGGATAGTGGGAGGCGTCTTTTATTATGTTTCCCGCTTTCCCCAGGCAGCGGCAGGTGTAGATAGTGTGATAAACTGGGCTGTGTTCACGATTCTCTAAAATTTCTTGCGGTCTTGGACGAGCAGTTGCCACACCAGGCTGAGATGCAGAAAGATATGATGTGTTCTATGTTGCATCAGTAAAAGTTGGCATGAGTCAGTGTGAGCATTTCGAATGTCCATACTTTCATGAGGAACTATAGGTGCTGTTGTAATTTTGTGGTGGTAGCGTGGAGGAGCTTGGACCAGGACAGATTTGGGTGATGTGCACTCCGATAGATTTGAAGCTAATAATCATCTTCACCTCGCTACCGTTTATGCCGACAGGGGTGTGTACGGTACTTTGCTTCATGCTGTCAATGATTAGGTATTTACTTTGCTGACATTGAGGTATAGGTTGTTGTCGTTGCACCACTCCAGTGGGTTCGATATCTTCCTATTGTATTCTGGATCGTCGTTATACGAGACCAGACCCACTATGACCTTGTTGTCAACTAAATGTTATATGGATTTTCACCACGTATGGCAATGCAGTCTTCACAATATTTTATACTTCTAGTGTTCCGGAATTCGTTTAATATATACATGTGTGTGTGTGTGTGTGTGTGTGCATTATCTTGCTTGTAAGCCCATTTGCGTTTGAAAACCACTTCAGAAACTGCCCGATCATCCATTCTCTTGAGTCCCATTCTGGAAACATTGCCTGATGCAAAATTAATGAATCCTTCTTGTATACTGTCTTTAAACATTTTCTTATTCTATTATAGGTTCATACGTGGGTGTTAACGTGTATGTTTCGTCACGGTGTCAACTAACATTACGAGTTAAGTAATGTGTAATATGTCATACATCTTGAAAAAAAGAATACAAACACTCTGCCAGAACATTAATTACGGAAAGAAAATTTAGTGTAATCGAGGGAAAGTGAGGCTTGTTGTTATCGTCTTAAAGGTAATATCATCTACAATAACGTTGAAGGCAGATATGTCTCGAAGTGTCCAAGCTCACAATTCGATTATTGTTGTCTATTAGTCAGAGCAAAGAATTGATCAGACGAACGGCTCTTTTTAAGGTGTCTGTTTGCATCTTTTTCTTTCGCTCCAGCTATCCTTTGTAAATGCACGTGTGTGTGTGTTCTCATATGAATTCAGCACGTCCATTCATTTTGCGCGTTATCGTACTGGTGCACTGTTTGGGATGAAACTGTGTCACAGCGTTTTCAGTATTTCATGGTCCCACCCATGGGGAGGTGGAACCTGTATAAACTGGGCAGCTTACAACTACGCAAACCTAGACATCTCTCTCAGCGAGCGTTTGATACTCTAGTTGCTAATCGTTCAAATTACCCTGGAAAAGGGTATAGGAACCACGGAAATGTGATACCTGAAAACGAACAGTAATGAAATAAAGCGGTGTAAAATTCAAAAACGCTGGAAGTATGGTTACAAAGAGATCCAAACTGAGAACATACCATTCAGGGATATCAGACCTTTCCGATGAACAGAAGAGAAATATGCTGCTGTTGTTGCTCTGTTGCTGAGAGCAGTATTGAAGAAAGTTGCGTGAAGTGATCTCGACTCGGAAGATGTGGAGTCATTCTGGGGAGAGGTACCAATCAGCAATGGAAATAATACATTGCTTGGAATAGTGCATGGACAAACCCAAACAGTAGACAGAATTTTGGCACGGCACCAATCCATAATTAATCAAGCATGTAAATAGTTTAAAACAGTAAATATGGGTGACTTTCATCATCATGTTGATTGGAATAATACGTTGTACAGTGCACGTAAAACTTTCAATATTTTGTAGGCGGCGGGATATAGTCTCTGAGGAGAATTGCATCAAAAGCAAAGGGTACAAAGCAGGATTATGCGATTGAGTTGGATGATCAGCCATGGTCGTAATGAATGGCAGGACAGGCTGGAAGTACCAAAGGCCTCCTCCTGCTCCTATCTTCTATTAATCTATGTATAGACGACATGAAATGTGCAAAGTGCAAGAGCGATCGTTCACGAAGAGCAATATGCAATGGAACCAATAGGGTACGTTGTATCTGTTAATGAGTTATGAGTCATTTTTAATGATTGTCCACCGTTAATAAAGGATCTGGATCAGCGCAGGTTGGGAGGGCTGGAGGGCCTGTTCCTGTGCTGTAATTTCCTTTGTTCTTTGTTCCTTTGTAAAAATGAGCCTAGGTTAAATAGTGATCATAATATTATGGAATTTGAAAATTCATTTTTATAGTGTAAAACAAATTTGATAACCTAAGATGAAGAGAATTCGAATGGAATGAACATAGAGATCGTGAAGTGGAAGGGTCAGATAGTTTGTAAAAGCAAGACAATACATTAGGAGTGACAGACATTAAAGGAGGTATTGCATGACTTCCATCAAAATATACACAAGTAAGGAAAATAAGTAAGAGAAATGAATTAATCTATCATGGCAAACGAAGGAAGTTAAAGAGAGTATTAGGTTGAATTAATAAGCGCACATTCCATTCCACTGTTTGTTTAATGTCGCCTCATGAAATAAAATATTTACAAAGTAATACAGTGCTGAAGAGGCACTTCGGCTCGCAGAATCAGCACAGATGCATATTAAACATCTGAGCTGCGACATCATTCCCATAAGCCTTGGCCTTGACGTGCTTTGTGCTCATCCAAGTACTTTTGAAAATATGTGACGCGAAACGGTCTACCACCCTCGCAGGCAGTGAATTCCAGACGGCCTCCACCCTCTGTCTAAAACAGATTTGTTTACCGCAATTCTCCCCAACCCCTCCGGCCCCTCACCTTGAACATGCATCCAGTCGCAACTGACCCTTCAACAACGGGGAATAGCTGCTCCATTTCCACCATGTCCATACCCCTCATAAAATTGTAGCCATCGATCGGGTCGTCCCTCAATTAGTTTCTACCTCAGCGAAAACAAACCAAACCTGTTCAATCTATCTTCATAATTTTAATGTTCGGTGCCGGGCAACATCCTGATTAATTGCCTCTTCAGCTCTCCAGTGCAGCCTCATCTTTCTTGTATGGTGGTGTTCAGGATTGCAAACAGTACTTCGGCTGTGGCCTCAACTAAATTAGATAAACTCCAACATGACATCCTTGCTTTCGTAATCAATGCCATGTTTTTTCAAGAAACGGTACACAAATGCATTTTTCTCCGAACTATTCACTTGCCCTTTTGCATTTCGATATCTATGGACGGAAACGCCTACGTCCCTTTGTTTTTCAGAGCCTCCCAGTGTCAGTAGGTTATCTGATTTCTTCCTTGGTGCATCACCTCACACGTTCAGACTTAGATTACATCTGTCGCTTTTCTGGCCCTTAGGCCATCCCACCATTATCTTCATGTAACCCCAGACACTCAACCTCAACGAGATTCACCCGGCCAAGCATTGTGTCGTTTGTATAGGAACGATCCCACCCCACCTAATTGTCAATATCGTACATATAAATGGAAATCAATAGTGTGCACAGCTCTCCCTGTTGTCATCCACGAGACACTGGCTACTAATCACGTAAGTATCCGCACCGGGCTCTGCCAGACGCAAAAACCAAACCTCTTCAAGGTCAAACTTCTCTCACCTTTTCCACGGCCGCTGACCGAGAAATCAAGAGAAATGCGGCGGTTTGCAGGTGAGACCAAAGCAACGCGGTTTCAACAGCCTTTCCCAAGCACACTCTTGGCAAATATCTAAGGGGTCGAAAACAAGCTGTAGGAAATGAAAGCTAGACTTTTCTCTCAGAGGGATGTAAGCGAATGTTGTGTGTCTGTTTCACAGAGGCATGGCTGACGGGCTTGTGCCAGACAACCGGAATGCTTCGCAGTTCACAGGACAGACCACACGCCATCATCAAGCAAAGCAAATAGTGGGGGACTTTGCCTACTCATTATCTCATACTTGTGCTCGGATTGTTCCCGTACCAGCCTCTCCGGACAGGCGCCGGAATGTGGCGACTAGGGGCTTTTCACAGTAACTTCACTGAAGCCTACTCGTGACAATAAGCGATTTTCATTTCATTTTCATTTCATATGGCGATCTGCCGACCGACTGCTCCCGGAATGGGGATGTCTGACTGTGAAATGCCGTCCATACTACCTTCCAGTTGAGTTCGCTTCAGCCATCAGCACCGTCGCCTACATGTCACCCCAGGCAGAAGTGAAGAAAACGCTCGACGAATTGTACACAGTTAAAAGCAACATTGAATCAGAACTCCAGGAGGCCTTGTTCATCGTCGCCGGCGATTTAAAGAAGGCCAACCGAAAGAGTATGCTGCCAAAATTCCACCAATACATCTTCCACGGCACGTGTGGCGAGAACACTCTCGGCCACTGCGATACAAGAATCAAGTTCCTTCCGTCCCATCCCCGGACCACACATCGGAAAATCATACCATAAGATGGTGCTTCTTCGCACGGAATAGAAGCAGAAACTAATGCCGGAGAATTCAGTAAAGAAGGCACTGCAGTGCTGGTCCGAGGAGACAGAAGAGTTCCTACGTAACTGCTTGGAGTCAGTAGACTCGCCCATGTTTAAGAACGCATCGACCAGCCTGAACAAGTAGCACCACCCTCACAGACTTTCGCAGCAAATGTGTGGACGGCTGCTTGCCAAAGTAAGTTGTTGGAACGTCCACCGACCGGTACTCATGGCTTTATCGGGAGATCGAGACACTACTATAGTCCAGGTATAAGGTGTAAAAGTCAGGCGACCCTGACATACACTGGAAATCTAGGTACGACCTCCAGAATGTCATCCTGAATGCCAAGAGACAACTTCAAACCAGATAGAGTCATAGACCAGCGTTGCATACTCTCGTCGGTTGTGGCAAGGTCTGAACAACAGAACGGGCAGCTAAGCGAAGCGAAGCAGTATCTCTGAAAGAAGAATTCCGCTCCCCAATATGCTCGTTGCATTCTATGCTCGGTTTGGGAAGAAAAACACCAAACAACTCTTGCCTGCCCCAGTTGCCTTGGTCACAGCAATAACCACCGTCACAGCTTCAAAATTCATATTGGCGTTCCTGAAAGTGAACCCGCGAATGGCGACGCGTGCGGACAGGGTTCCTGGTCGTGTACTCAGATCTTCCAGTGACCAGCGACAAGATGGGTTCTCGGACACTTTAACCTCTCCCTACTCCGTCCCGAGGTATCCACTTGCTTCCAGAAGACCACCATCATACCGGTTTCAATGCAGAACCAGGCAACGTGCCAAAATGGCAAACGTTCGATGGCCCTGGCACCGATCGCAATGAAGTGCTTGTATTTCGTTCATCTTGAGGCACACCTACCCCACACTCCCAGAATGCTGAGATCAACGGCAATGTGTACACCATCATAACCAGTCCACAGTATACGCCATCTCGCTTGCCCTGAACGCATCCATGGAACATTTGGTCATGTACTAAGACATCAGAATCCTATTTATTTACTGTAGCTCCGTCTCTAACACCATAATCAAATCTAAGCGCATATAAATGCTTTAAAGCCCAGGACCTGGCTCCTCAATGTGCAACTCGTTCCTCGACATTTTTGCCTCTCGACCAGAATCAGTAGAAATACAGAACAACGGCTCCACGACAATCCTCAATACAGGGTCACTGCAAGGCTGCGTGGTGAGCCCCTACTGTACTCGCTGTGCACAGACAAATGTGTGGCAAACCTTAGCTGCAATGCCATCGACAGGTTTGCTGATAACACGACCGTAGCGGGTCGCATCTCGAACAACGACGAGCAGGATACAGGAGGAAGATGGGAACCTCGTGGAGTGATGTAAAGACATCAATCCTCTCCCTCAATGTCAGCAAGACTAAAGAGCTGGCCATTGACTTAGGGAAGCATATAATTGTGCATACACCTGTCTGCATCTACGGGGCCGAGTTCGGGGTGGTTGGCAGCTTCAAAATCCTAGGAACCCGCATCACCAAAAATGTGTCTTGGTCCTCAGGAATCTAAGTGAATTCGGCATGTCCGCATTGACTATTACCAACATATAAAGGTGCGCAACAGAAAGCATCCTATATGGTTGCACCACAGCCTGTTGTCTGAACTGCTTGGCCCAAGATCGCAAGAAACTTCCGAGTGTCGTTAACACCACCCAGCCCATCACGCGTACATGAGTCGCATCCATTGTCTCTATCTGCACTGCCTTCTGCCTTGGGATTACGGGCAGCATAATCAAACCCCCCTACTAACTGGCTTAATCACTCTCCCAAACTCAGCCATCGAGCAGGAGATACAAACGTCTGAGAACACGCACGGACAGACTGAAAACAGCTTCTTCCCCGCTGTTACTGGACTACGAAACGACCCTCTGATGGGCTGATCTTCTTAATACGACACTGCCGTATGCTTCACCCGATATCAATGTATATGTATTCAGCGGTGTGCCTTGTGATGCCCTATTACATGTGTTCTTCTCAGGGGCTAAATAGTATGTTTGAGCTGCACGCACAAAAATGCATTTTACTGTACCTCGGATCACGTGAGATAGGAAAATTCAATCCAATCCAATAATCATCCTCTGTATCCTACAGTTCAGTCCATTTTGAATCCATATTATCTAGTTACCCTGTTTCACATCTGAATTGGCCTACTTTATACACCAGCCATGTCAGAACTTGCAAAAGGCTTTTCTGGTATCCATGAAAACGACAATAACTGCACGACCCTCTTCACTCGGTCACATGCTCAAAAACTTAATCATATTCTTCATGGAATCTCTCTAATAGTCGTGCTGTGTATTCATCGTCAAACCTGGCCTTTCCGATTAATGAAAGAATCTCTCCTTCAAAATTGTGTCCAATATTCACCCGACTACCAACACCAACCAACACCTCCAATATATTATCCCTCCCCTGGTAATTTTCTGAAGAACCATACCGTCTCTCTCCCCGAGTTCTACTTTTAGGTGCTCATCTTCTTGCTGATGATAGATCGTGAATAGTAGTTCAACAGTGTACGAATGTCCTTTGGATGCACCACAGGTTCCCGCGCTATTCCATAATGGGTCCTTCGCTATCCCTTCCCATTGATAAATGACAGAATATCTTGGAACTTTGACCATCCAGAGCATTCTCGTATCCCTGAGTTGCTCTCCTATTTGGTTCAAAGGCTCCATGCTGCGCTTATTAATGTCTCAGTAGATTTGCTCTTCTTGTACAGGCTGAAAAAATCTTTCCTTCTCATCGTTACATGAATGTCACTGGTCATTCATGGCTTTCTGGATGTGTTACTTCTTCCTGTCCAAGAGGGAACATGTTGGGTCTTTACCCTCCCAACGTTCTTTTTTAACGATGTAGCCCACACTGCTATTCTCTTGCTGTCCCCACAAGTAACTCTTGCCCATCTATATTAGACGGATCCAGCCTTATTTTAACAAATTCCGCTTTCCAAAATATTTTACTGTTTGCAACATGTTCATTTTTTTATCCACTAAAAACGTAACCTGCACCATCCTCTGGTCGCTATCAACAAAATGTGCTACCACCAACACATCAATCTCCCGTCCGGCTTCATTTCCCAGAATTTGGTCCAGCATTGCACCATCTCTTGTAGGACCCTCTATATGTTGAGATTAAACCTTACCCTGTGTACATTTAAATAAATCCACTCCATCTAAGCCTTTTACTGAGTGAATAACCTATTAAAATTTTGAAAATTAATAGCAAATTATATAATTAACATGTCAGTATGTTTGACACACATCTCCGAATTGCGCACATATTTGCTCCTCTGTTTCCCACTGACTTTTGGGTGTATATAATAATCACCTAGAAATGCTGTGTACCATCTTTCATTCACAAGCTGTACACACAAAGCTTCATTTGAGGGGCGGCATGTGGCGGGTTGGTTCACACTGGTTCTGCAGTGCTGAACACCCGGGTTTGAATCCCGGCCCTGGCTCTCTGACAGTGTGAAGCTTGTATATTCTTCCCATGTGTGCGTGGATTTCAGGCTTGCAATCCAAAAATGTTCAGCTTAGTTTGATTGGCTACGCTAAATTGCCTGTTAATTGGAGAAAAGAATAATTGGTTATGCTAAATTGAAAGAAAAACACGGAGATTCATTTCATGCTCCCTTCCAGAAATGATCTCTATTTACTGCTAAAACGATCTCCTTAACTAATAATATGTTAGCTCTTCTTAATTTCTCCCCCCCCCCCCCTCTGCCTGTGATGAAGATTCTACATCCCAGGATATAGATGTCAATTCTGCCCCTCACTCAACCACATAGACATCTTGGATAATAAATTATAATTGCACGCGTCAATACTCGCCATAATGTCATCAGTTTCACCTGTGATACTACTGGAATTAGGTAACAGGCCATCCAGCCTTGTCTTACTCCATGAAGTGTGCGACGACATTATTGCCTCTGACTACATTGCCTTTCTGTCTTATGCTGTGGCATATTCTTCTAACAGTTACGAACTCTCCCGCTGACTAATTAATATAACCACCTCCCAACACCACGAGCAAACCCGCCAGCAAGGATAGAACATAGAACATAGAACAGTACAGCACAGGCCCTTCGGCCCTCGATGTTGTGCCGAGCAATGATCACCCTACTTAAACCCACGTAACCCAACAATCCCCGTTACACTACGGGCAATTTAGCATGGCCAATCCACCTAACCCGCACATCTTTGGACTGTGGGAGGAAACTGGAGGACCCGGAGGAAACCCACGCACACACGGGGAGGACGTGCAGACTCCACACAGACAGTGACCCAGCCGGGAATCGAACCTGGGACCCTGGAGCTGTGAAGCATTGATGCTAACCACCATGCTACCGTGTTAGTCCTTGTCAACCAGAGCAAAAAAGGTGACAAGTGAGACAAGGGAGGGGGTGACAGCAGGAATGTAGTCGTTGTACCTAAATAAGCACAGAAAATGGAATAAGCTAAATGAGCTTGTTGCAAACATTTACATTGGTGATACGATGTTGTGGGCATCACAGAGATCTGGTTACAAGGTGATCATGACTGGATCAAAATATGCAAGGTCGTGCGTCCTATCTGAAGGGCAGGCATGCTGAGAAATGGGGCGGGGTTACATTGAGCTAAGGAATGAAATTACATCGATCGCAAGGAGGAGCGAGATAGGATGAGAAGGCATATAACCTCTCTGGCTGGATTTGAGGAATCGCAAAGTCTAAAATAAACTGATGGGAGTTTGGCACAGGCCCCAGAGCAGTAGTCAGGATGTGCCGCAGAAAATAAATTAGAAGTTTGAAACGGCATGCAAAGTAAGGAGATAATAAAGGCATGGGAAAAGGCAATACTACATTCATTATGCAGGTCGACTGGGGAAATTTGGTCAGCAGTGGATCCCCACTGAAGGAATTTGTGGAACGATTGAGAGATATTTTTGGAGCAGCTTGTAACAGAGTCTATAAGGAAAACGCCCATTCTGGATTTGGTGTTATACAATGCCGTGTACTTGATTAGGGAACTTGAGATGAACTTGGGGAGCAATTAGCACAATATGACAGAATTACCCTGCAGTTTGAGAGGGAGAAGCTGTAATCAGATATAACAGTATTATAATTTAATATGGAAAACGACAAAGACATGAAGGAGGAGCTGGCCAATGTTGATTCGAAAAGGAGCCCAGCAAGAACACCGAGGTACGGCAATAAATGTTATTCTTTGTGGTTATTCGGCAGGCAAACACAAATTCGTTCCAAAGAGAAGGAAACATGCTAAGGGGGGGGGGGGGGTACAGGCACCCAATTGTTACGATGGACGTCAAGGACAGCATAAAAGCAAAAGAAGAAACATATAAAGTGGCGAGGATTATTGGGAGCCAGAGCATTGGGTGACCTTTAAAAGCAAGCAGACAACATAAAAAATGGGGAGGGGGCGGGATGGGAGAGAAGATTAAGTATCAGTGCAAGCTAGCTAGTAATATAAAATAAGATAGGAAGAGATGTGCTCAATATATAAAATGTAAGGGAGAGACGAAGATAGATATTAGACCACAGGAAACTGTAGCTGGAGAAGTAATAAAAGGAAACAAAGAAATGTCAGACGAACTGAATAGTTACTGCATCAGACATCACGTTGGAAGCCACTGGGGTATCAGAGCTCCAGAAGAATCGGGGAGCAGAGGTGAGTGACGTGGCCAGCGCTACAAGACGTTTCTGGGAGACCTAAAGGTCTGAAGGTGGGTAAACCACCTGGACCGGATGGACTATACCCTAGGGTTCTAAAACAAAATTCTGAGGAGATAGTGGAGGCATTGGAGGTGACTTTTCAGAAATCACTGGAGGCAGGGAGGGTCCTGGAGGAATAACAATTGAACAACAACGCTGATTAAGATGGGAGAGAATCAGAAAATGGGATATCACAGGCCGGTTAGCCTGAATTCGGTCTTTGGTAAGAGATGTGAACCCATTTTGGTTTACTTTACTGTTGCCAATTCACTTTTTTTCCAAATAAGGGGCAACTTAGCGAGTTCAATCCAATTACCTTTCACACAATTGAGTTGCTGGGGACGAAACCCACGCAAAAATAGGGAGTATGTTCAAACTCCATACGAACAATGACCAAGAGGCGGATCGAACCTGACACCTCGGCATCGTGAGGCAACAGAGCTAACCCGCTGCGCCATCATGCTGATCTTAGACTTCACTACTAAAGATGAGATCGTGGAGCACTTGGAAGGTCATGATGTGTTTGTTTTTTATTTTAAAAATAAATGCATTTGGAGTACACTATTTATCTTTGCAATTATGGGCCAAATCAGTGTGGACAATCGAGCGAGGCTGCAAAGATTTGGGTTGTGCGGGTGAAACGCACTGCAACACGTGGATAATGTGCAAACTGAACACAGACCAAGGGCTGGGATTGAACCTGCGATCCAGCCGCACTGAGGCAGCAGTGCTAACCACCGTGCCATAGGTCTGCCCTCGTTCATCATAAGATAAGATTCTGTCACCACGGATTCGCCAAGGGCAGCCATGACTGAAAAATCTGTTAGACTTATTTGAGGGGGTAACAAGGAAGTTAGACAAAGGAGAACTTGTGGACGTGATTTAATTAGATTTCCAGAAGTAATTTGACACGATGCCGCATCGGAGAGAGTTCAATATGTTAAGAGGCCGTGGTGGCAAGTGTAAGATCCGGCCATGGATAGAGGATTAGCTGACTGGCAGAAGGCAGAGAGTAGGGATAAAGTGGTATTCTTGAGGATGGCAGCCGGTGTCTAGTGCTGTGTCTCAGGGGTTTGTGCGGGGACCACGACTTTTTTCAATATACATGAAATATATGGAAAACAGAACTGAAGGCACTGTTGCTAAATTTGCAGATTATACAATGATCTGAAGAGGTCCAGGTAATATTGAGGAAGCAGGGGAACTGCAGAAGGATTTTTATTTGGGCAGGCTCTGGAACTGGTCAAAGAAGTGGCAGATGGAATAAAGTGTTGAAAGTTATGAGGATATGTACATTAGAAAAAGGAATGGTGGGCTAGGCTATTTTCTAAATGTTTGCATGTTTAGGAAATCATAATCATGAAGGGGCTTGGAAGTCTGTGTGAAGACACAATAATGGACAATATGCCGATTCAGGCAGCAGCTAGGGAGGTAAATGCAACATCAGCGTTCACGTGGAGAGGACCAGCATACCAGAACAGGAATGTATTTCTGAGGCTGTATAAATCTCTTGTCAGTCCCATTTGGAGCATTGGAATCAACTTTGTGCCCTGTATCTAAGAAAGGATGAGCTGGTATTTCCGGTGGCAGCAATGGTGTGAGTGGTCGCGCATTTGGTGGCTGGAGCTCGTTGTGGAATTTTCGGACCGCATTCCAGGTCCACGGGTGGATCTTTTGATTAAAACGGTGCAGGAGAGGTGGGGACAGAATGTCCCACGGGTGGGTGATTTCGCAGACCAGAAGTGGCGAAAAAAGGGAACAATTAGTAAAGGTCGGAGAGGTGCCTACAGCACACGTGAAGATGGCGGAGGGTCAGTTACCGATCCTACAGTGGCAGTGGTCAACGGATGAGCTGGTGGACTTCGTGAAGGAGACGTTTCAGATGTGCAAGGAGAATTTGGAGGACCTGGCTATGGTGGTGGGCCAGATCAAGGCGGAGATCGACCGCATGGAGGCGAGGTTTGGAGATCGAGGGCTGGCCCATCCAAAAGGTGGAAGAGGCGGTGCGGGAGCAGGAGGAGCAGACTGCCTCGATAGCATCGCAAATGGAGTTGATGACAGATCAAGTGATACTGCTTCAGGTGAAGGTTGAGGATCTGGAGAATCGGTCTCGCAGGCATAACTTAAGGATTGTGGGAGTGTCAGAGGGCAGCAACGGAGCGGGCACCGGTCCATATGTGGGACGGATGTTAGATAAGCTGCTGCGATGAGGGCAGTTGCACGGCCCTTGGAAGTGGGCCTGCCACACAGGGCGCTGATCAGGGGCTTCCTGGTGAACGAGCCATCAAAGGTGATGGCGGTGCGCCTGCAGCAGTTCTTGGAGAAGGAAAGGATCCAGAGGTGGGACAAGCAGACGTGTAGCTGTGCCTGGGAAGGCAATGACCTATGGGTATAACAGGACTTTGATGAGAAGCAGGCCAGGAGGAGTCAGGCTTTCATAAATTGAAGGCACACGTGAAGAGGGTGATGTTTGGCATGCTGTAGTCAGCCCGTCTGTGAGTGACCTATGAGGGTCGGTGGTGTATTACGGGAGGCCTGAGGAGGCGATGGATTTTGTCAGGGACAATAAACTGGCAGGAGGCGGAGGACACAGAACTATAAAGGAGATATTCCCGTTCGGTCCCTTCTGGTTTTTTGAGGGGTTATTTTGCACTGTTTTGAGCCATTGCCCTTGCGTTATCCTGGGTGGGGGATGGTGGGTTGTTCATTTATTTGTGTTTGGTGGGTGTTGTTAATTTTGCTCTGGTTGTATGTTTGAGAGTGTTGGACGGAAATCATTGCGGTGTAGGATGCTGGGCACCATGGGCGTGGGCTGTCAGACTAGCTGGGCGTGCGAATTCACGGAAGCGAAGTCGTGGGTGAGTGGGAGGCTAGTGTGTTGTTCGGGGTTCGTGTTGTTAATTTATGATGGCGTGCATGGGTAGCTGCTGACAGGGCAGTGGTTTCGAAACGTCTTATTGTGATAGTCAATGATGGTGGGCGCCAGAGGGTGGTCCTTAGGAGGTGCGATACGCATGCTGGTGGCTGGCCCAGATGGAATTATGGTTGTTCGATAGGTGTAGGGGTCGCTTTGTCCTCCGACCATGCTGATCACATAGATTGTACGAGGGTTTAATGGGCCACTCAATTGGGCCCGTGTGTTCGCACTTTTTAAAAGTCTGACGACGGATGTAGCTGTCTGATAGAAGACATATATGAAGGTTGTAGATCAGACCAGTTTGAAGAAAGTCTGGGTAGGGCAGGTCTTCCATTCTGGATTAGTTGCCGAGACGAAGGGGCAGCACCGTTTTGCAGTAGTTAGCACTGTTATCTCACTTACCGAGATCCTCACCAGGTTCCATCCCGGCTCTGGGTCACTGTCCATGTGCAGCTCACACACCCTTCCCATGTTTTCCTGGGTTACGCCCCCAAAACCGAACGATATGCAGGGCAGGTGGATTGGCCACGCTGAATCCCCCTTTATTGAAACAACGTTACTCTAAATAAAAATAAAAGATTCGAAGACGAGGTGTCAGATGATTTTGATTAATAAACCTGTGACGTTCGCAGTGGACATTACTGTGGCTGGCACTGGGGGGACATCCGTGATGGTTATTGGGCAATTAGAGGGGATGCCGGTTGATATCTATGCCCCAAAATGGGATGATGTGGAGTTTATGAGACGGGTGATGGTGAAAATTCCCGATCTGGAACCGCAACAGCTGATACAAAGGCAGCCAGCTAGCAGAGTTGTTAGCACAGCAACTTCACAACTCCAGTGTCCCAGGTTCGATTCCCAGTTTGGGTCACTGTCTTTGCGGAGTCCGCACGTTCTCCCTGCGTGTGAGTGGGTTTCCTCTAAGTGTTCTGATTTCCTCCCTCGGTCCAAAGATGTGCAGGTTAGATGGATTGGCCATGATAAATTGCCCTTAGTGTCTAAAAAGGATAGATGGGGTTACTGGGTTATGGTGATATGGTGGAGACATGGGCTTAAGTAGAGTGCTCTTTTTAAGGACCGTTGCACACTCGATGGCCCAATTGGCCTCCTTCTGCGCTGTAAATTATATATCAATCGGGATTAAGACGCGAGACTGGGCGGGACGAGTTCGAAGTCGGGGAGGGTGTCGGCGACAGCGAAGGGGATATAGGGTTTTATGGACCTCATGGGGTGGGGGCGTGATCCCTGGCGTTTTGGGAGGTCGAGAAGCGAAGGAATTTTCGTACCTTTTCTCAAAGGCACACGGTGTATTCCCGAATTGATTGTTTTCCTCTTGATTGGACACTTTTGTTGGGCGTGGTTGATGTGGTGTAGTCGGCGATAGTAGTGTCAGATTATATTCCGCATGGTGTGTTCTTTCGGGTGACTAACTGGTGGGGGAGGGGAGTGCCCGACATGGGTGCTAGATGTCGGTCTTTTAACTTATGAGGATTTCTGTGAGCCGGGGAGCGAGGCTATTCAGTTGTATGTGGAGATAAAGGGCATAGTGGAGTTCTCGGATGCTCCGTTATAGAAACATTGAAAGCAAAGGTGAAAGTGTAATTTATTGCGATAAGGGCACGCAAGGAGAAGACAGAGCAGGTGCAGATGGAACGGCTGGTGGAGGATACCTTGCAGGTGGACGGGAGGCACTTGGAAGCCCCGGAAGAGGGGTTGCTTAAGGAGCGGCAGAAGCTGCAGATCGATTTTGGCATGTTATCTGTGGCGAAGGAGGTTGGGCAGCTTACATACACATAGGTGCATAGAAGGGAGCAGCAGAAGGAAGTATTTTGGACATTCGCGCTTGCTACGCCATTCATAACGATCATTGCTTGTCCTCCAACTCAATAGCCTAATCCTCCTTTGTCCCCATGGCCTTTCATCCCATTCTCCCCATGTGGTATATCCAGGCGCCTCATGAATATAGTCAAAGTTTTAGCATGAACTACATTCTGTGGGAATGAATTCCACGCGGTCACCACTCTTTGTGTGAAAAAATATCTCCTTATATCTGTCCAAAATGTTTTACGCTGAATCCTCAGACTGTGACCCCTGTTTCTGGACACGCCCATCATTGGTAACATCTTCCCAGCATCTACCTGCATAGTTCTGATGGAATTGTATAAGTATCAATCTGATTCCTCTCTCATTCTTCTGAACTCTAGCGAGAACAATGCCAACCTAGTCAATCTCTCCTCATATGCCAGTCACGTCATCTCTGCATTCAGTCAGGTAAACCTTCGCTGCACGCCCTCGGGAGCAAGAACTTCCTTCCTGAGAGAAGTGTGGTCTCACCATGGCCCTGTACAATTGCAGCAACACACCCATGCTTCGAACTCGAACCGTCTCGCAGTAAAGGCCAACATACCAACAGCCTTCTTCACCGCCTGCTGCACCTTCATGCTTACCTTCAGCGAATGGTGCACGAGGACGACCAGGTCCCGTTGAACACTTCCATGTCCACATTTACAACCATTCAGATATTAATCTGTCCTCCTGTTGTTACTTCCAAAGTGAACAACCTCACACTTTGCCACATTATACTGTACCTGCCATTGATTTACCCACTCGCCCAAACTGTCCATATCCTGCTGTCGGCTCCCTGCATCCTCGTCAAAATTGATCCTCCTACCAAATTTGGTATCACCTGCAAATTTGGAGATATTACATTTTGTTCCCTCATCCACAACATTAATATATATGGTGAATAGCTGGCGTCCCTGTGGTACCCAACTAGTTACTGCTGTCATTTGGAAAAGGACACATCAATTCCTGCTCTTTGTTTTCTCTCTGCCAACCGTTTTCTATCCACCTCAATACATTTCCCCCAATTCCAGGGAACTTTAATTTTGAACAATAACCACTAATGCGGGACTTTGTCAAGCGCCTCCTGAAAGTCCAAATATATCACATCGACTGACTCCCCCTTTTTGACTGTACTGGTTACCTCTTCAAAGAATTCCAACAGATTTGTGAGGCATGGTTTTCCCTATATAAATCCATTCTGACACTGACTGAATGTGTCACTTTTTTCTAAATGTTCCGCTATAAAGCCCTCGATAATGGATTCAAGCATTTTCCCCACTACCGATGTTAGGCTTACCGTTCTATCATTCTCTGCCTTCTTTGTACTTCCCCTTTTGAATATCGGAGTGACATGAGCTACCCTCCAATCGGCAGGGACAGTACCAGAGTCTGAAGAATCCCGGGAGATGAACACCAATGCATGCACTATTTCCAGACCCACATTTTTAAGCACTCTGGAATGAAGTTACTCTGGCACTGAGAATTTATCCTCCTTGAATCCCATCAATTTCCGCAGCACCATTTCTCTACTAATGTTGATCTCCCTCAGTTTTACCCTCTATAATCCTTTCATTCTCCAACATTTCTGGGATCTCATTTGTGTCTTAATTTGTGAAAACAGAACCTAAGTGTGTATTCAATTGATCACCCATTTCTTTGTCCCTTATTATGCATTCCCCTGTTTCTGTCTGTGGGTAGCCTACATTTCTCTTTACTACTTTTTCTCTTCACATATCTATTCAAACTCTTGGTATTCGTCTTTATGTTCCCTGCAAGTTTGATTTCCTGCTATATTTTCTCTTGCTTATTCAATCCCTTCGTCCTTCTTTGCAGAATTCCAAACTGCTCCCAATCTTCAAATCAATGATTTTTCTTGGCCACTCTGTGTGTGTCGGATACCATTTCTTATTTCCTTTGTAATCCTTGGATTTCCCCTATTACACCTTTTGCTTTTGTGTCAGACAGGTATGAATAGTTACTGTATCTCCGCCATGCGTCCCTGGAGTGTTTGTCATTGTCTCTCCACTGCCATACATTTAAGTAACTATCCCCAATCTATCGAGGCCAACTCAAGCCTTATATTTTCATAGTTCCCTTTATTAAGGCTCAGCACCTCGTCTATGAATCAACTATTTCATTCTCCACCTTGATAAAACATTCTATAATGTTGTGTTCGCTCATCCCCAACGGGTCCCGTACAGCCAGATTGGCACTGATTCCCTTCTCATTAGACAGTCTAATATGGCCTGATCTCCAGTTGGTTCCTTCATGTATTGGTCAAGAACATCATCCCGTGCACACACCAGGAATTCCTCCTGTTCTAAATTGTGGATAATTTGAATTACCCAATCTGGTTGACGATTAAAATCACCCATGGTCACCGATATTCAGTTGTTACATGTATCTCTAATTTCTTGTCTAATGCCATCCCAATCTCAACACGGCAGTTTGAGGGTGTAAATATGACACCCACTAACGTTTGCTTCCCTTGGTATTTCTCAACTCTACCCATACAGATTCCACATTTTCAGAACAAATATCCTTTCTCACGAATGTGTCAATTTCCTCTTTGACCACCAGTGCCACGTCATCACCTTTCCTTTTCTGCCCGCTCTTCCAAAATACTGAAAATTCTGTGATATTCAGTTCCTATCCCTGTATTTCCTGCAGCCATGTTTCGGCCCAATTATATCCTACCCATGCCCATCTATCTACGCGATTAGTTCATCCACTTTATTACAAATGCTCCTTGCATTATTGCACAGAGCATTTAACATTGTCTTTTCCATAATGTTTATCTTGCTGCCAATATTTTTCTCTACTGCCCTGTTTCAATCTTGCCCTTGTTTTCACCGCGTATCACTTTTCTTATTCACTTTTCTATCTATTTTTTTTGTCCTTGCTCCCTCTTTCTCTTACTCCGTGCATAGGTTACCAGCCCCTTGCATATTAGTTTAAAGTCTCTCTAATCGCTCAACCAAATAGCCCCCCTCGGACATCAGTTCCAGTTCTAGAGGAGCCACAGGGCGGCGGATGAATATGGTACGAAGGCGAGCAGGATGTTGGCGCACTGAGGAAACTGGGGACAGCGAGTAAAATAGCGTCCGTAAATACTAGTTGGGGCCGCGGTTTTGGACGCGATGGGATGAATGGGGTGTGTAGGGATCAGCGCAGTAGACTGTATGACTCAGCACCCCAGGCGGGGTGGAGGCGATGAGTCCAGTTCTGGAGGTGCTGCAGTTCCCGAAGGTGGAGGAGGAGCCGGTGGTGGTTCTCGGTGCCCCATTCGGCATGTCAAAGTGTTCGAGCGGCTGTAGGCGATACAGTTAGGCACGCCCATGAGCCCGGACGGATATCCCCTGGAGTTTTGGGAAAGGATCTCGGGGGCGCTGGGCCCTTGTTTGTAAGGGAATTTACCGAGGCAAGGGATTGATGGCTTCTCACCCTCACGACCCCCACCATCCCTCGAAGATGGCCTCGGCCGCTCGAAGTGTGAAGCGGAAAAAGGATACGGAGTAGTGTGGGTCCTGCAGGCCGATCACATTATTAATTGTGGACGCCAAGTTATCTGCCAAGCTATTGCCCTCGGGTGTGGAGGATTGTGCGCCAGGGATGCTAGGGGAGGATCAGGCGGGCTGCATTAATTGGGCGCAGGTGGCGGCTAATATCAGGAGCGAGTAAATATGATAACGATGTCCCCGTGGAGCACAAGGTGGAGGTCGTGGTCGCTATAAATGCGCATAAGACGTTTTATCTGGTGGAGTGGATAAATGTCGGAACTGTTATGGCCAATGGGTTTGGACATTGTTTCATTAATTTGGTCTGGCTGCAATTTCAGGATCTAGTGGCGAGGTAGGGGATGAACCGGGTGAACTCAGGTTTCTTGAGGTTCACCGGGGGACGAGGCAGGGATGTGTACTGCCACGATTGCTTTCACCCTGGCTATATACAGTTGGCGGTGGTTTTGAGAGTGCGAGGGACTGGCTGACGATAGTCAGGGGGGTGGGGTTGTGGTGTAACTATTTTATGCGGCTGATCTGACGAGTGCATTTCGGAGCCACTGGTGGGTATTGGAGAAAATGTGGTGATCCTACAGGAATTCGGTCGGTTTTCCGATTTCAAGTTCATTATTTATAAAAGGGAGCTCTTTCCGATCAACACGAGGTTGTGAGAGATGCCGTTGATTGTGGTGGGGTTGCGGGAGATTTCGGGATTTGGGAATACAGGTAGCACGTGGATGAAGCATCTGCAGGAGCTGAATTTGGCTCAATTGGTCGAGATGATGAGGTGGGACTTTAGAAGATGGGATGTGCTCCTGTTGTCATTGGTGCGGAGGGTTCAGGCGGTGAAAATGACGACCATCCCAAGGTTAGTTTTGTTTCACGTGAGCCTCACAATCTTCATACCCAAATTAGTTTTCAGCAGAGTTAATGCAGTGCGCTCATTGTTTATTTCGTGTTTGAAGAAGGTTAAGCTGGGAAAGTATCGAGGGGGCAGGGAGGCGGTAGCCCGTCCGCACTTTATAAATTATCACGAAGAAGCGTACATGGCCATTGTCAGGATTGCTGGGAATTATGATTGGGGTGTCCCTTATGTAAATCACGTTGGCTGGGTTTTATGTTTGGTTGCTTACATTGTTAAAATTGATAAAATGTTATATTTATAAAACAATTATCTTAATGAGGTATTTCTCGAAAAATAAAAGGGAGCATGTGCTGCCTTGGAAATGCTGAAGAGGAAGTTCACATAAATGATCCCTGGCGTGCATTGCTTCTCCAAACGGGTAGGTTGAGGAACCTGGTACTGCACTCGTTGGAGTTTAGAAGGATGAGGGGGGATCTTATTGAAGATTACAGGATACTGCGAGGCCTGGATCGGGTGGAACTGGAGAGGATGTTTCCACTTGTAGGAGAAACTGGAACCAGAGGACACAATCACAGACAAAAGGATGATCCTTATTAACAGAGATGAGGGAGAATTTCTTCAGCCATAGGGTGGTGAATCTGTGGAACTCTGCCGAAGAAGGATGCAGATGTCAATTCACCGAGCGTCTTTCAGAGAGCGATAGGTAGTGTTTTGCGCCAGTGTTTGAAAGATTCCAATGTTTATTGTGGAGTTCAACTGACTTAAAACGTTTTGTTAAATTTGGCCAGGATAAGCACAATAAGCCTCACTTGAGCTGTGATGCATATATCATAGAATCATAGAATTTACAGTGCAGAAGGAGGCCATTCGGCCCATCGAGTCTGCACCGGCTCCTGGAAAGAGCACCCTACCCAAGGTTAACACCTCCAGCCTATCCCCACAACCCAGTAACCCCACCCAACACTAAGGGCAATTTTGGACACTAAGGGCAATTTATCGTGACCAATCCACCTAACCTGCACATCTTTGGACTGTGGGAGAAAACCGGAGCTCCCGGAGGGAACCCAGGCACACACGGGGAGGATGTGCAGACTCCGCACAGACAGTGACCCAAGCCGGAATAGAACCTGGGACCCTGGTGCTGTGAAGCGATTGTGCTATCCACAATGCTACCGTGCTGCCCCCAAAATCAGCCTTCTTAGCCACATTAATCGAAAAAATCTTTATTCTGAGAACTTAGTTAACATTTATATGAATACACAGCATTTTTGAATCGGTAACAGGCATATAGATACCCCACCGCTACAGTAATCGATTATAAAACGTAATGCTTTCCCCCATTACTGTTTCAATTCAAAACAAAATCCCACAAGTCAAAAAACCCTTTGCAAGGCCGTCACACAGCACTCTGCATTTTCACTTGAATAAGACTATTTTTACTCAGATCCTGACCCCGTATCACCAACAGGTTTAAACTCTTCCGGAAAGTAAACGATATAGTTTAAGTTAACTAAACAATCAATGCTTCTTTTCCTGGAACAGATATTTAAAATTAATAGAGAGATAAACAGCCAAAACACGTCTCTGTCAGATTTCACAGAAGCCAAATGTGAAAGCTACACAATAAACAGCTCGTCGAACCACAGCTAGCTGCACCAGTCTATTGGATCACAGAAGCCATATCTTTCGACAGCAACCTTTCGTAAATAGGTTATTGCTCAATTACGGGACCAGGAACTATGGGGAGAAGACAGCAGAACGAGAATCAGAAAAATATCAGCCATAATTGAATGGGGGAGCACACTCGATGAGCCGAGTGGCCTAATTCTGATCCTATGGCTTGTGATGTTGTGGTCTTGTCCCGAGCTGGTTCAGATATAGACCGTCCCGTTTGCCTATGTCCCACATTCCGATAAATGGTCCCAGTAGTCCAGGAAGATAAACCCTCCCACCTGTACAAACTGCCACACATTCATCTGCGCTATTTCCAACTTAAGTACTTGCTGGCGGGTGGCTCTTTGATTTACCAGAGATCACAAATCAAGAGCTGATGTATTTCAGTCACCTACGCAAATCCCTGAATTTATGATGAAAAATCCCGGCCCCTCTACGTATTTTATGAGTACTGACGTGTAGCATGACCTCTGCCTTATTAACTTTGCTCTTCAGAATGCCACCTGCCCAATGAGAGACACACTTGACCCTGGCACTACTAAGGCAACATATCATCCTGCAGTCTCTTTCACGTCCACAGACGCGCCTGTCTGTGCCACTGACAATCGAGTCCCCTGTGGCGATCACAATTCTGCGCTTTTACATTCCCTGCTTAAAAACAGAGCCATCCGATGTGCCATTTATTGGACTGCTGCTGTTGTTTTCTTCTGTTTGACCTAATTCTACGAACATTACCTACCCTCAACATACCAAGCTAAGTGGCCAACCTCATTGTGGGCTTTTTTTCGGATTTTCTTTTAACTCTGTTATTCAACATCCAGCGTCCAGTTGCCAATTCCACATTTTCCGCAATTCCGCCTTTGAGGAATTTGTATCCTTCCGCGCAGATATTCCCACTCGACGGTACTCCTGCCTCCGTTCTGTAGCTCCAAACCACCGCCTAGTATCGTAAATCAGGCATTGTTCCTGGTCGATCTAATAGCAATCCTGGGAGCAAACACATCCTATTTGGCGGAGGGGCGAGCGATGTGGGGCTTGAATATTGTGGAGGTCCAGTCGGAGGGACAGTTCTTCAGCGATCCTGTACGATGTAACTGTGCAATTTTAGTTTGCAGTACGAGAGCCAGTGATCCCATGGGATGTGCACTCGGAGTCTGTGGTGAATGAAGTAATTTTTGGGTGTGGTTTGGATTTCGGCTATTGTCTTGGAGAATTGGAAGCTATACTTGGTTGGTACTGTCTTTCGTGAGAGTTGGCACGTATCGGGATTTGTAGGACTTCGGGCACTTCAAAAGCTTGGAAACTGCTTGGAAATGTTTTTATTTAAAGACATACGAGCCATCTGCATCCAGCGGTTCAAAATGAATCTTTCGCAGCCAATTCTAACGGAAAATTAAACTTCCAAACAATTTGACGTGCAATTCTACACTAGGGATTTTTCAAGAGTTGGTTTTGACACAGTGCCGTGTGTGGCATCCTCAAGTGCACTGCCCTGCGGTACGCGATTTGTGTGCCTCCGTTTCTTTTTTAAAAATTTCGAATCGATTACAAAGGTATGTTCAACAAATCAGCATATGGCATACCCGTTGAGATTCACATTTATTGAACTCGACGTTACAGAATCCTTACTTACACTATACGTTCAGTTACAGTTTATGTTCTGCATAATTGACAAGTATTTGCCATTTCATAACCTTCCATTAACTTCAGAAGGGCCGAAATATGTGCAGAACTATGCATTCCATTTATTTTTTCTGTCGTGGATCTAATTGAATTATCCGTAAACAATCGGATACTCGAGGAACATTTACCAAATTGCCATCCTATCCAACAGAACGGTAGCATGGTGGTTAGCATCAATGCTTCACAGCTCCAGGGTCCCAGGTTCGATTCCCGGCTGGGTCACTGTCTGTGTGGAGTCTGCACATCCTCCCCGTGTGCGCGTGGGTTTCCTCCGGGTGCTCCGGTTTCCTCCCACAGCCCAAAGATGTGCGGGTTAGGTGGATTGGCCATGCTAAATTGCCCGTAGTGTAAGGTTAATGGGGGGATTGTTGGGTTACGGTATATGGGTTACGTGGGTTTGGGTGGGGTGATCATTGTTCGGCACAACATCGGGGGCCGAAGGGCCTGTTCTGTGCTGTACTGTTCTATGTTCTAGAACTGAAAAAGACCAAAGATGGTAAGAACGCCACAAAATCTTCCTATTTGGGGGCGAACATGTGAAAACATGCCATTTGTTGAAAGGATTTGGACAGGAGGCTGTTTTATTTTCTCTCATGTCCAACACGTTTAGGAAAAGGAAGGAAGACATGAACGTTTACAATATTACGTATGATCTCTATTTCAGAACTGGGGCACTTGTTGGTCGTTATATTGTCATTATTAGCAGCTGCCGGTAAATGTTTCCTCTGCGCCGTTTACTCCTTGTAAGTTAATGCAGTGCTGTCATTACATATCCATAAATACGGGGAACAAAATTTATCGGCTAAGTTTGAGAATGTAGAAATTGAAATAAAAACCATTCAGCCACGATATCATTGCAAGATAGCAATCATGGAAAGGTCGGAAGGTCTACTTTGTTTCATATTTCTTTTCTACTTAAATTCTTATTTAACAAACCAACACGCCACGATCGACGACACAGCTACTATAATAGCGTCCACAGTGTGTTATTTCCAGCAGTCTCTGAACTAAACCAAGGTAAACAACATAAAATAAGTTAACTTTGATACCGTGCTTCAATTATCTGACTGAATGGAGCCGGACGCAAATATCAGCAGTAACACTCTACGAAAAAATGTTTTCCCACATGCAACCACTACTTGAGACACGGCTGTCGTGCATCGAATAACATAACTGGAAAAGATTGTTAAAACGGGCAGTGTTTGCCTGACTTTGATTATCAGCAGACTGATTCATGAATGAGATCATTATTTTCGAAATGAAAAATAAACAGTTTGTCTTTGGGAATTTCAAATATATGATAATGACAGCACCTGATCATCATCAAGGGTGACAATAAACAGCACAATAAAATATAAGAACATAAGAACTAGGAGCATTTAACCCTTGGAGCCTGCTCGGCCATTCAGTAAGATCATAGCTGATCTTCTGTTTACTCAGCTCCACGTTGCCGCCCGAACACCAGAACCCGTTATTTCTTTATTCGTCGAAAAACGACTATCTTTATCTGGCATTAAATGAAGAAGCCTTAACTGCTTCACTGAGCAGGGAATCATATCGATTCACAACCCATTGGTGAAGAGGTTCCTCCGAACATCAGTTCTAAATCTGCTTCCCATTATTTTGAGGATATACACCATAGTTATGCTTTCACCCGCCAGTGGAAACAACATCCCGGCAACTATCCTATATTTTACATTCATAATTTTTTATATTTCTATGAGATCCAAATCCCCCCCCCCCCCCCCCCCCACCCCCCGCCCCCTCGCGTCCTTCCAGATTCCAGCGAGTATAGTCCCAGTCTACACAACCTCTTTTCTTAATCGAACCCTCTCAGGTCTGGGATTAACCTTGTGAATTTCCGGTGGGCACTCTCCAGCGCCAGAACGTCTTTTCTCAAGTAAGGAGAATGAAACTGAACACGAAACTCCACGTACGGCATCACCAACACTTTATACTGCAGCAGTTTAACCTCACAATTCTTCAAATCCATTCATCTAGCAATGAAGGACAACATTCTATTCGCCTTCTTAATGATCTGTTGCACCTGTAAACCAACTTTTTGCGACACATGCAGTAGGACACCAACGTCAATCTGCACAGCAGCATGTTTTACTATATTTATCATTTAAGTAATAGTACCTTTTGCTGGTATTCGTACCGAAATGGATAATCACACATTTGTCACATTGTTTTCCATCTGCCAGACCCTTGCCCATTCACGAAAACAATCCATATCCCTCTGCAGACGTGCAGTCTCCTCTTCAGTTTCCGCTTTACCACTCATTTTGCTATCATCAGCAATCCTGGACAGATTGCACGTGATCCCGAACTCCGAATCTTCTATTTACATTTTGAACAACTGTGGGACCAACAATGATGCCTGAGGGGCACCACTTGCTACATATTGCCAAGCAGTGAAACACCCATTATTTCCCACTCTTTGCTTTCTATTAATTAACCAATCCCCTTTCCATGCTACTATTTTACTGTGAAGCTTTCATCTTTATCTCACGCAGCAACATTTTGTGTGGCACCTTGACAAAAGCTTTCTGGAAATCCAGATATACCGCATCCATTGGTTCACCGTTGTCTACCGCACTGCTAATGTCCTCAAAAAAATCCACAAAATTGTTCAGGCACGATCTGCCCTTTATGACCCTATGGTGCGTCTGTCCAATGGGAAAATCTCCATCCAGAAGCCTCTCCATTTCTTCCTTGATGGTATATTCCACCATATTCCCTGTTACCGAAGTTAATCTAACAGGCGTATAATTACCCGCATTATGCCTACCTCCTTTTTTAAACACTGGTGTCACGTTTTACTAATTTCCAACCCGCCGGGACCAACCCAGTGTATCGTGAAATCTGGTTAATTATTACGAGTGCATTTGCAATTTTGCTCGTCTTCAATTTTAGCAGCCTGGGATGCATTCCATCAGGACCAGGCGACTTATTTAGCTATAGCCCTATTTCCTTGCCCATCACTCCCACCTTCGTGCTCAAAATCGTCTGGAGGTCCTCAATAGTTCCTCATTTCCTTCAGTCACTAGCATGTTGTTCTTTACTTCCACTGTCAAGAACGACCGAAAAACATGTTCAGTTCTTGAGCCATTTACTCATCTCAAATTATTAAATTTCCCTTGTCATTGTCTAAAAGACCAATATTTACCTCAGCCATTCTTTATTGTTTTACATAATTGCTGAAAGTTTTATTATCTGTTTTTATATTCTGAAAAAGTTTACTCTCATAACCTATCTCACTCTTCTTTATAGCTTTTGTAGTGGCTTTCTGTTGCCCCCTAAAGATTTCTCAAACATCTAGTCTCACACTAACCTTTTCCACTTTGTATGATCAATTTGATAGTCTCGTTTAATTTCTGAGTTATCCCAGGTCGATTTTCCCTCTTTCTACCTTCCTTGCGTTTTGTTAATATAACATTTTGCTGAGCACTGTGAAAACTCGCATGCATCGTCCTGCACTGTTGCTCAATTGTTTCACCATTATGTCTTGAAACCAAGTCTACCTGAGCCAGCTCCTCTGATCACGTTGTAATCTCCTTTGTTTAATCACAACACACGAGTGTTTGAGGTTACCTTCTGACCCGTTACCTTTATTCTAAATTCCACCATATTGTAATCGCTCCTTCCGAGAGGATCCCTTACTATGAGATCATTATTCAATCCAGCATCATTACACAGGACTGGATCTAGGATCGCTTGTTCCCTTCTACGTTCTATTGCATACTGTTCCAGGAAACTATCGCGGATATATTCTATAAACTCTTTCTCAAGACTGCCTTGACCGACCTGGTTAAACCATTCGACATGTGGATTAAAATCCGGCATTATAACGGCTGCACCAGTTTGATGACCTTGATTTGGTGGCCTGTAGACTACAACTAACACTGACTTTTCCGCCTTACTATTCCTGATTTCCACCCAAATGGATTCAGCCAAATATATGTGGAGAAGTGTGAGGTGATTCACTTTGGAAAGAATAACAGAAATGTGGAATATTTGGCTAATGGTAAAATTCTTGGCAGTGTGGATGAGCAGAGGGATCTCGGTGTCCATGTACATAGATCCCTGAAAGTTGCCACCCAGGTTGATAGGGTTGTGAAGAAGGCCTATGGTGTGTTGGCCTTTATTGGTAGAGGGATTGAGTTCCGGAGCCATGAGGTCATGTTGCAGTTGTACAAAACTCTAGTACGGCCGCATTTGGAGAATTGCGTACAGTTCTGGTCGCCTCATTATAGGAAGGACGTGGAAGCTTTGGAACGGGTGCAGAGGAGATTTACCAGGATGTTGCCTGGTATGGAGGGAAAATCTTATGAGGAAACGCTGATGGACTTGAGGTTGTTTTCGTTAGAGAGAAGAAGGTTAAGAGGTGACTTAATAGAGGCATACAAAATGATCAGAGGGTTAGATAGGGTGGACAGCGAGAGCCTTCTCCCGCGGATGGAGGTGGCTAGCACGAGGGGACATAGCCTTAAATTGAGGGGTAATAGATATAGGACAGAGGTCAGAGGTGGGTTTTTTACGCAAAGAGTGGTGAGGCCGTGGAATGCCCTACCTGCAACAGTAGTGAACTCGCCAACATTGAGGGCATTTAAAAATTTATTGGATAAGCATATGGATGATAAGGGCATAGTGTAGGTTAGATGGCCTTTAGATTTTTTTTTCCATGTCGGTGCAACATCGAGGGCCGAAGGGCCTGTACTGCGCTGTATCGTTCTATGTTCTATTGCACAGCAGCGATGTCATCAATAAACTGCTGCCCAGATGTCATCCTTAAATAACAGAGCTTCACCACCTTCCTTCCAATTATTCCGTCCTTCCGAATAGTTTGATACCCTTGGATATTTTACTCCCAGTCCTGACCATCCTTTATACATGTTTCAATCATGGCCACTAATTCATAGTCCATCACGATGTTTTGCGCCGTCAACTCATTTACCTCATTCCGAATACTACGAGCATTCAGGAAAAGTACTCTTATGTTGGCCTTCATGCCGCCGTTTTGAATCTTTACACCTCGATCAGTAACCTCCCGTTATTTATATATAATTTAAAATGTCTTCAAAATTTCCTTATCGATTAACCCATATCTGCATATAATAGCCTGCTGCTTCGTTTTCCATTTATTTTTCCACTACCGTTGTATTGCTTTATGTTTTAATGGGCCTATTCACTCGGCTATCCTCAGTCACTGTACCCTCCAATGTGGCCCTTTTCATTTTTGACTATGGCTTATCTGCCTTACACTTCCCCCTCACTGCCTTTTTGTTTCTTCCCCCGTTTTGCTTCCCACCTACTTCCTGCGTAGGTTCTCATCCCCTTGCCACATTAATTTCAACTCTCCACAAAATCCCGAGCAAACAACCCAGAAGGACATTGGCTGCAGTCCTGTCCAGGTGCAGACAGTCCTCTTTGCACTGGTCCCACATCCTCCAGAACCTGTTCTAATGCGCCTGGAATTTGAATCTTCCTTTTGTACCATCTATCGAACCACCCATTAATTCTATCTATCCACACATTCCTTCTCTGAATTGCCTTTGGCACTAGTAGCAATTCTGCGATTCCTATCTTTGAGGTCCTGCGTGAAAGTTTAACTCCTAACTCCCTGAATTCAGCTTGTAGGACCTAATCCCTTTTTTAGCCTGTGTCGCGGGTGCCTAATATGCACCACGACAGCTGGCTGTTCACCCCTTCCAAATTCAACAGAATGACCTGCAGCCGCTCCGAGACATCCTTTACCCTTGCACCAGGGAGACAATGTACCATCTAGGATTCTCGATTACGTCCCCAGAACCGGCTGCCTATTTCGCTTAAAATTGAGTCCCCTATCAGTACAGCCCATCATTCTTCTTCTTCCCCTCCTGCCCTGGAATTTCAGCCACGGTGCTATGTAGTTGGCGACTTTTGCCTCAACTATATCCCACACGGCATATCTGCTTTGCAGGGAGAAGACCGCAGCGGACACCTGCACTGCATTACTACTCTTGCTCTGTCTTTTGGTCACCCATTTTTGTCTCCCTCAGTAATTTCCAACGATGTTGTGACCAGCACAACGAACGTGCTATCCACGACGTCCAGCATCAGTCTACCAGCAATTTCGGAGGATTCATGCGATCTAAACGAGATGCAGCTGGGCTCACTTCCTGCATGTGAAGAATTCAGGGACACCGGAAGGATCCGTGAGCTCCCACATCGCACACGCAGAGCATGGCACAGGTCTGAGTGCTCTGAACATGTCTTATCCTTTAAATTAATTCATAAAATATTGTTATTACTTTAGAAAACGTGATTTTCTATCGCCCCTTATTGTAGCGATTTGGTATTTAAACATTATTTTCTAATCTTTATATTCTTACTTTCACGTCCCGCTTACCTTACTGAGTTGATTTCTCCAAGAATACGCCTTTACCCCCTCGGTTGGACGATGATTGTCACCACTGCGAACATCAGCAGATATGACATCGCTGGCTTTGATATTACTGCTGATGGGTTCGGTTATGACGTTGGACGAATTTCTATATTTTTTGTCAGAGCAGCAGTTCAATTCAACTGTCAACATTAATTGCATTAGACTACTCAGATTTAATATAGCACTTTGTCGCGTCATATTAAAAGTATCATTTCGACACGCCAATTGGAGATAATATCTAACATAGCGCAAGACACTATTTACTGTATCGCAAACTCCAATCATGTAACGCAAGATTATAAAAAATAAATCTTCTTTGGTTCGAGGCGAAAGTCGATTTTATGGAAATGCCTACTGTAATTGATTAGCTTTAGGATTCAAGAGTCATTGCATACCCTACAGTTCAAACAGAGACTATTCGCCCAATCGATAATGCACCTTATCTCTGAAACCCTACCTCGGCACTCTCCCGACTCCCTATCTCCGTTACTACTGAATCACACCTAACGTTTGGACAACAGTAGACAATTTTCCATCGACAATTCACTTGAGCTACACATATTTGGACTGTGAGAGGCAACTGGAGCACCTGGAGGAAAGCCACTTCGACATGTGGAGAAAGCTAAAACTCTGCACAGTCATGTAAGGTTAGAATTGAACACTTTGAGGTTGCATTCCTACCCACCTTACTATCAAGAGGCAGAGATGCAAAATATTTAAGAGATCCATCTCTTAATGCAGGAAGGGACGGTGAAAGTCCACATAAGAATTCAGGAAGTTGAAGGCAAGGTTATGATCATTATACAGAAAGAAAACAAAAGACAACATTGCTCACAAGTGATACTAGGAGTAATAACTGAATGGATCATACAGTAAAAATGACCATTGTGCAAATAAAACGCTCCCAAAGAGAAGAAACGATCTGATTGGATCATTGAGTGCGACTCCAAAGTTCCACTATTTCACTGAAAGTATGATGAATAACTAGCCATATGGAAACAAAGCAGGATGTTAGCCGAATTGTGCGTAACTAAACATTTAATATTGCAATGTACATATGTTGTGAAATGCTTTTTGCGTAATGAAAATAAAAATGAACGAATGGGTCCTGAGGCACCTGACTAGTGCAACCTATGGCATATGGATTTTAATGGAGATCAGCCATTTGAAAGACGAGCCAACAAATATTTCAGATCATTTTAACTAGATTTCATGTAGTGCATCTGCATCGCATGAAATTCGCACAATGATATATATGTAATGAAATACATTTACTCAAAAGAGTTAACTGAACGATGTACATTATTTTGCAATTGGGTCTGCCTTCTTCCTCTGGCCGATATTGTTCAATTAATGCAAAGGATTAATTATTTTTTTCAAAAGTAATTCAATGAACATTGCTCAAAACTGAATGAGATGTTTCAATAGTCGTGGAAAGGCAGAGTACATGTCTTTTCGGGATGAACTATGCGAAAAATATTTTGAACTGAACCAATATTTGGCCGAAGTCTTTATTCTGACTGATATTTAATGCCGAATAAACCGGCGAGGATTACACATTCCAGTAGATTCCAAATGGACATTTCCTTTCCGGTCACTTCTGCTCAGTTTTCCAGCACCACAAAACTCGAGCACCAAGTTCTTCAAATTCAGCACTCCAGTTTGTACGTTCAATTATTATTACACTGCCGTTTCCGTCCAGGCTTGCGCTTGGCAGGTAAAGAAATAATCTGGTGCCCTTCTCTCAGCAACTCCACGTTTTTCAATATCTCATATAATTTAATGCGTTTAAAGTTTAGTTTTGCTGAAATATTTGGCATCAGCTCTCTCGTTCGCTCGTTACATTCGTGGATCCCATTTCAGCAATATAATTGTCCTGAGATTCACGGTCAAGAAAACTCTGGACGAGGGAAGCGCGGTGCGGCACCGCTTAGTATTGTTGCCTCTTGGTGCCGAGGTCCCAGGTTCGATCCCGCTCTGGGTCACTGTCCATGTGGATTTGCACCTTCTCTCCGTTTGAGAGTGGGTTTCGCTCCCACAGCCCAAAGATGTGCAGGGTAGTTGGAAGGCCTAGCTCAATTGGCCTTTGATTGGGAAAATGATTTGAGTAGTCTAAGTTTAGAAAACAGAAGAACACTCTGGGCATAGAATTGCGCGAAATTACAGGTCGATTGGGTTTCCCGAGCCTATCCTAATTTCTCATCGGAACGACGTTCGGTAGTTTCTCGAACAACCTCAGCCTCAGGCCAACCAATAAAGTGGATGGGCAGCAAAAGCCCATCTGTCGAAAATATTTCGCACTGTTCAACAAGGTGATACTCTGGAGAGATACGTTAAAAGTAATGCTAATTGTTCGCTTATTGCAAAACTGCTTCTGATGCAGAACGTCCATTGTTCAATTATGAAAGTGATTGCGGATAATACGATGAGTTTGATGAACTACCCTAAAATTGGTTTCAATACGCGGTACCATCAAAACTGACACCCGCTAGGACACTGCGATATCTAATTTAACTAATCTGCCAGAGCCACTCCAAATGTATTACATTAGGACAGCATCATTTCACGAGGCATTTAAAATTATGTTATTGCATATTCCCTGACACTGCATTAAGAAAGTAACTGTATCAGTCGTCTCACCTGAGGAAATGTTCTCAATGTTGACAGAAACTCGCAGTGATTGAGAAGTCTCAGGTTCATGTTCTTCTCCTTTCTTGAGCTGCAATGCGAGTAAATGCACTGGAGTCCTGCTCACGGCGTTTGGTACCTAATAATAGTGACGGTACTGAAAATATTCGTACTGAGTGTATGAAATTCATATCCCGCACAGAGAAGATGATTTTGAAGATTAATGTGATAGGTGAAATGTGCTTTTCTTGGGAGTTAAGCTAGACCAGATTTCCAAAAGATGTCGGAGAGGTCAATGCAATGTTGAGCCAGAAGCGACATTGACACTATTTTTTCAAAATGTTCTAGGTGATAGTTAATGTGTTTGCCAAGGTTTCATACCCACAACCCAAATATATTCCAGCTTGGTGGATTGGCCAAGCTAAATTTCCCCGTAATTGAAAAAAATCAATTCGGTACTCTAAATTAAATATATTATATATATATGTGTACATATATCCAGCCTCTTGAGGCAAGATTAACCGTGAGCAGGTAGATTTGCAATAGAACGCGAAGAATGCATGAAAGTAGAGGTGCTGCATTATTTCGCAACGCGTTGCTGTCACATATGTGGAGGACTGAATTGTCAACATTCACACAATTGGACAACCAATAGGTGAATATATGAATCGCAGTTGCCACTTCCTTTAAATATTCCGGCACAGAGAGTTAAGTTCATGGAATATCTTCAAACGCGGTCAACTTGTTGACAGTTATCTTCTCTTATTTTAATCTCGTAAAAAGAACAAATCTGAACCAAAGTCATATAAAGGCTGAAATCCTGGTGTTCTATAATTGGCAAATCAGACATTTGCAAGTTCAAACTTCAAACGCAACGCATTCAGTCTTGATTCATGAACGGGGCCGAGGTGTCTATGACTGGTCACGATTTCTCGATCATACATAATGTACGAAAGGTTCGTCGTGAACTGCATTTTTGAGCCTTTGGAGGTCACCTGGTGTAACGGGATCCACCATGCGGATAGAGAGGGATTTTCTCCAAAAGAAGTGAAGGAACGGCTTTACAATGCAAAATCAGGAAATTGCATGCTCGAGAATGCAAATTCAAAGATATATCGATCAGTAGGTATGGGACACTTGCCTCTATAGTTGGTACCTTTCGGGAGATTGGAAGGTGCCACTGTTGAGAATTATAGAGTCCCGAGAGTGCATCATTTAACTGGAACTCACAGCCTCTACATTGGTAGGTGTTTTGGGAAACGTATGTCTGTGGGTGCGCTGCCAATCAGGCAGCCTGCTTTGAGTTGAAATGTGACAAACGTCAATAGAAATGTTGAATCATCATTCATCTATTATACCTCTGAATCCCGCATGGTGTATGGTGCCCAACAATGGGAAGGAAGGAGTGCAACAAATCGCCGCAGTATTCTAGCCTCTCAACTACTCATGAAACTGCATTTTTAGATTGTAGTCGAGTTTAATTTCTGGTCAATGTTAACCCACTGAATGCATTATTCAAGTGGAATTCTAACGTACTTGACCTCGTTGTTTCGTCCTGTAATTGTTTGTTGCCTTCATGGTATTTCGTGACTTGCCCATAAAGATCATAATTTGTGTTAAATATTTATTATTTTCCTGAAACCACCACCTTCTACCCCACTGAGCTGACAAAGAATCAGGATGGTAATTCAAATGTATTTTTGCATTTGTGTGTTATACAGTATTCTGCTTCGGCTATCAGATATATTTCTGGAGATAATTCCAAAATATCTCACTGGTCATGAAGAGGGCAAGACGATCAAGGTCCAACTGTTGTTTCATTCAATGCAATTCTCAATTTAACAGATTTGATTGAGTTGTCAATATGAATAAGGCATAATTTCACATCGGCTTTTATATGGCTATATGTGTGTTATTGGGAGTGGGTCTGTTTGGCTGTAAATGGGAGGGAGGGTCGGTGAGGTATAAGTCAGAAAATAATACTGATAGAGCGACAGTTGGGCCCAGGCGACAGGGAGAGAGAAAGAGAGTCACAGAGGAACAGAAACACGCCCTTCGGCCCACGATATCAGTGCCGACCGTCAGATATCTAGCTGTACGAATCCGATTTATGAACACATGTTCCATAACATATTATGCCTTGGAATTTAAGTGCTCGTTCAAGTGCGTCTTAAATTATGCGAGTGAACTTGCCTCCAACACTCTCAAGCAGGGCGTTTCATATTTCCACCACACTCAAGGTGAAAATAAAGGTTCCCTCAGTCCCCCGCTATACCATCTACTCCTGACCTCAAATTTAGGACCTATCATCTTAGACGACTCTACATGTGGAAAACGTTTCGTACAGTCTACCCAGTCTACCCAATAAACTATTGTCAATTGCTAGAACAGCCTCGGGCGCATCCTATACGACCATCACCTGCTCAGGATTCAAACTGGCCATCTTTAAAATGTACCCATGGATAGCAAATAATCCAGATTGATTGGCGGGCCTTGCACTCGGATATTGCGAGGATGAATTCCCGGGTGATTTCATACACACTTCTCCCTTTCCTCACTTCGTTGCGAAGATCACTCCTGCTTCAGGAAAATCACCAGCATATCTGTGCAAAAGAAGAACCATACAACATGCCTCAGTTGCTACTGCCTGGTGGCCCATACATTAATCATTATGAAGTTCGTGGAGAGGTATGTCATGGGACATATCAACTCAATTTTTCCAGAATATCTTGGTCCACTGTAATTTGCATAGTGCCGCAATCGAAATTTCGCAGATATGATCTCTCTGTCCGGACACACATTCCTGGAAAATTGCGCCAAAAAGAACCCTGCGTCATACTCATTAGCATTCACGACCGATTCATCTTCAACAGCATAGTTTCCTCCAGGTAGATATCCAAACGCCAAAACCGAGATCTTGGCTCCACCCTTTGGAATTATATCCTCGAAGCCATGACCCATAGATCACAACTTGTAACGATCAACAACGACAAATCCTTGATTAAAATGGTGAACGCCGGTGCCCCTCCAAATTACGTACATAGTCACCTACTATACACCTTATCAATATGATTGTTTAGAACAAATCGGCTCCAACCCCATCTATACGTATGTTGGTTCCACGACTGTTATGGATCAGATCTCAAATAACGGTCAGTCAGTGCACATGAGTGAGGTCGAGAACCCAGTGACAATAATATCTCCATCAAGGTCAACAAACCAAAGGAGCTTTTAAGCGAAATCAGGAAGTGACGCGTGGTACACAGACCTGCAGGCATCAATGTTGCTGAGCTGGGGATGGTTTTTAGGTTCAGATTCTTGGATGTTCACATCACCAACATTCTGTCATGGTCCTCCCGCATCGACGCCACGATGACAAAAGCACAAAAGCGCCTTCACAATCTAAGGGGACTAAGCAAATTCCACATGAAATCTTTCCAATTTGTACCGATGCAGCATAGAAATCATCCGATCTGGCTGCATCATAGCTTGGTCTCTAAACTGCACTGTCCAACACGTAAGAAACTACAGAATGTCGTTAACATAGCTCAGTTCAACACGCGAACCCGACGCCCAGACAATGATGTGGTCTCCACCTTCCTCTGCCTTGCAAAAGTGCTTAGCATAATCAAAAAGTAAGAAGTCTTACAACCCCAGGTTAAAGTCAAACAGGTTGGTTTTGTATAATTAACATTCAGAGGACAGCTCCTTAATCAGTTTGTGTATGTTTTCAATGGAGCACAAAAGGCTGACGAGAATCTGAAAATGGTATGCAGACGTATGAGTGGTGCAGATAGATTTAAATTTCCAGATTCCCGACAACCTATTGTGCTCCACAGAAAATATGCACAACTTGTCATTTTTCTCCTCATAGCCGAGACTTTATCCCTTTGAAAATTCCGGTGATCCTCCTCTGCAAGCCCTCCAGTGCAATCACAAAGAAAAAAGAACACACAAATTACGGCACAGGAACAGGCCCTTCAGTCCCCCCAGCCTGCACAGATCGAGATCCTTTATCTAAACATGTTGCCTGTTTACCAAGGATCTACTTCCCTCCGTTCGACGCCCGTTCATATATTTGCCCAGATGCATCTTAAAAGATGCTGTCGTGCTAGCCTCTTCCACCTACGCTGGTAAAGCGTTCCAGGCACCCATCACACTCTGCGATGAAAACCTTCCACGCACATCTCCCCTAAACGTTCTCCCTCTCACCTTGAAATCGTGACCGCTTGTATGTGACACCCCCACTCTTGGAAAATGCTTGTTGCTATCCACCCTGTCCATACCTCTCATAATTTCGTAGACCTCAATCAGGTCCCCCCTCAACCTTCGTCTTTCCAACGAAAACAATCCGAATCTACTCAACATTTCTTCACAGCTGGCACCCTCCATACCAGGCAACATCCTTGTCAACCTACTCTGCACCCTCTCTAAAGCATCCACATCCTTTTGGTAATGTAGCGACCAGAAATGCACGCAGCATTCCAAATGTGGCCCAACCAAAGTCCTAAAAAACTGTAACATGACCTGGCGACTCTTGTACTCGATACCGCGTCCGATGAAGGCAAGCATGCTGTAGGCTTTCTTGGCCACTCTATTGACCTGCGTTGCCACCTTCGGGATACAAAGGACCTGAATTCCCAGGTCTCTCTGTACATCAATTTTCTCCAAGAATCTTCCATTGACCAGATAGTCTGTTTGTCCGTCCGTCCTTCCGATCCGATGGTCTGGTTTCAAGCATGCACATATTATACCATGCGTTGCCTTACCAATGCTTTATATTGCTGTACCAAGATCAGCATGCTCCTCTGGTCAGTACGCCGCTACGTTCCATTTGCATTTTCTCCACCCTATTTTCAGGCGCTGCCACCTTCAGAGATTCGTACTTTTCGACACCAATGGCCCGTTGTTCCTCAATACAAGGTCTTTCGTCTATTGCGTATATCCAACTCCTATTAGACCTGTGCATCACCTCACATCCATCACGGTACAATTGCATCTGTCATTGCTTTGTCCAACTTACAAGCTGATCAAAATCAGTCTGTGGCCAAATACAATCCTCCTCACTAACATCAACTCCAGCAATTGAATTGCCTTCTGTAAAATACCAGTGACAACTTCTGCTTTCAAATCTAAACAGTTATTTTATACAACAAACAGGAAAGGTCCATTCACCGATACCGGCGCTGCACTGCTTGTCACGGGCATCTGATCACAAAGAAAAACATCCACTATTTATGTTTATCTCCTGCCAACAAGGTATTTTTTTGAATCCAATTTTTTAATTGCCTTGGATCCCATTGGCCCCAACCTTTTGGAGTGACGTCTGATGTGGGAAGGCATTAAAGGTCTTGCTTGAACACATGCAAACCAAATAATCTGGGCGACCCTGATTAATATACTTTGTTTCTGTTTGAAAGCCCCTCACTTAAATGACGTGAAAAGCATCTCCCAACAGCAGATCAGTGCTGGCTATCCGTAATCAGTCCATGCCTTTCCACTGATATTGGACGAGCTGACCTGTAATAATTTGGCTTATCCCTGTTGGCCTTTTTGAATAAATACCATACCAGTTATCATCCAGTACTCTGGCACTTCACCTTTTTTCAGCGAAGTTTTAATAGCTTAGTCGGATAAGCAGTAATCTTCTGTCTTGCCGACATAGAATATAGAACATTGAAAATACAGTGCAGAAGAAAGTCATTCGCCGTATCGAGTATGCACCGACCCACGTGAGCCCTCACATCCACCCTATCCCCATCAGCGAATAACTGTCCCTATCGTTTTTGGACACGAAGGGCAATTTGGCATGGACAATCCACCTAACCTCCACGTCTTTGGACTGTGGAAGGAAACCGGAGCACCTGGAGGAAACCCACGCAGACATAGGGAGACCGTGCATACTCCGCACAGACAGTAATCCAGCGGGGAATTCAACTTGGGACACTGGCAGTAAGAAGCCACAGTGCATGTTGCGTGTGCTACCGTGCTTCCCTATATAAGAAGCCAGGTGTACATATGATGAGTCCGAGGGCATGTATGTACTATAATGCCGCTAACGTGTCTATTACCACAACCTGACCATCCAAAACCTGCCCGTTTCGACAAGGCACAAGTCAAGAGGTGAATGGAATACTACGCTTCCCTGGATGAATGCAGCTCCAACAACACTCAAGACGCTGAACACCACCCAGGATAAAGCAGCCCGCTTGTTTGTTGGCCCTGCTAGAAACATCAAACCCTCTGCCACCGAAGAGCTGTGGCAGCCCTGAGAACCGTCTACACAATGCGCTGCAGGAACTCGCCAAGGTCAATTCGACAGCAGCCTCAAACCCACTGTCAAGTTCATGTGGAAGGACAAGAGCAGCAGATACCTGGGAACGTCATCACCTGCACGTTAGTCTCCAATCAGTCACCTTTCCGACTTGGAAATATATCGTCCATCCTTCATTGTCACTTGGCAAAATACTGGAATTCTTTCCCAAAAAGCACAATGAACGCATCTACACCTTATGGACCGCAGAGGGTCGGGAAGGCAGCTCACCATCCGGTTCCGAAAGGCAGTCATCGATGAGCAACACATTCGGGAGTATCCAGTGATACCCATATCTGGTAAATGCATTTTTAGAAATGTAGATTTACCAAAACGGAGCTGCTCCCAGTCAACAATTGCCGGACCATGGCTCAACAAAGGAAAAAGACCAAAGAAAAGTTCAGCACAGGAACAGGTCCTTCAGCCCTCCAAGCCTGCGCCGTCCATGCTGCCCGTCCAAACTGAAATCTACTACACTTCTGGAGTCCGTATCCCTCTATTACCATCCTATTCATGTATTTGCCAAGCAGGAGGTGACTTCTGGGACAGGGCTGCCACAGTTCTTCGGTGGCAGAGGGTTTTGATGTTTCTGGCAGGGCCAACAAACAAGCGGACTGCTTTTTCCTGGGTGGTGTTCAGCGTCTTGAGTGTTGTTGCAGCTGCATTCATCCAGGCAAGTGTAGATTATTCCATCCACCTCTGAACTTGATCCTTGTCGAAACGGGTAGGTTTTGGATGGTCAGGATGAGGTAATAGACAGGTTAGCGGCATTATCGTACATAAATGCCCTCGGACTCATAATATGTGGATAGTGCAATGCAGTGGAACATGTAAGAATTGATTTCGTCGCAGTGAGGCAGCAGGGCGAGCCTAGTGCGCCACTGTACTCCCACAGATGACATTAAGGCGTGCAAATTGAACATTGTAATCTCTAGCTACGACGTAGATGAATAAGAAAATATGACAGATGAACTCGTCCCCATTCACAATGTCCCACCACTAATCTGAGACTACCTGATGTTGGCACCAGGGAGGTATCAGATCATTACATATTCCAGTTCACGGCCACGTATAGACCAGTTGGCTCCCGTTACCTCGAATCGTCTGTCCAGAAAGCTATCCTATTCTGTTTCCTTCCTAATGTTCTGTGAATTGTACGGTGAACATACGCCACGCTTTGCATAGATGTATTAAATCAAACCTGAATTAATAACACATTTACGTACTTTCAGAATTTGTACAAGTTTAATTATGTCATGAAGGGACTGCATTAATATTATATTTTGATCACGTATGATCTAAATGTAATTACTCCAGACAGAGACAGGTCCTCTCATTTCTCACATGGTTCTCATTTTTCACATACCTTTTAAAACACTAACACATTCGAATATTAGCGCACTGAAAAGTCCAGGCATGCTAGAGCTAAGTGCTTTCATTGTACTTCCTGTGGTAGATTTCTCGTTTTGTACCAAATTATAATGAAAGTACTTCCATGGCGTAAGATTGATCGTAAATTTGCAACATCGTTCTTTATTGTGATTCAAATCATCAGCCTCCGTTCATCTCTTTTCAATGTTGATTCTCCAAATGGAATGTTGTCATTCTGATCTCTGTTGTTGATATCAAAATGGAATTGGTTCAAAATATTCATGAGTGTCATCTTCTCACCAACAGAACTGAAACAGTTCAACAAAGGTAAGCCATGTTCATCCCTGTCGAAAAGAGGACAAACGGACTCGCGCCCTGATACAGCCAACGAGAACACCGTCACCCCTCCCCCCGCCTACTGCCGTGAACCCTCACGTTGATTGTGACGAATCCACGGAACTTACAAGTCTTTGGAAACAATGGTGAAATTTCGCCTGGAAACATCAACAAACTGTGCATCATTGGACATTGGGAAGAAGGCCAAGCACCGAGAAGAAACCAAGGAAACCATCGGCAGAATTTACAAAATTCACACAGAGAGCCACATTACCCATTAACCCAAGGTCCTGGTTCCCTGAGGTAGAAATGTGTCACAGAGCATTCACTTAGGAGGGTTTTGCAGATGTTTTGTTATTATCAAAACCCTCATTCCATATGTCTGCATCTAAATAATAGAGACCTATTATACTTTATGTCTAATTGGATGTTACATAGTGATAATTGTCGATGGTACACACATAATATTTAAGGATCGACCACATTTTCCTTGGACAGGGAGCGAAATGTTGAATAATACTGTGAATGGAATGTGGATACGGAAATGAAGGATTGTAATGGAACAAGACAGAAGTAGATAAAAACCCTCAATGTGCTTCTGAAGTGATGGAAATGCAATGATGCAGATAGTTCAGAACACACGTATTTCAATCGAGAAAGAGATAATTCGTTTGTGAAACAAAATAAAGGCAGGCACATCGGTGATACATAAAACACACATGTCATGAAATACATTGAAGGGACATAAAATTCAAATCATTTCAAAGTGTCATAATTTTCGGCATTGCGCTACACAGAATACGCTGAAAACAATAACAGACTGATTCAATGGGCGTAAAGGATTTTAGTTGAAACGATTATTAATGAATGCTCTGAGTAGGGATGACATGTTTACGACCTCTTGATTATAGTTGACACCTTTAAGCCCAAGTGACTCTGATAACGATCCAAGCCCAAGCTCCAACAGTGGCTGGAATATGGGAATAAAACACCAATATTTGCGTATATGTTGTAAGACTGTCCAGAATGAATGATTCACTCCACAATTGATTACACGAACAGAAAAGGATTTCGTATGTTTTTGTTGAAAGAAAGTTTATTATGAATATTGCCTATGTATTTCTAAAACATATTTTTATTGACATTTTCGACATGATGCACATTGACGTTCGTTTTTATCTGTTGTACTCTGTAAAGAAAAATAAGCTTTTGTCTTGCGTTACTTTATTTACAGATTGCTGCCGTCAAGTCCTCCCAGCCCAGACTTCTTTCCCTAAACCCCTCCACTGTCGTCCCCCATATCCACCACTTGTTGTCCTCCCTGGTCGATCACAGGGCGTGCTCCCCTTATACTTACTCCCCCGTTTCCTGCTCCCTTTCTCTTCTCCATTCGTCGATTTCAGCCATGTTCTTTATGAATATAATATTGAACTCTTTAACTTCATACCCGAAAGGAACGGCTTGCAATTACTCCTTGAACATTACTCGTCAATTCTCCTTGAAATAAGAAGAAAATGAACATGCAGTTCTCAGTCCATCTAAAAACCAACATGGCGTAGAATAATACATGATTTACAGAACAGATTTCGTTCCCCTTTTAAACATTTCAGATGGGATGAATATCATAAACAATTTGGTTCAACTGGACTGTACCATCTTCTTCCTTGTCATCCGGCAGAACTGCTTTTAAATGTTACTACACATTTTAGCTGTCCAGCTGTGAGACAAAACTGCCATACTTGTGATCGACCCAAGATTGCCAGATCAGAATTCAACTACTTCTAAAACTTTCTCAAAATGTAACTGAATCCTTTTGCTCCATCAAGCAATGACGGCATCTACCTAAGCAGACAAACGCATTAACTGTCGGGACTGAACTCACATTAACTCAACATTCAACTGCAGTACATTACCCAAGTCTGACATTACAGATTCCTCTGGTCAATTTCACCTTTTAGCTCCAAAAAATTCCAAGATACTGCAGAAGAAAATTTCATTAAAAAATGGCTAGTGCAGAAAAAAATATAGCCCCGCTATTTAACCTTCCAATTGCCCCATGTTTGAATACACTGTTCCTAAAATGCCACATTCGTTACGCCCAACCCCGAATATTGAAGAAGCAATACAAACACGTGACTTCATTTTTAAAGGCGTTTAACTTTGAACATTAATTTTGATTAAACACAGCTTACACTCTCTAATATATATCATTTACCATGCTTAAACAGGCAAATATAACCACGTGTATAGTTTATTTTGTATTTCTCACTTGTTAAATTCGTGATCAAGCATCAGCAGTGGCACTTTCTCTTCCCAACACATGTAAAATTGTAAACTTAATTGGTTGTAACAAATGTCACCATTCGAATGGTCTTGGATTTTGTTTTCAAAATTTGACCAAACATTGAAATGGATTATTGTCTGTCGATAAAATTGACTGGGATAATTGTCGCTAACAAACATGTTATGATCCCGCCATACAACAGCAATCTCAATGTTTCTTGCTGGATGTTCGAATGTTTCTTTTGGTGAATATTGAGGCTCCTTGAAAATGCACGATTGGTCTTTTACGTCTTCAGGCGTCTTCCTGCAGCAAAGTGCAAATTCAGCACGGTCATAAAATCCACCTTAAATAAATGCGCATAAGTCTGACTCATTAATACTGTTGCGGTGGTTCACAGTCTTCACAGAATAGAATGCCTTCTGACGTTCCAACGTCAACATATTTTTTTGTGTGTGTTTCATCAGAGGTTCAGTCAGTTGAGGAACCACGCCGCTGTAATTTGGGCCGAATTTCCGGTAGAAACTGATCATGCCCAGAAATCTCAGGACTTCTCTTCAAGTCGGTGGTATTGGAATGTATCCAATACATTTTGTTTTCACATTCCGCAGCGTTATCTGAATATATCAAATTTCATGGCCTAAGATTATGACTTGAGTTGTTGAAAATGCATTCTGTGACAGATTTATCACTCATCCAGCTTCGAATCGATCAAATATTTTATAATTATGCTAACTTTAGCAGATTGAGTGTATAGGCTCTGTTTAATGAAAATACATATCGTTTATCTACATCCACTCGTAGTGGGTTGGATTTCCTAATGGCGGGCAGTGACGACAACACTCTTTCCCTTAACGTCAGCAAAATTAATGAGTTCGTCATTGACTTGAGGAAGCGATTCAGCATACACACAACTTTCTTCGCAAATGGGGATTGCTGGCAACTTCAGTCTGACCTGGTACAGCCACGTCGACGCTAAGAACAAGTAGCAGGGCAGGTCCGATACTTCCTCATGAAACTAATGAAATTCAGAATGTCCACATTGGCACCTACCAAGTTTTACAGCACAGCCAACGTCCTATCTGGTTGCATAAGAGCCTGGTATGACAACTGCTTGGTCGAAGACCGCAAGAGAGTACAGGGAGTGATGAACAAAACCAAGTGCATCCCGCAAAATTGCCTCCCGTACATTGACTCTTTCTACATCTCACAAAGCCTCGAAAAGCGGGAAGCAAAATAAAATATTCCTCCCATCCTGGTTATCCTCCCTTTCTCCCACTTCAATCGGGCAGGAGATAAAAGAAAGTCTGAGAACACGGACTAACTGGTACAAAACAGCTTCTTCCCCGCTCTTGCCAGACTCTTGAACGACCATTTTATCCACACATCCACTCTTTTCAGTAGCAGAACATTCCGTGTGCACTCCCTTGTCAGTGGTTATACGTTAACATTTTGTTTTTTGTATCACATTTAGACGTTTTTTTCATGTATGTAACGACTTGGCTGGACTATATTGCGAACAATACTTTTCTCTGTACCTCGGTACAGGTGACAATGCATCAAATTAAATTAAAACATGCAGGATTACTTTCTACTTCCCAATGTATTCTACGTAGACCTGCATGTGCGTGTGAACCTCGCTTGGGTCATTTTGATTCCCCGCTGAAGGTAACTCAATAATTTATCCTATATTTAACATCTATTCATTAATCACTTTAAACTGTGGAATGTCAAATTCAAAATTGTCTGGAGTGATCTCTTCGCTGTGAATGAGAACAACAGACGCTCTCTCCTTTTCTTCCTTGCCATCCACATATATTTATGCTTCTGAATATGACACACTCTGTATGCTTTCCGGATGCCTGGTATTCTTATCATATCGTTCAACTAGCTCGTTCAACTTTCATCTTGACTAGACTCACTGAATATTACCTTTAATGGTTCACCGACCATTGTTAAAACTATTCCTATTTTATCCACACTCACAATTATCCGATGTTTCATGTTTTTTATCCGCTTCTTTTTCTTCACATGTTTCATAGCCAGCTATCCACTCCCAGTTTAGATTTCCCTCGTGTTTGCCGAAGGGTTCAACAGCAGAACTTCCAACTGCTGACGCAACAGTTCATCTTTGATCACTTTACTGGACCTCTCAAACTTATGACCAAAAATCAATTCAACTGAACTGAATTAAGTTTATTCTTTAGGGGTATCCCGAATTGCAAATAGAAACAAATGTATCCCAATCCTCTGGATAATGTTAAAGGTAGATCCTCAACATGTTTTTTAGAGTGATATGTCATATTCCTAATGCCCCTGTAATTCCGAATTATATGCCATTGAGTTAAATTACTTTATTCTTAACATATTCATAATCCACTTAAGTATTTCAACACTAAATTACTTACCTGATATGTTTTAATTTATCTTTGCATCCCAAATCAACTCCACTACCACCCTCTTAAATATTATATCCCGCAGACACAGCCATTATGGGCACCAGATACGGATTTCCTGTTTTGGTTTTAGACCTGGAACCTTATGTTCTACCCGCAATATCTCCTTTGCAAAACCCACCGGAAAAAAACACTTGAAGAAGCTGTGCCTATTTGTCATCTGTGTCACAGGTTTCTCAGTAATTCATTATTTTTAATGGAATAACAATCTGGATTGCACGCAGTTTACATTCCTTATGTGCTTTCTGATAGAAGTGCTTCACCTCTGAATCAGTCTGTTCCAATTGAAACAACTTTCTTGAACTACACATATCCGCTTTATCCACCATCGGTTCTTGTTCTTCACAGACCATCAGATCAAACGTAGGCTGTGACAACATACACTTAGCAAACCTATAGGTGCTCATGAAGTTCTGTTCCTCCTGTCTCAAATGGTGGCTTGTGATCCTGTCACCACAATCCCGGGTATACTTATTGGGACATCTCAGCTGTTGACTTTACACTGGCATTTCAACTGCAGTAGGTTGAACTTCCACTGGCAATTCAGCTAGATCATTACAGAAGATAAATTGTATTCCAGAAAATGTGAAGTTTTATTTTACTCCTGCAAACACTTCACCATTACAGAGTAGCACACTACTGCTCTCATTAGTAGTTATACAAAGAACCACATTTTCTTGGAAGAATCCTTCGAAACTACATATCTCACGATCTGTTACTGTTAATCACTGATTTGTTCTTGTGTCCCTGAAGTATGAATCTGCTTACCATCTCTAATCTGTGCACATGAATACATTTTAAACTCACAAGGAATTCTGAAACCGTGCTGTTGCTTATTGTACACCAACCTCTGAACATGCAGCTCAGTCTATTGCATCCATTTCCCTTGTGGAGTATTTTCCTTCACCTTTCAGAAATACAACAGGATCATTATGTTTTATTGATTCAGTCTGACCAGCAGTTTTGTTCAGCCACCAGCATTGCATCTTCACACGTCCAATTTTACAACAATGAACAAACAAGCGTTATTTGCTCACTACCACTAAAGTATGTGCCGAATGGTCTCCTTCTACCCAGTAAGTTCTATGATGCTATGACTGATACTCACAACCCTTTTGTACAGTAAATCCAAAACAAGTACGAAATTGTACACACGATATTGAAAAATCCCACCAGTGCCGAGGATAATGGACGAATCCCTAATATATTCGAAGTTTTGAAGATTATGTGGGTAAAATGATGAGCTGAAGGATTGATTACATGAAAAAAAGAACAAATTGGTATCAAAAAATGAAACTTTTTTGAATACAGTAGTAAACCATTTGACACCAGTCACGGGATGAACACATTACAATTACCCCTTAAAAGCAACAACTCAATTCCAAATTAGACAACATGAAAATAAAGATACAACGCTCTACACATCCTAAAATGTTCATGCTTAGAGTAATACTTACGATGCTAAAGTGGTTTATCTTCTCATGGAACCCCTTCAGACTCTAGCTGACTATGTTCAAAATGGTCTTTCTCCTGGCGTTTTTCTTATTCTGCCTTGTGCTCAGAGGTATTATTACTATTTTCTTAGTATCCTGCTGTGAGAGAAAACTTCCTTCACTACTTGTCAAATTAATCAGACTACAAGTCCTCTCAAAAGACGAATTCAAGTACTCTCAAAAGATTTCACAAAAGATCTCAGGATCTCTGAGCTGCACTCACCAATGGTATCGACTGCAACGCTGGAAAGGAAACTCAGTCTAAAGGCTATGGTCGCATTAACTCTTGAGTGACCTTTATTATTGCATTAAGCCAAACTGAGGAACTCGTCCCTCAGGTTAATTTCATCTTCTGGCACATAAAGGCCCACAGCGCCTGCAGAACAAAACACAATGTAGAAACATGAACACCGCAGAGAAATACACTTTAATCTCAGGCTTTTAACACTTACGTTGCTGCAATATTTAGAATTCAATATTGCTCAGATCCTGCATTCATCACTCTGTCTCTTTAAAACCTATTGTATTCATGGAAAACGTCTGGATACGCAAAAAACAACGATTTTGTAATTAACTGAAATTGTTTAAATTATTATCGCATTGCAAATATTAGAAATACCACATACGCCACTGGAGAGAGATTAAATAGAGTAATTGTGTTGATAATTAGGGGAACAGGATAGGAAAGACGCATACAACCGGAATCATAGAGAAGAGAACATGTTGCGCAAAACAAGGCTGTGCTTCGCAGAATTGCAGCGAGGAACGTCATTGCACAAAAATACATCAGAGACTTACATGACTCTTCATACGCTTCAGAACAGACAGCGTGAGAAAGAGACAGCGAGAAAGGATGACAGAGTGAGTGTATATTTGTGTGATTGTGTGAGCGAGGGTACACATTGAGAAGGAGGTTGTACACACACCATGGATAGAAGTAATGTGCTGATGCATGTTTCATAGTCATTCAGTCGTTTATGGGATGTTCCAGTCAGTGGCCCTCCCTTGACTGAAAATTTCCAATCGATATTGAGCTATTGATGTTCAAATAAATGACCAAACATATTTCGCTCATAAGATTCATGTATTAATATAGCATTACTAATTAGTGATTTCCAGGAATTTAGCAGTGACGCTGAGAAAGCGACGATATTTCCGATGTCCCTATTCTACTTTTTTCTTGGGATTTTGCAGATTTTTCCATGGTTCTACAGATTCGGCATTAAATATATATAGTGCAATACTTGGAAGTCTCATTGAGAATACAGAGATGTGGAGACGTTGATAGATAAAGACAATCGGCCACGCGTCTTGCCTAACATTGACATAGAGTGGAAAGCAGAACTGTGGTGTAATCATGCAAGGGAAACGTAAAGGCTTGGAACTAGTAGTTGGCTGAAGCATAAAGAACACATACAGATAAAGATAATGCAAAACACAGAAACATCTTTTCGCTGGGACATTAGGAGACTTATTCGATTGAGCTTCGCAGTTAAATAGTTGTGTTATTTTTCAGGACTATAAAGCAGAAAGCGTACATTGTACAGGCGAACATGTGCTGAAACAAAAACAGGAGTCGGCCTTTCAGACCAAGGGGCATAATGCACCATTCAGTAAGATTACGACTGATCTGGTATTAACCGAAAACACTTGGAGAGACATCGAGATGTATTGGATTCGACAGGCAAATAGTCTCTGTCATTGTTGGGAAAACATGAGATTAAAATGTAAAATTGCTATTGAAAAGAAGGAAACGCCTTGAGTAAGTGTGATGTGTTCACTCATCTGTAAGTGAACACGTACTTTACTTGTATGGCCAGAGCAAAATTGGGATTCAGAAGTTGCAAATGCAAAGTTCAGAGATGGGATGATTTAATGTTTGGGCAGCAGGGTAGCATTGTGGTTAGCATAAATGCTTCACAGCTCCAGGGTCCCAGGTTCGATTCCCGGCTGGGTCACTGTCTGTGTGGAGTCTGCACGTCCTCCCCCTGTGTGCGTGGGTTTCCTCCGGGTGCTCCGGTTTCCTCCCACAGTCCAAAGATGTGCGGGTTAGGTGGATTGGCCATGCTAAATTGCCCGTAGTGTCCTAATAAATATAAGGTTAAGGGGGGGGGGGGGTTGTTGGGTTACGGGTATAGGGTGGATATGTGGGTTTGAGTAGGGTGATCATGGCTCGGCACAACATTGAGGGCCGAAGGGCCTGTTCTGTGCTGTACTGTTCTATGTTCTATGTTCTGTGTTTCCAATTAAAAGGCAACTTAACGAGATCAATGCGGCTATCCTGCATATTTTATGGTTGCGAGGATGAAACCCACACAACCACGGAGGGAATGTGCAAACACCACACGAGAAGCCACCCGCCGCCGAGTAGTGCCAACCACTGCGCCGCCGAGCAGCCAGTTATATAGACATTTTACGAGTCCCTGCTGACTGCAAAATCCATAGGGTGAATAAAATCAAATGAAAACATTATTTTCACAATAGACTAACTGAGGAAAATAAAGATAACATGAGAGCTGCAGATTGCAGACATCGACACCTGACAGAAAGCAGCAAATTTCTGTGCTCTGAAACTGAAAACTGCTTCCCAACAGCGTCCACCTTAACAACGTTGTGTAATTTATTTTATGGATTTAACTCATGAGGTTACTTAAAACAATAAATGTTTTGAAGTAAAACGGTGTGTCTCAAACTTCAAGTCAACGCAGTTAGTTCGGGATTCACGAACAGATCAAGTAAAAGTATTATATTCAGTGCACGTACGTGCCAGCGCATATTCCACATGTTTACCTGTGTGAGATTGTTTGCTGCCTTTGAATGAAGAAATATTATTCCTGAATTGTTCGCAGAACGACTGCATTGCTCAACAATAGGTTGTGCACCATAGCTCATATTATTCCCAAAGAAACACAACGTCCATTGCCAATTGATATTCCAAGCTTTCGCGGTGTTGGGATGACCTAAAATTTATCATCAGTGTGCTCCTTAACATTTCTGCATCATACACGAAGCAATTAACGGAGGTTGACATAAAGATAGCGAACTATACACGACGTCGATTCATAAAACAGGTTTGCGCATGAATGTTGGTCGGCACAGAGCCAACTGGATACGAATCATTATACATTGAAGGTAATAAATTAGTCTAACGGAAGGTGCATGAATGGTACCAGACAGCAAGAAACGACAATCAGAGCGAGGGCAAGAGTGAAAAAACATTGAGGTTTCAAAGACACCAATTAGGGAGCATGTTTACACTGTAATAACTAAGGAACATTACGTTAAAAACGATTAAGTACGGAGAAATAATCTGACTGGCTATGGTTCACGTCTATTTACATAAATCAGGTATGATGAAGGTCCTATTTGAATTTCATAATGTAAGAATACCAGATGAGAAGAAAACTAATGTTGCTCTCTCCACTTTCCAACATCTAAAAATAAGGAATAATGCATAGGCCTGGTAACAAGCTATAAAGGAGCGTGTTTCCGTATTGTGTGTGTATTCTTCATGCAATGCACGTTTGTTTTGAAAACTCAGAAAAAAACATGATGTACAATTTGGGTTCGTCTTTGTTTTATTTATAAATTAAAATGTTCCAGGAAAATTATTTTCGAGGGCAATACCACAACGGTCGATTTTGCCGGCTGGCCAACTACAATGTATTGACATTCTCTTGGTTGGTTGAACCATTTCGCTTATGGTATAGTTCAGATCGTGTGACAGAAACATGGTAACTGAGTGGATTTTCAATCTCAGTAAATATATATACAATATGGGTGCATAATAACATAAGGCCAGTCAAAGTAGGAGAAGCAGTATGTCATCGGCCCATTGAGTCTGCTGCGCCATCCAATAATTGAACTGTTCGACAAATCATATTCAACAATTCCCCGCCACAAAAAAAACGTTTTACACTTACTGAATAAATATTAAAAATTGCTGTTTCTGAAACTTTAACGCACTTAACGACATAGCCTCTGCAACTGTCTGCGGCAAATAATCCCGCATGCCCCGCTCCGTCTGAGGAAATATATTATCTCTCAACTTTATCTTAAGAAGGCTGCTCCTCCGACCAATATTATGTCCTCTGCTCCTCAATTCTTCAAGACAGGGAACATCTCCGAATGCGTCCTGTCATCGAGACAGGAACGCTTTCTGTCTCAAAAATGTCGTGCTTGATCTGCGAAACTCTAATGGGTGCTGGTGCGACATAATCAATGTCCACTGGGAAGTAAATATGTTCATATCTGGAATAAACATGTCGACGTTTATCTAGACTCGTTCCAAAGGCTTATATATATCAGTAAGTAAGTGGACACAATATTTCAAGGCCATCCAGGTTTAATCTCACATGTGCCTTGTATAGTTTTCGCCACACGTTCCTATTTTTATACGCCAGTGCTTTTGAAACAAAGTTCAGATTTAATCTTATTTCCTATTTTTATACGCCATTGCTTTTGCAACAACGTTCAAATTTAATCGCATTTCCCTAACACTTGCTGAATTTGCATGTACATTGTGTTTGTGGTGTGTGCAGGTGGTCGTCAACTCCATCTGTGCTGCAGGTTTCTGGAGTCGTTCATTACTTAGATAATATTAAGGTCTAATATGCGTCCAACGAAAGAACACAACTGCCCAGTTCGACAGTAGGTCCGCGCCAAATAGCACACTTTGTCCGTTCCGACAGCAACATAGACAAGTTGCTTTAATGAAAACTGACAGTCTTTCGAAAGTTTCCTGCGCATGTCCATTTTTGTTGGGAATGGGATTATTGCCTGCACTTGACAGACGCAACGACAAGGGGCACGGCTGCTGCTTGCCATGTCAATTGGTTGTACAGATGGAATGTAGAAAGTTTGAACGCCAATAAAAGTGTTAGGGTTGTTTTGGGATAGATAGACCGCGAAAATCCTGTCCTCCGTATTTCTGATTGTATAATGAAGAGGTAAAGCACCGCAAAAACACACTGACTGGCACATGGTTCTGCATGAATCAACGGGTAAGAAAAGTGTTTAAATATATATATGATGCTACGTTAACATTTGTAATTGAGTCTAACATGACAGGGCTGAGAGCAGAAAAAAATCAATATCTTTCACTGTTAAACACTTCTAACAGAATTATCCAGCACTACCCGCCACCAGCCCGCATTAGAATGCATCAGTGCTAAAACGGCTTGCATGACCTTTCGTCGAAGGGTTTCGGTCATCAACGTTACATTCTGCCACAAGAACAATGCAACCTCACTTCAAGTCCAAGATTGTTAATTCCGTGGAAGCGATAGTTTTAGTTAGACAGGAATTGATTTTTAGTATCCCATGGTTTCTGCTAAGGAATCTGTATATAAATGCTATTCTACGGGTTTCATACTTTGACCTGATACATCTAGAAATTTGGAGTAAAAATAAATGGCATGAGCTCAGCCTTTCTGTACCAGCCTCATTCTGAATTTCACACGACTTGGCTGAATACAGAAGAACGGAAAAGCAGTTAACTCTCAGTCTATTTTGCAGGAAATTTGATCCCCACATGCATGACCTCAGCTTCTTCTGCATCTGGCAACCGACAGAGATTTTGGTCGCTTGTAATACGAAGCTTCGGAGGCTCTCTGAATAATATTGGATCGAACCATGGAAAGGTTACAGTGTAGAAGGAGGCTATAAAGCCCGTTAAGTCTGTGCTGTCAAAAAAGTGAATACAAAAGTAGACGCGCATTTTCCTAATTTTTACCACAACTTGGCCCATAGGTTTGCAGGTTAAAGCATTCCTTGGCCTGTTCTGTGCTGTCCTGTTCTATGTTCTATGTTCTATGTAATGGGCCCCGAAACTGAGTCATGCAGAGTACTACGAAAAACGCGTTCCCATTCTCGAAATCATCCACAATTATGATCATATATTTCCTGTCTCTGAGCCAGTGTTGAATGCAGCTCCCGTTGAAATCTAATTTGTCTACCAATCTGTCATGTGGTGCCCTTCTGCGATCTATGTGGGTATTATTAATTGCACAGCCCCATTCCACCGCCTTGTTCCGACATGAACAAAATAAGAAAATAAATTACAATAGGACCAAAACGAAACAATGCTGACTATCCTTTTCGTACCTTACCTTTCTGAATGGCATCTTTTACACTACCTGATAATTGTTGCCCTTACATTTCTCACCACTGCGATGCGACTAACCGGCGTACAGCTTGCCTTTCAGCGTTGTAAGTGGCGTTGCGACATTCATGGACCTCGAATCAGATCTTATCACATTTGTATCTGGTCACCATTGGAAAATATTCCTCAGTGTATGAGCGATTTCCTTGCTGGCTTTTTTCAGCATAATGTGATTTAACGCATTTGGCCTCAGTTATTTATCCAACTTCAAGCATCGGGGTTTTATTAATGCTGTCTCTCTCATTGTGTTTTCTGCATCTAATTTTTAACATTACTCACATTTAACGAGAATACCTGGATCATGTCCTTCTCATTCGTTAAGTCAGTATCACAGTGTTCATGAAAACTCGACTCGAGACTTATTAATTAACCCAAACGTATCCACAAACAGGTCTTGTAGGTCCTACATTTGTCTTAGCTACTACTTTTTCTTAAGTTAACAGGAACATGTTAGTGCTTTACCTTGCCAATATCTCGCTCACATGCCTCCTTTTCGTTCACAAATTCCATTTCGCGTCTTTACTATCTATATTATTCCAGAATTTATGTGCTACTTAATATTGTGTGACTGTCATAACGTCTCTGTTTCTCCTTCAGTTTCTCCTGTATTATTCACGATGAGTAATCTAGTACTAGTCTTCGCAGCACCATCCATTTTCTTTGAGGTGTCATGGCAACGCTGTGCTGAGAACATTTTGTGTTGGATGCATTCAGTGGGCTGTTACATTCTACACACAGATTTACCAGTCCACGCTTTCTGCTTTCGAAATTGTTGTTTTTCCCATTTGTACTGTTTGATATATATCCTTCTAATAAGCATGTTAAGCCTTACCACATTACGTACATCACTTGAAAGGTTCCTCTAATTATGCAAATTTATTTCTTCAGCCTGGGCATAGAATTGCATCATTTTTTTTTAAATTTAGGGCACACAATTCATTTTGTGCTATTCATGGGGAATTTAACGCGGCCAACCCACCTAGCTGGTACATGCTTTGTTCTGGGGGGGAAACATATACAAGCACGGGGAGAATGTGCCATCTCCAAACAGACAGTGATCCAGTGCCGGGATCGAACCAGGGACCTTGGTGGCGTGAGGCATCAGTGCTCACTTCTCCGGCACCGTACTGCCTCTTCATTTGGTTTGTTATTTGCTGGCTCAAAAGTTTCATCTTGTCGGCCAGTTTTTTCTTCAAATATTTTTTAAAGCTGGGATCCATTTTGAACAACTGTCCACCCTTCAGGATCCATAATGGTCAAACGTTGCGAGGCGCTCTGGCCAGCCATAGCATGCGACCAATTTCACTAATCGTTAATGTTATAGGTGACCTTGTTCAGTGGTCATGATTTTATTTCTTAGAATCATCGAATTCCCTCAGTGCAGAAGGAGGGCATTCGACCCAGCGAGTCTGACCCTTCCTGTGAAAGAGCACCTTGATTAGACCCATTCCCCTACACTATCAGTGTAACCTCAGCGAGGGGAAATTTAGCAGAGCCAATCCATGGAACCTGCACATCTTTGGGATGTGGGATAAACCGGAGCACACAAAGGAAACCCACACAGACACAGGAAGAATATGCAAACTACACTTTGCAATTGAATGTAACATTTCTGATAATGACATATGCTGATGAGTTAAGATCTCGTCCCATCTGTTGAACGAAAATCAAGAGGCTGTTCCTCGAATTCGCCATGTTTAGTTGTCTTTGAAGTGTTGAGGTTTTTAATCTTTCAATTACCAATGCTTGGCTGCATAGAACGCACATGAACGTTGAATCCTAATTTGCAGTGGCAAAATTAATAACTCATACTTCAAGTAATCATAGTTATGCTACCTTTTTCCTATTTTCAGTTTCTCCGATGTTCACCAAAGGCCGCGGAATTCATGCCAGCACTGGTGGCAGCGCAAAATGAAGAAACTTCTCTCGCGCCAGACGACGACGTGATGTCAGCTTACCTGACCTGCTCTCTGTTACAGCTCCAGGCAGAAAGGCTTCTTTTTGCTAAATTTAGCGTTCCCAATATTTTTTTTCAATTAAGGGGCAATTTACCATGGTCAATCCACCTCCCCTCCTCATCTTTTCGATTGTGGGGGTGAAACCCACGCAGACACGGGGAGAATGTGTAAACACCACACGGACACTGGCCCAGGGTCGGGATTCGAACCCGGGTCTTCAGTGCCGTCGGCAGCATTGATAACACCTGTGCCACCATACTGTCCAGAGGAAGACTTAAGTAAAAGAAAAATAATCTGGATTTTGGTCAGCGCGCTGACTTCCGGAGGTGGCAATATGCCTCGCTGGGCACTGGACCTGCGTACTGCTGAGGCAGCATGCGTGCACAGAACAGCCGGCAATCTGAATGCCGGTCATGCCATTCGGCACTACTTTGCGCAATAGGAAACATTGTGGTACATGGATCCACGATCGGTAACTGCGCGACACATGGTATGTGACCCTTATGACAGCCGCCCCCGATATAACCGTAGATCGCGACGCCGGGGGAAGGGGGTGAAAATGACTGTTGTAGGCAGTTCAAGAGCTTTACTTCTTTTACGGACATTCACGCTTTTCTGTTCCCGATTAATATCAGGTTACTGGTATTCCAAATGATTACTGACCTTTTGTTTCATTCAGAAATCAGTCTACATATTCGTTACTTAACACCCTCTAACAGATTCGGTGTCTATTGGTCACTGCAAGCAGATTGTGTGGCTTTTAAATTTGAAAATTTCAAGGTATCTTGCTTCATGTGTGGCTTCACTTCGTATTCCATGCCTTATCTCAGTTGGAATTCACCTTTTACTCATCAACGCTAGAGTCCACCTTCAATTGTCCCCCTTCCTCCCGCCTGGAATGTGGATATCGAAAGGATCTGCTGCAAGACTGGATAGAGGCGAATGTTGTCCCCATGTTCAAGAAAGGGAGTCGGTATAACCCTGGAATTATTGGCATGTAACTGTCACTTCGACCATAGGTAAATCATTGGAAACGGTCATGAGGGATAGGATTTATGATCATTTTTTAAAGATACAGCTTAATCCAGGATAGTCAGCCCGGATTTGTGAGGGGTAAGTCTTGGCTCATGAGTTTGATTGTATTCTTTGAGGAGGTAACTAAGTCCATTAATGAAGATACAGTAATTGATGTCGTATATAGGATTTTAGTAAGGAGTTTCATAAGGTGCCTCATGGTCGACTCATGCAGAAAGTAAGGAGGCATGGCATAGAGGGAAATTTGGCCGATTGGATAAGCAACTGGCTATCACATAGAAGACATAGGGTGGTGGTAGTTTGTAAATTTCCATCCAGGAACCCAGTCAACTGCGGTGTACCATAGGAATCAGTGCTGGGTCCTCTGCTATTAATGATTTTTATCAATGACTTGGAGGATGGAGTTGTTGTTTGGTTTAGTAAATTTGCTAATGACACGGAGATTGGTGGAGTAGTGAATAATGTGCAGGGCTGTTGTAGGCTGCAAAGATACATTGATAGGATGCAGAGCTGGGCTGAAAATTGGCAGATAGCGATTAACCCTGATCAGTGTGAGGTGCTTCATTTTGGGGGCAAATTTGAATGCCGATTACAGGGTTATCAGCAGGGTTCTGAAGAACATGGAGGAGCAGAGCGATCTCGGAGTTAATGGCCATAGATCTCTGAATGTTGCCACCCAAGTGGATAGAGCCGCGAAGAAAGCCTATGGTGTGTCCGTATTTGTTAACAATCCGATTGAGTTAAAGATCTGTGAGGTTATACTGCAACTTTACAAGACGTGGTTAGACCACATTTGGAGTATTGCGTGCAGTTCTGGTCACCTCATTGTAGTAAGGATGTGGAAGCATTGGAAAGTGTGCAACGGAGATTTACCAGGATGCTGCCTGGATTTGAGGGTAGGTCTTTTGATGATAGTTTGAGGGAGCTAGGGCTTTTCTCTTTGGAGCGAAGGAGGATGAGAGGTGACTTAATTGAGGTGTATAAGATGATGGCGGGGGCGGGTAGATAGATTGGACGTTCAGCGACTTTTTCCTCGGGTAGATGCAGCTGTTACAAGCGGGTATAGCAATAACATTCTTGGTGGAAGATATAGGAGGGATATCAGAGGTACGTTCTTTGCTCACAGAGTGATTGGGGCGTGGAACGCAGTTCCAGATATGGTAATGGAGTCCGACACTTTAGTAACTTTCAAACGGTGATTGGATAGATAGCAATATGAAGTGTACTAGTAAATTGGGAGTAGTTTGATTTTATCTTAGTTTCAGACTAGTTCGACACAACATCGTGGGGCGAAGGGCCAGTTCTGTACTGTACAGTTCTATGTTCTATGAAGGGATTTCTGCTACAATCATTGTCCATGTGTTAGCCTGGTTAACTTTGCACGAAGATATGCCGTATGTCAGACTGTGCCCTCCGCTCATCTGGTTTAGTTATTATGCCACATACATTCGGTTAAATACGTTTACCCTTTTCAAAGGTCTGCGCCCTGCTCTTTGTAACTTGTTCTGCTTCTGTATTTGAATACCCCATACTTCTCCGTCTCCAGCACTGCCCTTTGTTATTTCTATTTTCGTCTCGACAATACTTCCAATCTAGCCCTCCTCCCCCAACACCTAACCATCACAAAATGGTAATTATCCATGTGTCCCATTCCTTACCAAGTGTTGTCCAGAGAGTTCTCGTTCTCATCAGGACCGTCCCAAGTGCAACTGATTCGGTAATTGCCTCCTGAGCCAGATTTCAAACCACGTCTCTAATCATTCAATTCCACTGTTTCTAAAGTCGCTTTCAAGTATTGCTGACAGCAATCCTGACAGAAGTGCTGAGAGTTTTTTTTTCAAACTCGTTTACTGTCACCAAATGCTTGCTTTCAGGATAGTATATCTTTCCCTACCTCAGTCATTTGTACTAATGTGCGCCACAACCTCAAACTGATCACTCTGTCTTGGAATAATGGCCCGCAGACTCTGGAAAAAGTCATGGACCTTTCAGCTGGGTTCCAGCAGATAACACCAGCATGTGTTCCAGGTGTGCAGGATGTTGAAATCGGCTTATTAGTGAAAATATCCACTGTCGCATGAAAACAACTGACGAGATGAAGGACAACAATTATACCGAATTATTCCGAAAATAACCAAATTTTGTAACTCAATAGCGGAAGCATGTCTAAAAATGGAATTTTCCTAGATTTCCTTGAGGCATTGCTTTGCTGCTTTTCTTAACTTTCAACCAGGACTAACTGGAGTGTCCAAGTGTTTGTGTGCACATCGATTATTTTGGAGGATTGTGCAGGATGACTATGCTGCAGTTGTCGTGCGGACAATTAAAACAGAATCTGCAGTAAGGAATGATGCATCCAAATCGGCTGACGAAAACAAAACTTTCTACGGCATTTTCTGACTCCAAAAGGCATAATTTATTCACAATGGCAAGCCTGGGAATCTTACAAAGGAGCATTGGTCAGCAAGTTGCGAGCAAAGTCAATCTGCTGTCTTCGTGTGTTGGATCGTGCAGTCACGTGGGCTATATCCATTCAACCAGGTAAACATAACTAACACATGAATGAAATTATATGCCGATTTTCTCATTATCCATATGTCAACACCATGTTAACTTCTTTGGCACGCTTCTTTCAACAGGACAGACGTATGCGCATTATAGCGATGATTTGCATATGACTTAAAGCGATGTATATCCACATGGCATCCCTGCAAGAGTCTTGGCGAATGACAGAGAGAAATACAAGTTCACGTAAAACAGGGACCAGTGGCTGTTTAGCACTGGGCTAAATCGCTGGCTTCGAAAGCAGACCAAGCAGGCCAGCAGCACGGTTCGATTCCGGTAACAGCCTACCCGAACAGGCACCGGAATGTGGCGACTAGGGGCTTTTCACAGTAACTTCATTTGAAGCCTACTCGTGACAATAAGCGATTTTCATTCATTTCATTTCATGTATAAGGGCATCTCGTAAACAATTTGCTTGCAATTTAACCGGCTTTCTTCGGTGTTGGACCTACTCAAAACACGTGTGTTCCCAATGCGCATCGCAACTCTAATAATAGCATAAAACACGCGTACGATTTTTTTTTTTACGATGCCATGATATAGGAATATATTCATTCCGCGAGGCGAACTTCAGGCCTATCTGCAAAATGTCTGAGTCAGCACTCCGTCTAAAAACCAAGAGATGGAAATGCAAACGTGCCGACGTACCCGATGTACAACCCTGCTGCTTCGGATCGGATGACCGTAGAAATTTGATCAAGAACGCTCAGATAGTGCATGTATGTTCTTACTCAAAGGGGAATTTTGTAACTTCTATTATATTTCAGAACAAACCTGAGTCCTGTTTACTCCTGGCGCCGTACAACATTATGACATCGGCAACTGCTGTACAGTATCATTCCCAACGTCTTGAACACCATTGACTATGTGAGCAACATTCTCAACCGAGACCAATACAACAGTGCTACCAGTGATGCCCATCACTTTCTGGTTTGTACTTGATTGAAGGCACGACCCACACATACTTCTCTTTTCTTATTTATGATTATTTCATCCCGAATATGCGACCTTATATCAACTTCAGTCATATGCACAGAAAACAAATCGAATTTCTCGAATCCACTGCACATTTATTTGCTCTCCATGTGGTCAAAGATGTCAGATGTAAAATAGAATTTACGTGTAAACCTCTCTCGAAATGCATCCGCAGCAAATATGAGGCAAGGACAGAAAAACATGGACTAGGCTAAGGATAAACGTACTGTGATTCAACCTGTCCTTCAAACTGCACGATCTGGTCTTATTGAAACAGTTGACATCCGTCCGACGATTATCCAAATGCATGGAGGTAATTATACAATTCAGGGAGACTATGCAGATGAAATTGCACAATATTGGCTTAGTGGATGCGGTGGAATGGTTGGATTGCTCCAAATCAAAATTTTCAAGAGATCGGAATTGAACACCACCAGCTGTAAAATGAAGCAAACTTCAAATGCAGAACTAAAAGGCATCAACCACGGCGAAGATCGATCGGTGGCATGTTGAAGGTATATGTACAGCGAAGTTTTAGATATATAAGAATAACATATTATTAGCATAGCAAGACAGCATGATGGCAACACCTGCGAGATGAAACTATGTTTCGCATTGCTGCCTCTCAGCGCCACACACAATTGTTCAAATCCGGCATTTGGTGACTGATTGTGTCGAGGATGTACATTCTCCCCTTTACAACGTAGGAATCCTACGGATGTGCGTGATAGTTGAGCAACAATATGCATACTGTATGGGAGATAAAGTTTTAACAATTTCATGTATATAATATAGATCTGACGACCAGATGTTGATCAACAGCAGTCACATATATATCATGTGACAACCCTTGATTGGAGGAGAAGGTATTTAGCCGTGGAAGAGAGTAATTATGTGCCAAAATGTTCTGTTGGTAGAGTTATAGTATAGTTTATTTTCGCAACCCATGTACTTCGGAATACGTTTGAATGTAGGTTGAAGTAGTGTGAATAAATCAGCTTGGTTAATTTACATAGCTTGATGTTCTTTGTTAAGCGCTACATATTCAAGATACCCAGACAAAGAAATCAGAGAACATCACAAGGTGGATTGGCAATGCTTAATTGCCGGACTGCCGAAAGATTTGTTAGCTTTGCAGGGGGGGGGGGGGGGGGGCCGGTGACGGGGATGCGGGTGGTAGTTCTGGGGATAAGGCAGAGGGATGTACTTAAGTAGAGTGGTATTTCTTAAGATCTTACTACTGTACGAATGACCCCCTTTTGCACGATAATGATTCTCCTATTACCAGTGTTCCATTAAGTTATGTTGATTTTATATGTCCTCCTTCAACGATTCGTCGATCAAAATTTGAGGCGACATTCACGCCATTAAATGTACCTGAGCGTTCGATTTGAGGCCACTTTCATGGCATCAAATTGATTTAAGCGGAGTGGAACAAAATAACCATTTTAACTCGCCCAAAGAATGAGAACCAGGTTGAGTTCAACATCATCAGGTAGGTGATAATATATGTGCAATGCTGATTTTTGTTACATCCTGTAAATAGTCAAGAGAAAATCTTGTTGAGCAAATGCCCAGATGTGTCTTGACGACTCCAGCTTTTAATTCTGTGAATTGTTGCGCACTTGAACGAATTTGAATTCCGATAGGAATGCAATATGACACATATTTAAATGGGGGAATGGCAGGCTGTGAAATGGCAACAGGAAAATTTTCGCACTGCACACTGGAAATACAGAGATAAATGTTGGGTTTTTATCTGGTCCCGAGAAGTCCGCCGTGATTCACCTTCCGATGCATTATGAAGACAACATATTATCCAGAACATTTTCCTTTTCCATTGCTAGATGTTTCTTGAAAGTTCAGAAATATGGCCAAACCTGCAGCTATCCAAAGTGGAGCTTTAATGAATCGTCAATTAAACAGAAAATATATTCGGTTCACTCACGACAGAAGGAAATACAGGGAACTGTTTTACCTGATTGGGTGGACAGTTAGTTCGGGATCACAGCGAAGCCAGTAACGTGGGCTCAATTCCCGTGACGGCTGACGTTATTGTCAGAGGCCTAGTTTTTTTTTTATAAGGCCAACATTCTCAAACAGAGGCGGGGTGACCATCAAGTTGAATCACCATCAGTCATCTCGCCCCCTCATTGTGGGAAGCAACGGATCGTTATCTGCTAATATTGCAACTTACTGACTTACACAAAGTAAACAGCAGAAGTTGCAGATAATTTTTCTTAATCCTCGTTTTATGTTTTCCTTTTTTAAATTTAACATAAACAAAAAACTGATTTGAGGTCACAGTATATTAACTTCACTCTGAGACGGCGCAGCTTCGACGTGCACCTCTGAAAGTGCAAACATGCAATATTAATTGTGCATAAATAAGAGAACTCAGTTACTAAATATGAAAGCTGGTGGAAATAATCCAAGGAACTACAGACCATTTAGTATCACTTCAGTGGGTTGGGAACCGATTCAACACAATTCTGCAGAAGCAAATATATCTCCACTTGGAGAGGCAAGGTTTGATCAGCAATAGTCACCGTCTCCTTGAAAGAGCGAAGTCGAGCCAAACAGATTTGATTCATTGTTTTGAGCATGTGACCTGTCGTGCAGAAGAGTGTAGTTCAGTTGATGTCGTTTACATTGATTTCATCAAAGGTTTTAAAGGTTTTTACATATGGGAGATTTAGAACATAGAACATAGAACGATACAGCGCAGTACAGGCCCTTCGGCCCTCGATGTTGCACCGACATGGAAAAAAACTAAAGGCCATCTAACCAACACTCTTCCCTTATCATCCATATGCTTATCAAATAAACTTTTAAATGCCCTCAATGTTGGCGAGTTCACTACTGTTGCAGGTAGGGCATTCCACGGCCTCACCATTCTTTGCGTAAAAAACCCACCTCTGACCGCTGTCCTATATCTATTACCCCTCAATTTAAGGCTATGTCCCCTCGTGCTAGCCACCTCCATACGCGGGAGAAGGCTCTCGCTGTCCACCCTATCTAACCCTCTGATCATTTTGTATGCCTCTATTATGTCATCTCTTAACCTTCTTCTCTCTAACGAAAACAACCTCAAGTCCATCAGCCTTTCCTCATAAGATTTTCCCTCCATACCAGGCAACATCCTGGTAAATCTCCTCTGCACCCGTTCCAAAGCTACCACGTCCTTCCTATAATGAGGCGACCAGAACTGTACGCAATACTCCAAATACGGCCGTACTAGAGTTTTGTACAACAGCAACATGACCTCATGGCTCCGGAACTCAATCCCTCTACCAATAAAGGCCAACACACCATAGGCCTTCTTCAAAACCCTATCAACCTGGGTGGCAACTTTCAGAGATCTATGTACATGGACACCGAGATCCCGCTGCTCATCCACACTACCAAGAATTCTACCATTAGCCAAATATTCCGCATTCCTGTTATTCTTTCCAAAGTGAATCACCTCACACTTCTCCACATTAAACTCCATTTGCCACCTCTAAGCCCAGCTCTGCAGCTTATCTAAGTCCCTCTGTAACCTGCAACATCCTTCCGCACTGTCTACAAGTCCACCGACTTTAGTGTCGTCTGCACATTTACTCACCCAACCTTCTGCGCCCTCCTCCAGGTCATTTATAAAAATGACAAACAGCAACGGCCCCAGAACAGATCCTTGTGGTACGCCACTCGTAATTGAACTCCATTCTGAACATTTCCCATCAACTACCACTCTCTGTCTTCTTTCAATTAGCCAATTTCTGATCCACATCTCTAAATCAGCATCAATCCCCAGCCTCCGTATTTTCTGCAATAGACGACCGTGGGGAACCTTATCAACCGCTTTACTGAAATCCATATACACCACATCAACTGCTCTACCCTCGTCTACCTGTTCAGTCAACTTCTCAAAGAACTCGATAAGGTTTGTGATGCATGACCTACCCTTCACAAAACAATGCTGACTATCCCTAATCATATTAATCCTATCTAGATGATTATAAATCGTATCTTTTATAATCCTCTCCAAGACTTTACCCACCACAGACGTTAGGCTCACCGGTCTATAGTTACCAGGGTTATCTCTACTCCCCTTCTTAAACAAAGGGACCACATTTGCTATCCTCCAGTCCTCTGGCACTATTCCTGTAGCCAATGATGACCTAAAAATCAATGCCAAAGGCTCAGCAATCTCTTCCCTGGCTTCCCAGAGACTCCTAGGATAAATCCCATCAGGCCCCGGGGACTTATCTATTTTCACCTTGTCCAGAATTGCCATCACTTCTTCCCTCCGCACCTCAATGACATCTATTCGAATTGCCTGGGTCAAAGCATTCTCCTCCACAATATTATCTTTTTCTTGAGTGAATACTGACGAAAATTATTCATTTAGTATCTCGCTTATCTCCTCAGCCTCCACACACAACTTCCCACCACTGTCCTTGACTGGCCCTACTCTTACCCTAGTCATTCTTTTATTCCTGACATACCTATAGAAAGCTTTTGGGTTTTCCTTGATCCTACCTGCCAAAGACTTCTCATGTCCCCTCCATGCTCGTCTCAGCTCTCTCTTTAGATCCTTCCTCGCTTCCTTGTAACTATCAAGCGCCCCAACTGAAACTTCACGCCTCATCTTCACAGAGGCCTCCTTCTTCCTCTTAACAAGTGATTCCACTTCTTTGGTAAACCACGGTTCCCTCGCTCGACCCCTTCCTCCCTGACTGACTGGTACGTACTTATCAAGAACTTGCAATAGCTGTTCCTTGAACAAACTCCACATATCCAGTGTGCCCAACCCTTGCTGCCTACTTCATCAACCTACACATCCTAAGTCCTGTCTTATGGCATCATAATTGCCCTTCCCCCAGCTATAACTCTTGCCCTGCGGGGGATACTTATCCCTTTCCATCACTAACGTAAAGGTCACCGAATTGTGGTCACTGTTTCCAAAGTGCTCACCTACCTCCAGATCTAACACCTGGCCTGGTTCATTACCCAAAACCAAATCCAATGTGGCCTCGCCTCTTGTTGGCCTGTCAACATATTGTGTCAGGGAACCCACCTGCACACATTGTACAAAGAACGACCCATCTAATGTACTCGAACTATATCTTTTCCAGTCAATATTTGGAAAGTTAAAGTCTCCCATAACAACTACCCTGTTACTTTCGCTCTTTTCCAGAATCATCTTCGCCATCCTTTCCTCTACATCCCTAGAACTATTAGGTGGCCTATAGAAAACTCCCAACAGGGTGACCTCTCCTTTCCTGTTTCTAACCAGCCCATACTACCTCGGAAGAAGAGTCCCCATCTAGCATCCTTTCCGCCACCGTAATACTGTCCTTGACTAGCAGCGCCACACCTCCCCCTCTTTTGCCCCCTTCTCTGAGCTTACTAAAACACCTAAACCCCGGAACCTGCAACAACCATTCCTGTCCTTGCTCTATCATGTCTCTGAAATGGCCACAACATCGAAGTCCCAGGTACCAACTCATACTGCCAGTTCCCCTACCTTATTTCGTATACTCCTGGCATTGAAGTAGACACAATTCAAACCACCTACCGAAACACTGGCACCCTCCTGCGAAGTCAAATCTGTGCTCCTGGCCTCTAGACTCTCAATCTCCCGTACCCCAAAACTACAATCCAGGTTCCCATGCCCCTGCTGAATTAGTTTAAACCCCCCCCAAAGAGCACTAACAAATCTCCCCCCCCCAGGATATTGGTGCCCCTCAGGTTCAGATGTAGACCATCCTGTCTATAGACGTCCCACCTTCCCCAGAAAGAGCCCCAGTTATCCAGAAATCTGAATCCCTCCCGCCTGCACCATCCCTGTAGCCACGTGTTTAATTGCTCTCTCTCCCTATTCCTCATCTCACTATCACGTGGCACGGGCAACAACACGGGATAACAATTTATCCAGAAGGTACATTTACGTAGAATACAGGGTAACTTGACGTGGTGGAAACAAACTTGGCGTGGTGTACCAGACAGAGATTGACGATAGGCAGCTGCTTTAGAGACTGGCCGCCAGTGTCCATTGACTTACGACAGGGATCGTGCTGGGTCCCATATTTTTTATTATTAAGATAAACGACGTAGATGACTACGTGGGGAAATGCGTCTGGATGTTTGCAGATTACACGACAATTGCCCAAGTGGTTAACAGTATTGTTGAGTATCTTGGGTTACAGGACAATATCCATGGTGTGGACAAATGGACAAATATATGACAGATGGAATTTAATATTTAAAAGTGAGGTGATACACTTTGGAAAGAGTGATGTGCCAAGGCATGCCTTGGCACAGCGAAGTTGCTAGGAGTTCAGGGAACTTGTTTTCTTTCTCCACGGATCTCGGAAGGCAGAAGTGCAAGTTAATAGGGTTGTGAAGAAGCATAATGGAACACTTGCTTTATCAATCGAAATGTGGAGATGCCGGCGTTGGACTGGGGCGAGCACAGTAAGAAGTTTTACAACACTTCGATAAAGTCCAACAGGTTTGTTTCAAATACGATGTTTCGGAGCACTGCTCCTTCCTCATGTGTAGGAGGAAGGAGCAGTGCTCCGAAAGTTAGTGTATGAAACATACCAGTTGGGCTTCATCCTGGTGTTGTAAAACTTCTTACTGTTTATCAATCTAGGCATATAATACAAACTCAGGGAAGTTATGCTGAATAATTAGAACTTTAGTGATGCCAAAGCTGGTGTTTAGTGCTCAATTCTGCTCGCCAAATTGCAGGAAGGTAGAGAGTTCATTGGAGGTGATCAGTGGCGCCATTCCACTTAGTTATTACGTCAGGGGCTGGTTTAGCTCACTCAGCTAAATCGCTGGCTTTTAAAGCAGACCAAGCAGGGCAGCAGCACGGTTCGATTCCCGTACCAGCCTCCCCGGACAGGCGCCGGAACGTGGCGACTAGGGGCTTTTCACAGTAACTTCATTGAAGCCAACTCGTGACAATAAGCGATTTTCATTTTCATTTCACGTACAAGGGTTCACGAGTTCAAGTAAAGGGGCCGGAGGTTTAAGGGGGAGTGAGGAAACATGTACTCATCCAGATGGTGATGGTAGTCTGTAACGGACTGTCTGGGAGGATGGTAGAGCCGGGCTGCTTCACATCCTTTCAAAAGTACCTGAGTGAGCAGTTGGCACCACCTAATCATCAAAGCTATGGACCAAGTGACAAAAATGAGATTAGATAGAGACGTCGGGTGTTTTCTATGCGTCTGTGTAGACTCGATGGTCGAAGAGTCTATTCCGCACTGTGTCTTTCTGTGATTGCGATTCTGAGTTGCATCTGTCAGGCTGGTGTTAAAATCTTGAATGCTGGCCTGAAACGGTAACAGGAGATTGGATTTGTTCTTTCCAAAAAGGAACGTGATCAATGTTGCAGGGGAACCATTGTAGCACTATTGTGATACAAGTGAAGTAGTTTTAAATTTGTAGCCACTTCAAAGATCAGAAGCAGGGGGAAGCTGACTACGGCTTTAATTATTTCGTTTTCAAATGGCTGTCGACTTACACTGAGCTCCGCCGAAGAAACCTGTCATTAAATTGCACAGCTCCCACAATACCACGACCATGTTACAATCGTTCACGTCGCCTGCTGATTTTCAATCATCCAGCATAAAGGTTGTCACAATATTTTGACGTTGGGGCATACTAAACTTAATTATGCACCAATATTGCGGAACATTCTTTCAGATATTGTGGAGCAAAACCGTATAATGCCCTCCAAATACCTCCTTGCACGCATAACTGATTCAAAATTTTTAATCCACAGAACAAGTTAACAATTACGGTTATCCACTCGAATATTAAAATGTTTTTGTTATTGTCATCTTACTCATCAAAATATTATTGCACTAAAACTTGGGAAGATAATATGTTAATAATATGACCTAAAAGCAGTTGGCTTTGGTTAGTGCTGGACTTTGGTGAAGTGAGACCATAAGGAATGCTGATATGGCGAAACACTTCCATGAAATAAATATATATATGCGTGTGTGTGTGTGTGTGGGGGGGGGGTCATTTAATGTCTACAAGAGTCATAGTAAAAAAGACACAGATAAAATGAATTATGCCATACAGCTCCTTAAAACTGCTTTGTAATCCAGTATTATCATAGATAACACCATACTCGTCCTGCTACCTGCTCCTGCCGCTTGAAGTCCTTCCTTTTCTATATTTGTGTGAAAAAAATATAAAATGTGGCTTGCACTTCTTTTGGAGAAACTTTCTTTTGTTCACTCTGTCTGAAACACTGCATTTCATCTCTTTCCTTAATTGTCCACACTGTATCCTGTAACGTCGCCATCCTGTCCCAGTGTTTCTTTGGGGTTGTGGGGCTTGGAAGGAGGGAGTGGAAAAGCAATTATGTCTTGCCCCGCCAAAATACTGCATCTTGCAATGAGACACAAGGCATTCATAAACACGTAGATCTACTTGATAGGTGTGCTCGCGTGCATTGACAATCCGTACTCCATCCACGACTATTAACAGGAAATTATGTTAGGAGGACACTACACATGGACTACAAAATCAGGAAGAAGTGATCACAAAGCATGCACATGCCTTTCAGTGCATATAGAACAACTGGACTGTATCTGCCAGATTCAAGACCATCGAAACTCTCTAATTGGCATTTGCTTGCCGGACGCCCGAGGCCATGTTACAGTATAACAATGTTTCCCACCTATCGTCCCTTTTAGTTTCATAGCGAACGCTGTGATGACAGATTTGTAACAAAACGTGATCAACATAATGCGTGTGGCTATTGAGATTACATGTTAAATTTGCTTGAAACACACTTTGCTGCAGGCTTTCGAGAGCGTCATTTGCGACAGACAGATGCGCTCTTTTTGTCTGGCTCAAAATACGTTATATTGTCGCATATAAAATATTTTCATAAAAGTTGAAAATACGAAACGATTCGATCGTATAACACCGTGCAAACAGTTGGACAATTCTGGAAAACATGCTCTTGGCTTCATGATTCCTACTTTTTCTTCAGGAATTTAGAGAACCCAATAATTTTCTTCCCAATTCAGCGGAAATTTAACGTGGCCCATCCAACTACTATGCATATCTATGATTTGTCGAATGAAGCCCACGCAGGCACGGGGCAAAATCCACAGCGATAGTCAACCCGGGCACGGTTCGAACACGGGTATTTGGCACCGTGAGTCAGGAGGGTTAACCACTCTATTTTGACCTTTTGCTGTCAGATGTCGATTAAATTATTCCGACTGAACAATTGACCATCATTTGCCGTCATGTCACTGGTACAATGTTCTGTAAGTAACCTCATAATATATTAATGTTAAAGGAGTAGGCATGTCATCCGCGCAGCTCTGCAAAACGCACAAGTGCCGAGAGTCCCTCCATTTTGGATTTAGACAGAGTCTGTAATATGTAATGTCTCCAACCCACTGATATTACCAAAAAACAACGCGGTAAGCGTCATATTTAAATAGTTCTGTTCACATTATCACTGTGTCTGCGTGGGTTTCACCACCACAACCAAAGGATGTGCAGGTTAGGTGGTTAGCAATGGTAAATTGTCCCTTAATTGGAAACGAAAAATTGGTACTATAAATTTATTTTTATACATAGTTTGATCCTATGTTCACTTCGATAAAGCTTTAATAATAGAAACAGGCCAGTATTCACATCCACTCACATCTATCTAACGAACAGTCAACGTTATATTGTCGTCATTGAGTATTCGCTTAAATCTGCTGAAGTTGACGTCATGAAGATGCCTTTGTCAGTACCAAAGCAAAGGGACGATAGAAATGTTGATTGACATACTAAAGATGGAACAAGCTCCTTTTGGGAGGACGGGCGGGGAACGGAAGATAAAGTGAGAGAGAACGCGTCTGCGCGTGCGTTTACAAGTATGCATGATTGGAAGTGTTAATGAATATTTGTGTGCTCGTGTGCGTGTCCCTAAGGAGACAATGATCGAGTGAGAGAGAAACTGAACTTCCATTGCAGCAATATTGGATTTGCCACTTCTTCAATCTCAGCTGACTCCAGAGTCGCTGTCTCGTGTCATTAGGTGGCCATGATGTGGAGATGCCGGCGTTGGACTGGGGTGAGCATAGTAAGAACTGTTACAAAACCAGGTTAAAGTCCAACAGGTTTGTTTCGAATTCGAGCTTTCGGAACACTGCTCCTTCCTCAGGTGCATGAGGAGATATGTTCCAGAAACATATATATAGACAAAGTCAAAGATGCCAGACAATGCTTGGAATGCGAGCATTTGTGGGAACCAAATCTTTAAAGATCCAGAGATAGGGGTAATCCCAGTTTCAAGAGGCTTGATTTGTCTCAAACCAGGACAGTTGATAGGATTTTGCAAGTCCAGGCCAGATGGTGGTGAGGGGGGGGGGGGGCATGTAATGCGAAATGAATCCAAAATCTCGGTTGAGGCCGCACTCATGCGTGCGGAACTTGGCTATACGTTTCTGCTCGGCAATTCTGTGTTGCTGCGTGTCCTGAAGGCCGCATTGGAGAACGCTTACCCAGAGATCAGAGGCTAAACGCCTCGGATCTGAATGCAGGAAAGGACTTCCTGAAGCGTGGTACATTAGCGAGACCATGCAGCCGCTGCGACAACGAATGAACGGGCATCACGCGACAATCACCAGGCAGGAACGTTCCCTTCCACTCGGGGAACACTTCAGCAGTCAAGGTCATTCAGCCTCTTATCTCCGGGTAAGGGTTCTCCATGGCGGCCTTCAGGACACAGGACAACGCAGAATTGCCGAGCAGAAACTTATAGCCAATTTCCGCACGCATGATTGCAGCCTCAACAGAGATCTTGGATTCATGTCGCATTACATTCACTCCCCTTCCCCACCACATGGCATGGAATTGCAAAATCCTACCAACTGTCCTGACCTGACACAATTCACACCTCTTTAACCTGGGATTACCTCTATCTCTGGATCTGTAAAGATTTAATTACGCGCAAATGCTCACATTCCAAGCATTGTTTGGCATCGTTGACTTTGTCTATATATATGTTTCTGGAACATATCTCCTCATTCACCTGAGGAAGGAGCAGTGCTCCGAAAGCTCGTGTTCGAAACAAACATGTTGGACTTTAACCTGGTGTTGTAAGACTTCCTATCGTGTCATTACTTTTGTAAAACATTCAGAAATATTTGAATTACTTATGTCCTTCCGCTTCGATCTTCAGGCGACCAGTTTCGCTAACGACACTGAAATAGTATTTGCATATGAACTGGCAGTGTCTCAATGACAGTAGTGCAAATAGTGGAAACGTCTGACGTGCTAGGTTATATTGAAATTTCTCAATAGTTCAATTTCCTCTCGTGAAGTGCAAATGCAAAAAAGACAATATGACTTCAGTCGATGTCGACAACGGAAGACAAAACTCCAGTGTGACTTGATACCATCATCTTTATGCTTGAAGCCGAATCTGGATCTTGCGTGACTTCGACCCTAATATATCAGAAGAGTGCTCTCCAAAAGCACCAATCTCCGAATGGAAAAAGAGAAGGCGCCAAATCTTCACCAGAATCACATGCAGGTTACGAGCCGGAAATATGCATACACTAGCTGACTCCACAGCAGGGAGTCACAAACATGAATTTGCAGAGAAGGAAAGAGGCAAGAGGACTGAAAACAACCAATAGGGATATTGCATTACAGAGAATCAGTGAAAAAATATAAATCTGCATATAGCGGTAAAGAGAAACAATACAACGGATAGGCAGATATGCAGGCGAACTTGGATAGAGAAAAATATAGGGATAGAGAAATCGAGACAGCGCCATGCGCAGGGAAAATATGAGATACAAATGTGTCGATACATATTGAAAACCTAAAGAAACAATGGAGAATATAAAGTGAAAGGTAGATAGGTATTAATTGATAAACCGGAGAGCGATAGATTGGTAGATTTCATGGTGAAATGTACTTTCTATCAATGTTAAACAGAGAGCAACCATACAGGGCTGTCGTAGGAGTGTGCGAACTTCAGTGTGTCTGTATCTGTCGCATGATTTGATGACGGTGAATTAAATCAATTACGACGCAAGAAATGTTCGTCGTTGATGACAGGGACAGCTAGCTGGAGTTCAAATTTGCGCGACCAGTTATCAGCGACAGTAAACTGACGTATGATTAATACTTTTCAAGTTAAAACCACGGTAAATATTTGCATAAACGGAGAGAACTTTAGCCTGTTCCTTGGTCCGGTGAATCCACACACAGTTACAATAAAGTTTAAAATAACTCAATTTCAGAGGCTTACAGTACAGCAAGGTAAAAAAAATAACGAATTCGTCCAAGGGTGCTGCTTCAAAAGTAAAATATACTGATTTACAATACGGAAAAAAGAAAAGTTATAATGTCCAAATTAATTGTTAATTGCAAATGGCCAAAAAGTCCCCACAAGATTCTAAGCAAAATACCTGGACAGGATTGGATTAAATACGAAGTAACGGAATTGTGTACGTTTGTGTCAAAAAATAAAATGCCATTTACTACGTTGATAATACAGATTCCGGTCCTCTGGCAATAATTCGCTATGAAGGCCCTAATGGTTCACTATATAAAAAATAAATTACTGGTCTATTTGATGCGAAAGAAATATCGAAAAACATTAAACATGAGGTAGGTAGGAGAACAGATCTTATTGGAAAATAACCACGTTTTAAGACGTTTTAAGTATGTGTAACCATGATGTTGGCATATTTTATGGGACTGGACGAAGGGCAATAAAATGTTTTCGGCAGTCATCATCAATCACCAAGCGCATGTGTCAATATGCTTAATTGAACTGCCAGGAACTAGCAAGTGTAGTGACGTGTCTGGATGTTTCCCAGATCGTCTGTTAAAATGCGTCACAATGTGCGACAAGAAAAACAATTTAGGATTGCATTTGCATATAAGGTCAACGAACAATTTACCATAGAAATAAATCCGAGTTTCGTTTTATTATTCATCCTGTCAGCTTCGACATGAGGGACGGACTGAATGTTGGAACATCGATGAATAAACGGGGGAAATAATTGAAACGACACAATTGTATTTTTGAGGCAATACCGAAATAATATGAAAATGCAGGCTGGATTGGTAAAGGCACGCTGAAGAAGCCCGCTGATCAAGATCAGGAAGAAACGGTTAAATACTTTTTGGCACACATTAAGAACTGTTGCACAGTGGCACAATAGTTAGCAATGTTGTCTGAGAGCAGTGATCAGGGACACGGGCTCAGTGCCGTCCTTGGGTGCCTCTGCGTTGTTTCCTCGTTCTGCACTTTCTGCCTAGATTTCCATCAGGTGCATTGGTTTATTCCAACAGTCCACAGCTCTGCACATTGAGATAATTGGCAATACTAAATTGCGACTTAATGTCTAAAAGTAAGGTTGAATTACCGTAATAGCGCGCGTGTGTGGATTTGTTTTTTTTAGAACAGTACAACACACAACAGGCCATTTTTTACACACAACAGGCCGGAGCGCGCCTGCGCACCGCGGGCGGCCGGAGCGCGCCTGCGCACCGCGGTCGGCCGGAGCGCACCTGCGCACCGCGGTCGGCCGGAGCGCGCCTGCGCACCGCGGTCGGCCGGAGCGCGCATGCGCGCCTGGTGAACAAAAAGGGCGCGAAATCTCCCGAATCAACGGCAATCAATGCCACCATGGGTGAGTTTTATTTATTCTTTATCTTTATCTTTTGATCCATTTTTAAACTCTTCTCTGCACCCTCTCTATAGTTGTCAATTTACTAAACTGTCGTGCCCAGAATTTGACATTTGGGCCAGGGGCACCCATTTGGGACAGAACCAGTATTTTATGAAGATTCATCATGGCCTCTTAACTTTTGCCCTCTTACCCTTTATACTTAAAGCCCAGGGTCCTATAAATGGGAGATTCTCAGAAACAGGGGCAGCACGGTAGCATGGCGGTTAGCATAAATGCTTCACAGCTCCAGGGTCCCAGGTTCGGTTCCCGGCTGGGTCACTGTCTGTGCGGAGTCTGCACGTCCTCCCCGTGTGTGCGTGGGTTTCCTCCGGGTGCTCCGGTTTCCTCCCACGTCCAAAGATGTGCGGGTTAGGTGGATTGGCCATGCTAAATTGCCCGTAGTGTCCTAAAAAAGTAAGGTTAAGGGGGGGGGGGGCTGTTGGGTTACGGGTATAGGGTGGATACGTGGGTTTGAGTAGGGTGATCATTGCTCGGCACAACATCGAGGGCTGAAGGGCCTGTTCTGTGCTGTACTGGTCTATGTTCTATGTTCTACTTGACTGCAAGCTGCTGGAGCTCGGATCTTGACCAGAGCTTTATATCTGGATTTGGGGACCCTTTATGCACTGGCATAGTGCACAAACAGGCCCCACATGACCAGGGTTTTGTGAAGAAGAAGGGATCTGGAAATGTGTCGACTGTGAAAATTATATTTGTGGAAATTGGGTGAAGTAATGCCGTTGTTTGATGAGACTTGGTACTAAAGCTTTAGAAAAATGAAGATGGAATTTGATTTGAAGAAGTTCAACGTTTTGAAGGATATTGTGGCTGAAATGAATGTGATACGTGCTGAATGGGCTGACTGAGAAATGTGTGAGATATGTCTTTGTATCTGCTATGTGTAATTTATCGGTCATATTATTGCAATTTTCCTGTTAATTCATGTTTAATTTACGTTGATTTTGGTGTGATTGCTAATATAAAAGTGAAGTTTTGTATATTGGTCTTAGTTGGGTTGTTTGTAGTTTGTTTCCACAAGGGTCATAACAGTATTTCCATGACGTTGCTGCTCTTATCCTTCTCCATGGGGGTTGCAGAGGAGGGAGGCACAACTTTCGAGACATAACATCTCACCCATTGCTGCAAAGCAAAATGACTGAAGAAGAGAACAATATCCCTAGAATCCCAGCGCTAAGGGGAAATTGACTAACTCTTACAGCGCAATTTAACTTCAGGCAGCCGTCCTATACCTTAGAGATGACCTAGAGGCAGCTTGGGGCCTGTCGTGAAGGTGAGTGAGTGCCTTTAAATTTGCTTACCTTTCACCGGGAGCAGGGTTTGAAGGAATATCAGGTAAGCTCTTCGTTTCTTTTTCTTCTTGTTTTTTTTAAATCTAGAGGTGATGTCAGGGAAGGCAGTACAATGCTTCTCCTGCAGAATGTTTGAGGTGAGGGACGCCGTCAGTGTCCCTGCTGATTTCATCTGTGGGAAGTGCACCCAACTCCAGCTCCTCAAAAACCGTGTTAGGGACCTGGAGCTGGAGCTTGAACTGGATGAACTTCGGATCATTCGGGAGGCAGAGGGGGTCATAGATAGGAGCTTCAGGGAAGTAGTTACACCAAAGACTGGAGATAGATGGGTAACTGTAAGAGGGACTGGGAAGAAGCAGTCTGTGCAGGTACCCTAAGCCATGGGGTACGGGCCTCTGGCACGGAGTCTGTCCCTGTTGCTCAGAAGAGAAGGGGGAAAGGAGTAGAACATTAGTAATTGGGGACTCAATAGTCAGGGGCACAGATAGGAGATTTTGTGGGAGCGAGAGAGACTCACGTTTGGTATGTTGCCTCCCAGGTACAAGGGTACGTGATGTCTCGGATCGTGTTTTCCGGGTCCTTAAGGGGGAGGGGGAGCCGCCCCAAGTCGTAGTCCACATTGGCACTAACGACATAGGTAGGAAAGGGGACAAGCATGTCAGGCAGGCCTTTAGGGAGCTAGGATGGAAGCACAGAGCGAGAACAAACAGAGTTGTTATCTCTGGGTTCTTGCCCGTGCCACGTGATAGTGAGATGAGGAATAGGGAGAAAGAGCAATTAAACACGTGGCTACAGGGATGATGCAGGCGGGAGGGATTCAGATTTCTGGATAACTGGGGCTCTTTCTGGGGAAGGTGGGACCTCTATAGACAGGATGGTCTACATCTGAACCTGAGGGGCACCAATATCCTGGGGGGAGATTTGTTAGTGCTCTTTGGGGGGGTTTAAACTAATTCAGCAGGGGCATGGGAACCTGGATTGTAGTTTTGGGGTACAGGAGATTGAGAGTATAGAGATCAGGAGCACAGATTTGACTTCGCAGGAGGGTGCCAGTGTTCAGGTAGGTGGTTTGAAGTGTGTCTACTTCAATGCCAGGAGTATACGAAATAAGGTAGGGGAACTGGCAGCATGGGTTGGTACCTGGGACTTTGATGTTGTGGCCATTTCAGAGACATGGATAGAGCAGTGACAGGAATGGTTGTTGCAGGTTCCGGGGTTTAGGTGTTTTAGTAAGGTCAGAGAAGGGGGCAAAAGAGGGGGAGGTGTGGCGCTGCTTGTCAAGGACAGTATTACAGTGGCGGAAAGGATGCTAGATGGGGACTCTTCTTCCGAGGTAATATGGGCTGAGGTTAGAAACAGGAAAGTAGAGGTCACCCTGTTGGGAGTTTTCTATAGGCCACCTAATCGTTCTAGGGATGTAGAGGAAAGGATGGCGAAGATGATTCTGGAAAAGAGCGAAAGTAACAGGTTAGTTGTTATGGGAGACTTTAACTTTCCAAATATTGACTGGAAAAGATATAGTTCGAGTACATTAGATGGGTCGTTCTTTGTACAATGTGTGCAGGTGGGTTCCCTGACACAATATGTTGACAGGCCAACAAGAGGCGAGGCCACATTGGATTTGGTTTTGGGTAATGAACCAGGCCAGGTGTTAGATCTGGAGGTAGGTGAGCACTTTGGAAACAGTGACCACAATTCGGTGACCTTTACGTTAGTGATGGAAAGGGATAAGTATACCCCGCAGGGCAAGAGTTATAGCTGGGGGAAGGGCAATTATGATGCCATTAGACATGACTTAGGATGTGTAGGTTGGAGAAGTAGGCTGAAAGGGTTGGGCACACTGGATATGTGGAGCTTGTTCAAGGAACAGCTATTGCATGTTCTTGATAAGTACGTACCAGTCAGGCAGGGAGGAAGGGGTCGAGAGAGGGAACCGTAGTTTACCAAAAAAGTGGAATCTCTTGTTAAGAGGAAGAAGGAGGCCTATGTGAAGATGAGGCGTGAAGTTTCAGTTGGGGTGCTTGATAGTTACAAGGAAGCGAGGAAGGATCTAAAGAGAGAGCTAAGACGAGCAAGGAGGGGACATGAGAAGTCTTTGGCAGGTAGGATCAAGGAAAACCCAAAAGCTTTCTATAGGTATGTCATGAATAAAAGAATGACTAGGGTAAGAGTAGGGCCAGTCAAGGACAGTGGTGGGAAGTTGTGAGTGGAGGCTGAGGAGCTAAGCGAGATACTAAATGAATACTTTTCGTCAGTATTCACTCAGGAAAAAGATAATATTGTGGAGGAGAATGCTGAGACCCAGGCTATTAGAATAGATGGCATTGAGGTGCGTAGGGAAGAAGTGTTGGCAATTCTGGACAAGGTGGAAATAGATAAGTCCCCGGGGCCTGATGGGATTTATCCTAGGATTCTCTGGGAAGCCAGGGAAGAGATTGCTGAGCCTTTGGCTTTGATTTTTAGGTCATTATTGGCTACAGGAATAGTGCCAGAGGACTGGAGGATAGCAAATGTGGTCCCTTTGTTCAAGAAGGGGAGTAGAGATAACCCCGGTAACTATAGGCCAGTGAGCTTAACGTCTGTGGTGGGTAAAGTCTTGGAGAGGATTATAAAAGATACAATTTATAATCATCTAGATAGGAATAATATGATTAGTGATGGTCAGCATGGTTTGTGAAGGGTAGGTCATGCCTCACAAACCTTATCGAGTTCTTTGAGAAGGTGACTGAACAGGTAGACGAGGGTAGAGCAGTTGATGTGGTGTATTGGATTTCAGTAAAGCGTTTGATAAGGTTCCCCACGGTCGGCTATTGCAGAAAATACAGAGGCTGGGGATTGAGGGTGATTTAGAGATGTGGATCAGAAATTGGCTAGTTGAAAGAAGACAGAGAGTGGTCATTGATGGGAAATGTTCAGAATGGAGTTCAGTTACGAGTGGCGTACCACAAGGATCTGTTCTGGGGCCGTTGCTGTTTGTCATTTTTATAAATGACCTAGAGGAGGGCGCAGAAGGATGGGTGAGTAAATTTGCAGACGACACTAAAGTCGGTGGAGTTGTAGACAGTGCGGAAGGATGTTGCAGGTTACAGAGGGACATAGATAAGCTGCAGAGCTGGGCTGAGAGGTGGCAAATGGAGTTTAATGTGGAGAAGTGTGAGGTGATTCACTTTGGAAAGAATAACAGGAATGCGGAATATTTGGCTAATGGTAAAATTCTTGGTAGTGTGGATGAGCAAAGGGCTCTCGGTGTCCATGTACTTTGATCCCTGAAAGTTGCCACCCAGGTTGATAGGGTTGTGAAGAAGGCCTATGGTGTGTTGGCCTTTATTGGTAGAGGGATTGAGTTCCGGAGCCATGAGGTCATGTTGCAGTTGTACAAAACTCTAGTACGGCCGCATTTGGAGTATTGCGCACAGTTCTGGGCGCCTCATTATAGGAAGGACATGGAAGCTTTGGAACGGGTGCAGAGGAGATTTACCAGGATGTTGCCTGGTATGGAGGGAAAATCTTATGAGGAAAGGCTGATGGACTTGAGGTTGTTTTCGTTAGAGAGAAAAAGGTTAAGAGGTGACTTAATAGAGGCATACAAAATGATCAGAGGGTTAGATAGGGTGGACAGCGAGAGCCTTCTCCCGCGGATGGAGGTGGCTAGCACGAGGGGACATAGCCTTAAATTGAGGGGTAATAGATATAGGACAGAGGTCAGAGGTGGGTTTTTTACGCAAAGAGTGGTGAGGCCGTGGAATGCCCTACCTGCAACAGTAGTGAACTCGCCAACATTGAGGGCATTTAAAAGTTTATTGGATGAGGGCATAGTGTAGGTTAGATGGCCTTTAGTTTTTTTCCATGTCGGTGCAACATCGAGGGCCGAAGGGCCTGTACTGCGCTGTATCGTTCTATGTTCTAAAGATAAAGAGGTCAGTGAATAGCTCTAGAACGGGTGCAACTACGTTTTCTATAGGTTTTTTGGTGATATTTAATGAAATATTTACGTGGGGCTTTGGGGCATACAATCAAGATTTGCCCCGGGCATCACCAGACCTCTGCACGCCACTGCCTTCGGCCCTCGATGTTGTGCCGAGCAATGTTCACCCTACTCAAGCCCACCCTATACCAGTAACCCAACAACCCCCATTAACCTTATTTTTTAGGACACTAAGGGCAATTTAGCATGGCCAATCCACCTAACCCGCACATCTTTGGACTGTGGGAAGAAACCGGAGCACCCGGAGGAAACCCACGCGTACACGGGGAGGACGTGCAGACTCCGCACAGACAGTGACCCAGCCGGGAATCGAACCTGGGACCCTGAAGCAGTAAAGCATTTATGCTAACCACCATGCTACCGTGCTGCCCACAGATGGATGTTGTAGCATGTTCTTTTGGAAGGTCATTGCATCGGTGATGGATAAATTGCATCATTTTACACTGTGCGGTTTCTACGGTCTCTCCGGATGACCTGGTGTCACGACCTGCAGAGATATTACGAAACGAAGTCCAGCCGCACTTGACCGGCAGTCGTATCCGACGGCCTTATTCTGACCATTAACCTACAGTAATCAGGTTTTCAAATTTTAAAGAATAAGTAATTTTTTACAGTGTCAAAACCAAAAAAGTACAGAAAAGGTGCCTATCAACTTTACCTTTCCCAAACTGCCCTTCCGAACGAGTTGGACTCTCCACATACATATCCTGAGAGACTGCACAAGCGGAAGATGTGGAGAAAGGCAAACCAATACCTGCTTTATTATAAAAAGACAAGGATCTTTAATGCATATCTTTCTCTGATGTTACATGTGAGATAGTTCTCCCTGCCAACGTTGTCTGTCTTTTTATACGCAGCTAGCATTTCAGATTCAGAGCAATTGATGTGTCAGGCCCTGAATTATTTTCAGAACGTTAGTGCAGTCATTTCACTCTAGCAGGCTGAAGAGTCATAAAAAGCGTTCCTTGCACTTTCCAAGCTCTAACGCCTCTCACAAAGCGTCACGCAGGAAAACAATCCATGGCTGTAGTCGATCCTTGTCAGATGCACAGCGAATCTACTGGTTACTGGTTCAACAATCGAAATTTCCTTTGCGTGTTCCCAATACCGTCTTTATGACTCATAATATATCTTTATCCTTTGCAAATTAAAAAAAAGAGGGAACATAATATCCCAGCAAGCAGACTATCTTCAACGTTGAACCTCTTGCTTAATGGCACAGTTCATTAGGGGTCTTCGGTCCAAAATAATCATGTAAATGAAATGGCACCACCGGAAATCTTCAGTGAGCGCAATGGCAGTGGAACATAGTAAGCTGATGTGAAAAAGTCGGCATTAGTCAAGATAGATTCGAACGATAACTGTGTATGTAAGCAGCATTGCAAACTGCATGAATCTACAACGAAGGAAGATGCTTCCTGTCTACATACAAATTGTATCATGCGGTTCAATGTTCGTCGACAT